>NC_091475.1:133450940-134080627 GCF_036971445.1 Narcine bancroftii
CTGATTCCCCGCCTCTGATTCCCCAACTCTGATTCCCCGCCTCTGATTCCCCAGCTCTGATTCCTCAACTCTGATTCCCCTTGATTGATTCCCTGCCTCTGATTCCCCGCCTCTGAATCCCCATCTCTGATTCACCGCCTTTCATTCGCCACCTCTGATTCCCCATATCAGATTCCCCGCCTCTGTTTCCCCGCCTCTGATTCCCCGCCTCTGTTTCCCCATATCTGATTCCCCGCCTCTGATTCCCCAACTCTGATTCCCCACCTCTGATTACCCAGCTCTGATTCCCCGCCTCTGATTCCCCGCTTCTGATTCCCTGCCTCTGATTCCCCGCCTCTGATTCCCCATCTCTGATTCCACGCCTCTGAATCCACGTGTCTGATACCCAGCCTCTGATACCCCGCCCCTGATTCCCCACCTCTGATTCCCCATATCTTATTCCCCACCTCTCTTTCCGCACCTCTGATTCCCCGCCTCTGATTCCCCATATCTGATTCCCCGACTCTGATTCCTCAACTCTGATTCCCCGCCTCTGATTCCCCAGCTCTGTTTCCCCGCCTCTGATTCCCCGCCTCTGTTTCCCAAACTCTGATTCCCCGCCTCTGATTCCCCAGCTCTGATTCCCCGCCTCTGATTCCCCACATCTGATTCCCTGCCTCTGATTCCCCGCCTCTGATTCCCTGCCTCTGATTCCCAACCTCTAATACCCACCTCTGAATCCCCATATCTGATTCCCTGCCTCTGATTCCCTGCCTCTGATTCCCCGCCTCTGATTCCCCGCCTCTGATTCCCAACCTCTGATTCCCCACCTCTGATTCCCCATATCTGATTCCCAGCCTCTGTTTCCCCGCCTCTGATTCCCCGCCTCTGTTTCCCCATATCTGATTCCCAGACTCTGATTCCCCACCTCTGAATCCCCATCTCTGATTCCGCACATCCGATTCCCTGCCTCTAATTCCCCGCCTCTGATTCCCCGCGTCTGATTCCCTGCCTCTGATTCCCAACCTCTGATTCCCCACCTCTGATTCCCCATATCTGATTCCCCGCCTCTGTTTCCCCGCCTCTGATTCCCCGCCTCTGTTTCCCAATATCTGATTCCCCACCTCTGATTCCCCATATCTGATTCCCCGCCTCAGTTTCCCCGCCTCTGATTCACCCCTCTGATTCCCCATATCTGATTCCCCGCCTCTGATTCCCCAACTCTCATACCCCGCCTCTGATTCCCCAGCTCTGATTCCCCGCCTCTGAATCCCCAACTCTGATTCCCTGCCTCTGATTCCCCAGCTCTGATTCCCCGCCTCTGATTCCCCAGCTCTGATTCCCTGCCTCTGATTTCCCGCCTGTGATTCCCCAGCTCTGATTCCCCGCCTCTGTTTGCCCGCCTCTAATTCCCCGCCTCTGTTTCCCCATATCTGATTCCCCGCCTCTGAATCCCCAACTCTTATTCCCTGCCTCAGATTCCCCAGCTCTGATTCCCCGCCTCTGATTCCCCGCCTCTGATTCACAGCCTCTGATTCCCCGTGTCTGATTTCCTGCCTCTGATTCCCCGCCACTGATCCCCATCTATGAGTCACCGCCTCTCATTCCCCACCTCTGATTCCCCATATCTGATTCCCCACCTATGTTTCCCCGACTCTGATTCTCCGCCTCTGATTCCCCATTTCTGATTCCTGGACTCTGATTCCCCACCTCTGATTCCCCACCTCTGATTCCCCATATCTGATTCCCCACCTCTGTTTCCCCGCCTCTGATTCCCCGCCTCTGTTTCCCCATATTGATTCCCCGCCTCTGATTCCCCAACTCTGATTCCCCGCCTCTGATTCCCCAGCTCTGATTCCCCGCTTCTGATTCCCCGCGTCTGATTCCCTGCCTCTGATTCCCCGCCTCTGATTCCCCATCTCTGATTCCCAGCCTCTGAATCCCCGTGTCTGATACCCAGCCTCTGATACCCCGCCCCTGATTCCCCACCTCTGATTCCCCATATCTGATACCCCGCCTCTGTTTCTGCACCTCTGATTCCCCGCCTCTGATTCCCCATATCTGATTCCCCGCCTCTGATTCCCCAACTCTGATTCCACACCTCTGATTCCCCAGCTCTGATTCCCTGCCTCTGATTCCCCGCATCTGTTTCCCCATATCTGATTCCCCGCCTCTGATTCCCCAACTCTGATTCCCCGCCTCTGATTCCCCAGCTCTGATTCCCCGTGTTTGATTCCCCGCCTCTGATTCCCCATCTCTGATTCCAGGCCTCTGATTGCCCGCCTCTGATTCCCGACCTCTCATTCCCGGCCTCTGATTCCCGGCCTCTGATTCCCCGCCTCTGATTCCCCGCCTCTGATTCGCTGCCTCTGATTCCCCATCTCTGATTCCGCACATCTGATTCCCTGCTTCTGATTCCCCGCCTCTGACTCCCCGCCTCTGATTCCCTGCCTCTGTTTCCCAACCTCTGATTCCCCACCTCTGATTCCCCATATCTGATTCCCTGCCTCTGAATCCCCGTGTCTGATACCCAGCCTCTGATATCCTGCCCCTGATTCCCCACCTCTGATTCCCCATATCTGATTCCCCGCATCTCTTTCCGCGCCTCTGATTCCCCGCCTCTGATTCCCCATTTCTGATTCCCCGCCTCTGATTCCCCAAAACTGATTCCCCGCCTCTGATTCCCCAGCTCTGTTTCCCCGCCTCTGATTCCCCACCTCTGTTTCCCCATATCTAATTCCCCGCCTCTGATTCCCAAACTCTGATTCCTTGCCTCTGATTCCCCAGATCTGATTCCCCGCCTCTGATTCACCACATCTGATTCCCTGCCTCTGATTCCCCGACTCTGATTCCCCATCTCTGATTCCCCGCCTCTGAATCCCCGTGTCTGATACCCAGCTTCTGATACCCCGCCTCTGATTCCCCACCTCTGATTCCCCATATCTGATACCCCGCCTCTGTTTCTGCGCCTCTGATTCCCCAACTCTGATTCCCCGCCTCTGTTTCCCCAAATCTGATTCCCCGCCTCTGATTCCCCAACTCTGATTCCCCGCCTCTGATTCCCCAGCTCTGATTGCCCAACTCTGATTCCCCATCTCTGATTCACCGCCTTTCATTCGCCACCTCTGATTCCCCATATCAGATTCCCCGCCTCTGTTTCCCCGCCTCTGATTCCCCGCCTCTGTTTCCCCATATCTGATTCCCCGCCTCTGACTCCCCAACTCTGATTCCCCACCTCTGATTACCCAGCTCTGATTCCCCGCCTCTGATTCCCCGCTTCTGAATCCCTGCCTCTGTTTCCCCACCTCTGATTCCCCGCCTATGTTTCCCCATATCTAATTCCGCGCCTCTGATTCCCCGCCTCTGATTCCCCATCTCTGATTCACCGCCTTTCATTCGCCACCTCTGATTCCCCATATCATATTCCCCGCCTCTGTTTCCCCGCCTCTGATTCCCGGCCTCTGTTTCCCCATATCTGATTCCCCGCCTCTGATTCCCTGCCTCTGTTTCCCAACCTCTGATTCCCCACCTCTGATTCCCCATATCTGATACCCCGCCTCTGTTTCTGCGCCTCTGATTACCCGCCTCTGATTCCCCATCTCTGATTCCCTGCCTCTGAATCCCCGTGTCTGATACCCAGCCTCTGATATCCTGCCCCTGATTCCCCACCTCTGATTCCCCATATCTGATTCCCCGCATCTCTTTCCGCGCTTCTGATTCCCCGCCTCTGATTCCCCATTTCTGATTCCCCGCCTCTGATTCCCCAAAACTGATTCCCCGCCTCTGATTCCCCAGCTCTGTTTCCCCGCCTCTGATTCCCCACCTCTGTTTCCCCATATCTAATTCCCCGCCTCTGATTCCCAAACTCTGATTCCTTGCCTCTGATTCCCCAGATCTGATTCCCCGCCTCTGATTCACCACATCTGATTCCCTGCCTCTGATTCCCCGACTCTGATTCCCCATCTCTGATTCCCCGCCTCTGAATCCCCGCCTCTGTTTCCCCATATCTGATTCCCCGCCTCTGATTCCCCAACTCTGATTCCCCGCCTCTGATTCCCCAGCTCTGATTGCCCAACTCTGATTCCCCGTGTTTGATTCCCTGCCTCTGATTCCCCACCTCTGATTCCCCATCTTTGATTCACCGCCTTTCATTCGCCACCTCTGATTCCCCATATCAGATTCCCCGCCTCTGTTTCCCCGCCTCTGATTCCCCGCCTCTGTTTCCCCATATCTGATTCCCCGCCTCTGACTCCCCAACTCTGATTCCCCGCCTCTGATTACCCAGCTCTGATTCCCCGCCTCTGATTCCCCGCTTCTGAATCCCTGCCTCTGTTTCCCCGCCTCTGATTCCCCGCCTATGTTTCCCCATATCTAATTCCGCGCCTCTGATTCCCCGCCTCTGATTCCCCATCTCTGATTCACCGCCTTTCATTCGCCACCTCTGATTCCCCATATCATATTCCTAGCCTCTGTTTCCCCGCCTCTGATTCCCGGCCTCTGTTTCCCCATATCTGATTCCCCGCCTCTGATTCCCCAACTCTGATTCCCCACCTCTGATTACCCAGCTCTGATTCCCCGCCTCTGATTCCCCGCCTCTGATTCCCCAACTCTGATTCCCCGCCTCTGTTTCCCCATATCTGATTCCCCGCCTCTGATTCCCCAACTCTGATTCCACGCCTCTGATTCCCCAGCTCTGATTCCCCAACTCTGATTCCCCGTGTTTGATTCCCTGCCTCTGATTCCCCGCCTCTGATTCCCCAGCTGTTTCCCCGCCTCTGATTCCCCGCCTCTGTTTCCCCATATCTAATTCCCCGCCTCTGATTCCCAAACTCTGATTCCCCGCCTCTGATTCCCCAGCTCTGATTCCCCGCCTCTGATTCCCCACATCTGATTCCCTGCCTCTGATTCCCCGCCTCTGATTCCCTGCCTCTGACTCCCAACCTCTAATACCCACCTCTGAATCCCCATATCTGATTCCCTGCCTCTGATTCCCTGCCTCTGATTCCCCGCCTCTGATTCCCCGCCTCTGATTCCCAACCTCTGATTCCCCACCTCTGATTCCCCATATCTGATTCCCAGCCTCTGTTTCCCCGCCTCTGATTCCCCGCCTCTGTTTCCCCATATCTGATTCCCAGACTCTGATTCCCCACCTCTGTATCCCCATCTCTGATTCCGCACAACCGATTCCCTGCCTCTAATTCCCCGCCTCTGATTCCCCGTGTCTGATTCCCTGCCTCTGATTCCCAACCTCTGATTCCCCACCTCTGATTCCCCATATCTGATTCCCCACCTCTGTTTCCCCGCCTCTGATTCCCCGCCTCTGTTTCCCAATATGTGATTCCCCACCTCTGATTCCCCATATCTGATTCCCCGCTTCAGTTTCCCCGCCTCTGATTCACCCCTCTGATTCCCCATATCTGATTCCCCGCATCTGATTCCCCAACTCTGATACCCCGCCTCTGATTCCCCAGCTCTGATTCCCCGCCTCTGAATCCCCAACTCTGATTCCCTGCCTCTGATTCCCCAGCTCTGATTCCCCGCCTCTGATTCCCCAGCTCTGATTCCCTGCCTCTGATTTCCTGCCTGTGATTCCCCAGCTCTAATTCCCCGCCTCTGTTTGCCCGCCTCTAATTCCCCGCCTCTGTTTCCCCATATCTGATTCCCCGCCTCTGAATCCCCAACTCTTATTCCCTGCCTCAGATTCCCCAGCTCTGATTCCCCGCCTCTGATTCCCCGCCTCTGATTCACAGCCTCTGATTCCCCATGTCTGATTTCCTGCCTCTTATTCCCCGCCACTGATTCCCCATCTATGATTCACCGCCTCTGATTCCCCACCTCTGATTCCCCATATCTGATTCCCCACCTATGTTTCCCCGACTCTGATTCTCCGCCTCTGATTCCCCATTTCTGATTCCCGGACTCTGAATCCCCACCTCTGATTCCCCACCTCTGAGTCCCCATATCTGATTCCCCGCCTCTGTTTCCCCGCCTCTGATTCCCCGCCTCTGTTTCCCCATATCTGATTCCCCGCCTCTGATTCCCCAACTCTGATTCCCCGCCTCTGATTCCCCAGCTCTGATTCCCCGCCTCTGATTCCCCAGCTCTGATTCCCCGTGTTTGTTTCCCCGCCTCTGATTCCCCATCTCTGATTCCCTGCCTCTGATTGCCGGCCTCTGATTCCCGACCTCTCATTCCCGGCCTCTGATTCCCGGCCTCTGATTCCCCGCCTCTGATTCCCCGCCTCTGATTCGCTGCCTCTGATTCCCCATCTCTGATTCCGCACATCTGATTCCCTGCTTCTGATTCCCCGCCTCTCACTCCCCGCCTCTGATTCCCTGCCTCTGTTTCCCAACCTCTGATTCCCCACCTCTGATTCCCCATATCTGATACCCCGCCTCTGTTTCTGCGCCTCTGATTACCCGCCTCTGATTCCCCATCTCTGATTCACCGCCTTTCATTCGCCACCTCTGTTTCCCCATATCAGATTCCCCGCCTCTGTTTCCCCACCTCTGATTTCCCGCCTCTGTTTCCCCATATCTGATACCCCGCCTCTGATTCCCCAACTCTGATTCCCCACCTCTGATTACCCAGCTCTGATTCCCCGCCTCTGATTCCCCGCGTCTGATTCCCTGCCTCTGATTGCCCGCCTCTGATTCCCCATCTCTGATTCCCTGCCTCTGAATCCCCGTGACTGATACCCAGCCTCTGATACCCCGCCCCTGATTCCCCACATCTGATTCCCCATATCTGATTCCCCGCCTCTCTTTCCGCGCCTCTGATTCCCCGCCTCTGATTCCCCATTTCTGATTCCCCGCCTCTGATTCCCCAACTCTGATTCCCCGCCTCTGATTCCCCAGCTCTGTTTCCCCGCCTCTGATTGCCCGCCTCTGTTTCCCCATATCTAATTCCCCGCCTCTGATTCCCAAACTCTGATTCCCTGCCTCTGATTCCCCAGATCTGATTCCCCGCCTCTGATTCCACACATCTGATTCCCTGCCTCTGATTCCCCGACTCTGATTCCCCATCTCTGATTCCCCGCCTCTGAATCCCCGTGTCTGATACCCAGCTTCTGATACCCCGCCCCTGATTCACCACATCTGATTCCCCATATCTGATACACCGCCTCTGTTTCTGAGCCTCTGATTCCCTGCCTCTGATTCCCCATATCTGATACCCCGCCTCTGATTCCCCAACTCTGATTCCCCGCCTCTGTTTCCCCAAATCTGATTCCCCGCCTCTGATTCCCCAACTCTGATTCCCCGCCTCTGATTCCCCAGCTCTGATTGCCCAACTCTGATTCCCCGTGTTTGATTCCCTGCCTCTGATTCCCCACCTCTGATTCCCCATCTCTGATTCACCGCCTTTCATTCGCCACCTCTGATTCTCCATATCAGATTCCCCGCCTCTGTTTCCCCGCCTCTGATTCCCCGCCTCTGTTTCCCCATATCTGATTCCCCACCTCTGACTCCCCAACTCTGATTCCCCGCCTCTGATTACCCAGCTCTGATTCCCCGCCTCTGATTCCCCGCTTCTGATTACCTGCCTCTGTTTCCCCGCCTCTGATTCCCCGCCTATGTTTCCCCATATCTAATTCCGCGCCTCTGATTCCCCGCCTCTAATTCCCCATCTCTGATTCACCGCCTTTCATTCGCCACCTCTGATTCCCCATATCATATTCCCCGCCTCTGTTTCCCCGCCTCTGATTCCCGGCCTCTGTTTCCCCATATCTGATTCCCCGCCTCTGATTCCCCAACTCTGATTCCCCACCTCTGATTACCCAGCTCTGATTCCCCGCCTCTGATTCCCCGCGTCTGATTCCCTGCCTCTGATTCCCCGCCTCTGATTCCCCATCTCTGATTCCCTGCCTCTGAATCCCCGTGTCTGATACCCAGCCTCTGATACCCTGCCCCTGATTCCCCACCTCTGATTCCCCATATCTGATTCCCCGCATCTCTTTCCGCGCCTCTGATTCCCCGCCTCTGATTCCCCATTTCTGATTCCCCGCCTCTGATTCCACACATCTGATTCCCTGCCTCTGATTCCCCGACTCTGATTCCCCATCTCTGATTCCCCGCCTCTGAATCCCCGTGTCTGATACCCAGCTTCTGATACCCCGCCCCTGATTCACCACATCTGATTCCCCATATCTGATACACCGCCTCTGTTTCTGAGCCTCTGATTCCCCGCCTCTGATTCCCCATATCTGATACCCCGCCTCTGATTCCCCAACTCTGATTCCCCGCCTCTGTTTCCCCAAATCTGATTCCCCGCCTCTGATTCCCCAACTCTGATTCCCCGCCTCTGATTCCCCAGCTCTGATTGCCCAACTCTGATTCCCCGTGTTTGATTCCCTGCCTCTGATTCCCCACCTCTGATTCCCCATCTCTGATTCACCGCCTTTCATTTGCCATCTCTGATTCCCCATATCAGATTCCCCGCCTCTGTTTCCCCGCCTCTGATTCCCCGCCTCTGTTTCCCCATATCTGATTCCCCGCCTCTGACTCCCCAACTCTGATTCCCCGCCTCTGATTACCCAGCTCTGATTCCCCGCCTCTGATTCCCCGCTTCTGATTACCTGCCTCTGTTTCCCCGCCTCTGATTCCCCGCCTATGTTTCCCCATATCTAATTCCGCGCCTCTGATTCCCCGCCTCTGATTCCCCATCTCTGATTCACCGCCTTTCATTCGCCACCTCTGATTCCCCATATCATATTCCCCGCCTCTGTTTCCCCGCCTCTGATTCCCGGCCTCTGTTTCCCCATATCTGATTCCCCGCCTCTGATTCCCCAACTCTGATTCCCCACCTCTGATTACCCAGCTCTGATTCCCCGCCTCTGATTCCCCGCGTCTGATTCCCTGCCTCTGATTCCCCGCCTCTGATTCCCCATCTCTGATTCCCTGCCTCTGAATCCCCGTGTCTGATACCCAGCCTCTGATATCCTGCCCCTGATTCCCCACCTCTGATTCCCCATATCTGATTCCCCGCATCTCTTTCCGCGCCTCTGATTCCCCGCCTCTGATTCCCCATTTCTGATTCCCGCCTCTGATTCCCCAAAACTGATTCCCCACCTCTGATTCCCCAGCTCTGTTTCCCCGCCTCTGATTCCCCACCTCTGTTTCCCCATATCTAATTCCCCGCCTCTGATTCCCAAACTCTGATTCCTTGCCTCTGATTCCCCAGATCTGATTCCCCGCCTCTGATTCCCCACATCTGATTCCCTGCCTCTGATTCCCCGACTCTGATTCCCCATCTCTGATTCCCCGCCTCTGAATCCCCGTGTCTGATACCCAGCTTCTGATACCCCGCCCCTGATTCCCCACCTCTGATTCCCCATATCTGATACCCCGCCTCTGTTTCTGCGCCTCTGATTCCCCAACTCTGATTCCCCGCCTCTGTTTCCCCAAATCTGATTCCCCGCCTCTGATTCCCCAACTCTGAATCCCCGCCTCTGATTCCCCAGCTCTGATTGCCCAACTCTTATTCCCCGTGTTTGATTCCCTGCCTCTGATTCCCCACCTCTGATTCCCCATCTCTGATTCACCGCCTTTCATTCGCCACCTCTGATTCCCCATATCAGATTCCCCGCCTCTGTTTCCCCGCCTCTGATTCCCCGCCTCTGTTTCCCCATATCTGATTCCCCGCCTCTGACTCCCCAACTCTGATTCCCCGCCTCTGATTACCCAGCTCTGATTCCCCGCCTCTGATTCCCCGCTTCTGAATCCCTGCCTCTGTTTCCCCGCCTCTGATTCCCCGCCTATGTTTCCCCATATCTAATTCAGCGCCTCTGATTCCCCGCCTCTGATTCCCAATCTCTGATTCACCGCCTTTCATTCGCCACCTCTGATTCCCCATATCATATTCCCCGCCTCTGTTTCCTCGCCTCTGATTGCCGGCCTCTGTTTCCCCAAATCTGATTCCCCGCCTCTGATTCCCCAACTCTGATTCCCCGCCTCTGATTCCCCAGCTCTGATTGCCCAACTCTGATTCCCCGTGTTTGATTCCCTGCCTCTGATTCCCCACCTCTGATTCCCCATCTTTGATTCACCGCCTTTCATTCGCCACCTCTGATTCCCCATATCAGATTCCCCGACTCTGTTTCCCCGCCTCTGATTCCCCGCCTCTGTTTCCCCATATCTGATTCCCCGCCTCTGACTCCCCAACTCTGATTCCCCGCCTCTGATTACCCAGCTCTGATTCCCCGCCTCTGATTCCCCGCTTCTGAATCCCTGCCTCTGTTTCCCCGCCTCTGATTCCCCGCCTATGTTTCCCCATATCTAATTCCGCGCCTCTGATTCCCCGCATCTGATTCCCCATCTCTGATTCACCGCCTTTCATTCGCCACCTCTGATTCCCCATATCATATTCCCCGCCTCTGTTTCCCCGCCTCTGATTCCCGGCCTCTGTTTCCCCATATCTGATTCCCCGCCTCTGATTCCCCAACTCTGATTCCCCACCTCTGATTACCCAGCTCTGATTCCCCGCCTCTGATTCCCCGCCTCTGATTCCCCAACTCTGATTCCCCGCCTCTGTTTCCCCATATCTGATTCCCCGCCTCTGATTCCCCAACTCTGATTCCCCGCCTCTGATTCCCCAGCTCTGATTCCCCAACTCTGATTCCCCGTGTTTGATTCCCTGCCTCTGATTCCCCGCCTCTGATTCCCCAGCTCTGTTTCCCCGCCTCTGATTCCCCGCCTCTGTTTCCCCATATCTAATTCCCCGCCTCTGATTCCCAAACTCTGATTCCCCGCCTCTGATTCCCCAGCTCTGATTCCCCGCCTCTGATTCCCCACATCTGATTCCCTGCCTCTGATTCCCCGCCTCTGATTCCCTGCCTCTGACTCCCAACCTCTAATACCCACCTCTGAATCCCCATATCTGATTCCCCGCCTCTGATTCCCCAGCTCTGTTTCCCCGCCTCTGATTCCCCGCCTCTGTTTCCCCATATCTAATTCCCCGCCTCTGATTCCCAAACTCTGATTCCCCGCCTCTGATTCCCCAGCTCTGATTCCCCGCCTCTGATTCCCCAGCTCTGATTCCCCGCCTCTGATTCCCCACATCTGATTCCCTGCCTCTGATTCCCCGCCTCTGATTCCCTGCCTCTGACTCCCAACCTCTAATACCCACCTCTGAATCCCCATATCTGATTCCCTGCCTCTGATTCCCTGCCTCTGATTCCCCGCCTCTGATTCCCCGCCTCTGATTCCCAACCTCTGATTCCCCACCTCTGATTCCCCATATCTGATTCCCAGCCTCTGTTTCCCCGCCTCTGATTCCCCGCCTCTGTTTCCCCATATCTGATTCCCCGCCTCTGATTCCCAAACTCTGATTCCCTGCCTCTGATTCCCCAGATCTGATTCCCCGCCTCTGATTCCACACATCTGATTCCCTGCCTCTGATTCCCCGACTCTGATTCCCCATCTCTGATTCCCCGCCTCTGAATCCCCGTGTCTGATACCCAGCTTCTGATACCCCGCCCCTGATTCACCACATCTGATTCCCCATATCTGATACACCGCCTCTGTATCTGAGCCTCTGATTCCCCGCCTCTGATTCCCCATATCTGATACCCCGCCTCTGATTCCCCAACTCTGATTCCCCGCCTCTGTTTCCCCAAATCTGATTCCCCGCCTCTGATTCCCCAACTCTGATTCCCCGCCTCTGATTCCCCAGCTCTGATTGCCCAACTCTGATTCCCCGTGTTTAATTCCCTGCCTCTGATTCCCCACCTCTGATTCCCCATCTCTGATTCACCGCCTTTCATTCGCCACCTCTGATTCCCCATATCAGATTCCCCGCCTCTGTTTCCCCGCCTCTGATTCCCCGCCTCTGTTTCCCCATATCTGATTCCCCGCCTCTGACTCCCCAACTCTGATTCCCCGCCTCTGATTACCCAGCTCTGATTGCCCGCCTCTGATTCCCCGCTTCTGATTACCTGCCTCTGTTTCCCCGCCTCTGATTCCCAGCCTATGTTTCCCCATATCTAATTCCGCGCCTCTGATTCCCCGCCTCTGATTCCCCGCCTCTGATTCCCGGCCTCTGTTTCCCCATATCTGATTCCCCGCCTCTGATTCCCCAACTCTGATTCCCCACCTCTGATTACCCAGCTCTGATTCCCCGCCTCTGATTCCCCGCGTCTGATTCCCTGCCTCTGATTCCCCGCCTCTGATTCCCCATCTCTGATTCCCTGCCTCTGAATTCCCGTGTCTGATACCCAGCCTCTGATATCCTGCCCCTGATTCCCCACCTCTGATTCCCCATATCTGATTCCACGCATCTCTTTCCGCGCCTCTGATTCCCCGACTCTGATTCCCCATTTCTGATTCCCCGCCTCTGATTCACCAAAACTGATTCCCCACCTCTGATTCCCCAGCTCTGTTTCCCCGCCTCTGATTCCCCACCTCTGTTTCCCCATATCTAATTCCCCGCCTCTGATTCCCAAACTCTGATTCCTTGCCTCTGATTCCCCAGATCTGATTCCCCGCCTCTGATTCCCCACATCTGATTCCCTGCCTCTGATTCCCCGACTCTGATTCCCCATCTCTGATTCCCCATCTCTGATTCCCCGTGTCTGATACCCAGCTTCTGATACCCCGCCCCTGATTCCCCACCTCTGATTCCCCATATCTGATACCCCGCCTCTGTTTCTGCGCCTCTGATTCCCCAACTCTGATTCCCCGCCTCTGTTTCCCCAAATCTGATTCCCCGCCTCTGATTCCCCAACTCTGATTCCCCGCCTCTGAATCCCCAGCTCTGATTGCCCAACTCTGATTCCCCGTGTTTCATTCCCTGCCTCTGATTCCCCACCTCTGATTCCCCATCTCTGATTCACCGCCTTTCATTCGCCACCTCTGATTCCCCATATCAGATTCGCCGCCTCTGTTTCCCCGCCTCTGATTCTCCGCCTCTGTTTCCCCATATCTGATTCCCCGCCTCTGACTCCCCAACTCTGATTCCCCGCCTCTGATTACCCAGCTCTGATTCCCCGCCTCTGATTCCCCGCTTCTGATTCCCTGCCTCTGTTTCCCCACCTCTGATTCCCCGCCTATGTTTCCCCATATCTAATTCCTCGCCTCTGATTCCCCGCCTCTGATTCCCCATCTCTGATTCACCCCCTTTCATTCGCCACCTCTGATTCCCCATATCATATTCCCCACCTCTGTTTCCCCGCCTCTGATTCCCGGCCTCTGTTTCCCCATATCTGATTCCCCGCCTCTGATTCCCCAACTCTGATTCCCCACCTCTGATTACCCAGCCCTGATTCCCCGCCTCTGATTCCCCGCCTCTGATTCCCCAACTCTGATTCCCCGCCTCTGTTTCCCCATATCTGATTCCCCGCCTCTGATTCCCCAACTCTGATTCCCCGCCTCTGATTCCCCAGCTCTGATTCCTCAACTCTGATTCCCCGTGTTTGATTCCCTGCCTCTGATTCCCCGCCTCTGAATCCCCATCTCTGATTCACCGCCTTTCATTCGCCACCTCTGATTCCCCATATCAGATTCCCCGCCTCTGTTTCCCCGCCTCTGATTCCCCGCCTCTGTTTCCCCATATCTGATTCCCCGCCTCTGATTCCCCAACTCTGATTCCCCACCTCTGATTACCCAGCTCTGATTCCCCGCCTCTGATTCCCCGCTTCTGATTCCCTGCCTCTGATTCCCCGCCTCTGATTCCCCATCTCTGATTCCACGCCTCTGAATCCACGTGTCTGATACCCAGCCTCTGATACCCCGCCCCTGATTCCCCACCTCTGATTCCCCATATCTTATTCCCCACCTCTCTTTCCGCACCTCTGATTCCCCGCCTCTGATTCCCCATATCTGATTCCCCGACTCTGATTCCTCAACTCTGATTCCCCGCCTCTGATTCCCCAGCTCTGTTTCCCCGCCTCTGATTCCCCGCCTCTGTTTCCCAAACTCTGATTCCCCGCCTCTGATTCCCCAGCTCTCATTCCCCGCCTCTGATTCCCCACATCTGATTCCCTGCCTCTGATTCCCCGCCTCTGATTCCCTGCCTCTGATTCCCAACCTCTAATACCCACCTCTGAATCCCCATATCTGATTCCCTGCCTCTGATTCCCTGCCTCTGATTCCCCGCCTCTGATTCCCCGCCTCTGATTCCCAACCTCTGATTCCCCACCTCTGATTCCCCATATCTGATTCCCAGCCTCTGTTTCCCCGCCTCTGATTCCCCGCCTCTGTTTCCCCATATCTGATTCCCAGACTCTGATTCCCCACCTCTGAATCCCCATCTCTGATTCCGCACATCCGATTCCCTGCCTCTAATTCCCCGCCTCTGATTCCCCGCGTCTGATTCCCTGCCTCTGATTCCCAACCTCTGATTCCCCACCTCTGATTCCCCATATCTGATTCCCCGCCTCTGTTTCCCCGCCTCTGATTCCCCGCCTCTGTTTCCCAATATCTGATTCCCCACCTCTGATTCCCCATATCTGATTCCCCGCCTCAGTTTCCCCGCCTCTGATTCACCCCTCTGATTCCCCATATCTGATTCCCCGCCTCTGATTCCCCAACTCTCATACCCCGCCTCTGATTCCCCAGCTCTGATTCCCCGCCTCTGAATCCCCAACTCTGATTCCCTGCCTCTGATTCCCCAGCTCTGATTCCCCGCCTCTGATTCCCCAGCTCTGATTCCCTGCCTCTGATTTCCCGCCTGTGATTCCCCAGCTCTGATTCCCCGCCTCTGTTTGCCCGCCTCTAATTCCCCGCCTCTGTTTCCCCATATCTGATTCCCCGCCTCTGAATCCCCAACTCTTATTCCCTGCCTCAGATTCCCCAGCTCTGATTCCCCGCCTCTGATTCCCCGCCTCTGATTCACAGCCTCTGATTCCCCGTGTCTGATTTCCTGCCTCTGATTCCCCGCCACTGGTTCCCCATCTATGATTCACCGCCTCTGATTCCCCACCTCTGATCCCCCATATCTGATTCCCCACCTATGTTTCCCTGACTCTGATTCTCCGCCTCTGATTCCCCATTTCTGATTCCTGGACTCTGATTCCCCACCTCTGATTCCCCACCTCTGATTCCCCATATCTGATTCCCCACCTCTGTTTCCCCGCCTCTGATTCCCCGCCTCTGTTTCCCCATATTGATTCCCCGCCTCTGATTCCCCAACTCTGATTCCCCGCCTCTGATTCCCCAGCTCTGATTCCCCGCTTCTGATTCCCCGCGTCTGATTCCCTGCCTCTGATTCCCCGCCTCTGATTCCCCATCTCTGATTCCCAGCCTCTGAATCCCCGTGTCTGATACCCAGCCTCTGATACCCCGCCCCTGATTCCCCACCTCTGATTCCCCATATCTGATACCCCGCCTCTGTTTCTGCACCTCTGATTCCCCGCCTCTGATTCCCCATATCTGATTCCCCGCCTCTGATTCCCCAACTCTGATTCCACACCTCTGATTCCCCAGCTCTGATTCCCTGCCTCTGATTCCCCGCATCTGTTTCCCCATATCTGATTCCCCGCCTCTGATTCCCCAACTCTGATTCCCCGCCTCTGATTCCCCAGCTCTGATTCCCCGTGTTTGATTCCCCGCCTCTGATTCCCCATCTCTGATTCCAGGCCTCTGATTGCCCGCCTCTGATTCCCGACCTCTCATTCCCGGCCTCTGATTCCCGGCCTCTGATTCCCCGCCTCTGATTCCCCGCCTCTGATTCGCTGCCTCTGATTCCCCATCTCTGATTCCGCACATCTGATTCCCTGCTTCTGATTCCCCGCCTCTGACTCCCCGCCTCTGATTCCCTGCCTCTGTTTCCCAACCTCTGATTCCCCACCTCTGATTCCCCATATCTGATACCCCGCCTCAGTTTCTGCGCCTCTGATTACCCGCCTCTGATTCCCCATCTCTGATTCCCTGCCTCTGAATCCCCGTGTCTGATACCCAGCCTCTGATATCCTGCCCCTGATTCCCCACCTCTGATTCCCCATATCTGATTCCCCGCATCTCTTTCCGCGCCTCTGATTCCCCGCATCTGATTCCCCATTTCTGATTCCCCGCCTCTGATTCCCCAAAACTGATTCCCCGCCTCTGATTCCCCAGCTCTGTTTCCCCGCCTCTGATTCCCCACCTCTGTTTCCCCATATCTAATTCCCCGCCTCTGATTCCCAAACTCTGATTCCTTGCCTCTGATTCCCCAGATCTGATTCCCCGCCTCTGATTCACCACATCTGATTCCCTGCCTCTGATTCCCCGACTCTGATTCCCCATCTCTGATTCCCCGCCTCTGAATCCCCGTGTCTGATACCCAGCTTCTGATACCCCGCCTCTGATTCCCCACCTCTGATTCCCCATATCTGATACCCCGCCTCTGTTTCTGCGCCTCTGATTCCCCAACTCTGATTCCCCGCCTCTGTTTCCCCAAATCTGATTCCCCGCCTCTGATTCCCCAACTCTGATTCCCCGCCTCTGATTCCCCAGCTCTGATTGCCCAACTCTGATTCCCCATCTCTGATTCACCGCCTTTCATTCGCCACCTCTGATTCCCCATATCAGATTCCCCGCCTCTGTTTCCCCGCCTCTGATTCCCCGCCTCTGTTTCCCCATATCTGATTCCCCGCCTCTGATTCCCCAACTCTGATTCCCCGCCTCTGATTACCCAGCTCTGATTCCCCGCCTCTGATTCCCCGCTTCTGAATCCCTGCCTCTGTTTCCCCACCTCTGATTCCCCGCCTATGTTTCCCCATATCTAATTCCGCGCCTCTGATTCCCCGCCTCTGATTCCCCATCTCTGATTCACCGCCTTTCATTCGCCACCTCTGATTCCCCATATCATATTCCCCGCCTCTGTTTCCCCGCCTCTGATTCCCGGCCTCTGTTTCCCCATATCTGATTCCCCGCCTCTGATTCCCCGCCTCTGATTCGCTGCCTCTGATTCCCCATCTCTGATTCCGCACATCTGATTCCCTGCTTTTGATTCCCCGCCTCTGACTCCCCGCCTCTGATTCCCTGCCTCTGTTTCCCAACCTCTGATTCCCCACCTCTGATTCCCCATATCTGATACCCCGCCTCTGTTTCTGCGCCTCTGATTACCCGCCTCTGATTCCCCATCTCTGATTCCCTGCCTCTGAATCCCCGTGTCTGATACCCAGCCTCTGATATCCTGCCCCTGATTCCCCACCTCTGATTCCCCATATCTGATTCCCCGCATCTCTTTCCGCGCTTCTGATTCCCCGCCTCTGATTCCCCATTTCTGATTCCCCGCCTCTGATTCCCCAAAACTGATTCCCCGCCTCTGATTCCCCAGCTCTGTTTCCCCGCCTCTGATTCCCCACCTCTGTTTCCCCATATCTAATTCCCCGCCTCTGATTCCCAAACTCTGATTCCTTGCCTCTGATTCCCCAGATCTGATTCCCCGCCTCTGATTCACCACATCTGATTCCCTGCCTCTGATTCCCCGACTCTGATTCCCCATCTCTGATTCCCCGCCTCTGAATCCCCGTGTCTGATACCCAGCTTCTGATACCCCGCCCCTGATTCCCCACCTCTGATTCCCCATATCTGATACCCCTCCCCTGTTTCTGCGCCTCTGATTCCCCAACTCTGATTCCCCGCCTCTGTTTCCCCAAATCTGATTCCCCGCCTCTGATTCCCCAACTCTGATTCCCCGCCTCTGATTCCCCAGCTCTGATTGCCCAACTCTGATTCCCCGTGTTTGATTCCCTGCCTCTGATTCCCCACCTCTGATTCCCCATCTTTGATTCACCGCCTTTCATTCGCCACCTCTGATTCCCCATATCAGATTCCCCGCCTCTGTTTCCCCGCCTCTGATTCCCCGCCTCTGTTTCCCCATATCTGATTCCCCGCCTCTGACTCCCCAACTCTGATTCCCCGCCTCTGATTACCCAGCTCTGATTCCCCGCCTCTGATTCCCCGCTTCTGAATCCCTGCCTCTGTTTCCCCGCCTCTGATTCCCCGCCTATGTTTCCCCATATCTAATTCCGCGCCTCTGATTCCCCGCCTCTGATTCCCCATCTCTGATTCACCGCCTTTCATTCGCCACCTCTGATTCCCCATATCATATTCCCCGCCTCTGTTTCCCCGGCTCTGATTCCCGGCCTCTGTTTCCCCATATCTGATTCCCCGCCTCTGATTCCCCAACTCTGATTCCCCACCTCTGATTACCCAGCTCCGATTCCCCGCCTCTGATTCCCCGCCTCTGATTCCCCAACTCTGATTCCCCGCCTCTGTTTCCCCATATCTGATTCCCCGCCTCTGATTCCCCAACTCTGATTCCCCGCCTCTGATTCCCCAGCTCTGATTCCCCAACTCTGATTCCCCGTGTTTGATTCCCTGCCTCTGATTCCCCGCCTCTGATTCCCCAGCTGTTTCCCCGCCTCTGATTCCCCGCCTCTGTTTCCCCATATCTAATTCCCCGCCTCTGATTCCCAAACTCTGATTCCCCGCCTCTGATTCCCCAGCTCTGATTCCCCGCCTCTGATTCCCCACATCTGATTCCCTGCCTCTGATTCCCCGCCTCTGATTCCCTGCCTCTGACTCCCAACCTCTAATACCCACCTCTGAATCCCCATATCTGATTCCCTGCCTCTGATTCCCTGCCTCTGATTCCCCGCCTCTGATTCCCCGCCTCTGATTCCCAACCTCTGATTCCCCACCTCTGATTCCCCATATCTGATTCCCAGCCTCTGTTTCCCCGCCTCTGATTCCCCGCCTCTGTTTCCCCATATCTGATTCCCAGACTCTGATTCCCCACCTCTGTATCCCCATCTCTGATTCCGCACAACCGATTCCCTGCCTCTAATTCCCCGCCTCTGATTCCCCGTGTCTGATTCCCTGCCTCTGATTCCCAACCTCTGATTCCCCACCTCTGATTCCCCATATCTGATTCCCCACCTCTGTTTCCCCGCCTCTGATTCCCCGCCTCTGTTTCCCAATATGTGATTCCCCACCTCTGATTCCCCATATCTGATTCCCCGCTTCAGTTTCCCCGCCTCTGATTCACCCCTCTGATTCCCCATATCTGATTCCCCGCATCTGATTCCCCAACTCTGATACCCCGCCTCTGATTCCCCAGCTCTGATTCCCCGCCTCTGAATCCCCAACTCTGATTCCCTGCCTCTGATTCCCCAGCTCTGATTCCCCGCCTCTGATTCCCCAGCTCTGATTCCCTGCCTCTGATTTCCTGCCTGTGATTCCCCAGCTCTAATTCCCCGCCTCTGTTTGCCCGCCTCTAATTCCCCGCCTCTGTTTCCCCATATCTGATTCCCCGCCTCTGAATCCCCAACTCTTATTCCCTGCCTCAGATTCCCCAGCTCTGATTCCCCGCCTCTGATTCCCCGCCTCTGAATCACAGCCTCTGATTCCCCATGTCTGATTTCCTGCCTCTGATGCCCCGCCACTGATTCCCCATCTATGATTCACCGCCTCTGATTCCCCACCTCTGATTCCCCATATCTGATTCCCCACCTATGTTTCCCCGACTCTGATTCTCCGCCTCTGATTCCCCATTTCTGATTCCCGGACTCTGAATCCCCACCTCTGATTCCCCACTTCTGAGTCCCCATATCTGATTCCCCGCCTCTGTTTCCCCGCCTCTGATTCCCCGCCTCTGTTTCCCCATATCTGATTCCCCGCCTCTGATTCCCCAACTCTGATTCCCCGCCTCTGATTCCCCAGCTCTGATTCCCCGCCTCTGATTCCCCAGCTCTGATTCCCCGTGTTTGTTTCCCCGCCTCAGATTCCCCATCTCTGATTCCCTGCCTCTGATTGCCGGCCTCTGATTCCCGACCTCTCATTCCCGGCCTCTGATTCCCGGCCTCTGATTCCCCGCCTCTGATTCCCCGCCTCTGATTCGCTGCCTCTGATTCCCCGTCTCTGATTCCGCACATCTGATTCCCTGCTTCTGATTCCCCGCCTCTCACTCCCCGCCTCTGATTCCCTGCCTCTGTTTCCCAACCTCTGATTCCCCACCTCTGATTCCCCATATCTGATACCCCGCCTCTGTTTCTGCGCCTCTGATTACCCGCCTCTGATTCCCCATCTCTGATTCACCGCCTTTCATTCGCCACCTCTGTTTCCCCATATCAGATTCCCCGCCTCTGTTTCCCCACCTCTGATTTCCCGCCTCTGTTTCCCCATATCTGATACCCCGCCTCTGATTCCCCAACTCTGATTCCCCACCTCTGATTACCCAGCTCTGATTCCCCGCCTCTGATTCCCCGCGTCTGATTCCCTGCCTCTGATTCCCCGCCTCTGATTCCCCATCTCTGATTCCCTGCCTCTGAATCCCCGTGACTGATACCCAGCCTCTGATACCCCGCCCCTGATTCCCCACATCTGATTCCCCATATCTTATTCCCCGCCTCTCTTTCCGCGCCTCTGATTCCCCGCCTCTGATTCCCCATTTCTGATTCCCCGCCTCTGATTCCCCAACTCTGATTCCCCGCCTCTGATTCCCCAGCTCTGTTTCCCCGCCTCTGATTGCCCGCCTCTGTTTCCCCATATCTAATTCCCCGCCTCTGATTCCCAAACTCTGATTCCCTGCCTCTGATTCCCCAGATCTGATTCCCCGCCTCTGATTCCACACATCTGATTCCCTGCCTCTGATTCCCCGACTCTGATTCCCCATCTCTGATTCCCCGCCTCTGATTCCCCATATCTGATACCCCGCCTCTGATTCCCCAACTCTGATTCCCCGCCTCTGTTTCCCCAAATCTGATTCCCCGCCTCTGATTCCCCAACTCTGATTCCCCGCCTCTGATTCCCCAGCTCTGATTGCCCAACTCTGATTCCCCGTGTTTGATTCCCTGCCTCTGATTCCCCACCTCTGATTCCCCATCTCTGATTCACCGCCTTTCATTCGCCACCTCTGATTCTCCATATCAGATTCCCCGCCTCTGTTTCCCCGCCTCTGATTCCCCGCCTCTGTTTCCCCATATCTGATTCCCCGCCTCTGACTCCCCAACTCTGATTCCCCGCCTCTGATTACCCAGCTCTGATTCCCCGCCTCTGATTCCCCGCTTCTGATTACCTGCCTCTGTTTCCCCGCCTCTGATTCCCCGCCTATGTTTCCCCATATCTAATTCCGCGCCTCTGATTCCCCGCCTCTGATTCCCCATCTCTGATTCACCGCCTTTCATTCGCCACCTCTGATTCCCCATATCATATTCCCCGCCTCTGTTTCCCCGCCTCTGATTCCCGGCCTCTGTTTCCCCATATCTGATTCCCCGCCTCTGATTCCCCAACTCTGATTCCCCACCTCTGATTACCCAGCTCTGATTCCCCGCCTCTGATTCCCCGCGTCTGATTCCCTGCCTCTGATTCCCCGCCTCTGATTCCCCATCTCTGATTCCCTGCCTCTGAATCCCCGTGTCTGATACCCAGCCTCTGATACCCTGCCCCTGATTCCCCACCTCTGATTCCCCATATCTGATTCCCCGCATCTCTTTCCGCGCCTCTGATTCCCCGCCTCTGATTCCCCATTTCTGATTCCCCGCCTCTGATTCCACACATCTGATTCCCTGCCTCTGATTCCCCGACTCTGATTCCCCATCTCTGATTCCCCGCCTCTGAATCCCCGTGTCTGATACCCAGCTTCTGATACCCCGCCCCTGATTCACCACATCTGATTCCCCATATCTGATACACCGCCTCTGTTTCTGAGCCTCTGATTCCCCGCCTCTGATTCCCCATATCTGATACCCCGCCTCTGATTCCCCAACTCTGATTCCCCGCCTCTGTTTCCCCAAATCTGATTCCCCGCCTCTGATTCCCCAACTCTGATTCCCCGCCTCTGATTCCCCAGCTCTGATTGCCCAACTCTGATTCCCCGTGTTTGATTCCCTGCCTCTGATTCCCCACCTCTGATTCCCCATCTCTGATTCACCGCCTTTCATTCGCCACCTCTGATTCCCCATATCAGATTCCCCGCCTCTGTTTCCCCGCCTCTGATTCCCCGCCTCTGTTTCCCCATATCTGATTCCCCGCCTCTGACTCCCCAACTCTGATTCCCCGCCTCTGATTACCCAGCTCTGATTCCCCGCCTCTGATTCCCCGCTTCTGATTACCTGCCTCTGTTTCCCCGCCTCTGATTCCCCGCCTATGTTTCCCCATATCTAATTCCGCGCCTCTGATTCCCCGCCTCTGATTCCCCATCTCTGATTCACCGCCTTTCATTCGCCACCTCTGATTCCCCATATCATATTCCCCGCCTCTGTTTCCCCGCCTCTGATTCCCGGCCTCTGTTTCCCCATATCTGATTCCCCGCCTCTGATTCCCCAACTCTGATTCCCCACCTCTGATTACCCAGCTCTGATTCCCCGCCTCTGATTCCCCGCGTCTGATTCCCTGCCTCTGATTCCCCGCCTCTGATTCCCCATCTCTGATTCCCTGCCTCTGAATCCCCGTGTCTGATACCCAGCCTCTGATATCCTGCCCCTGATTCCCCACCTCTGATTCCCCATATCTGATTCCCCGCATCTCTTTCCGCGCCTCTGATTCCCCGCCTCTGATTCCCCATTTCTGATTCCCGCCTCTGATTCCCCAAAACTGATTCCCCACCTCTGATTCCCCAGCTCTGTTTCCCCGCCTCTGATTCCCCACCTCTGTTTCCCCATATCTAATTCCCCGCCTCTGATTCCCAAACTCTGATTCCTTGCCTCTGATTCCCCAGATCTGATTCCCCGCCTCTGATTCCCCACATCTGATTCCCTGCCTCTGATTCCCCGACTCTGATACCCCATCTCTGATTCCCCGCCTCTGAATCCCCGTGTCTGATACCCAGCTTCTGATACCCCGCCCCTGATTCCCCACCTCTGATTCCCCATATCTGATACCCCGCCTCTGTTTCTGCGCCTCTGATTCCCCAACTCTGATTCCCCGCCTCTGTTTCCCCAAATCTGATTCCCCGCCTCTGATTCCCCAACTCTGATTCCCCGCCTCTGATTCCCCAGCTCTGATTGCCCAACTCTGATTCCCCGTGTTTGATTCCCTGCCTCTGATTCCCCACCTCTGATTCCCCATCTCTGATTCACCGCCTTTCATTCGCCACCTCTGATTCCCCATATCAGATTCCCCGCCTCTGTTTCCCCGCCTCTGATTCCCCGCCTCTGTTTCCCCATATCTGATTCCCCGCCTCTGACTCCCCAACTCTGATTCCCCGCCTCTGATTACCCAGCTCTGATTGCCCGCCTCTGATTCCCCGCTTCTGAATCCCTGCCTCTGTTTCCCCGCCTCTGATTCCCCGCCTATGTTTCCCCATATCTAATTCCGCGCCTCTGATTCCCCGCCTCTGATTCCCCATCTCTGATTCACCGCCTTTCATTCGCCACCTCTGATTCCCCATATCATATTCCCCGCCTCTGTTTCCCCGCCTCTGATTCCCGGCCTCTGTTTCCCCATATCTGATTCCCCGCCTCTGATTCCCCAACTCTGATTCCCCACCTCTGATTACCCAGCTCTGATTCCCCGCCTCTGATTCCCCGCGTCTGATTCCCTGCCTCTGATTCCCCGCCTCTGATTCCCCATCTCTGATTCCCTGCCTCTGAATCCCCGTGTCTGATACCCAGCCTCTGATACCCTGCCCCTGATTCCCCACCTCTGATTCCCCATATCTGATTCCCCGCATCTCTTTCCGCGCCTCTGATTCCCCGCCTCTGATTCCCCATTTCTGATTCCCCGCCTCTGATTCCACACATCTGATTCCCTGCCTCTGATTCCCCGACTCTGATTCCCCATCTCTGATTCCCCGCCTCTGAATCCCCGTGTCTGATACCCAGCTTCTGATACCCCGCCCCTGATTCACCACATCTGATTCCCCATATCTGATACACCGCCTCTGTTTCTGAGCCTCTGATTCCCCGCCTCTGATTCCCCATATCTGATACCCCGCCTCTGATTCCCCAACTCTGATTCCCCGCCTCTGTTTCCCCAAATCTGATTCCCCGCCTCTGATTCCCCAACTCTGATTCCCCGCCTCTGATTCCCCAGCTCTGATTGCCCAACTCTGATTCCCCGTGTTTGATTCCCTGCCTCTGATTCCCCACCTCTGATTCCCCATCTCTGATTCACCGCCTTTCATTCGCCACCTCTGATTCCCCATATCAGATTCCCCGCCTCTGTTTCCCCGCCTCTGATTCCCCGCCTCTGTTTCCCCATATCTGATTCCCCGCCTCTGACTCCCCAACTCTGATTCCCCGCCTCTGATTACCCAGCTCTGATTCCCCGCCTCTGATTCCCCGCTTCTGATTACCTGCCTCTGTTTCCCCGCCTCTGATTCCCCGCCTATGTTTCCCCATATCTAATTCCGCGCCTCTGATTCCCCGCCTCTGATTCCCCATCTCTGATTCACCGCCTTTCATTCGCCACCTCTGATTCCCCATATCATATTCCCCGCCTCTGTTTCCCCGCCTCTGATTCCCGGCCTCTGTTTCCCCATATCTGATTCCCCGCCTCTGATTCCCCAACTCTGATTCCCCACCTCTGATTACCCAGCTCTGATTCCCCGCCTCTGATTCCCCGCGTCTGATTCCCTGCCTCTGATTCCCCGCCTCTGATTCCCCATCTCTGATTCCCTGCCTCTGAATCCCCGTGTCTGATACCCAGCCTCTGATATCCTGCCCCTGATTCCCCACCTCTGATTCCCCATATCTGATTCCCCGCATCTCTTTCCGCGCCTCTGATTCCCCGCCTCTGATTCCCCATTTCTGATTCCCGCCTCTGATTCCCCAAAACTTATTCCCCACCTCTGATTCCCCAGCTCTGTTTCCCCGCCTCTGATTCCCCACCTCTGTTTCCCCATATCTAATTCCCCGCCTCTGATTCCCAAACTCTGATTCCTTGCCTCTGATTCCCCAGATCTGATTCCCCGCCTCTGATTCCCCACATCTGATTCCCTGCCTCTGATTCCCCGACTCTGATTCCCCATCTCTGATTCCCCGCCTCTGAATCCCCGTGTCTGATACCCAGCTTCTGATACCCCGCCCCTGATTCCCCACCTCTGATTCCCCATATCTGATACCCCGCCTCTGTTTCTGCGCCTCTGATTCCCCAACTCTGATTCCCCGCCTCTGTTTCCCCAAATCTGATTCCCCGCCTCTGATTCCCCAACTCTGATTCCCCGCCTCTGATTCCCCAGCTCTGATTGCCCAACTCTGATTCCCCGTGTTTGATTCCCTGCCTCTGATTCCCCACCTCTGATTCCCCATCTCTGATTCACCGCCTTTCATTCGCCACCTCTGATTCCCCATATCAGATTCCCCGCCTCTGTTTCCCCGCCTCTGATTCCCCGCCTCTGTTTCCCCATATCTGATTCCCCGCCTCTGACTCCCCAACTCTGATTCCCCGCCTCTGATTACCCAGCTCTGATTGCCCGCCTCTGATTCCCCGCTTCTGAATCCCTGCCTCTGTTTCCCCGCCTCTGATTCCCCGCCTATGTTTCCCCATATCTAATTCCGCGCCTCTGATTCCCCGCCTCTGATTCCCAATCTCTGATTCACCGCCTTTCATTCGCCACCTCTGATTCCCCATATCATATTCCCCGCCTCTGTTTCCTCGCCTCTGATTGCCGGCCTCTGTTTCCCCATATCTGATTCCCCGCCTCTGATTCCCCAACTCTGATTCCCCACCTCTGATTACCCAGCTCTGATTCCCCGCCTCTGATTCCCCGCCTCTGATTCCCCAACTCTGATTCCCCGCCTCTGTTTCCCCATATCTGATTCCCCGCCTCTGATTCCCCAACTCTGATTCCCAGCCTCTGATTCCCCAGCTCTGATTCCCCAACTCTGATTCCCCGTGTTTGATTCCCTGCCTCTGATTCCCCGCCTCTGATTCCCCATCTCTGATTCACCGCCTTTCATTCGCCACCTCTGATTCCCCATATCAGATTCCCCGCCTCTGTTTCCCCGCCTCTGATTCCCCGCCTCTGTTTCCCCATATCTGATTCCCCGCCTCTGATTCCCCAACTCTGATTCCCCACCTCTGATTACCCAGCTCTGATTCCCCGCCTCTGATTCCCCGCTTCTGATTCCCTGCCTCTGATTCCCCGCCTCTGATTCCCCATCTCTGATTCCACGCCTCTGAATCCCCGTGTCTGATACCCAGCCCCTGATACCCCGCCCCTGATTCCCCACCTCTGATTCCCCATATCTTATTCCCCACCTCTCTTTCCGCACCTCTGATTCCCCGCCTCTGATTCCCCATATCTGATTCCCCGACTCTGATTCCTCAACTCTGATTCCTCGCCTCTGATTCCCCAGCTCTGTTTCCCCGCCTCTGATTCCCCGCCTCTGTTTCCCCATATCTAATTCCCCGCCTCTGATTCCCAAACTCTGATTCCCCGCCTCTGATTCCCCAGCTCTGATTCCCCGCCTCTGATTCCCCACATCTGATTCCCTGCCTCTGATTCCCCGCCTCTGATTCCCTGCCTCTGATTCCCAACCTCTAATACCCACCTCTGAATCCCCATATCTGATTCCCTGCCTCTGATTCCCTGCCTCTGATTCCCCGCCTCTGATTCGCCGCCTCTGATTCCCAACCTCTGATTCCCCACCTCTGATTCCCCATATCTGATTCCCAGCCTCTGTTTCCCCGCCTCTGATTCCCCGCCTCTGTTTCCCCATATCTGATTCCCAGACTCTGATTCCCCACCTCTGTATCCCCATCTCTGATTCCGCACAACCGATTCCCTGCCTCTAATTCCCAACCTCTGATTCCCCACCTCTGATTCCCCATATCTGATTCCCCGCCTCTGTTTACCCGCCTCAGATTCCCCGCCTCTGTTTCCCAATATCTGATTCCCCACCTCTGATTCCCCATATCTGATTCCCCGCCTCAGTTTCCCCGCCTCTGATTCACCCCTCTGATTCCCCATATCTGATTCCCCGCCTCTGATTCCCCAACTCTGATACCCCGCCTCTGATTCCACAGCTCTGATTCCCCGCCTCTGAATCCCCAACTCTGATTCCCTGCCTCTGATTCCCCAGCTCTGATTCCCCGCCTCTGATTCCCCAGCTCTGATTCCCTGCCTCTGATTTCCCGCCTGTGATTCCCCAGCTCTGATTCCCCGCCTCTGTTTGCCCGCCTCTAATTCCCCGCCTCTGTTTCCCCATATCTGATTCCCCGCCTCTGAATCCCCAACTCTTATTCCCTGCCTCAGATTCCCCAGCTCTGATTCCCCGCCTCTGATTCACCGCCTCTGATTCACAGCCTCTGATTCCCCGTGTCTGATTTCCTGCCTCTGATTCCCCGCCACTGATTCCCCATCTATGATTCACCGCCTCTGATTCCCCACCTCTGATTCCCCATATCTGATTCCCCACCTATGTTTCCCCGACTCTGATTCTCCGCCTCTGATTCCCCATTTCTGATTCCTGGACTCTGAATCCCCACCTCTGATTCCCCACCTCTGAGTCCCCATATCTGATTCCCCGCCTCTGTTTCCCCGCCTCTGATTCCCCGCCTCTGTTTCCCCATATCTGATTCCCCGCCTCTGATTCCCCAACTCTGATTCCCCGCCTCTGATTCCCCAGCTCTGATTCCCCACCTCTGATTCCCCAGCTCTGATTCCCCGTGTTTGTTTCCCCGCCTCTGATTCCCCATCTCTGATTCCCGGCCTCTGATTGCCGGCCTCTGATTCCTGACCTCTCATTCCCGGCCTCTGATTCCCGGCCTCTGATTCCCCGCCTCTGATTCCCCGCCTCTAATTCGCTGCCTCTGATTCCCCATCTCTGATTCCGCACATCTGATTCCATGCTTCTGATTCCCCGCCTCTGACTCCCCGCCTCTGATTCCCTGCCTCTGTTTCCCAACCTCTGATTCCCCACCTCTGATTCCCCATATCTGATACCCCGCCTCTGTTTCTGCGCCTCTGATTACCCGCCTCTGATTCCCCATCTCTGATTCACCGCCTTTCATTCGCCACCTCTGTTTCCCCATATCAGATTCCCCGCCTCTGTTTCCCCACCTCTGATTCCCCGCCTCTGTTTCCCCATATCTGATACCCCGCCTCTGATTCCCCAACTCTGATTCCCCACTTCTGATTACCCAGCTCTGATTCCCCGCCTCTGATTCCCCGCGTCTGATTCCCTGCCTCTGATTCCCCGCCTCTGATTCCCCATCTCTGATTCCCTGACTCTGAATCCCCGTGTCTGATACCCAGCCTCTGATACCATGCCCCTCTTTCCCCACCTCTGATTCCCCATATCTGATTCCCCGCCTCTCTTTCCGCGCCTCTGATTCCCCGCCTCTGATTCCCCATTTCTGATTCCCCGCCTCTGATTCCCCAACTCTGATTCCCCGCCTCTGATTCCCCAGCTCTGTTTCCCTGCCTCTGATTGCCCGCCTCTGTTTCCCCATATCTAATTCCCCGCCTCTGATTCCCAAACTCTGATTCCCTGCCTCTGATTCCCTAGATCTGATTCCCCGCCTCTGATTCCACACATCTGATTCCCTGCCTCTGATTCCCCGACTCTGATTCCCCATCTCTGATTCCCCGCCTCTGAATCCCCGTGTCTGATACCCAGCTTCTGATACCCCGCCCCTGATTCACCACATCTGATTCCCCATATCTGATACACCGCCTCTGTTTCTGAGCCTCTGATTCCCCGCCTCTGATTCCCCATATCTGATACCCCGCCTCTGATTCCCCAACTCTGATTCCCCGCCTCTGTTTCCCCAAATCTGATTCCCCGCCTCTGATCCCCCAACTCTGATTCCCCGCCTCTGATTCCCCAGCTCTGATTCCCCGCCTCTGATTCCCCAGCTCTGATTCCCTGCCTCTGATTTCCCGCCTGTGATTCCCCAGCTCTGATTCCCCGCCTCTGTTTGCCTGCCTCTAATTCCCCGCCTCTGTTTCCCCATATCTGATTCCCCGCCTCTGAATCCCCAACTCTTATTCCCTGCCTCAGATTCCCCAGCTCTGATTCCCCGCCTCTGATTCCCCGCCTCTGATTCACAGACTCTGATTCCCCATGTCTGATTTCCTGCCTCTGATTCCCCGCCACTGATTCCCCATCTATGATTCACCGCCTCTGATTCCCCACCTCTGATTCCCCATATCTGATTCCCCACCTATGTTTCCCCGACTCTGATTCTCCGCCTCTGATTCCCCATTTCTGATTCCTGGACTCTGAATCCCCACCTCTGATTCCCCACCTCTGAGTCCCCATATCTGATTCCCCGCCTCTGTTTCCCCGCCTCTGATTCACCGCCTCTGTTTCCCCATATCTGATTCCCCGCCTCTGATTCCCCAACTCTGATTCCCCGCCTCTGATTCCCCAGCTCTGATTCCCCACCTCTGATTCCCCAGCTCTGATTCCCCGTGTTTGTTTCCCCGCCTCTGATTCCCCATCTCTGATTCCCGGCCTCTGATTGCCGGTCTCTGATTCCTGACCTCTCATTCCCGGCCTCTGATTCCCGGCCTCTGATTCCCCGCCTCTGATTCCCCGCCTCTAATTCGCTGCCTCTGATTCCCCATCTCTGATTCCGCACATCTGATTCCCTGCTTCTGATTCCCCGCCTCTGACTCCCCGCCTCTGATTCCCTGCCTCTGTTTCCCAACCTCTGATTCCCCACCTCTGATTCCCCATATCTGATACCCCGCCTCTGTTTCTGCGCCTCTGATTACCCGCCTCTGATTCCCCATCTCTGATTCACCGCCTTTCATTCGCCACCTCTGTTTCCCCATATCAGATTCCCCGCCTCTGTTTCCCCACCTCTGATTCCCCGCCTCTGTTTCCCCATATCTGATACCCCGCCTCTGATTCCCCAACTCTGATTCCCCACCTCTGATTACCCAGCTCTGATTCCCCGCCTCTGATTCCCCACGTCTGATTCCCTGCCTCTGATTCCCCGCCTCTGATTCCCCATCTCTGATTCCCTGCCTCTGAATCCCCGTGTCTGATACCCAGCCTCTGATACCCCGCCCCTGATTCCCCACCTCTGATTCCCCATATCTGATTCCCCGCCTCTCTTTCCGCGCCTCTGATTCCCCGCCTCTGATTCCCCATTTCTGATTCCCCGCCTCTGATTCCCCAACTCTGATTCCCCGCCTCTGATTCCCCAGCTCTGTTTCCCCGCCTCTGATTGCCCGCCTCTGTTTCCCCATATCTAATTCCCCGCCTCTGATTCCCAAACTCTGATTCCCTGCCTCTGATTCCCTAGATCTGATTCCCCGCCTCTGATTCCACACATCTGATTCCCTGCCTCTGATTCCCCGACTCTGATTCCCCATCTCTGATTCCCCGCCTCTGAATCCCCGTGTCTGATACCCAGCTTCTGATACCCCGCCCCTGATTCACCACATCTGATTCCCCATATCTGATACACCGCCTCTGTTTCTGAGCCTCTGATTCCCCGCCTCTGATTCCCCATATCTGATACCCCGCCTCTGATTCCCCAACTCTGATTCCCCGCCTCTGTTTCCCCAAATCTGATTCCCCGCCTCTGATTCCCCAACTCTGATTCCCCGCCTCTGATTCCCCAGCTCTGATTGCCCAACTCTGATTCCCCGTGTTTGATTCCCTGCCTCTGATTCCCCACCTCTGATTCCCCATCTCTGATTCACCGCCTTTCATTCGCCACCTCTGATTCCCCATATCAGATTCCCCGCCTCTGTTTCCCCGCCTCTGATTCCCCGCCTCTGTTTCCCCATATCTGATTCCCCGCCTCTGACTCCCCAACTCTGATTCCCCGCCTCTGATTACCAAGCTCTGATTCCCCGCCTCTGATTCCCCGCTTCTGATTACCTGCGTCTGTTTCCCCGCCTCTGATTCCCCGCCTATGTTTCCCCATATCTAATTCCGCGCCTCTGATTCCCCGCCTCTGATTCCCCATCTCTGATTCACCGCCTTTCATTCGCCACCTCTGATTCCCCATATCATATTCCTCGCCTCTGTTTCCCCGCCTCTGATTCCCGGCCTCTGTTTCCCCATATCTGATTCCCCGCCTCTGATTCCCCAACTCTGATTCCCCACCTCTGATTACCCAGCTCTGATTCCCCGCCTCTGATTCCCCGCGTCTGATTCCCTGCCTCTGATTCCCCGCCTCTGATTCCCCATCTCTGATTCCCTGCCTCTGAATCCCCGTGTCTGATACCCAGCCTCTGATATCCTGCCCCTGATTCCCCACCTCTGATTCCCCATATCTGATTCCCCGCATCTCTTTCCGCGCCTCTGATTCCCCGCCTCTGATTCCCCATTTCTGATTCCCCGCCTCTGATTCCCCAAAACTGATTCCCCACCTCTGATTCCCCAGCTCTGTTTCCCCGCCTCTGATTCCCCACCTCTGTTTCCCCATATCTAATTCCCCGCCTCTGATTCCCAAACTCTGATTCCTTGCCTCTGATTCCCCAGATCTGATTCCCCGCCTCTTATTCCCCACATCTGATACCCTGCCTCTGATTCCCCGACTCTGATTCCCCATCTCTGATTCCCCGCCTCTGAATCCCCGTGTCTGATACCCAGCTTCTGATACCCCGCCCCTGATTCGCCACCTCTGATTCCCCATATCTGATACCCCGCCTCTGTTTCTGCGCCTCTGATTCCCCAACTCTGATTCCCCGCCTCTGTTTCCCCAAATCTGATTCCCCGCCTCTGATTCCCCAACTCTGATTCCCCGCCTCTGATTCCCCAGCTCTGATTGCCCAACTCTGATTCCCCGTGTTTGATTCCCTGCCTCTGATTCCCCACCTCTGATTCCCCATCTCTGATTCACCGCCTTTCATTCGCCACCTCTGATTTCCCATATCAGATTCCCCGCCTCTGTTTCCCCGCCTCTGATTCCCCGCCTCTGTTTCCCCATATCTGATTCCCCGCCTCTGACACCCCAACTCTGATTCCCCGCCTCTGATTACCCAGCTCTGATTCCCCGCCTCTGATTCCCCGCTTCTGATTCCCTGCCTCTGTTTCCCCGCCTCTGATTCACCGCCTATGTTTCCCCATATCTAATTCCGCGCCTCTGATTCCCCGCCTCTGATTCCCCATCTCTGATTCACCGCCTTTCATTCGCCACCTCTGATTCCCCATATCAGATTCCCCGCCTCTGTTTCCCCGCCTCTGATTCCCGGCCTCTGTTTCCCCATATCTGATTCCCCGCCTCTGATTCCCCAACTCTGATTCCCCACCTCTGATTACCCAGCTCTGATTCCCCGCCTCTGATTCCCCGCCTCTGATTCCCCAACTCTGATTCCCCGCCTCTGTTTCCCCATATCTGATTCCCCGCCTCTGATTCCCCAACTCTGATTCCCCGCCTCTGATTCCCCAGCTCTGATTCCCCAACTCTGATTCCCCGTGTTTGATTCCCTGCCTCTGATTCCCCGCCTCTGATTCCCCATCTCTGATTCACCGCCTTTCATTCGCCACCTCTGATTCCCCATATCAGATTCCCCGCCTCTGTTTCCCCGCCTCTGATTCCCCGCCTCTGTTTCCCCATATCTGATTCCCCGCCTCTGATTCCCCAACTCTGATTCCCCACCTCTGATTACCCAGCTCTGATTCCCCGCCTCTGATTCCCCAGCACTGTTTCCCCGCCTCTGATTGCCCGCCTCTGTTTCCCCATATCTAATTCCCCGCCTCTGATTCCCAAACTCTGATTCCCTGCCTCTGATTCCCCAGATCTGATTCCCCGCCTCTGATTCCACACATCTGATTCCCTGCCTCTGATTCCCCGACTCTGATTCCCCATCTCTGATTCCCCGCCTCTGAATCCCCGTGTCTGATACCCAGCTTCTGATACCCCGCCCCTGATTCACCACATCTGATTCCCCATATCTGATACACCGCCTCTGTTTCTGAGCCTCTGATTCCCCGCCTCTGATTCCCCATATCTGATACCCCGCCTCTGATTCCCCATCTCTGATTCCCCGCCTCTGTTTCCCCAAATCTGATTCCCCGCCTCTGATTCCCCAACTCTGATTCCCCGCCTCTGATTCCCCAGCTCTGATTGCCCAACTCTGATTCCCCGTGTTTAATTCCCTGCCTCTGATTCCCCACCTCTGATTCCCCATCTCTGATTCACCGCCTTTCATTCGCCACCTCTGATTCCCCTTATCAGATTCCCCGCCTCTGTTTCCCCGCCTCTGATTCCCCGCCTCTGTTTCCCCATATCTGATTCCCCGCCTCTGACTCCCCAACTCTGATTCCCCGCCTCTGATTACCCAGCTCTGATTGCCCGCCTCTGATTCCCCGCTTCAGATTACCTGCCTCTGTTTCCCCGCCTCTGATTCCCCGCCTATGTTTCCCCATATCTAATTCCGCGCCTCTGATTCCCCGCCTCTGATTCCCCATCTCTGATTCACCGCCTTTCATTCGCCACCTCTGATTCCCCATATCATATTCCCCGCCTCTGTTTCCCCGCCTTTGATTCCCGGCCTCTGTTTCCCCATATCTGATTCCCCGCCTCTGATTTCCCAACTCTGATTCCCCACCTCTGATTACCCAGCTCTGATTCCCCGCCTCTGATTCCCCATCTCTGATTCCCTGCCTCTGAATCCCCGTGTCTGATACCCAGCCTCTGATATCCTGCCCCTGATTCCCCACCTCTGATTCCCCATATCTGATACACCGCCTCTGTTTCTGAGCCTCTGATTCCCCGCCTCTGATTCCCCATATCTGATACCCCGCCTCTGATTCCCCAACTCTGATTCCACGCCTCTGTTTCCCCAAATCTGATTCCCCGCCTCTGATTCCCCAACTCTGATTCCCCGCCTCTGATTCCCCAGCTCTGATTGCCCAACTCTGATTCCCCGTGTTTAATTCCCTGCCTCTGATTCCCCACCTCTGATTCCCCATCTCTGATTCACCGCCTTTCATTCGCCACCTCTGATTCCCCATATCAGATTCCCCGCCTCTGTTTCCCCACCTCTGATTCCCCGCCTCTGTTTCCCCATATCTGATTCCCCGCCTCTGACTCCCCAACTCTGATTCCCCGCCTCTGATTACCCAGCTCTGATTGCCCGCCTCTGATTCCCCGCTTCAGATTACCTGCCTCTGTTTCCCCGCCTCTGATTCCCCGCCTATGTTTCCCCATATCTAATTCCGCGCCTCTGATTCCCCGCCTCTGATTCCCCATCTCTGATTCACCGCCTTTCATTCGCCACCTCTGATTCCCCATATCATATTCCCCGCCTCTGTTTCCCCGCCTTTGATTCCCGGCCTCTGTTTCCCCATATATGATTCCCCGCCTCTGATTCCCCAACTCTGATTCCCCACCTCTGATTACCCAGCTCTGATTCCCCGCCTCTGATTCCCCATCTCTGATTCCCTGCCTCTGAATCCCCGTGTCTGATACCCAGCCTCTGATATCCTGCCCCTGATTCCCCACCTCTGATTCCCCATATCTGATTCCACGCATCTCTTTCCGCGCCTCTGATTCCCCGCCTCTGATTCCCCATTTCTGATTCCCCGCCTCTGATTCCCCAAAACTGATTCCCCACCTCTGATTCCCCAGCTCTGTTTCACCGCCTCTGATTCCCCACCTCTGTTTCCCCATATCCAATTCCCCGCCTCTGATTCCCAAACTCTGATTCCTTGCCTCTGATTCCCCAGATCTGATTCCCCGCCTCTGATTCCCCACATCTGATTCCCTGCCTCTGATTCCCCGACTCTGATTCCCCATCTCAAATTCCCCGCCTCTGAATCCCCGTGTCTGATACCCAGCTTCTGATACCCCGCCCCTGATTCCCCACCTCTGATTCCCCATATCTGATACCCCGCCTCTGTTTCTGCGCCTCTGATTCCCCAACTCTGATTCCCCGCCTCTGTTTCCCCAAATCTGATTCCCCGCCTCTGATTCCCCAACTCTGATTCCCCGCCTCTGATTCCCCAGCTCTGATTGCCCAACTCTGATTCCCCGTGTTTGATTCCCTGCCTCTGATTCCCCTCCTCTGATTCCCCATCTCTGATTCACCGCCTTTCATTCGCCACCTCTGATTCCCCATATCAGATTCGCCGCCTCTGTTTCCCCGCCTCTGATTCCCCGCCTCTGTTTCCCCATATCTGATTCCCCGCCTCTGACTCCCCAACTCTGATTCCCCGCCTCTGATTACCCAGCTCTGATTCCCCGCCTCTGATTCCCCGCTTCTGATTCCCTGCCTCTTTTTCCCCACCTCTGATTCCCCGCCTATGTTTCCCCATATCTAATTCCTCGCCTCTGATTCCCCGCCTCTGATTCCCCATCTCTGATTCACCCCCTTTCATTCGCCACCTCTGATTCCCCATATCATATTCCCCGCCTCTGTTTCCCCGCCTCTGATTCCCGGCCTCTGTTTCCCCATATCTGATTCCCCGCCTCTGATTCCCCAACTCTGATTCCCCACCTCTGATTACCCAGCTCTGATTCCCCGCCTCTGATTCCCCGCCTCTGATTCCCCAACTCTGATTCCCCGCCTCTGTTTCCCCATATCTGATTCCCCGCCTCTGATTCCCCAACTCTGATTCCCCGCCTCTGATTCCCCAGCTCTGATTCCCCAACTCTGATTCCCCGTGTTTGATTCCCTGCCTCTGATTCCCCGCCTCTGATTCCCCATCTCTGATTCACCGCCTTTCATTCGCCACCTCTGATTCCCCATATCAGATTCCCCGCCTCTGTTTCCCCGCCTCTGATTCCCCGCCTCTGTTTCCCCATATCTGATTCTCCGCCTCTGATTCCCCAACTCTGATTCCCCACCTCTGATTACCCAGCTCTGATTCCCCGCCTCTGATTCCCCGCTTCTGATTCCCTGCCTCTGATTCCCCGCCTCTGATTCCCCATCTCTGATTCCACGCCTCTGAATCCCCGTGTCTGATACCCAGCCTCTGATACCCCGCCCCTGATTCCCCACCTCTGATTCCCCATATCTTATTCCCCACCTCTCTTTCCGCACCTCTGATTCCCCGCCTCTGATTCCCCATATCTGATTCCCCGACTCTGATTCCTCAACTCTGATTCCCCGCCTCTGATTCCCCAGCTCTGTTTCCCCGCCTCTGATTCCCCGCCTCTGTTTCCCCATATCTAATTCCCCGCCTCTGATTCCCAAACTCTGATTCCCCGCCTCTGATTCCCCAGCTCTGATTCCCCGCCTCTGATTCCCCACATCTGATTCCCTGCCTCTGATTCCCCGCCTCTGATTCCCTGCCTCTGATTCCCAACCTCTAATACCCACCTCTGAATCCCCATATCTGATTCCCTGCCTCTGATTCCCTGCCTCTGATTCCCCGCCTCTGATTCCCCGCCTCTGATTCCCAACCTCTGATTCCCCACCTCTGATTCCCCATATCTGATTCCCAGCCTCTGTTTCCCCGCCTCTGATTCCCCACCTCTGAATCCCCATCTCTGATTCCGCACATCCGATTCCCTGCCTCTAATTCCCCGCCTCTGATTCCCCGCGTCTGATTCCCTGCCTCTGATTCCAAACCTCTGATTCCCCACCTCTGATTCCCCATATCTGATTCCCCGCCTCTGTTTCCCCGCCTCTGATTCCCCGCCTCTGTTTCCCAATATCTGATTCCCCACCTCTGATTCCCCATATCTGATTCCCCGCCTCAGTTTCCCCGCCTCTGATTCACCCCTCTGATTCCCCATATCTGATTCCCCGCCTCTGATTCCCCAACTCTCATACCCCGCCTCTGATTCCCCAGCTCTGATTCCCCGCCTCTGAATCCCCAACTCTGATTCCCTGCCTCTGATTCCCCAGCTCTGATTCCCCGCCTCTGATTCCCCAGCTCTGATTCCCTGCCTCTGATTTCCCGCCTGTGATTCCCCAGCTCTGATTCCCCGCCTCTGTTTGCCCGCCTCTAATTCCCCGCCTCTGTTTCCCCATATCTGATTCCCCGCCTCTGAATCCCCAACTCTTATTCCCTGCCTCAGATTCCCCAGCTCTGATTCCCCTCCTCTGATTCCCCGCCTCTGATTCACAGCCTCTGATTCCCCGTGTCTGATTTCCTGCCTCTGATTCCCCGCCACTGATTCCCCACCTATGATTCACCGCCTCTGATTCCCCACCTCTGATTCCCCATATCTGATTCCCCACCTATGTTTCCCCGACTCTGATTCTCCGCCTCTGATTCCCCATTTCTGATTCCTGGACTCTGATTCCCCACCTCTGATTCCCCACCTCTGAGTACCCATATCTGATTCCCCACCTCTGTTTCCCCGCCTCTGATTCCCCGCCTCTGTTTCCCCATATCTGATTCCCCGCCTCTGATTCCCCAACTCTGATTCCCCGCCTCTGATTCCCCAGCTCTGATTCCCCGCTTCTGATTCCCCGCGTCTGATTCCCTGCCTCTGATTCCCCGCCTCTGATTCCCCATCTCTGATTCCCAGCCTCTGAATCCCCGTGTCTGATACCCAGCCTCTGATACCCCGCCCCTGATTCCCCACCTCTGATTCCCCATATCTGATACCCCGCCTTTGTTTCTGCGCCTCTGATTCCCCGCCTCTGATTCCCCATATCTGATTCCCCGCCTCTGATTCCCCAACTCTGATTCCACGCCTCTGATTCCCCAGCTCTGATTTTCCGCCTCTGATTCCCCGCATCTGTTTCCCCATATCTGATTCCCCGCCTCTGATTCCCCAACTCTGATTCCCCGCCTCTGATTCCCCAGCTCTGATTCCCCGTGTTTGATTCCCCGCCTCTGATTCCCCATCTCTGATTCCAGGCCTCTGATTGCCCGCCTCTGATTCCCGACCTCTCATTCCCGGCCTCTGATTCCCGGCCTCTGATTCCCCGCCTCTGATTCCCCGCCTCTGATTCGCTGCCTCTGATTCCCCATCTCTGATTCCGCACATCTGATTCCCTGCTTCTGATTCCCCGCCTCTGACTCCCCGCCTCTGATTCCCTGCCTCTGTTTCCCAACCTCTGATTCCCCACCTCTGATTCCCCATATCTGATACCCCGCCTCAGTTTCTGCGCCTCTGATTACCCGCCTCTGATTCCCCATCTCTGATTCCCTGCCTCTGAATCCCCGTGTCTGATACCCAGCCTCTGATATCCTGCCCCTGATTCCCCACCTCTGATTCCCCATATCTGATTCCCCGCATCACTTTCCGCGCCTCTGATTCCCCGCCTCTGATTCCCCATCTCTGATTCCCCGCCTCTGATTCCCCAAAACTGATTCCCCGCCTCTGATTCCCCAGCTCTGTTTCCCCGCCTCTGATTCCCCACCTCTGTTTCCCCATATCTAATTCCCCGCCTCTGATTCCCAAACTCTGATTCCTTGCCTCTGATTCCCCAGATCAGATTCCCCGCCTCTGATTCACCACATCTGATTCCCTGCCTCTGATTCCCCGACTCTGATTCCCCATCTCTGATTCCCCGCCTCTGAATCCCCGTGTCTGATACCCAGCTTCTGATACCCCGCCCCTGATTCCCCACCTCTGATTCCCCATATCTGATACCCCGCCTCTGTTTCTGCGCCTCTGATTCCCCAACTCTGATTCCCCGCCTCTGTTTCCCCAAATCTGATTCCCCGCCTCTGCTTCCCCAACTCTGATTCCCCGCCTCTGATTCCCCAGCTCTGATTGCCCAACTCTGATTCCCCATCTCTGATTCACCGCCTTTCATTCGCCACCTCTGATTCCCCATATCAGATTCCCCGCCTCTGTTTCCCCGCCTCTGATTCCCCGCCTCTGTTTCCCCATATCTGATTCCCCGCCTCTGACTCCCCAACTCTGATTCCCCGCCTCTGATTACCCAGCTCTGATTCCCCGCCTCTGATTCCCCGCTTCTGAATCCCTGCCTCTGTTTCCCCGCCTCTGATTCCCCGCCTATGTTTCCCCATATCTAATTCCGCGCCTCTGATTCCCCGCCTCTGATTCCCCATCTCTGATTCACCGCCTTTCATTCGCCACCTCTGATTCCCCATATCATATTCCCCGCCTCTGTTTCCCCGCCTCTGATTCCCGGCCTCTGTTTCCCCATATCTGATTGCCCGCCTCTGATTCCCGACCTCTCATTCCCGGCCTCTGATTCCCGGCCTCTGATTCCCCGCCTCTGATTCCCCGCCTCTGATTCGCTGCCTCTGATTCCCCATCTCTGATTCCGCACATCTGATTCCCTGCTTCTGATTCCCCGCCTCTGACTCCCCGCCTCTGATTCCCTGCCTCTGTTTCCCAACCTCTGATTCCCCACCTCTGATTCCCCATATCTGATACCCCGCCTCTGTTTCTGCGCCTCTGATTACCCGCCTCTGATTCCCCATCTCTGATTCCCTGCCTCTGAATCCCCGTGTCTGATACCCAGCCTCTGATATCCTGCCCCTGATTCCCCACCTCTGATTCCCCATATCTGATTCCCCGCATCTCTTTCCGCGCCTCTGATTCCCCGCCTCTGATTCCCCATTTCTGATTCCCCGCCTCTGATTCCCCAAAACTGATTCCCCGCCTCTGATTCCCCAGCTCTGTTTCCCCGCCTCTGATTCCCCACCTCTGTTTCCCCATATCTAATTCCCCGCCTCTGATTCCCAAACTCTGATTCCTTGCCTCTGATTCCCCAGATCTGATTCCCCGCCTCTGATTCACCACATCTGATTCCCTGCCTCTGATTCCCCGACTCTGATTCCCCATCTCTGATTCCCCACCTCTGAATCCCCGTGTCTGATACCCAGCTTCTGATACCCCGCCCCTGATTCCCCACCTCTGATTCCCCATATCTGATACCCCGCCTCTGTTTCTGCGCCTCTGATTCCCCAACTCTGATTCCCCGCCTCTGTTTCCCCAAATCTGATTCCCCGCCTCTGATTCCCCAACTCTGATTCCCCGCCTCTGATTCCCCAGCTCTGATTGCCCAACTCTGATTCCCCGTGTTTGATTCCCTGCCTCTGATTCCCCACCTCTGATTCCCCATCTTTGATTCACCGCCTTTCATTCGCCACCTCTGATTCCCCATATCAGATTCCCCGCCTCTGTATCCCCGCCTCTGATTCCCCGCCTCTGTTTCCCCATATCTGATTCCCCGCCTCTGACTCCCCAACTCTGATTCCCCGCCTCTGATTACACAGCTCTGATTCCCCGCCTCTGATTCCCCGCTTCTGAATCCCTGCCTCTGTTTCCCCGCCTCTGATTCCCCGCCTATGTTTCCCCATATCTAATTCCGCGCCTCTGATTCCCCGCCTCTGATTCCCCATCTCTGATTCACCGCCTTTCATTCGCCACCTCTGATTCCCCATGTCATATTCCCCGCCTCTGTTTCCCCGCCTCTGATTCCTGGCCTCTGTTTCCCCATATCTGATTCCCCGCCTCTGATTCCTCAACTCTGATTCCCCACCTCTGATTACCCAGCTCTGATTCCCCGCCTCTGATTCCCCGCCTCTGATTCCCCAACTCTGATTCCCCGCCTCTGTTTCCCCATATCTGATTCCCCGCCTCTGATTCCCCAACTCTGATTCCCCGCCTCTGATTCCCCAGCTCTGATTCCCCAACTCTGATTCCCCGTGTTTGATTCCCTGCCTCTGATTCCCCGCCTCTGATTCCCCAGCTCTGTTTCCCCGCCTCTGATTCCCCGCCTCTGTTTCCCCATATCTAATTCCCCGCCTCTGATTCCCAAACTCTGATTCCCCGCCTCTGATTCCCCAGCTCTGATTCCCCGCCTCTGATTCCCCACATCTGATTCCCTGCGTCTGATTCCCCGCCTCTGATTCCCTGCCTCTGACTCCCAACCTCTAATACCCACCTCTGAATCCCCATATCTGATTCCCTGCCTCTGATTCCCTGCCTCTGATTCCCCGCCTCTGATTCCCCGCCTCTGATTCCCAACCTCTGATTCCCCACCTCTGATTCCCCATATCTGATTCCCAGCCTCTGTTTCCCCGCCTCTGATTCCCCGCCTCTGTTTCCCCATATCTGATTCCCAGACTCTGGTTCCCCACCTCTGTATCCCCATCTCTGATTCCGCACAACCGATTCCCTGCCTCTAATTCCCCGCCTCTGATTCCCCGTGTCTGATTCCCTGCCTCTGATTCCCAACCTGTGATTCCCCACCTCTGATTCCCCGCCTCTGATTCCCCGCCTCTGTTTCCCAATATCTGATTCCCCACCTCTCATTCCCCATATCTGATTCCCCGCCTCAGTTTCCCCGCCTCTGATTCACCCCTCTGATTCCCCATATCTGATTCCCCGCATCTGATTCCCCAACTCTGATACCCCGCCTCTGATTCCCCAGCTCTGATTCCCCGCCTCTGAATCCCCAACTCTGATTCCCTGCCTCTGATTCCCCAGCTCTGATTCCCCGCCTCTGATTCCCCAGCTCTGATTCCCTGCCTCTGATTTCCCGCCTGTGATTCCCCAGCTCTGATTCCCCGCCTCTGTTTGCCCGCCTCTAATTCCCCGCCTCTGTTTCCCCATATCTGATTCCCCGCCTCTGAATCCCCAACTCTTATTCCCTGCCTCAGATTCCCCAGCTCTGATTCCCCGCCTCTGATTCCCGGCCTCTGATTCACAGCCTCTGATTCCCCGTGTCTGATTTCCTGCCTCTGATTCCCCGCCACTGATTCCCCATCTATGATTCACCGCCTCTGATTCCCCACCTCTGATTCCCCATATCTGATTCCCCACCTATGTTTCCCCGACTCTGATTCTCCGCCTCTGATTCCCCATTTCTGATTCCCGGACTCTGAATCCCCACCTCTGATTCCCCACCTCTGAGTCCCCATATCTGATTCCCCGCCTCTGTTTCCCCGCCTCTGATTCCCCGCCTCTGTTTCCCCATATCTGATTCCCCGCCTCTGATTCCCCAACTCTGATTCCCCGCCTCTGATTCCCCAGCTCTGATTCCCCGCCTCTGATTCCCCAGCTCTGATTCCCCGTGTTTGTTTCCCCGCCTCTGATTCCCCATCTCTGATTCCCTGCCTCTGATTGCCGGCCTCTGATTCCCGACCTCTCATTCCCGGCCTCTGATTCCCGGCCTCTGATTCCCCGCCTCTGATTCCCCGCCTCTGATTCGCTGCCTCTGATTCCCCATCTCTGATTCCGCACATCTGATTCCCTGCTTCAGATTCCCCGCCTCTGACTCCCCGCCTCTGATTCCCTGCCTCTGTTTCCCAAACTCTGATTCCCCACCTCTGATTCCCCATATCTGATACCCCGCCTCTGTTTCTGCGCCTCTGATTACCCGCCTCTGATTCCCCATCTCTGATTCACCGCCTTTCATTCGCCACCTCTGTTTCCCCATATCAGATTCCCCGCCTCTGTTTCCCCACCTCTGATTCCCCGCCTCTGTTTCCCCATATCTGATACCCCGCCTCTGATTCCCCAACTCTGATTCCCCACCTCTGATTACCCAGCTCTGATTCCCCGCCTCTGATTCCCCGCGTCTGATTCCCTGCCTCTGATTCCCCGCCTCTGATTCCCCATCTCTGATTCCCTGCCTCTGAATCCCCGTGTCTGATACCCAGCCTCTGATACCCCGCCCCTGATTCCCCACATCTGATTCCCCATATCTGATTCCCCGCCTCTCTTTCCGCGCCTCTGATTCCCCGCCTCTGGTTCCCCATTTCTGATTCCCCGCCTCTGATTCCCCAACTCTGATTCCCCGCCTCTGATTCCCCAGCTCTGTTTCCCCGCCTGTGATTGCCCGCCTCTGTTTCCCCATATCTAATTCCCCGCCTCTGATTCCCAAACTCTAATTCCCTGCCTCTGATTCTCCAGATCTGATTCCCCGCCTCTGATTCCACACATCTGATTCCCTGCCTCTGATTCCCCGACTCTGATTCCCCATCTCTGATTCCCCGCCTCTGAATCCCCGTGTCTGATACCCAGCTTCTGATACCCCGCCCCTGATTCACCACATCTGATTCCCCATATCTGATACACCGCCTCTGTTTCTGAGCCTCTGATTCCCCGCCTCTGATTCCCCATATCTGATACCCCGCCTCTGATTCCCCAACACTGATTCCCCGCCTCTGTTTCCCCAAATCTGATTCCCCGCCTCTGATTCCCCAGCTCTGATTCCCCGCCTCTGATTCCCCAGCTCTGATTGCCCAACTCTGATTCCCCGTGTTTGATTCCCTGCCTCTGATTCCCCACCTCTGATTCCCCATCTCTGATTCACCGCCTTTCATTCGCCACCTCTGATTCCCCATATCAGATTCCCCGCCTCTGTTTCCCCGCCTCTGATTCCCCGCCTCTGTTTCCCCATATCTGATTCCCCGCCTCTGACTCCCCAACTCTGATTCCCCGCCTCTGATTACCCAGCTCTGATTCCCCGCCTCTGATTCCCCGCTTCTGATTACCTGCCTCTGTTTCCCCTCCTCTGATTCCCCGCCTATGTTTCCCCATATCTAATTCCGCGCCTCTGATTCCCCGCCTCTGATTCCCCATCTCTGATTCACCGCCTTTCATTCGCCACCTCTGATTCCCCATATCATATTCCCCGCCTCTGTTTCCCCGCCTCTGATTCCCGGCCTCTGTTTCCCCATATCTGATTCCCCGCCTCTGATTCCCCAACTCTGATTCCCCACCTCTGATTACCCAGCTCTGATTCCCCGCCTCTGATTCCCCGCGTCTGATTCCCTGCCTCTGATTCCCCGCCTCTGATTCCCCATCTCTGATTCCCTGCCTCTGAATCCCCGTGTCTGATACCCAGCCTCTGATATCCTGCCCCTGATTCCCCACCTCTGATTCCCCATATCTGATTCCCCGCATCTCTTTCCGCGCCTCTGATTCCCCGCCTCTGATTCCCCATTTCTGATTCCCCGCCTCTGATTCCCCGCCTCTGATTCCCCAACTCTGATTCCCCGCCTCTGTTTCCCCATATCTGATTCCCCGCCTCTGATTCCCCAACTCTGATTCCCCGCCTCTGATTCCCCAGCTCTGATTCCCCAACTCTGATTCCCCGTGTTTGATTCCCTGCCTCTGATTCCCCGCCTCTGATTCCCCAGCTCTGTTTCCCCGCCTCTGATTCCCCGCCTCTGTTTCCCCATATCTAATTCCCCGCCTCTGATTCCCAAACTCTGATTCCCCGCCTCTGATTCCCCAGCTCTGATTCCCCGCCTCTGATTCCCCACATCTGATTCCCTGCCTCTGATTCCCCGCCTCTGATTCCCTGCCTCTGACTCCCAACCTCTAATACCCACCTCTGAATCCCCATATCTGATTCCCTGCCTCTGATTCCCTGCCTCTGATTCCCCGCCTCTGATTCCCCGCCTCTGATTCCCAACCTCTGATTCCCCACCTCTGATTCCCCATATCTGATTCCCAGCCTCTGTTTCCCCGCCTCTGATTCCCCGCCTCTGTTTCCCCATATCTGATTCCCAGACTCTGATTCCCCACCTCTGTATCCCCATCTCTGATTCCGCACAACCGATTCCCTGCCTCTAATTCCCCGCCTCTGATTCCCCGTGTCTGATTCCCTGCCTCTGATTCCCAACCTCTGATTCCCCACCTCTGATTCCCCATATCTGATTCCCCGCCTCTGTTTCCCCGCCTCTGATTCCCCGCCTCTGTTTCCCAATATCTGATTCCCCACCTCTGATTCCCCATATCTGATTCCCCGCCTCAGTTTCCCCGCCTCTGATTCACCCCTCTGATTCCCCATATCTGATTCCCCGCATCTGATTCCCCAACTCTGATACCCCGCCTCTGATTCCCCAGCTCTGATTCCCCGCCTCTGAATCCCCAACTCTGATTCCCTGCCTCTGATTCCCCAGCTCTGATTCCCCGCCTCTGATTCCCCAGCTCTGATTCCCTGCCTCTGATTTCCCGCCTGTGATTCCCCAGCTCTGATTCCCCGCCTCTGTTTGCCCGCCTCTAATTCCCCGCCTCTGTTTCCCCATATCTGATTCCCCGCCTCTGAATCCCCAACTCTTATTCCCTGCCTCAGATTCCCCAGCTCTGATTCCCCGCCTCTGATTCCCGGCCTCTGATTCACAGCCTCTGATTCCCCGTGTCTGATTTCCTGCCTCTGATTCTCCGCCACTGATTCCCCATCTATGATTCACCGCCTCTGATTCCCCACCTCTGATTCCCCATATCTGATTCCCCACCTATGTTTCCCCGACTCTGATTCTCCGCCTCTGATTCCCCATTTCTGATTCCCGGACTCTGAATCCCCACCTCTGATTCCCCACCTCTGAGTCCCCATATCTGATTCCCCGCCTCTGTTTCCCCGCCTCTGAATCCCCGCCTCTGTTTCCCCATATCTGATTCCCCGCCTCTGATTCCCCAACTCTGATTCCCCGCCTCTGATTCCCCAGCTCTGATTCCCCGCCTCTGATTCCCCAGCTCTGATTCCCCGTGTTTGTTTCCCCGCCTCTGATTCCCCATCTCTGATTCCCTGCCTCTGATTGCCGGCCTCTGATTCCCGACCTCTCATTCCCGGCCTCTGATTCCCGGCCTCTGATTCCCCGCCTCTGATTCCCCGCCTCTGATTCGCTGCCTCTGATTCCCCATCTCTGATTCCGCACATCTGATTCCCTGCTTCAGATTCCCCGCCTCTGACTCCCCGCCTCTGATTCCCTGCCTCTGTTTCCCAAACTCTGATTCCCCACCTCTGATTCCCCATATCTGATACCCCGCCTCTGTTTCTGCGCCTCTGATTACCCGCCTCTGATTCCCCATCTCTGATTCACCGCCTTTCATTCGCCACCTCTGTTTCCCCATATCAGATTCCCCGCCTCTGTTTCCCCACCTCTGATTCCCCGCCTCTGTTTCCCCATATCTGATACCCCGCCTCTGATTCCCCAACTCTGATTCCCCACCTCTGATTACCCAGCTCTGATTCCCCGCCTCTGATTCCCCGCGTCTGATTCCCTGCCTCTGATTCCCCGCCTCTGATTCCCCATCTCTGATTCCCTGCCTCTGAATCCCCGTGTCTGATACCCAGCCTCTGATACCCCGCGCCTGATTCCCCACATCTGATTCCCCATATCTGATTCCCCGCCTCTCTTTCCGCGCCTCTGATTCCCCGCCTCTGGTTCCCCATTTCTGATTCCCCGCCTCTGATTCCCCAACTCTGATTCCCCGCCTCTGATTCCCCAGCTCTGTTTCCCCGCCTGTGATTGCCCGCCTCTGTTTCCCCATATCTAATTCCCCGCCTCTGATTCCCAAACTCTAATTCCCTGCCTCTGATTCCCCAGATCTGATTCCCCGCCTCTGATTCCACACATCTGAATCCCTGCCTCTGATTCCCCGACTCTGATTCCCCATCTCTGATTCCCCGCCTCTGAATCCCCGTGTCTGATACCCAGCTTCTGATACCCCACCCCTGATTCACCACATCTGATTCCCCATATCTGATACACCGCCTCTGTTTCTGAGCCTCTGATTCCCCGCCTCTGATTCCCCATATCTGATACCCCGCCTCTGATTCCCCAACTCTGATTCCCCGCCTCTGTTTCCCCAAATCTGATTCCCCGCCTCTGATTCCCCAGCTCTGATTCCCCGCCTCTGATTCCCCAGCTCTGATTGCCCAACTCTGATTCCCCGTGTTTGATTCCCTGCCTCTGATTCCCCACCTCTGATTCCCCATCTCTGATTCACCGCCTTTCATTCGCCACTTCTGATTCCCCATATCAGATTCCCCGCCTCTGTTTCCCCGCCTCTGATTCCCCGCCTCTGTTTCCCCATATCTAATTCCCCGCCTCTGACTCCCCAACTCTGATTCCCCGCCTCTGATTACCCAGCTCTGATTCCCCGCCTCTGATTCCCCGCTTCTGATTACCTGCCTCTGTTTCCCCGCCTCTGATTCCCCGCCTAATTTTCCCCATATCTAATTCCGCGCCTCTTATTCCCCGCCTCTGATTCCCCATCTCTGATTCACCGCCTTTCATTCGCCACCTCTGATTCCCCATATCATATTCCCCGCCTCTGTTTCCCCGCCTCTGATTCCCGGCCTCTGTTTCCCCATATCTGATTCCCCGCCTCTGATTCCCCAACTCTGATTCCCCACCTCTGATTACCCAGCTCTGATTCCCCGCCTCTGATTCCCCGCGTCTGATTCCCTGCCTCTGATTCCCCGCCTCTGATTCCCCATCTCTGATTCCCTGCCTCTGAATCCCCGTGTCTGATACCCAGCCTCTGATATCCTGCCCCTGATTCCCCACCTCTGATTCCCCATATCTGATTCCCCGCATCTCTTTCCGCGCCCCTGATTCCCCGCCTCTGATTCCCCATTTCTGATTCCCCACCTCTGATTCCCCAAAACTGATTCCCCACCACTGATTCCCCAGCTCTGTTTCCCCGCCTCTGATTCCCCACCTCTGTTTCCCCATATCTAATTCCCCGCCTCTGATTCCCAAACTCTGATTCCTTGCCTCTGATTCCCCAGATCTGATTCCCCGCCTCTGATTCCCCACATCTGATTCCCTGCCTCTGATTCCCCGACTCTGATTCCCCATCTCTGATTCCCCGCCTCTGAATCCCCGTGTCTGATACCCAGCTTCTGATACCCCGCTCCTGATTCCCCACCTCTGATTCCCCATATCTGATTCCCCGCCTCTGTTTCCCCAAATCTGATTCCCCGCCTCTGATTCCCCAACTCTGATTCCCCGCCTCTGATTCCCCAGCTCTGATTGCCCAACTCTGATTCCCCGTGTTTGAATCCCTGCCTCTGATTCCCCACCTCTGATTCCCCATCTCTGATTCACCGCCTTTCATTCGCCACCTCTGATTCCCCATATCAGATTCCCCGCCTCTGTTTCCCCGCCTCTGATTCCCCGCCTCTGTTTCCCCATATCTGATTCCCCGCCTCTGACTCCCCAACTCTGATTCCCCGCCTCTGATTACCCAGCTCTGATTCCCGCCTCTGATTCCCCGCTTCTGATTCCCTGCCTCTGTTTCCCCGCCTCTGATTCACCGCCTATGTTTCCCCATATCTAATTCCGCGCCTCTGATTCCCCGCCTCTGATTCCCCATCTCTGATTCACCGCCTTTCATTCGCCACCTCTGATTCCCCATATCATATTCCCCGCCTCTGTTTCCCCGCCTCTGATTCCCGGCCTCTGTTTCCCCATATCTGATTCCCCGCCTCTGATTCCCCAACTCTGATTCCCCACCTCTGATTACCCAGCTCTGATTCCCCGCCTCTGATTCCCCGCCTCTGATTCCCCAACTCTGATTCCCCGCCTCTGTTTCCCCATATCTGATTCCCCGCCTCTGATTCCCCAACTCTGATTCCCCGCCTCTGATTCCCCAGCTCTGATTCCCCAACTCTGATTCCCCGTGTTTGATTCCCTGCCTTTGATTCCCCGCCTCTGATTCCCCATCTCTGATTCACCGCCTTTCATTCGCCACCTCTGATTCCCCATATCAGATTCCCCGCCTCTGTTTCCCCGCCTCTGATTCCCCGCCTCTGTTTCCCCATATCTGATTCCCCGCCTCTGATTCCCCAACTCTGATTCCCCACCTCTGATTACCCAGCTCTGATTCCCCGCCTCTGATTCCCCGCTTCTGATTCCCTGCCTCTGATTCCCCGTCTCTGATTCCCCATCTCTGATTCCACGCCTCTGAATCCCCGTGTCTGATACCCAGCCTCTGATACCCCGCCCCTGATTCCCCACCTCTGATTCCCCATATCTTATTCCCCACCTCTCTTTCCGCACCTCTGATTCCCCACCTCTGATTCCCCGCCTCTGATTCCCCGACTCTGATTCCTCAACTCTGATTCCCCGCCTCTGATTCCCCAGCTCTGTTTCCCCGCCTCTGATTCCCCGCCTCTGTTTCCCCATATCTAATTCCCCGCCTCTGATTCCCAAACTCTGATTCCCCGCCTCTGATTCCCCAGCTCTGATTCCCCGCCTCTGATTCCCCACATCTGATTCCCTGCCTCTGATTCCCCGCCTCTGATTCCCTGCCTCTGATTCCCAACCTCTAATACCCACCTCTGAATACCCATTTCTGATTCCCTGCCTCTGATTCCCTGCCTCTGATTCCCCGCCTCTGATTCCCCGCCTCTGATTCCCAACCTCTGATTCCCCACCTCTGATTCCCCATATCTGATTCCCAGCCTCTGTTTCCCCGCCTCTGATTCCCCGCCTCTGTTTCCCCATATCTGATTCCCAGACACTGATTCCCCACCTCTGTATCCCCATCTCTGATTCCGCACATCCGATTCCCTGCCTCTAATTCCCCGCCTCTGATTCCCCGCGTCTGATTCCCTGCCTCTGATTCCCAACCTCTGATTCCCCACCTCTGATTCCCCATATCTGATTCCCCGCCTCTGTTTCCCCGCCTCTGATTCCCCGCCTCTGTTTCCCAATATCTGATTCCCCACGTCTGATTCCCCATATCTGATTCCCCGCCTCAGTTTCCCCGCCTCTGATTCACCCCTCTGATTCCCCATATCTGATTCCCCGCCTCTGATTCCCCAACTCTGATACCCCGCCTCTGATTCCCCAGCTCTGATTCCCCGCCTCTGAATCCCCAACTCTGATTCCCTGCCTCTGATTCCCCAGCTCTGATTCCCTGCCTCTGATTCCCCAGCTCTGATTCCCTGCCTCTGATTTCCCGCCTGTGATTCCCCAGCTCTGTTTGCCCGCGTCTAATTCCCCGCCTCTGTTTCCCCATATCTGATTCCCCCCTCTGAATCCCCAACTCTTATTCCCTGCCTCAGATTCCCCAGCTCTGATTCCCCGCCTCTGATTCCCCGCCTCTGATTCACAGCCTCTGATTCCCCGTGTCTGATTTCCTGCCTCTGATTCCCCGCCACTGATTCCCCATCTATGATTCACCGCCTCTGATTCCCCACCTCTGATTCCCCATATCTGATTCCCCACCTATGTTTCCCCGACTCTCATTCTCCGCCTCTGATTCCCCATTTCTGATTCCTGGACTCTGATTCCCCACCTCTGATTCCCCACCTCTGAGTCCCCATATCTGATTCCCCACCTCTGTTTCCCCGCCTCTGATTCCCCGCCTCTGTTTCCCCATATCTGATTCCCCGCCTCTGATTCCCCAACTCTGATTCCCCGCCTCTGATTCCCCAGCTCTGATTCCCCGCCTCTGATTCCCCGCGTCTGATTCCCTGCCTCTGATTCCCCGCCTCTGATTCCCCATATCTGATTCCCAGCCTCTGAATCCCCGTGTCTGATACCCAGCGTCTGATACCCCGCCCCTGATTCCCCACCTCTGATTCCCCATATCTGATACCCCGCCTCTGTTTCTGCGCCTCTGATTCCCCGCCTCTGATTCCCCATATCTGATTCCCCGCCTCTGATTCCCCAACTCTGATTCCACGCCTCTGATTCCCCAGCTTTGATTCCCCGCCTCTGATTCCCCGCATCTGTTTCCCCATATCTGATTCCCCGCCTCTGATTCCCCAACTCTGATTCCCCGCCTCTGATTCCCCAGCTCTGATTCCCCGTGTTTGATTCCCCGCCTCTGATCCCCCATCTCTGATTCCAGGCCTCTGATTGCCCGCCTCTGATTCCCGACCTCTCATTCCCGGCCTCTGATTCCCGGCCTCTGATTCCCCGCCTCTGATTCCCCGACTCTGATTCGCTGCCTCTGATTCCCCATCTCTGATTCCGCACATCTGATTCCCCAGCTCTGATTCCCCGCCTCTGATTCCCCACATCTGATTCCCTGCCTCTGATTCCCCGCCTCTGATTCCCTGCCTCTGATTCCCAACCTCTAATACCCACCTCTGAATACCCATTTCTGATTCCCTGCCTCTGATTCCCTGCCTCTGATTCCCCGCCTCTGATTCCCCGCCTCTTATTCCCAACCTCTGATTCCCCACCTCTGATTCCCCATATCTGATTCCCAGCCTCTGTTTCTCCGCCTCTGATTCCCCGCCTCTGTTTCCCCATATCTGATTCCCAGACACTGATTCCCCACCTCTGTATCCCCATCTCTGATTCCGCACATCCGATTCCCTGCCTCTAATTCCCCGCCTCTGATTCCCCGCGTCTGATTCCCTGCCTCTGATTCCCAACCTCTGATTCCCCACCTCTGATTCCCCATATCTGATTCCCCGCCTCTGTTTCCCCGCCTCTGATTCCCCGCCTCTGTTTCCCAATATCTGATTCCCCACCTCTGATTCCCCATATCTGATTCCCCGCCTCAGTTTCCCCGCCTCTGATTCACCCCTCTGATTCCCCATATCTGATTCCCCGCCTCTGATTCCCCTACTCTGATACCCCGCCTCTGATTCCCCAGCTCTGATTCCCCGCCTCTGAATCCCCAACTCTGATTCCCTGCCTCTGATTCCCCAGCTCTGATTCCCCGCCTCTGATTCCCCAGCTCTGATTCCCTGCCTCTGATTTCCCGCCTGTGATTCCCCAGCTCTGATTCCCCGCCTCTGTTTGCCCGCGTCTAATTCCCCGCCTCTGTTTCCCCATATCTGATTCCCCGCCTCTGAATCCCCAACTCTTATTCCCTGCCTCAGATTCCCCAGCTCTGATTCCCCGCCTCTGATTCCCCGCCTCTGATTCACAGCCTCTGATTCCCCGTGTCTGATTTCCTGCCTCTGATTCCCCGCCACTGATTCCCCATCTATGATTCCCCGCCTCTGATTCCCCACCTCTGATTCCCCATATCTGATTCCCCACCTATGTTTCCCCGACTCTCATTCTCCGCCTCTGATTCCCCATTTCTGATTCCTGGACTCTGATTCCCCACCTCTGATTCCCCACCTCTGAGTCCCCATATCTGATTCCCCACCTCTGTTTCCCCGCCTCTGATTCCCCGCCTCTGTTTCCCCATATCTGATTCCCCGCCTCTGATTCCCCAACTCTGATTCCCCGCCTCTGATTCCCCAGCTCTGATTTCCCGCCTCTGATTCCCCGCGTCTGATTCCCTGCCTCTGATTCCCCGCCTCTGATTCCCCATCTCTGATTCCCAGCCTCTGAATCCCCGTGTCTGATACCCAGCCTCTGATACCCCGCCCCTGATTCCCCACATCTGATTCCCCATATCTGATACCCCGCCCCTGTTTCTGCGCCTCTGATTCCCCGCCTCTGATTCCCCATATCTGATTCCCCGCCTCTGATTCCCCAACTCTGATTCCACGCCTCTGATTCCCCAGCTTTGATTCCCCGCCTCTGATTCCCCGCATCTGTTTCCCCATATCTGATTCCCCGCCTCTGATTCCCCAACTCTGATTCCCCGCCTCTGATTCCCCAGCTCTGATTCCCCGTGTTTGATTCCCCGCCTCTGATTCCCCATCTCTGATTCCAGGCCTCTGATTGCCCGCCTCTGATTCCCGACCTCTCATTCCCGGCCTCTGATTCCCGGCCTCTGATTCCCCGCCTCTGATTCCCCGCCTCTGATTCGCTGCCTCTGATTCCCCATCTCTGATTCCGCACATCTGATTCCCTGCTTCTGATTCCCCGCCTCTGACTCCCCGCCTCTGATTCCCTGGCTCTGTTTTCCAACCTCTGATTCCCCACCTCTGATTCCCCATATCTGATACCCCGCCTCTGTTTCTGCGCATCTGATTACCCGCATCTGATTCCCCATCTCTGATTCACCGCCTTTCATTCGCCACCTCTGAATCCCCATATCAGATTCCCCGCCTCTGTTTCCCCACCTCTGATTCCCCGCCTCTGTTTCCCCATATCTGATTCCCCGCCTCTGATTCCCCAACTCTGATTCCCCACCTCTGATTACCCAGCTCTGATTCCCCGCCTCTGATTCCCCGCGTCTGATTCCCTGCCTCTGATTCCCCGCCTCTGATTCCCCATCTCTGATTCCCTGCCTCTGAATCCCCGTGTCTGATACCCAGCCTCTGATACCCCGCCCCTGATTCCCCACCTCTGATTCCCCATATCTGATTCCCCGCCTCTCTTTCCGCGCCTCTGATTCCCCAACTCTGATTCCCCGCCTCTGATTCCCCAGCTCTGTTTCCCCGCCTCTGATTGCCCACCTCTGTTTCCCCATATCTAATTCCCCGCCTCTGATTCCCAAACTCTGATTCCCTGCCTCTGATTCCCCAGATCTGATTCCCCGCCTCTGATTCCACACATCTGATTCCCTGCCTCTGATTCCCCGACTCTGATTCCCCATCTCTGATTCCCCGCCTCTGAATCCCCGTGTCTGATACCCAGCTTCTGATACCCCGCCCCTGATTCACCACCTCTGATTCCCCATATCTGATACACCGCCTCTGTTTCTGAGCCTCTGATTCCCCGCCTCTGATTCCCCATATCTGATACCCCGCCTCTGATTCCCCAACTCTGATTCCCCGCCTCTGTTTCCACAAATCTGATTCCCCGCCTCTGATTCCCCAACTCTGATTCCCCGCCTCTGATTCCCCAGCTCTGATTGCCCAACTCTGATTCCCCGTGTTTGATTCCCTGCCTCTGATTCCCCACCTCTGATTCCCCATCTCTGATTCACCGCCTTTCATTCGCCACCTCTGATTCCCCATATCAGATTCCCCGCCTCTGTTTCCCCGCCTCTGATTCCCCGCCTCTGTTTCCCCATATCTGATTCCCCGCCTCTGACTCCCCAACTCTGATTCCCCGCCTCTGATTACCCAGCTCTGATTCCCCGCCTCTGATTCCCCGCGTCTGATTCCCTGCCTCTGATTCCCTGCCTCTGAATCCCCGTGTCTGATACCCAGCCTCTGATATACCGCCCCTGATTCCCCACCTCTGATTCCCCGCCTCTGATTCCCCGCCTATGTTTCCCCATATCTAATTCCGCGCGTCTGATTCCCCGCCTCTGATTCCCCATCTCTGATTCACCGCCTTTCATTCGCCACCTCTGATTCCCCATATCTGATTCCCCGCCTCTGACTCCCCAACTCTGATTCCCCGCCTCTGATTACCCAGCTCTGATTCCCCGCCTCTGATTCCCCGCTTCTGATTACCTGCCTCTGTTTCCCCGCCTCTGATTCCCCGCCTATGTTTCCCCATATCTAATTCCGCGCCTCTGATTCCCCGCCTCTGATTCCCCATCTCTGATTCACCGCCTTTCATTCGCCACCTCTGATTCCCCATATCATATTCCCCGCCTCTGTTTCCCCGCCTCTGATTCCCCGCCTCTGATTCCCCAACTCTGATTCCCAGCCTCTGTTTCCCCATATCTGATTCCCCGCCTCTGATTCCCCAACTCTGATTCCCCGCCTCTGATTCCCCGCTTCTGATTCCCTGCCTCTGATTCCCCGTCTCTGATTCCCCATCTCTGATTCCACGCCTCTGAATCCCCGTGTCTGATACCCAGCCTCTGATACCCCGCCCCTGATTCCCCACCTCTGATTCCCCATATCTTATTCCCCACCTCTCTTTCCGCACCTCTGATTCCCCGCCTCTGATTCCCCGCCTCTGATTCCCCGACTCTGATTCCTCAACTCTGATTCCCCGCCTCTGATTCCCCAGCTCTGTTTCCCCGCCTCTGATTCCCCGCCTCTGTTTCCCCATATCTAATTCCCCGCCTCTGATTCCCAAACTCTGATTCCCCGCCTCTGATTCCCCAGCTCTGATTCCCCGCCTCTGATTCCCTGCCTCTGATTCCCTGCCTCTGATTCCCCGCCTCTGATTCCCCGCCTCTGATTCCCAACCTCTGATTCCCCACCTCTGATTCCCCATATCTGATTCCCAGCCTCTGTTTCCCCGCCTCTGATTCCCCGCCTCTGTTTCCCCATATCTGATTCCCAGACACTGATTCCCCACCTCTGTATCCCCATCTCTGATTCCGCACATCCGATTCCCTGCCTCTAATTCCCCGCCTCTGATTCCCCGCGTCTGATTCCCTGCCTCTGATTCCCAACCTCTGATTCCCCACCTCTGATTCCCCATATCTGATTCCCCGCCTCTGTTTCCCCGCCTCTGATTCCCCGCCTCTGTTTCCCAATATCTGATTCCCCACGTCTGATTCCCCATATCTGATTCCCCGCCTCAGTTTCCCCGCCTCTGATTCACCCCTCTGATTCCCCATATCTGATTCCCCGCCTCTGATTCCCCAACTCTGATACCCCGCCTCTGATTCCCCAGCTCTGATTCCCCGCCTCTGAATCCCCAACTCTGATTCCCTGCCTCTGATTCCCCAGCTCTGATTCCCTGCCTCTGATTCCCCAGCTCTGATTCCCCGCCTCTGATTCCCCGCCTCTGATTCACAGCCTCTGATTCCCCGTGTCTGATTTCCTGCCTCTGATTCCCCGCCACTGATTCCCCATCTATGATTCACCGCCTCTGATTCCCCACCTCTGATTCCCCATATCTGATTCCCCACCTATGTTTCCCCGACTCTCATTCTCCGCCTCTGATTCCCCATTTCTGATTCCTGGACTCTGATTCCCCACCTCTGATTCCCCACCTCTGAGTCCCCATATCTGATTCCCCACCTCTGTTTCCCCGCCTCTGATTCCCCGCCTCTGTTTCCCCATATCTGATTCCCCGCCTCTGATTCCCCAACTCTGATTCCCCGCCTCTGATTCCCCAGCTCTGATTCCCCGCCTCTGATTCCCTGCGTCTGATTCCCTGCCTCTGATTCCCCGCCTCTGATTCCCCATATCTGATTCCCAGCCTCTGAATCCCCGTGTCTGATACCCAGCGTCTGATACCCCGCCCCTGATTCCCCACCTCTGATTCCCCATATCTGATACCCCGCCTCTGTTTCTGCGCCTCTGATTCCCCGCCTCTGATTCCCCATATCTGATTCCCCGCCTCTGATTCCCCAACTCTGATTCCACGCCTCTGATTCCCCAGCTTTGATTCCCCGCCTCTGATTCCCCGCATCTGTTTCCCCATATCTGATTCCCCGCCTCTGATTCCCCAACTCTGATTCCCCGCCTCTGATTCCCCAGCTCTGATTCCCCGTGTTTGATTCCCCGCCTCTGATCCCCCATCTCTGATTCCAGGCCTCTGATTGCCCGCCTCTGATTCCCGACCTCTCATTCCCGGCCTCTGATTCCCGGCCTCTGATTCCCCGCCTCTGATTCCCCGACTCTGATTCGCTGCCTCTGATTCCCCATCTCTGATTCCGCACATCTGATTCCCCAGCTCTGATTCCCCGCCTCTGATTCCCCACATCTGATTCCCTGCCTCTGATTCCCCGCCTCTGATTCCCTGCCTCTGATTCCCAACCTCTAATACCCACCTCTGAATACCCATTTCTGATTCCCTGCCTCTGATTCCCTGCCTCTGATTCCCCGCCTCTGATTCCCCGCCTCTGATTCCCAACCTCTGATTCCCCACCTCTGATTCCCCATATCTGATTCCCAGCCTCTGTTTCTCCGCCTCTGATTCCCCGCCTCTGTTTCCCCATATCTGATTCCCAGACACTGATTCCCCACCTCTGTATCCCCATCTCTGATTCCGCACATCCGATTCCCTGCCTCTAATTCCCCGCCTCTGATTCCCCGCGTCTGATTCCCTGCCTCTGATTCCCAACCTCTGATTCCCCACCTCTGATTCCCCATATCTGATTCCCCGCCTCTGTTTCCCCGCCTCTGATTCCCCGCCTCTGTTTCCCAATATCTGATTCCCCACCTCTGATTCCCCATATCTGATTCCCCGCCTCAGTTTCCCCGCCTCTGATTCACCCCTCTGATTCCCCATATCTGATTCCCCGCCTCTGATTCCCCTACTCTGATACCCCGCCTCTGATTCCCCAGCTCTGATTCCCCGCCTCTGAATCCCCAACTCTGATTCCCTGCCTCTGATTCCCCAGCTCTGATTCCCCGCCTCTGATTCCCCAGCTCTGATTCCCTGCCTCTGATTTCCCGCCTGTGATTCCCCAGCTCTGATTCCCCGCCTCTGTTTGCCCGCGTCTAATTCCCCGCCTCTGTTTCCCCATATCTGATTCCCCGCCTCTGAATCCCCAACTCTTATTCCCTGCCTCAGATTCCCCAGCTCTGATTCCCCGCCTCTGATTCCCCGCCTCTGATTCACAGCCTCTGATTCCCCGTGTCTGATTTCCTGCCTCTGATTCCCCGCCACTGATTCCCCATCTATGATTCACCGCCTCTGATTCCCCACCTCTGATTCCCCATATCTGATTCCCCACCTATGTTTCCCCGACTCTCATTCTCCGCCTCTGATTCCCCATTTCTGATTCCTGGACTCTGATTCCCCACCTCTGATTCCCCACCTCTGAGTCCCCATATCTGATTCCCCACCTCTGTTTCCCCGCCTCTGATTCCACGCCTCTGTTTCCCCATATCTGATTCCCCGCCTCTGATTCCCCAACTCTGATTCCCCGCCTCTGATTCCCCAGCTCTGATTTCCCGCCTCTGATTCCCCACGTCTGATTCCCTGCCTCTGATTCCCCGCCTCTGATTCCCCATCTCTGATTCCCAGCCTCTGAATCCCCGTGTCTGATACCCAGCCTCTGATACCCCGCCCCTGATTCCCCACATCTGATTCCCCATATCTGATACCCCGCCCCTGTTTCTGCGCCTCTGATTCCCCGCCTCTGATTCCCCATATCTGATTCCCCGCCTCTGATTCCCCAACTCTGATTCCACGCCTCTGATTCCCCAGCTTTGATTCCCCGCCTCTGATTCCCCGCATCTGTTTCCCCATATCTGATTCCCCGCCTCTGATTCCCCAACTCTGATTCCCCGCCTCTGATTCCCCAGCTCTGATTCCCCGTGTTTGATTCCCCGCCTCTGATTCCCCATCTCTGATTCCAGGCCTCTGATTGCCCGCCTCTGATTCCCGACCTCTCATTCCCGGCCTCTGATTCCCGGCCTCTGATTCCCCGCCTCTGATTCCCCGCCTCTGATTCGCTGCCTCTGATTCCCCATCTCTGATTCCGCACATCTGATTCCCTGCTCCTGATTCCCCGCCTCTGACTCCCCGCCTCTGATTCCCTGGCTCTGTTTTCCAACCTCTGATTCCCCACCTCTGATTCCCCATATCTGATACCCCGCCTCTGTTTCTGCGCATCTGATTACCCGCCTCTGATTCCCCATCTCTGATTCACCGCCTTTCATTCGCCACCTCTGAATCCCCATATCAGATTCCCCGCCTCTGTTTCCCCACCTCTGATTCCCCGCCTCTGTTTCCCCATATCTGATTCCCCGCCTCTGATTCCCCAACTCTGATTCCCCACCTCTGATTACCCAGCTCTGATTCCCCGCCTCTGATTCCCCGCGTCTGATTCCCTGCCTCTGATTCCCCGCCTCTGATTCCCCATCTCTGATTCCCTGCCTCTGAATCCCCGTGTCTGATACCCAGCCTCTGATACCCCGCCCCTGATTCCCCACCTCTGATTCCCCATATCTGATTCCCCGCCTCTCTTTCCGCGCCTCTGATTCCCCAACTCTGATTCCCCGCCTCTGATTCCCCAGCTCTGTTTCCCCGCCTCTGATTGCCCGCCTCTGTTTCCCCATATCTAATTCCCCGCCTCTGATTCCCAAACTCTGATTCCCTGCCTCTGATTCCCCAGATCTGATTCCCCGCCTCTGATTCCACACATCTGATTCCCTGCCTCTGATTCCCCGACTCTGATTCCCCATCTCTGATTCCCCGCCTCTGAATCCCCGTGTCTGATACCCAGCTTCTGATACCCCGCCCCTGATTCACCACCTCTGATTCCCCATTTCTGATTCCCCGCCTCTGATTCCCCAAAACTGATTCCCCACCACTGATTCCCCAGCTCTGTTTCCCCGCCTCTGATTCCCCACCTCTGTTTCCCCATATCTAATTCCCCGCCTCTGATTCCCAAACTCTGATTCCTTGCCTCTGATTCCCCAGATCTGATTCCCCGCCTCTGATTCCCCACATCTGATTCCCTGCCTCTGATTCCCCGACTCTGATTCCCCATCTCTGATTCCCCGCCTCTGAATCCCCGTGTCTGATACCCAGCTTCTGATACCCCGCCCCTGATTCCCAACCTCTGATTCCCCATATCTGATACCCCGCCTCTGTTTCTGCACCTCTGATTCCCCAACTCTGATTCCCCGCCTCTGTTTCCCCAAATCTGATTCCCCGCCTCTGATTCCCCAACTCTGATTCCCCGCCTCTGATTCCCCAGCTCTGATTGCCCAACTCTGATTCCCCGTGTTTGATTCCCTGCCTCTGATTCCCCACCTCTGATTCCCCATCTCTGATTCACCGCCTTTCATTCGCCACCTCTGATTCCCCATATCAGATTCCCCGCCTCTGTTTCCCCGCCTCTGATTCTCCGCCTCTGTTTCCCCATATCTGATTCCCCGCCTCTGACTCCCCAACTCTGATTCCCCGCCTCTGATTACCCAGCTCTGATTCCCGCCTCTGATTCCCCGCTTCTGATTCCCTGCCTCTGTTTCCCCGCCTCTGATTCACCGCCTATGTTTCCCCATATCTAATTCCGCGCCTCTGATTCCCCGCCTCTGATTCCCCATCTCTGATTCACCGCCTTTCATTCGCCACCTCTGATTCCCCATATCATATTCCCCGCCTCTGTTTCCCCGCCTCTGATTCCCGGCCTCTGTTTCCCCATATATGATTCCCCGCCTCTGATTCCCCAACTCTGATTCCCCACCTCTGATTACCCAGCTCTGATTCCCCGCCTCTGATTCCCCGCCTCTGATTCCCCAACTCTGATTCCCCGCCTCTGTTTCCCCATATCTGATTCCCCGCCTCTGATTCCCCAACTCTGATTCCCCGCCTCTGATTCCCCAGCTCTGATTCCCCAACTCTGATTCCCCGTGTTTGATTCCCTGCCTCTGATTCCCCGCCTCTGATTCCCCATCTCTGATTCACCGCCTTTCATTCGCCACCTCTGATTCCCCATATCAGATTCCCCGCCTCTGTTTCCCCGCCTCTGATTCCCCGCCTCTGTTTCCCCATATCTGATTCCCCGCCTCTGATTCTCCAACTCTGATTCCTCACCTCTGATTACCCAGCTCTGATTCCCCGCCTCTGATTCCCCGCTTCTGATTCTCTGCCTCTGATTCCCCGTCTCTGATTCCCCATCTCTGATTCCACGCCTCTGAATCCCCGTGTCTGATACCCAGCCTCTGATACCCCGCCCCTGATTCCCCACCTCTGATTCCCCATATCTTATTCCCCACCTCTCTTTCCGCACCTCTGATTCCCCGCCTCTGATTCCCCATATCTGATACCCCGACTCTGATTCCTCAACTCTGATTCCCCGCCTCTGAATCCCCAGCTCTGTTTCCCCGCCTCTGATTCCCCGCCTCTGTTTCCCCATATCTAATTCCCCGCCTCTGATTCCCAAACTCTGATTCCCCGCCTCTGATTCCCCAGCTCTGATTCCCCGCCTCTGATTCCCCACATCTGATTCCCTGCCTCTGATTCCCCGCCTCTGATTCCCTGCCTCTGATTCCCAACCTCTAATACCCACCTCTGAATACCCATTTCTGATTCCCTGCCTCTGATTCCCCAACTCTGATTCCCCGCCTCTGTTTCCACAAATCTGATTCCCCGCCTCTGATTCCCCAACTCTGATTCCCCGCCTCTGATTCCCCAGCTCTGATTGCCCAACTCTGATTCCCCGTGTTTGATTCCCTGCCTCTGATTCCCCACCTCTGATTCCCCATCTCTGATTCACCGCCTTTCATTCGCCACCTCTGATTCCCCATATCAGATTCCCCGCCTCTGTTTCCCCGCCTCTGATTCCCCGCCTCTGTTTCCCCATATCTGATTCCCCGCCTCTGACTCCCCAACTCTGATTCCCCGCCTCTGATTACCCAGCTCTGACTCCCCGCCTCTGATTCCCCGCGTCTGATTCCCTGCCTCTGATTCCCTGCCTCTGAATCCCCGTGTCTGATACCCAGACTCTGATATACCGCCCCTGATTCCCCACCTCTGATTCCCCGCCTCTGATTCCCCGCCTATGTTTCCCCATATCTAATTCCGCGCGTCTGATTCCCCGCCTCTGATTCCCCATCTCTGATTCACCGCCTTTCATTCGCCACCTCTGATTCCCCATATCTGATTCCCCGCCTCTGACTCCCCAACTCTGATTCCCCGCCTCTGATTACCCAGCTCTGATTCCCCGCCTCTGATTCCCCGCTTCTGATTACCTGCCTCTGTTTCCCCGCCTCTGATTCCCCGCCTATGTTTCCCCATATCTAATTCCGCGCCTCTGATTCCCCGCCTCTGATTCCCCATCTCTGATTCACCGCCTTTCATTCGCCACCTCTGATTCCCCATATCATATTCCCCGCCTCTGTTTCCCCGCCTCTGATTCCCGGCCTCTGTTTCCCCATATCTGATTCCCCGCCTCTCATTCCCCAACTCTGATTCCCCACCTCTGATTACCCAGCTCTGATTCCCCGCCTCTGATTCCCCGCGTCTGATTCCCTGCCTCTGATTCCCCGCCTCTGATTCCCCATCTCTGATTCCCTGCCTCTGAATCCCCGTGTCTGATACCCAGCCTCTGATATCCTGCCCCTGATTCCCCACCTCTGATTCCCCATATCTGATTCCCCGCATCTCTTTCCGCGCCTCTGATTCCCCGCCTCTGATTCCCCATTTCTGATTCCCCGCCTCTGATTCCCCAAAACTGATTCCCCAATACTGATTCCCCAGCTCTGTTTCCCCGCCTCTGATTCCCCACCTCTGTTTCCCCATATCTAATTCCCCGCCTCTGATTCCCAAACTCTGATTCCTTGCCTCTGATTCCCCAGATCTGATTCCCCGCCTCTGATTCCCCACATCTGATTCCCTGCCTCTGATTCCCCGACTCTGATTCCCCATCTCTGATTCCCCGCCTCTGAATCCCCGTGTCTGATACCCAGCTTCTGATACCCCGCCCCTGATTCCCCACCTCTGATTCCCCATATCTGATACCCCGCCTCTGTTTCTGCGCCTCTGATTCCCCAACTCTGATTCCCCGCCTCTGTTTCCCCAAATCTGATTCCCCGCCTCTGATTCCCCAACTCTGATTCCCCGCCTCTGATTCCCCAGCTCTGATTGCCCAACTCTGATTCCCCGTGTTTGATTCCCTGCCTCTGATTCCCCACCTCTGATTCCCCATCTCTGATACACCGCCTTTCATTCGCCACCTCTGATTCCCCATATCAGATTCCCCGCCTCTGTTTCCCCGCCTCTGATTCTCCGCCTCTGTTTCCCCATATCTGATTCCCCGCCTCTGACTCCCCAACTCTGATTCCCCGCCTCTGATTACCCAGCTCTGATTCCCGCCTCTGATTCCCCGCTTCTGATTCCCTGCCTCTGTTTCCCCGCCTCTGATTCACCGCCTATGTTTCCCCATATCTAATTCCGCGCCTCTGATTCCCCGCCTCTCATTCCCCATCTCTGATTCACCGCCTTTCATTCGCCACCTCTGATTCCCCATATCATATTCCCCGCCTCTGTTTCCCCGCCTCTGATTCCCGGCCTCTGTTTCCCCATATCTGATTCCCCGCCTCTGATTCCCCAACTCTGATTCCCCACCTCTGATTACCCAGCTCTGATTCCCCGCCTCTGATTCCCCGCCTCTGATTCCCCAACTCTGATTCCCCGCCTCTGTTTCCCCATATCTGATTCCCCGCCTCTGATTCCCCAACTCTGATTCCCCGCCTCTGATTCCCCAGCTCTGATTCCCCAACTCTGATTCCCCGTGTTTGATTCCCTGCCTCTGATTCCCCGCCTCTGATTCCCCATCTCTGATTCACCGCCTTTCATTCGCCACCTCTGATTCCCCATATCAGATTCCCCGCCTCTGTTTCCCCGCCTCTGATTCCCCGCCTCTGTTTCCCCATATCTGATTCCCCGCCTCTGATTCCCCAACTCTGATTCCCCACCTCTGATTACCCAGCTCTGATTCCCCGCCTCTGATTCCCCGCTTCTGATTCCCTGCCTCTGATTCCCCGTCTCTGATTCCCCATCTCTGATTCCACGCCTCTGAATCCCCGTGTCTGATACCCAGCCTCTGATACCCCGCCCCTGATTCCCCACCTCTGATTCCCCATATCTTATTCCCCACCTCTCTTTCCGCACCTCTGATTCCCCGCCTCTGATACCCCATATCTGATTCCCCGACTCTGATTCCTCAACTCTGATTCCCCGCCTCTGAATCCCCAGCTCTGTTTCCCCGCCTCTGATTCCCCGCCTCTGTTTCCCCATATCTAATTCCCCGCCTCTGATTCCCAAACTCTGATTCCCCGCCTCTGATTCCCCAGCTCTGATTCCCCGCCTCTGATTCCCCACATCTGATTCCCTGCCTCTGATTCCCCGCCTCTGATTCCCTGCCTCTGATTCCCAACCTCTAATACCCACCTCTGAATACCCATTTCTGATTCCCTGCCTCTGATTCCCTGCCTCTGATTCCCCGCCTCTGATTCCCCGCCTCTGATTCCCAACCTCTGATTCCCCACCTCTGATTCCCCATATCTGATTCCCAGCCTCTGTTTCCCCGCCTCTGATTCCCCGCCTCTGTTTCCCCATATCTGATTCCCAGACACTGATTCCCCACCTCTGTATCCCCATCTCTGATTCCGCACATCCGATTCCCTGCCTCTAATTCCCCGCCTCTGATTCCCCGCGTCTGATTCCCTGCCTCTGATTCCCAACCTCTGATTCCCCACCTCTGATTCCCCATATCTGATTCCCCGCCTCTGTTTCCCAGCCTCTGATTCCCCGCCTCTGTTTCCCAATATCTGATTCCCCACGTCTGATTCCCCATATCTGATTCCCCGCCTCAGTTTCCCCGCCTCTGATTCACCCCTCTGATTCCCCATATCTGATTCCCCGCCTCTGATTCCCCAACTCTGATACCCCGCCTCTGATTCCCCAGCTCTGATTCCCCGCCTCTGAATCCCCAACTCTGATTCCCTGCCTCTGATTCCCCAGCTCTGATTCCCCGCCTCTGATTCCCCAGCTCTGATTCCCTGCCTCTGATTTCCCGCCTGTGATTCCCCAGCTCTGTTTGCCCGCGTCTAATTCCCCGCCTCTGTTTCCCCATATCTGATTCCCCGCCTCTGAATCCCCAACTCTTATTCCCTGCCTCAGATTCCCCAGCTCTGATTCCCCGCCTCTGATTCCCCGCCTCTGATTCACAGCCTCTGATTCCCCGTGTCTGATTTCCTGCCTCTGATTCCCCGCCACTGATTCCCCATCTATGATTCACCGCCTCTGATTCCCCACCTCTGATTCCCCATATCTGATTCCCCACCTATGTTTCCCCGACTCTCATTCTCCGCCTCTGATTCCCCATTTCTGATTCCTGGACTCTGATTCCCCACCTCTGATTCCCCACCTCTGAGTCCCCATATCTGATTCCCCACCTCTGTTTCCCCGCCTCTGATTCCCCGCCTCTGTTTCCCCATATCTGATTCCCCGCCTCTGATTCCCCAACTCTGATTCCCCGCCTCTGATTCCCCAGCTCTGATTCCCCGCCTCTGATTCCCCGCGTCTTATTCCCTGCCTCTGATTCCCCGCCTCTGATTCCCCATCTCTGATTCCCAGCCTCTGAATCCCCGTGTCTGATACCCAGCGTCTGATACCCCGCCCCTGATTCCCCAGCTCTGATTCCCAATATCTGATACCCCGCCTCTGTTTCTGCGCCTCTGATTCCCCGCCTCTGATTCCCCATATCTGATTCCCCGCCTCTGATTCCCCAACTCTGATTCCACGCCTCTGATTCCCCAGCTTTGATTCCCCGCCTCTGATTCCCCGCATCTGTTTCCCCATATCTGATTCCCCGCCTCTGATTCCCCAACTCTGATTCCCCGCCTCTGACTCCCCAGCTCTGATTCCCCGTGTTTGATTCCCCGCCTCTGATTCCCCATCTCTGATTCCAGGCCTCTGATTGCCCGCCTCTGATTCCCGACCTCTCATTCCCGGCCTCTGATTCCCGGCCACTGATTCCCCGCCTCTGATTCCCCGACTCTGATTCGCTGCCTCTGATTCCCCATCTCTGATTCCGCACATCTGATTCCCCAGCTCTGATTCCCCGCCTCTGATTCCCCACATCTGATTCCCTGCCTCTGATTCCCCGCCTCTGATTCCCTGCCTCTGATTCCCAACCTCTAATACCCACCTCTGAATACCCATTTCTGATTCCCTGCCTCTGATTCCCTGCCTCTGATTCCCCGCCTCTGATTCCCCGCCTCTGATTCCCAAACTCTGATTCCCCACCTCTGATTCCCCATATCTGATTCCCAGCCTCTGTTTCCCCGCCTCTGATTCCCCGCCTCTGTTTCCCCATATCTGATTCCCAGACACTGATTCCCCACCTCTGTATCCCCATCTCTGATTCCGCACATCCGATTCCCTGCCTCTAATTCCCCGCCTCTGATTCCCCGCATCTGATTCCCTGCCTCTGATTCCCAACCTCTGATTCCCCACCTCTGATTCCCCATATCTGATTCCCCGCCTCTGTTTCCCCGCCTCTGATTCCCCGCCTCTGTTTCCCAATATCTGATTCCCCATCTCTGATTCCCCATATCTGATTCCCCGCCTCAGTTTCCCCGCCTCTGATTCACCCCTCTGATTCCCCATATCTGATTCCCCGCCTCTGATTCCCCAACTCTGATACCCCGCCTCTGATTCCCCAGCTCTGATTCCCCGCCTCTGAATCCCCAACTCTGATTCCCTGCCTCTGATTCCCCAGCTCTGATTCCCCGCCTCTGATTCCCCAGCTCTGATTCCCTGCCTCTGATTTCCCGCCTGTGATTCCCCAGCTCTGATTCCCCGCCTCTGTTTGCCCGCATCTAATTCCCCGCCTCTGTTTCCCCATATCTGATTCCCCGCCTCTGAATCCCCAACTCTTATTCCCTGCCTCAGATTCCCCAGCTCTGATTCCCCGCCTCTGATTCCCCGCCTCTGATTCACAGCCTCTGATTCCCCGTGTCTGATTTCCTGCCTCTGATTCCCCGCCACTGATTCCCCATCTATGATTCACCGCCTCTGATTCCCCACCTCTGATTCCCCATATGTGATTCCCCACCTATGTTTCCCCGACTCTCATTCTCCGCCTCTGATTCCCCATTTCTGATTCCTGGACTCTGATTCCCCACCTCTGATTCCCCACCTCTGAGTCCCCATATCTGATTCCCCACCTCTGTTTCCCCGCCTCTGATTCCCCGCCTCTGTTTCCCCATATCTGATTCCCCGCCTCTGATTCCCCAACTCTGATTCCCCGCCTCTGATTCCCCAGCTCTGATTCCCCGCCTCTGATTCCCCGCGTCTGATTCCCTGCCTCTGATTCCCCGCCTCTGATTCCCCATCTCTGATTCCCAGCCTCTGAATCCCCGTGTCTGATACCCAGCCTCTGAAACCCTGCCCCTGATTCCCCACCTCTGATTCCCCATATCTGATACCCCGCCTCTGTTTCTGCGCCTCTGATTCCCCGCCTCTGATTCCCCATATCTGATTCCCTGCCTCTGATTCCCCAACTCTGATTCCACGCCTCTGATTCCCCAGCTTTGATTCCCCGCCTCTGATTCCCCGCATCTGTTTCCCCATATCTGATTCCCCGCCTCTGATTCCCCAACTCTGATTCCCCGCCTCTGATTCCCCAGCTCTGATTCCCCGTGTTTGATTCCCCGCCTCTGATTCCCCATCTCTGATTCCAGGCCTCTGATTGCCCGCCTCTGATTCCCGACCTCTCATTCCCGGCCTCTGATTCCCGGCCTCTGATTCCCCGCCTCTGATTCCCCGCCTCTGATTCGCTGCCTCTGATTCCCCATCTCTGATTCCGCACATCTGATTCCCTGCTTCTGATTCCCCGCCTCTGACTCCCCGCCTCTGATTCCCTGGCTCTGTTTTCCAACCTCTGATTCCCCACCTCTGATTCCCCATATCTGATACCCCGCCTCTGTTTCTGCGCATCTGATTACCCGCCTCTGATTCCCCATCTCTGATTCACCGCCTTTCATTCGCCACCTCTGAATCCCCATATCAGATTCCCCGCCTCTGTTTCCCCACCTCTGATTCCCCGCCTCTGTTTCCCCATATCTGATTCCCCGCCTCTGATTCCCCAACTCTGATTCCCCACCTCTGATTACCCAGCTCTGATTCCCCGCCTCTGATTCCCCGCGTCTGATTCCCTGCCTCTGATTCCCCGCCTCTGATTCCCCATCTCTGATTCCCTGCCTCTGAATCCCCGTGTCTGATACCCAGCCTCTGATACCCCGCCCCTGATTCCCCACCTCTGATTCCCCATATCTGATTCCCCGCCTCTCTTTCCGCGCCTCTGATTCCCCAACTCTGATTCCCCGCCTCTGATTCCCCAGCTCTGTTTCCCCGCCTCTGATTGCCCGCCTCTGTTTCCCCATATCTAATTCCCCGCCTCTGATTCCCAAACTCTGATTCCCTGCCTCTGATTCCCCAGATCTGATTCCCCGCCTCTGATTCCACACATCTGATTCCCTGCCTCTGATTCCCCGACTCTGATTCCCCATCTCTGATTCCCCGCCTCTGAATCCCCGTGTCTGATACCCAGCTTCTGATACCCCGCCCCTGATTCACCACCTCTGATTCCCCATATCTGATACACCGCATCTGTTTCTGAGCCTCTGATTCCCCGCCTCTGATTCCCCATATCTGATACCCCGCCTCTGATTCCCCAACTCTGATTCCCCGCCTCTGTTTCCACAAATCTGATTCCCCGCCTCTGATTCCCCAACTCTGATTCCCCGCCTCTGATTCCCCAGCTCTGATTGCCCAACTCTGATTCCCCGTGTTTGATTCCCTGCCTCTGATTCCCCACCTCTGATTCCCCATCTCTGATTCACCGCCTTTCATTCGCCACCTCTGATTCCCCATATCAGACTCCCCGCCTCTGTTTGCCCGCCTCTGATTCCCCGCCTCTGTTTCCCCATATCTGATTCCCCGCCTCTGACTCCCCAACTCTGATTCCCCGCCTCTGATTACCCAGCTCTGATTCCCCGCCTCTGATTCCCCGCGTCTGATTCCCTGCCTCTGATTCCCTGCCTCTGAATCCCCGTGTCTGATACCCAGCCTCTGATATACCGCCCCTGATTCCCCACCTCTGATTCCCCGCCTCTGATTCCCCGCCTATGTTTCCCCATATCTAATTCCGCGCGTCTGATTCCCAGCCTCTGATTCCCCATCTCTGATTCACCGCCTTTCATTCGCCACCTCTGATTCCCCATATCATATTCCCCGCCTCTGTTTCCCCGCCTCTGATTCCCGGCCTCTGTTTCCCCATATCTGATTCCCCGCCTCTGATTCCCCATATCTGATTCCCAGACACTGATTCCCCACCTCTGTATCCCCATCTCTGATTCCGCACATCCGATTCCCTGCCTCTAATTCCCCGCCTCTGATTCCCCGCGTCTGATTCCCTGCCTCTGATTCCCAACCTCTGATTCCCCACCTCTGATTCCCCATATCTGATTCCCCGCCTCTGTTTCCCCGCCTCTGATTCCCCGCCTCTGTTTCCCAATATCTGATTCCCCACCTCTGATTCCCCATATCTGATTCCCCGCCTCAGTTTCCCCGCCTCTGATTCACCCCTCTGATTCCCCATATCTGATTCCCCGCCTCTGATTCCCCAACTCTGATACCCCGCCTCTGATTCCCCAGCTCTGATTCCCCGCCTCTGAATGCCCAACTCTGATTCCCTGCCTCTGATTCCCCAGCTCTGATTCCCCGCCTCTGATTCCCCAGCTCTGATTCCCTGCCTCTGATTTCCCGCCTGTGATTCCCCAGCTCTGATTCCCCGCCTCTGTTTGCCCGCGTCTAATTCCCCGCCTCTGTTTCCCCATATCTGATTCCCCGCCTCTGAATCCCCAACTCATATTCCCTGCCTCAGATTCCCCAGCTCTGATTCCCCGCCTCTGATTCCCCGCCTCTGATTCGCAGCCTCTGATTCCCCGTGTCTGATTTCCTGCCTCTGATTCCCCGCCACTGATTCCCCATCTATGATTCACCGCCTCTGATTCCCCACCTCTGATTCCCCATATCTGATTCCCCACCTATGTTTCCCCGACTCTCATTCTCCGCCTCTGATTCCCCATTTCTGATTCCTGGACTCTGATTCACACCTCTGATTCCCCACCTCTGAGTCCCCATATCTGATTCCCCACCTCTGTTTCCCCGCCTCTAATTCCCCGCCTCTGTTTCCCCATATCTGATTCCCCGCCTCTGATTCCCCAACTCTGATTCCCCGCCTCTGATTCCCCAGCTCTGATTTCCCGCCTCTGATTCCCCGCGTCTGATTCCCTGCCTCTGATTCCCCGCCTCTGATTCCCCATCTCTGATTCCCAGCCTCTGAATCCCCGTGTCAGATACCCAGCCTCTGATACCCCGCCCCTGATTCCCCACATCTGATTCCCCATATCTGATACCCCGCCTCTGTTTCTGCGCCTCTGATTCCCCGCCTCTGATTCCCCATATCTGATTCCCCGCCTCTGATTCCCCAACTCTGATTCCACGCCTCTGATTCCCCAGCTTTGATTCCCCGCCTCTGATTCCCCGCATCTGTTTCCCCATATCTGATTCCCCGCCTCTGATTCCCCAACTCTGATTCCCCGCCTCTGATTCCCCAGCTCTGATTCCCCGTGTTTGATTCCCCGCCTCTGATTCCCCATCTCTGATTCCAGGCCTCTGATTGCCCGCCTCTGATTCCCGACCTCTCATTCCCGGCCTCTGATTCCCGGCCTCTGATTCCCCGCCTCTGATTCGCTGCCTCTGATTCCCCATCTCTGATTCCGCACATCTGATTCCCTGCTTCTGATTCCCCGCCTCTGACTCCCCGCCTCTGATTCCCTGGCTCTGTTTTCCAACCTCTGATTCCCCACCTCTGATTCCCCATATCTGATACCCCGCCTCTGTTTCTGCGCATCTGATTACCCGCCTCTGATTCCCCATCTCTGATTCACCGCCTTTCATTCGCCACCTCTGAATCCCCATATCAGATTCCCCGCCTCTGTTTCCCCACCTCTGATTCCCCGCCTCTGATTCCCCATATCTGATTCCCCGCCTCTGATTCCCCAACTCTGATTCCCCACCTCTGATTACCCAGCTCTGATTCCCCGCCTCTGATTCCCCGCGTCTGATTCCCTGCCTCTGATTCCCCGCCTCTGATTCCCCATCTCTGATTCCCTGCCTCTGAATCCCCGTGTCTGATACCCAGCCTCTGATACCCCGCCCCTGATTCCCCACCTCTGATTCCCCATATCTGATTCCCCGCCTCTCTTTCCGCGCCTCTGATTCCCCAACTCTGATTCCCCGCCTCTGATTCCCCAGCTCTGTTTCCCCGCCTCTGATTGCCCGCCTCTGTTTCCCCATATCTAATTCCCCGCCTCTGATTCCCAAACTCTGATTCCCTGCCTCTGATTCCCCAGATCTGATTCCCCGCCTCTGATTCCACACATCTGATTCCCTGCCTCTGATTCCCCGACTCTGATTCCCCATCTCTGATTCCCCGCCTCTGAATCCCCGTGTCTGATACCCAGCTTCTGATACCCCGCCCCTGATTCACCACCTCTGATTCCCCATATCTGATACACCGCCTCTGTTTCTGAGCCTCTGATTCCCCGCCTCTGATTCCCCATATCTGATACCCCGCCTCTGATTCCCCAACTCTGATTCCCCGCCTCTGTTTCCACAAATCTGATTCCCCGCCTCTGATTCCCCAACTCTGATTCCCCGCCTCTGATTCCCCAGCTCTGATTGCCCAACTCTGATTCCCCGTGTTTGATTCCCTGCCTCTGATTCCCCACCTCTGATTCCCCATCTCTGATTCACCGCCTTTCATTCGCCACCTCTGATTCCCCATATCAGATTCCCCGCCTCTGTTTCCCCGCCTCTGATTCCCCGCCTCTGTTTCCCCATATCTGATTCCCCGCCTCTGACTCCCCAACTCTGATTCCCCGCCTCTGATTACCCAGCTCTGATTCCCCGCCTCTGATTCCCCGCGTCTGATTCCCTGCCTCTGATTCCCTGCCTCTGAATCCCCGTGTCTGATACCCAGCCTCTGATATACCGCCCCTGATTCCCCACCTCTGATTCCCCGCCTCTGATTCCCCGCCTATGTTTCCCCAAATCTAATTCCGCGCGTCTGATTCCCCGCCTCTGATTCCCCATCTCTGATTCACCGCCTTTCATTCGCCACCTCTGATTCCCCATATCATATTCCCCGCCTCTGTTTCCCCGCCTCTGATTCCCGGCCTCTGTTTCCCCATATCTGATTCCCGCCTCTGATTCCCCAACTCTGATTCCCCACCTCTGATTACCCAGCTCTGATTCCCCGCCCCTGATTCCCCGCGTCTGATTCCCTGCCTCTGATTCCCTGCCTCTGAATCCCCGTGTCTGATACCCAGCCTCTGATATACCGCCCCTGATTCCCCACCTCTGATTCCCCATATCTGATTCCCCGCATCTCTTTCCGCGCCTCTTATTCCCCGCCTCTGATTCCCCATTTCTGATTCCCCGCCTCTGATTCCCCAAAACTGATTCCCCGCCTCTGATTCCCCAGCTCTGTTTCCCCGCCTCTGATTCCCCGCCTCTCTTTCCCCATATCTAATTCCCCGCCTCTGATTCCCAAACTCTGATTCCTTGCCTCTGATTCCCCGCCTCTGATTCCCCGCCTCTGATTCCCCAACTCTGATTCCCTGCCTCTGATTCCCCAGCTCTGATTCCCCGCCTCTGATTCCCCACGTCTGATCCCCCAGCTCTGATTCCCAGCCTCTGATTTCCCGCCTCTGATTCGCAGTCTCTGATTCCCAGTGTCTGATTTCCTGCCTCTCATTCCCCACCTCTGATTCCCCATCTCTGATTCACCGCCTCTGATTCCCCACCTCTGATTCCCCATATCTGATTCCCCACCTATGTTTCCCCGCCTCTGATTCCCCGCATCTGATTCCCTGCCTCTGATTCCCCATCTCTGATTCCGCACATCTGATTCCCTGCATCTGATTCCCCACCTCTGATTCCCCATATCTGATTCCCCGCCTCTGTTTCCCCGCCTCTGATTTCCCGCCTCTGTTTCCCCATATCTAATTCCCCGCCTCTGATTCCCCGCCTCTGATTCCCCATCTCTGATTACCCAGCTCTGATTCCCCGCCTCTGATTCCCCGCGTCTGATTCCCTGCATCTGATTCCCCGCCTCTGATTCCCCATCTCTGATTCCCTGCCTCTGAATCCCCGCCTCTCGTTCCGCGCCTCCGATTCCCTGCCTCTGATTCCCTATTTCTGATTCCCCGCCTCTGATTCCCCAACTCTGATTCCCCGCCTCTGATTCCCCAGCTCTGTTTCCCCGCCTCTGATTCCCCGCCTCTGTTTCCCCATATCTAATTCACCGCCTCTGATTCCCAAACTCTGATTCCCTGCCTCTGATTCCCCAGATCTGATTCCCCGCCTCTGATTCCCCACATCTGATTCCCTGCCACTGATTCCCCGACTCTGATTCCCCATCTCTGATTCACCGCCTCTGAATCCCCGTGTCTGATACCCAGCTTCTGATACCCCGCCCCTGATTCCCCACTTCTGATTCCCCATATCTGATACACCGCCTCTGTTTCTGCGCCTCTGATTCCCTGCCTCTGATTCCCCATATCTGATACCCCGCCTCTGATTCCCCAACTCTGATTCCCCGCCTCTGTTTCCCATATCTGATTCCCCACCTCTGATTCCCCAACTCTGATTCCCCGCCTCTGATTCCCCAGCTCTGATTCCCCAACTCTGATTCCCCGTGTTTGATTCCCTGCCTCTGATTCCCCACCTCAGATTCCCCATCTCTGATTCACCGCCTTTCATTCGCCACCTCTGATTCCCCATATCAGATTCCCCGCCTCTGTTTCCCCGCCTCTGATTCCGCGCCTCTGTTTCCCCATATCTGATTCCCCGCCTCTGATTCCCCAACTCTGATTCCCCGCCTCTGATTCCCCGCCTCTGATTCCCTGCCTCTGATTCCCAACCTCTGATACCCACCTCTGAATCCCCATATCTGATTCCCTGCCTCTGATTCCCTGCCTCTGATTCCCCGCCTCTGATTCCCCGCCTCTGATTCCCAACCTCTGATTCCCCACCTCTGATTCCCCATATCTGATTCCCTGCATCTGTTTCCCCGCCTCTGATTCCCCGCCTCTGTTTCCCCATATCTGATTCCCGGACTCTGATTCCCCACCTCTGATTCCCCATCTCTGATTCCGCACATCCGATTCCCTGCCTCTGATTCCCCGCTTCTGATTCCCCGCGTCTGATTCCCTGCCTCTGATTCCCAACCTCTGATGCCCCACATCTGATTCCCCATATCTGATTCCCCACCTCTGTTTCCCCGCCTCTGATTCCCCGCCTCTGTTTCCCCATATCTGATTCCCCGCCTCTGATTCCCCAACTCTGATTCCCCGCCTCTCCCCAGCTCTGATTCCCCGCGTCTGATTCCCTGCCTCTGATGCCCCGCCTCTGATTCCCCATCACAGATTCCCCGCCTCTGATTCCCCGTGTCTGATTCCCTGCCTTTGATTCCCCGCCTCTGATTCCCCGCCTCTGATTCCCCAACTCTGATTCCCCGCCTCTGATTACCCAGCTCTGATTCCCCGCCTCTGATTCCCCGCGTCTGATTCCCTGCCTCTGATTCCCCATATCTGATTCCCCGCCTCTCTTTCCGTGCTTCCTATTCCCCGCCTCTGATTCCCCATATCTGATTCCCCGACTCTGATTCCCCAACTCTGATTCCCCGCCTCTGATTCCCCAGCTCTGTTTCCCAGCCTCTGATTCCCCGCCTCTGTTTCCCCATATCTAATTCCCCACCTCTGATTCCCAAACACTGATTCCCCGCCTCTGATTCCCCAGCTCTGATTCCCCGCCTCTGATTCCCCACATCTGATTCCCTGCCTCTCATTTCCTGCTTCAGATTCCCTGCCTCTGATTCCCTGCCTCTGATTCCCCGCATCTGATTCCCCGCCTCTGATTCCCAACCTCTGATTCCCCACCTCTGATTCCCCATATCTGATTCCCCGCCTCTGATTCCCCGCCTCTGATTCCCCGCCTCTGTTTCCCCATATCTGATTCCCGGACTCTGATTCCCCACCTCTGATTCCCCATCTCTGATTCCGCACATCCGATTCCCTGCCTCTGATTCCCCGCCTCTGATTCCCCGCGTCTGATTCCCTGCCTCTGATTCCCCGCCTCTCTTTCCCCATATCTGATTCCCCGCCTCTGATTCCCCAACTCTGATTCCCCGCCTCTGATTCCCCAGCTCTGATTCCCCGCCTCTGATTCCCCGCCTCTGATTCCCTGCCTCTGATGCCCTGCCTCTGATTCCCCATCACTGATTCCCCGCCTCTGATTACCCGTGTCTGATTCCCTGCCTCTGATTCCCCGCCTCTGATTCCCCGCCTCTGATTCCCCAACTCTGGTTCCCCAACTCTGATTCCCCGCGTCTGAATCCCTGCCTCTGATTCCCCGCCTCTGATTCCCCGTATCTGATTCCCCGCGTCTGATTCCCTGCCTCTGATTCCCCACCTCTGATTCCCCATCTCTGATTCACCAACTCTGATTCCCCACCTCTGATTCCCCATATCTGATTCCCCGCCTCAGTTTCCCCGCCTCTGATTCACCCCTCTGATTGCCCATATCTGATTCCCCGCCTCTGATTCCCCAACTCTGATTCCCCGCCTCTGATTCCCTGCCTCTGATTCCCCATCTCTGATTCCGCACATCTGATTCCCTGCCTCTGATTCCCTACCTCTGATTCCCCATATCTGATTCCCCGCCTCTGTTTCCCCGCCTCTGATTCCCCGCCTCTGTTTCCCCATATTTAATTCCCCGCCTCTGATTCCCAAACTCTGATTCCCCGCCTCTGTTTCCCCACCTCTGATTCCCCGCCTCTGTTTCCCCATATCTGATTCCCCGACTCTGATTCCCCGTCTCTGATTCCCCGCCTCTGTTTCCCCATATCTAATTCCCCGCTTCTGATTCCCAAACTCTGATTCCCCGCCTCTGTTTCCCCGCCTCTGATTCCCCGCCTCTGTTTCCCCATATCCGATTCCCCGCCTCTGATTCCCCAACTCTGATTCCCCACCTCTGATTACCCAGCTCTGATTCCCCGACTCTGAATCCCCGTGTCTGATACCCAGCCTCTGATACCCCGCCCCTGATTCCCCACCTCTGATTCCCCATATCTGATTCCCCACCTCTCGTTCCGCGCCTCTGATTCCCTGCCTCTGATTCCCTATTTCTGATTCCCCGTCTCTGATTCCCCAACTCTGATTCACCGCCACTGATTCCCCAGCTCTGTTTCCCCGCCTCTGATTCCCCGCCTCTGTTTCCCCATATCTAATTCCCGGCCTGTGATTCACAAACTCTGATTCCCTGCCTCTGCTTCCCCAGATCTGATTCCCCGCCTCTGATTCCCCACATCTGATTCCCTGCCTCTGATTCCCCGACTCTGATTCCCCATCTCTGATTCCCCGCCTCTGAATCCCCGTGTCTGATACCCAGCTTATGATACCCCGCCCCTGATTCCCCACTTCTGATTCCCCATATCTGATACACCGCCTCTGTTTCTGCGCCTCTGTTTCCCCAACTCTGATTCCCCGCCTCTGTTTCCCATATCTGATTCCCCGCCTCTGATTCCCCAACTCTGATTCCCCGCCTCTGATTCCCCAGCTCTGATTCCCCAACTCTGATTCCCCGTGTTTGATTCCCTGCCTCTGATTCCCCACCTCTGATTCCCCATCTCTGATTCACCGCCTTTCATTCGCCACCTCTGATTCCCCATATCAGATTCCCCGCCTCTGTTTCCCCGCCTCTGATTCCCCGCCTCTGTTTCCCCATATCTGATTCACCGCCTCTGATTCCCCAACTCTGATTCCCCGCCTCTGTTTACCCAGCTCTGATTCCCCGCCTCTGATTCCCCGCTTCTGATTCCCTGCCTCTGATTCCCCGCCTCTGATTCCCCATCTCTGATTCCACGACTCTGAATCCCCATGTCTGATACCCAGCCTCCGATACCCCGCCCCTGATTCCCCACCTCTGATTCCCCATATCTGATTCCCGCCTCTCTTTCCGCGCCTCAGATTCCCCGCCTCTGATTCCCCATATCTGATTCCCCGACGCTGATTCCCCAACTCTGATTCCCCGCCTCTGATTCCCCAGATCTGTTTCCCCGCCTCTGATTCCCCGCCTCTGTTTCCCCATATCTAATTCCCCGCCTCTGATTCCCAAACTCTGATTCCCCGCCTCTGATACCCAGCTCTGATTCCCCGCCTCTGATTCCCCACATCTGATTCCCTGCCTCTGATTCCCCGCCTCTGATTCCCCGCCTCTGATTCCCTGCCTCTGATTCCCCACATCTGATTCCCTGCCTCTGATTCCCCGCCTCTGATACCCAGCTCTGATTCCCCGCCTCTGATTCCCCATATCTGATTCCCCGCCTCTGATTCCCCGCGTCTGATTCCCTGCCTCTGATTCCCCGCCTCTGATTCCCCATCTCTGATTCCCCGCCTCTTAATCCCCGTGTCTGATACCCAGCCTCTGATACCCCGCCCCTGATTCCCCACCTCTGATTCCCCATATCTGATTCCCCGCCTCTCTTTCCGCGCTTCTGATTCCCCGCCTCTGATTCCCCATATCTGATTCCCCGACTCTGATTCCCCAGCTCTGTTTCCCCGCCTCTGATTCCCCGCTTCTGTTTCCCCATATCTAATTCCCCGCCTCTGATTCCCAAACACTGATTCCCCGCCTCTGATTACCCAGCTCTGATTCCCCGCCTCTGATTCCCCGCGTCTGATTCCCTGCCTCTGATTCCCCGCCTCTGATTCCCCATCTCTGATTCCCCGCCTCAGAATCCCCGTGTCTGATACCCAGCCTCTGATACCCCGCCCCTGATTCCCCACCTCTGATTCCCCATATCTGATTCCCCGCCTCTCTTTCCGCGCTTCTGATTCCCCGCCTCTGATTCCCCATATCTGATTCCCCGACTCTGATTCCCCAACTCTGATTCCCCGCCTCTGATTCCCCAGCTCTGTTTCCCCGCCTCTGATTCCCCGCCTCTGTTTCCCCATATCTAATTCCCCACCTCTGATTCCCAAACACTGATTCCCCGCCTCTGATTCCCCAGCTCTGATTCCCCGCCTCTGATTCCCCACATCTGATTCCCTGCCTCTGATGCCCCGCCTCTGATTCCCCATCACTGATTCCCCGCCTCTGATTCCCCGTGTCTGATTCCCTGCCTTTGATTCCCCGCCTCTGATTCCCCGCCTCTGATTCCCCAACTCTGATTCCCCGCCTCTGATTACCCAGCTCTGATTCCCCGCCTCTGATTCCCCGCGTCTGATTCCCTGCCTCTGATTCCCCATCTCTGATTCCCCGCCTCTCTTTCCGCGCTTCTGATTCCCCGCCTCTGATTCCCCATATCTGATTCCCCGACTCTGATTCCCCAACTCTGATTCCCCGCCTCTGATTCCCCAGCTCTGTTTCCCCGCCTCTGATTACCCGCCTCTGTTTCCCCATATCTAATTCCCCACCTCTGATTCCCAAACACTGATTCCCCACCTCTGATTCCCCAGCTCTGATTCCCCGCCTCTGATTCCCCACATCTGATTCCCTGCCTCTCATTCCCCGCTTCAGATTCCCTGCCTCTGATTCCCTGCCTCTGATTCCCCGCCTCTGATTCCCCGCCTCTGATTCCCAACCTCTGATTCCCCACCTCTGATTCCCCATATCTGATTCCCCGCCTCTGATTCCCCGCCTCTGATTCCCCGCCTCTGTTTCCCCATATCTGATTCCAGGACTCTGATTCCCCACCTCTGATTCCCCATCTCTGATTCCGCACATCCGATTCCCTGCCTCTGATTCCCCGCCTCTGATTCCCCGCGTCTGATTCCCTGCCTCTGATTCCCCGCCTCTGTTTCCCCATATCTGATTCCCCGCTTCTGTTTCCCCATATCTAATTCCCCGCCTCTGATTCCCAAACACTGATTCCCCGCCTCTGATTACCCAGCTCTGATTCCCCGCCTCTGATTCCCCGCGTCTGATTCCCTGCCTCTGATTCCCCGCCTCTGATTCCCCATCTCTGATTCCCCGCCTCAGAATCCCCGTGTCTGATACCCAGCCTCTGATACCCCGCCCCTGATTCCCCACCTCTGATTCCCCATATCTGATTCCCCGCCTCTCTTTCCGCGCTTCTGATTCCCCGCCTCTGATTCCCCATATCTGATTCCCCGACTCTGATTCCCCAACTCTGATTCCCCGCCTCTGATTCCCCAGCTCTGTTTCCCCGCCTCTGATTCCCCGCCTCTGTTTCCCCATATCTAATTCCCCACCTCTGATTCCCAAACACTGATTCCCCGCCTCTGATTCCCCAGCTCTGATTCCCCGCCTCTGATTCCCCACATCTGATTCCCTGCCTCTGATGCCCCGCCTCTGATTCCCCATCACTGATTCCCCGCCTCTGATTCCCCGTGTCTGATTCCCTGCCTTTGATTCCCCGCCTCTGATTCCCCGCCTCTGATTCCCCAACTCTGATTCCCCGCCTCTGATTACCCAGCTCTGATTCCCCGCCTCTGATTCCCCGCGTCTGATTCCCTGCCTCTGATTCCCCGCCTCTGATTACCCAGCTCTGATTCCCCGCCTCTGATTCCCCGCGTCTGATTCCCTGCCTCTGATTCCCCATATCTGATTCCCCGCCTCTCTTTCCGCGCTTCTGATTCCCCGCCTCTGATTCCCCATATCTGATTCCCCGACTCTGATTCCCCAACTCTGATTCCCCGCCTCTGATTCCCCAGCTCTGTTTCCCCGCCTCTGATTTCCCGCCTCTGTTTCCCCATATCTAATTCCCCACCTCTGATTCCCAAACACTGATTCCCCACCTCTGATTCCCCAGCTCTGATTCCCCGCCTCTGATTCCCCACATCTGATTCCCTGCCTCTCATTCCCCGCTTCAGATTCCCTGCCTCTGATTCCCTGCCTCTGATTCCCCGCCTCTGATTCCCCGCCTCTGATTCCCAACCTCTGATTCCCCACCTCTGATTCCCCATATCTGATTCCCCGCCTCTGATTCCCCGCCTCTGATTCCCCGCCTCTGTTTCCCCATATCTGATTCCAGGACTCTGATTCCCCACCTCTGATTCCCCATCACTGATTCCGCACATCCGATTCCCTGCCTCTGATTCCCCGCCTCTGATTCCCCGCGTCTGATTCCCTGCCTCTGATTCCCCGCCTCTGTTTCCCCATATCTGATTCCCCGCCTCTGATTCCCCAACTCTGATTCCCCGCCTCTGATTCCCCAGCTCTGATTCCCCGCCTCTGATTCCCCGCGTCTGATTCCCTGCCTCTGATGCCCCGCCTCTGATTCCCAATCACTGATTCCCCGCCTCTGATTACCCGTGTCTGATTCCCTGCCTCTGATTCCCCGCCTCTGATTCCCCGCCTCTGATTCCCCAAGTCTGGTTCCCCAACTCTGATTCCCCGCCTCTGATTCTCCGCCTCTGATTCCCCGCCTCTGATTCCCTGCCACTGATTCCCCGCCTCTGATTCCCCGTATCTGATTCCCCGTGTCTGATTCCCTGCCTCTAATTCCCCACCTCTGATTCCCCATCTCTGATTCACCAACTCTGATTCCCCACCTCTGATTCCCCATATCTGATTCCCCGCCTCAGTTTCCCCGCCTCTGATTCACCCCTCTGATTGCCCATATCTGATTCCCTGCCTCTGATTCCCCAACTCTGATTCCCCACCTCTGATTCCCTGCCTCTGATTCCCCATCTCTGATTCCGCACATCTGATTCCCTGCCTCTGATTCCCCACCTCTGATTCCCCATATCTGATTCCCCGCCTCTGTTTCCCCGTCTCTGATTCTCCACCTCTGTTTCCCCATATCTAATTCCCCGCCTCTGATTCCCAAACTCTGATTCCCCGCCTCTGTTTCCCCACCTCTGATTCCCCGCCTCTGTTTCCCCATATCTGATTCCCCTCCTCTGATTCCCCGCCTCTGATTCCCCGCCTCTGTTTCCCCATATCTAATTCCCCGCTTCTGATTCCCAAACTCTGATTCCCCGCCTCTGTTTCCCCGCCTCTGATTCCCCGCCTCTGTTTCCCCATATCTGATTCCCCGCCTCTGATTCCCCAACTCTGATTCCCCACCTCTGATTACCCAGCTCTGATTCCCCGACTCTGAATCCCCGTGTCTGATACCCAGCCTCTGATACCCCGCCCCTGATTCCCCACCTCTGATTCCCCATATCTGATTCCCCGCCTCTCGTTCCGCGCCTCTGATTCCCTGCCTCTGATTCCCTATTTCTGATTCCCCGTCTCTGATTCCCCAACTCTGATTCCCTGCCTCTGATTCCCCAGATCTGATTCCCCGCCTCTGATTCCCCACATCTGATTCCCTGCCTCTGATTCCCCGACTCTGATTCCCCATCTCTGATTCCCCGCCTCTGAATCCCCGTGTCTGATACCCAGCTTATGATACCCCGCCCCTGATTCCCCACTTCTGATTCCCCATATCTGATACACCGCCTCTGTTTCTGCGCCTCTGATTCCCCGCCTCTGATTCCCCAACTCTGATTCCCCGCCTCTGTTTCCCATATCTGATTCCCCGCCTCTGATTCCCCAACTCTGATTCCCCGCCTCTTATTCCCCAGCTCTGATTCCCCAACTCTGATTCCCCGTGTTTGATTCCCTGCCTCTGATTCCCCACCTCTGATTCCCCATCTCTGATTCACCGCCTTTCATTCGCCACCTCTGATTCCCCATATCAGATTCCCCGCCTCTGTTTCCCCGCCTCTGATTCCCCGCCTCTGATTCCCCATATCTGATTCCCCGCCTCTGATTCCCCAACTCTGATTCCCCGCCTCTGATTACCCAGCTCTGATTCCCCGCCTCTGATTCCCCGCTTCTGATTCCCTGCCTCTGATTCCCCGCCTCTGATTCCCATCTCTGATTCCACGACTCTGAATCCCCGTGTCTGATACCCAGCCTCCGATACCCCGCCCCTGATTCCCCACCTCTGATTCCCCATATCTGATTCCCCGCCTCTCTTTCCGCGCCTCTGATTCCCTGCCTCTGATTCCCCATATCTGATTCACCGACTCTGATTCCCCAACTCTGATTCCCCGCCTCTGATTCCCCAGCTCTGTTTCCCCGCCTCTGATTCCCCGCCTCTGTTTCCCCATATCTAATTCCCCGCCTCTGATTCCCAAACTCTGATTCCCCGCCTCTGATTCCCCAGCTCTGATTCCCCGCCTCTGATTCCCAAACACTGATTCCCCGCCTCTGATTACCCAGCTCTGATTCCCCGCCTCTGATTCCCCGCGTCTGATTCCCTGCCTCTGATTCCCCGCCTCTGATTCCCCATCTCTGATTCCCCGCCTCAGAATCCCCGTGTCTGATACCCAGCCTCTGATACCCCGCCCCTGATTCCCCACCTCTGATTCCCCATATCTGATTCCCCGCCTCTCTTTCCGCGCTTCTGATTCCCCGCCTCTGATTCCCCATATCTGATTCCCCGACTCTGATTCCCCAACTCTGATTCCCCGCCTCTGATTCCCCAGCTCTGTTTCCCCGCCTCTGATTCCCCGCCTCTGTTTCCCCATATCTAATTCCCCACCTCTGATTCCCAAACACTGATTCCCCGCCTCTGATTCCCCAGCTCTGATTCCCCGCCTCTGATTCCCAACCTCTGATTCCCCACCTCTGATTCCCTATATCTGATTCCCTGCATCTGTTTCCCCGCCTCTGATTCCCCGCCTCTGTTTCCCCATATCTGATTCCCGGACTCTGATTCCCCACCTCTGATTCCCCATCTCTGATTCCGCACATCCGATTCCCTGCCTCTGATTCCCGGCCTCTGATTCCCAACCTCTGATTCCCCACCTCTGATTCCCCATATCTGATTCCCCGCCTCTGTTTCCCCGCCTCTGATTCCCCGCCTCTGTTTCCCCATATCTGATTCCCCACCTCTGATTCCCCAACTCTGATTCCCCGCCTCTGTTTCCCCATATCTGATTCCCCGCCTCTGATTCCCCAGCTCTGATTCCCCGCCTCTGATTCCCCGCGTCTGATTCCCCAGCTCTGATTCCCCGCCTCTGATTCCCCACATCTGATTCCCTGCCTCTGATGCCCCGCCTCTGATTCCCCATCACTGATTCCCCGCCTCTGATTCCCCGTGTCTGATTCCCTGCCTTTGATTCCCCGCCTCTGATTCCCCGCCTCTGATTCCCCAACTCTGATTCCCCGCCTCTGATTACCCAGCTCTGATTCCCCGCCTCTGATTCCCCGCGTCTGATTCCCTGCCTCTGATTCCCCATATCTGATTCCCCGCCTCTCTTTCCGCACTTCAGATTCCCCGCCTCTTATTCCCCATATCTGATTCCCCGACTCTGATTCCCCAACTCTGATTCCCCGCCTCTGATTCCCCAGCTCTGTTTCCCCGCCTCTGATTCCCCGCCTCTGTTTCCCCATATCTAATTCCCCGCCTCTGATTCCCCACATCTGATTCCCTGCCTCTCATTCCCCGCTTCAGATTCCCTGCCTCTGATTCCCTGCCTCTGATTCCCCGCCTCTGATTCCCCGCCTCTGATTCCCAACCTCTGATTCCCCACCTCTGATTCCCCATATCTGATTCCCCGCCTCTGATTCCCCGCCTCTGATTCCCCGCCTCTGTTTCCCCATATCTGATTCCCGGACTCTGATTCCCCACCTCTGATTCCCCATCTCTGATTCCGCACATCCGATTCCCTGCCTCTGATTCCCCGCCTCTGATTCCCCGCGTCTGATTCCCTGCCTCTGATTCCCCGCCTCTGTTTCCCCATATCTGATTCCCCGCCTCTGATTCCCCAACTCTGATTCCCCGCCTCTGATTCCCCAGCTCTGATTCCCCGCCTCTGATTCCCCGCGTCTGATTCCCTGCCTCTGATGCCCCGCCTCTGATTCCCCATCACTGATTCCCCGCCTCTGATTACCCGTGTCTGATTCCCTGCCTCTGATTCCCCGCCTCTGATTCCCCGCCTCTGATTCCCCAACTCTGGTTCCCCAACTCTGATTCCCCGCCTCTGATTCCCCGCCTCTGATTCCCCGCGTCTGATTCCCTGCCTCTGATTCCCCGCCTCTGATTCCCCGTATCTGATTCCCCGCGTCTGATTCCCTGCCTCTGATTCCCCACCTCTGATTCCCCATCTCTGATTCACCAACTCTGATTCCCCACCTCTGATTCCCCATATCTGATTCCCCACCTCAGTTTCCCCGCCTCTGATTCACCCCTCTGATTGCCCATATCTGATTCCCCGCCTCTGATTCCCCAACTCTGATTCCCCGCCTCTGATTCCCTGCCTCTGATTCCCCATCTCTGATTCCGCACATCTGATTCCCTGCCTCTGATTCCCCACCTCTGATTCCCCATATCTGATTCCCCGCCTCTGTTTCCCCGTCTCTGATTCCCTGCCTCTGTTTCCCCATATCTAATTCCCCGCCTCTGATTCCCAAACTCTGATTCCCCGCCTCTGTTTCCCCACCTCTGATTCCCCGCCTCTGTTTCCCCATATCTGATTCCCCGCCTCTGATTCCCCGCCTCTGATTCCCCGCCTCTGTTTCCCCATATCTAATTCCCCGCTTCTGATTCCCAAACTCTGATTCCCCGCCTCTGTTTCCCCGCCTCTGATTCCCCGACTCTGTTTCCCCATATCTGATTCCCCGCCTCTGATTCCCCAACTCAGATTCCCCACCTCTGATTACCCAGCTCTGATTCCCCGACTCTGAATCCCCGTGTCTGATACCCAGCCTCTGATACCCCGCCCCTGATTCCCCACCTCTGATTCCCCATATCTGATTCCCCGCCTCTCGTTCCGCGCCTCTGATTCCCTGCCTCTGATTCCCTATTTCTGATTCCCCGCCTCTGATTCCCCAACTCTGATTCGCCGCCTCTGATTCCCCAGCTCTGTTTCCCCGCCTCTGATTCCCCGCCTCTGTTTCCCCGCCTCTGTTTCCCCATATCTAATTCCCCGCCTGTGATTCCCAAACTCTGATTCCCTGCCTCTGATTCCCCAGATCTGATTCCCCGCCTCTGATTCCCCACATCTGATTCCCTGCCTCTGATTCCCCGACTCTGATTCCCCATCTCTGATTCCCCGCCTCTGAATCCCCGTGTCTGATACCCAGCTTATGATACCCCGCCCCTGATTCCCCACTTCTGATTCCCCATATCTGATACACCGCCTCTGTTTCTGCGCCTCTGATTCCCCGCCTCTGATTCCCCAACTCTGATTCCCCGCCTCTGTTTCCCATATCTGATTCCCCGCCTCTGATTCCCCAACTCTGATTCCCCGCCTCTGATTCCCCAGCTCTGATTCCCCAACTCTGATTCCCCGTGTTTGATTCCCTGCCTCTGATTCCCCACCTCTGATTCCCCATCTCTGATTCACCGCCTTTCATTCGCCACCTCTGATTCCCCATATCAGATTCCCCGCCCCTGTTTCCCCGCCTCTGATTCCCCGCCTCTGTTTCCCCATATCTGATTCCCCGCCTCTGATACCCCAACTCTGATTCCCCGCCTCTGATTACCCAGCTCTGATTCCCCGCCTCTGATTCCCCGCTTCTGATTCCCTGCCTCTGATTCCCCGCCTCTGATTCCCATCTCTGATTCCACGACTCTGAATCCCCGTGTCTGATACCCAGCCTCCGATACCCCGCCCCTGATTCCCCACCTCTGATTCCCCATATCTGATTCCCCTCCTCTCTTTCCGCGCCTCTGATTCCCCGCCTCTGATTCCCCATATCTGATTCCCCGACTCTGATTCCCCAACTCTGATTCCCCGCCTCTGATTCCCCAGCTCTGTTTCCCCGCCTCTGATTCCCCGCCTCTGTTTCCCCATATCTAATTCCCCGCCTCTGATTCCCAAACTCTGATTCCCCGCCTCTGATTCCCCAGCTCTGATTCCCCGCCTCTGATTCCCCACATCTGATTCCCTGCCTCTGATTCCCCGCCTCTGATTCCCTGCCTCTGATTGATACCCACCTCTGAATCCCCATATCTGATTCCATGCCTCTGATTCCCTGCCTATGATTCCCCGCCTCTGATTCCCCGCCTCTGATTCCCAACCTCTGATTCCCCACCTCTGATTCCCTATATCTGATTCCCTGCATCTGTTTCCCCGCCTCTGATTCCCCGCCTCTGTTTCCCCATATCTGATTCCCGGACTCTGATTCCCCACCTCTGATTCCCCATCTCTGATTCCGCACATCCGATTCCCTGCCTCTGATTCCCGGCCTCTGATTCCCCGCGTCTGATTCCCTGCCTCTGATTCCCAACCTCTGATTCCCCACCTCTGATTCCCCATATCTGATTCCCCGCCTCTGTTTCCCCGCCTCTGATTCCCCGCCTTTGTTTCCCCATATCTGATTCCCCACCTCTGATTCCCCAACTCTGATTCCCCGCCTCTGATTCCCCAGCTCTGATTCCCCACCTCTGATTCCCCGCATCTGATTCCCTGCCTCTGATGCCCCGCCTCTGATTCCCCATCACTGATTCCCCGCCTCTGATTCCCCGTGTCTGATTCCCTGCCTTTGATTCCCCGCCTCTGATTCCCCGCCTCTGATTCCCCAACTCTGATTCCCCGCCTCTGATTACCCAGGTCTGATTCCCCGCCTCTGATTCCCCGCGTCTGATTCCCTGCCTCTGATTCCCCGCCTCTGATTCCCCATCTCTGATTCCCCACCTCTTAATCCCCGTGTCTGATACCCAGCCTCTGATACCCCGCCCCTGATTCCCCACCTCTGATTCCCCATATCTGATTCCCCGCCTCTCTTTCCACGCTTCTGATTCCCCGCCTCTGATTCCCCATATCTGATTCCCCGACTCTGATTCCCCAACTCTGATTCCCCGCCTCTGATTCCCCAGCTCTGTTTCCCCGCCTCTGATTCCCCGCCTCTGTTTCCCCATATCTGATTCCCCGCCTCTGATTCCCCAACTCTGATTCCCCGCCTCTGATTACCCAGCTCTGATTCCCCGCCTCTGATTCCCCGCTTCTGATTCCCTGCATCTGATTCCCCGCCTCTGATTCCCATCTCTGATTCCACGACTCTGAATCCCCGTGTCTGATACCCAGCCTCCGATACCCCGCCCCTGATTCCCCACCTCTGATTCCCCATATCTGATTCCCCGCCTCTCTTTCCGCGCCTCTGATTCCCTGCCTCTGATTCCCCATATCTGATTCCCCGACTCTGATTCCCCAACTCTGATTCCCCGCCTCTGATTCCCCATCTCTGTTTCCCCGCCTCTGATTCCCTGCCTCTGTTTCCCCATATCTAATTCCCCGCCTCTGATTCCCAAACTCTGATTCCCCGCCTCTGATTCCCCAGCTCTGATTCCCCGCCTCTGATTCCCCACATCTGATTCCCTGCCTCTGATTCCCTGCCTATGATTCCCCGCCTCTGATTCCCCGCCTCTGATTCCCAACCTCTGATTCCCCACCTCTGATTCCCTATATCTGATTCCCTGCATCTGTTTCCCCGCCTCTGATTCCCCGCCTCTGTTTCCCCATATCTGATTCCCGGACTCTGATTCCCCACCTCTGATTCCCCATCTCTGATTCCGCACATCCGATTCCCTGCCTCTGATTCCCGGCCTCTGATTCCCAACCTCTGATTCCCCACCTCTGATTCCCCATATCTGATTCCCCGCCTCTGTTTCCCCGCCTCTGATTCCCCGCCTCTGTTTCCCCATATCTGATTCCCCACCTCTGATTCCCCAACTCTGATTCCCCGCCTCTGTTTCCCCATATCTGATTCCCCGCCTCTGATTCCCCAGCTCTGATTCCCCGCCTCTGATTCCCCGCGTCTGATTCCCCAGCTCTGATTCCCCGCCTCTGATTCCCCACATCTGATTCCCTGCCTCTGATGCCCCGCCTCTGATTCCCCATCACTGGTTCCCCGCCTCTGATTACCCAGCTCTGATTCCCCGCCTCTGATTCCCCGCGTCTGATTCCCTGCCTCTGATTCCCCATATCTGATTCCCCGCCTCTCTTTCCGCGCTTCTGATTCCCCGCCTCTTATTCCCCATATCTGATTCCCCGACTCTGATTCCCCAACTCTGATTCCCCGCCTCTGATTCCCCAGCTCTGTTTCCCTGCCTCTGATTCCCCGCCTCTGTTTCCCCATATCTAATTCCCCGCCTCTGATTCCAAACATCTGATTCCCTGCCTCTCATTCCCCGCTTCAGATTCCCTGCCTCTGATTCCCTGCCTCTGATTCCCCGCCTCTGATTCCCCGCCTCTGATTCCCAACCTCTGATTCCCCACCTCTGATTCCCCATATCTGATTCCCCGCCTCTGATTCCCCGCCTCTGATTCCCCGCCTCTGATTCCCCGCCTCTGTTTCCCCATATCTGATTCCCGGACTCTGATTCCCCACCTCTGATTCCCCATCTCTGATTCCGCACATCCGATTCCCTGCCTCTGATTCCCCGCCTCTGATTCCCCGCGTCTGATTCCCTGTCTCTTATTCCCCGCCTCTTTTTCCCCATATCTGATTCCCCGCCTGTGATTCCCCAACTCTGTTTCCCTGCCTCTGATTCCCCAGCTCTGATTCCCCGCCTCTGATTCCCCGCGTCTGATTCCCTGCCTCTGATGCCCCGCCTCTGATTCCCCATCACTGATTCCCCGCCTCTGATTACCCGTGTCTGATTCCCTGCCTCTGATTCCCCGCCTCTGATTCCCCGCCTCTGATTCCCCAACTCTGGTTCCCCAACTCTGATTCCCCGCCTCTGATTCCCCGCCTCTGATTCCCCGCGTCTGATTCCCTGCCTCTGATTCCCCGTCTCTGATTCCCCGTATCTGATTCCCCGCGTCTGATTCCCTGCCTCTGATTCCCCACCTCTGATTCCCCATCTCTGATTCACCAACTCTGATTCCCCACCTCTGATTCCCCATATCTGATTCCCCGCCTCAGTTTCCCCGCCTCTGATTCACCCCTCTGATTGCCCATATCTGATTCCCCGCCTCTGATTCCCCAACTCTGATTCCCCGCCTCTGATTCCCTGCCTCTGATTCCCCATCTCTGATTCCGCACATCTGATTCCCTGCCTCTGATTCCCCACCTCTGATTCCCCATATCTGATTCCCCGCCTCTGTTTCCCGGCTCTGATTCCCCGCCTCTGTTTCCCCATATCTAATTCCCCGCCTCTGATTCCCAAACTCTGATTCCCCGCCTCTGTTTCCCCACCTCTGATTCCCCGCCTCTGTTTCCCCATATCTGATTCCCCGCCTCTGATTCCCCGCCTCTGATTCCCCGCCTCTGTTTCCCCATATCTAATTCCCCGCTTCTGATTCCCAAACTCTGATTCCCCGCCTCTGTTTCCCCGCCTCTGATTCCCAGCCTCTGTTTCCCCATACCTGATTCCCCGCCTCTGATTCCCCAACTCTGATTCCCCACCTCTGATTACCCAGCTCTGATTCCCCGACTCTGAATCCCCGTGTCTGATACCCAGCCTCTGATACCCCGCCCCTGATTCCCCACCTCTGATTCCCCATATCTGATTCCCCGCCTTTCGTTCCGCGCCTCTGATTCCCTGCCTCTGATTCCCTATTTCTGATTCCCCGTCTCTGATTCCCCAACTCTGATTCGCCGCCTCTGATTCCCCAGCTCTGTTTCCCCGCCTCTGATTCCCCGCCTCTGTTTCCCCATATCTAATTCCCCGCCTGTGATTCCCAAACTCTGATTCCCTGCCTCTGATTCCCCAGATCTGATTCCCCGCCTCTGATTCCCCACATCTGATTCCCTGCCTCTGATTCCCTGACTCTGATTCCCCATCTCTGATTCCCCGCCTCTGAATCCCCGTGTCTGATACCCAGCTTATGATACCCCGCCCCTGATTCCCCACTTCTGATTCCCCATATCTGATACACCGCCTCTGTTTCTGCGCCTCTGATTCCCCGCCTCTGATTCCCCAACTCTGATTCCCCGCCTCTGTTTCCCATATCTGATTCCCCGCCTCTGATTCCCCAACTCTGATTCCCCGCCTCTGATTCCCCAGCTCTGATTCCCCAACTCTGATTCCCCGTGTTTGATTCCCTGCCTCTGATTCCCCACCTCTGATTCCCCATCTCTGATTCACCGCCTTTCATTCGCCACCTCTGATTCCCCATATCAGATTCCCCGCCTCTGTTTCCCCGCCTCTGATTCCCCGCCTCTGTTTCCCCATATCTGATTCCCCGCCTCTGATTCCCCAACTCTGATTCCCCGCCTCTGATTACCCAGCTCTGATTCCCCGCCTCTGATTCCCCGCTTCTGATTCCCTGCCTCTGATTCCCCGCCTCTGATTCCCATCTCTGATTCCACGACTCTGAATCCCCGTGTCTGATACCCAGCCTCCGATACCCCGCCCCTGATTCCCCACCTCTGATTCCCCATATCTGATTCCCCGCCTCTCTTTCCGCGCCTCTGATTCCCCGCCTCTGATTCCCCATATCTGATTCCCCGACTCTGATTCCCCAACTCTGATTCCCCGCCTCTGATTCCCCAGCTCTGTTTCCCCGCCTCTGATTCCCCGCCTCTGTTTCCCCATATCTAATTCCCCGCCTCTGATTCCCAAACTCTGATTCCCCGCCTCTGATTCCCCAGCTCTGATTCCCCGCCTCTGATTCCCCACATCTGATTCCCTGCCTCTGATTCCCCGCCTCTGATTCCCTGCCTCTGATTGATACCCACCTCTGAATCCCCATATCTGATTCCCTGCCTCTGATTCCCTGCCTATGATTCCCCGCCTCTGATTCCCCGCCTCTGATTCCCAACCTCTGATTCCCCACCTCTGATTCCCTGTATCTGATTCCCTGCATCTGTTTCCCCGCCTCTGATTCCCCGCCTCTGTTTCCCCATATCAGATTCCCGGACTCTGATTCCCCACCTCTGATTCCCCATCTCTGATTCCGCACATCCGATTCCCTGCCTCTGATTCCCGGCCTCTGATTCCCCGCGTCTGATTCCCTGCCTCTGATTCCCAACCTCTGATTCCCCACCTCTGATTCCCCATATCTGATTCCCCGCCTCTGTTTCCCCGCCTCTGATTCCCCGCCTTTGTTTCCCCATATCTGATTCCCCACCTCTGATTCCCCAACTCTGATTCCCCGCCTCTGATTCCCCAGCTCTGATTCCCCGCCTCTGATTCCCCGCGTCTGATTCCCTGCCTCTGATGCCCCGCCTCTGATTCCCCATCACTGATTCCCCGCCTCTGATTCCCCGTGTCTGATTCCCTGCCTTTGATTCCCCGCCTCTGATTCCCCGCATCTGATTCCCCAACTCTGATTCCCCGCCTCTGATTACCCAGCTCTGATTCCCCACCTCTGATTCCCCGCGTCTGATTCCCTGCCTCTGATTCCCCGCCTCTGATTCCCCTTCTCTGATTCCCCACCTCTTAATCCCCGTGTCTGATACCCAGCCTCTGATACCCGCCCCTGATTCCCCACCTCTGATTCCCCATATCTGATTCCCCGCCTCTCATTCCACGCTTCTGATTCCCCGCCTCTGATTCCCCATATCTGATTCCCCGACTCTGATTCCCCAACTCTGATTCCCCGCCTCTGATTCCCCAGCTCTGTTTCCCCGCCTCTGATTCCCCGCTTCTGTTTCCCCATATCTAATTCCCCGCCTCTGATTCCCAAACACTGATTCCCCGCCTCTGATTACCCAGCTCTGATTCCCCGCCTCTGATTCCCCGCGTCTGATTCCCTGCCTCTGATTCCCCGCCTCTGATTCCCCATCTCTGATTCCCCGCCTCTGAATCCCCGTGTCTGATACCCAGCCTCTGATACCCCGCCCCTGATTCCCCACCTCTGATTCCCCATATCTGATTCCCCGCCTCTCTTTCCGCGCTTCTGATTCCCCGCCTCTGATTCCCCATATCTGATTCCCCGACTCTGATTCCCCAACTCTGATTCCCCGCCTCTGATTCCCCAGCTCTGTTTCCCCGCCTCTGATTCCCCGCCTCTGATTCCCCATATCTAATTCCCCACCTCTGATTCCCAAACACTGATTCCCCGCCTCTGATTCCCCAGCTCTGATTCCCCGCCTCTGATTCCCCACATCTGATTCCCTGCCTCTCATTCCCCGCTTCAGATTCCCTGCCTCTGATTCCCTGCCTCTGATTCCCCGCCTCTGATTCCCCGCCTCTGATTCCCAACCTCTGATTCACCACCTCTGATTCCCCATATCTGATTCCCCGCCTCTGATTCCCCGCCTCTGATTCCCCGCCTCTGTTTCCCCATATCTGATTCCCGGACTCTGATTCCCCACCTCTGATTCCCCATCTCTGATTCCGCACATCCGATTCCCTGCCTCTGATTCCCTGCCTCTGATTCCCCGCGTCTGATTCCTTGCCTCTGATTCCCCGCCTCTGTTTCCCCATATCTGATTCCCCGCATCTGATTCCCCAACTCTGATTCCCCGCCTCTGATTATCCAGCTCTGATTCCCCGCCTCTGACTCCCCGCGTCTGATTCCCTGCCTCTGATTCCCCGACTCTGATTCCCCGTATCTGATTCCCCGCGTCTGATTCCCTGCCTCTGATTCCCCGCCTCAGATTCCCCATTTCTGATTCACCAACTCTGATTCCCCACCTCTGATTCCCCATATCTGATTTCCCGCCACAGTTTCCCCGCCTCTGATTCACCCCTCTGATTGCCCATATCTGATTCCCCGCCTCTGATTCCCCAACTCTGATTCCCCGCCTCTGATTCCCTGCCTCTGATTCCCCATCTCTGATTCCGCACATCTGATTCCCAACCTCTGATTCCCCACCTCTGATTCCCCATATCTGATTCCCCGCCTCTGTTTCCCCGCCTCTGATTCCCCGCCTCTGTTTCCCCATATCTAATTCCCCGCCTCTGATTCCCAAACTCTGATTCCCCGCCTCTGTTTCCCCGCCTCTGATTCCCCGCCTCTGTTTCCCCATATCTGATTCCCCGCCTCTGATTCCCCAACTCTGATTCCCCAACTCTGATTCCCTATATCTGATTCCCTGCATCTGTTTCCCCGCCTCTGATTCCCCGCCTCTGTTTCCCCATATCTGATTCCCGGACTCTGATTCCCCACCTCTGATTCCCCATCTCTGATTCCACACATCCGATTCCCTGCCTCTGATTCCCGGCCTCTGATTCCCCGCGTCTGATTCCCTGCCTCTGATTCAAAACCTCTGATTCCCCACCTCTGATTCCCCATATCTGATTCCCCGTCTCTGATTCCCCGCGTCTGATTCCCTGCCTGTGATGCCCCGCCTCTGATTCCCCATCACTGATTCCCCGCCTCTGATTACCCGTGTCTGATTCCCTGCCTCTGATTCCCCGCCTCTGATTTCCCGCCTCTGATTCCCCAACTCTGATTCCCCGCCTCTGATTCCCCAGCTCTGATTCCCCGCCTCTGATTCCCCGCGTCTGATTCCCTGCCTCTGATTCCCCGCCTCTGATTCCCCGTATCTGATTCCCCGCGTCTGATTCCCTGCCTCTGATTCCCCGCCTCTGATTCCCCATCTCTGATTCAGCAACTCTGATTCCCCACCTCTGATTCCCCATATCTGATTTCCCGCATCAGTTTCCCCGCCTCTGATTCACCCCTCTGATTGCCCATATCTGATTCCCCGCCTCTGATTCCCCAACTCTGATTCCCCGCCTCTGATTCCCTGCCTCTGATTCCCCATCTCTGATTCCGCACATCTGATTCCATGCCTCTGATTCCCCACCTCTGATTCCCCATATCTGATTCCCCGCCTCTGTTTCCCCGCCTCTGATTCCCCGACTCTGTTTCCCCATATCTAATTCCCCACCTCTGATTCCCAAACTCTGATTCCCCGCCTCTGTTTCCCCGCCTCTGATTCCCCGCCTCTGATTCCCCATATCTGATTCCCCGCCTCTGATTCCCCAACTCTGATTCCCCACCTCTGATTACCCAGCTGTGATTCCCCGACTCTGAATCCCCGTGTCTGATACCCAGCCTCTGATTCCCTATTTCTGATTCCCCGCCTCTGATTCCGCACATCCGATTCCCTGCCTCTGATTCCCGGCCTCTGATTCCCCGCGTCTGATTCCCTGCCTCTGATTCCCAACCTCTGATTCCCCACCTCTGATTCCCCATATCTGATTCCCAGCCTCTGTTTCCCCGCCTCTGATTCCCCGCTTCTGTTTCCCCATATCTGATTCCCCACCTCTGATTCCCCAACTCTGATTCCCCGCCTCTGATTCCCCAGCTCTGATTCCCCGCCTCTGATTCCCCGCGTCTGATTCCCTGCCTCTGATGCCCCGCCTCTGATTCCCCATCACTGATTCCCCGCCTCTGATTCCCCGTGTCTGATTCCCTGCCTTTGATTCCCCGCCTCTGATTCCCCGCCTCTGATTCCCCAACTCTGATTCCCCGCCTCTGATTACCCAGCTCTGATTCCCCGCCACTGATTCCCCGCGTCTGATTCCCTGCCTCTGATTCCCCGCCTCTGATTCCCCATCTCTGATTCCCCGCCTCTTAATCCCCGTGTCTGATACCCAGCCTCTGATACCCCGCCCCTGATTCCCCACCTCTGATTCCCCATATCTGATTCCCCGCCTCTCTTTCCGCGCTTCTGATTCCCCGCCTCTGATTCCCCATATCTGATTCCCCGACTCTGATTCCCCAACTCTGATTCCCCGCCTCTGATTCCCCAGCTCTGTTTCCCCGCCTCTGATTCCCCGCTTCTGTTTCCCCATATATAATTCCCCGCCTCTGATTCCCAAACACTGATTCCCCGCCTCTGATTACCCAGCTCTGATTACCCAGCTCTGATTCCCCGCCTCTGATTCCCCGCGTCTGATTCCCTGCCTCTGATTCCCCGCCTCTGATTCCCCATCTCTGATTCCCCGCCTCTGAATCCCCGTGTCTGATACCCAGCCTCTGATACCCCGGCACTGATTCCCCACCTCTGATTCCCCATATCTGATTCCCCGCCTCTCTTTCCGCTCTTCTGATACCCCGCCTCTGATTCCCCGACTCTGATTCCCCATATCTAATTCCCCACCTCTGATTCCCAAACACTGATTCCCCGCCTCTGATTCGCCAGCTCTGATTCCCCGCCTCTGATTCCCCACATCTGATTCCCTGCCTCTCATTCCCCGCTTCAGATTCCCTGCCTCTGATTCCCTGCCTCTGATTCCCCGCCTCTGATTCCCGGCCTCTGATTCCCAACCTCTGATTCCCCACCTCTGATTCCCCATATCTGATTCCCCGCCTCTGTTTCCCCGCCTCTGATTCCCCGCCTCTGTTTCCCCATATCTGATTCCCCACCTCTGATTCCCCAACTCTGATTCCCCGCCTCTGTTTCCCCATATCTGATTCCCCGCCTCTGATTCCCCAGCTCTGATTCCCCGCCTCTGATTCCCCGCGTCTGATTCCCCAGCTCTGATTCCCCACCTCTGATTCCCCACATCTGTTTCCCTGCCTCTGATGCCCCGCCTCTGATTCCCCATCACTGATTCCCCGCCTCTGATTCCCCGTGTCTGATTCCCTGCCTTTGATTCCCCGCCTCTGATTCCCCGCCTCTGATTCCCCAACTCTGATTCCCCGCCTCTGATTACCCAGCTCTGATTCCCCGCCTCTGATTCCCCGCGTCTGATTCCCTGCCTCTGATTCCCCATATCTGATTCCCCGCCTCTCTTTCCGCGCTTCTGATTCCCCGCCACTGATTCCCCATATCTGATTCCCCGACTCTGATTCCCCAACTCTGATTCCCCGCCTCTGATTCCCCAGCTCTGTTTCCCCGCCTCTGATTTCCCGCCTCTGTTTCCCCATATCTAATTCCCCGCCTCTGATTCCCCACATCTGATTCCCTGCCTCTCATTCCCCGCTTCAGATTCCCTGCCTCTGATTCCCTGCCTCTGATTCCCCGCCTCTGATTCCCCGCCTCTGATTCCCAACCTCTGATTCCCCACCTCTGATTCCCCATATCTGATTCCCCGCCTCTGATTCCCCGCCTCTGATTCCCCGCCTCTGTTTCCCCATATCTGATTCCCGGACTCTGATTCCCCACCTCTGATTCCCCATCTCTGATTCCGCACATCCGATTCCCTGCCTCTGATTCCCCGCCTCTGATTCCCCGCGTCTGATTCCCTGCCTCTGATTCCCCGCCTCTGTTTCCCCATATCTGATTCCCCGCCTCTGATTCCCCAACTCTGATTCCCCGCCTCTGATTCCCCAGCTCTGGTTCCCCGCCTCTGATTCCCCGCGTCTGATTCCCTGCCTCTGATGCCCCGCCTCTGATTCCCCATCACTGATTCCCCGCCTCTGATTACCCGTGTCTGATTCCCTGCCTCTGATTCCCCGCCTCTGAATCCCCGCCTCTGATTCCCCGCGTCTGATTCCCTGCCTCTGATTCCCCACCTCTGATTCCCCGTATCTGATTCCCCGCGTCTGATTCCCTGCCTCTGATTCCCCACCTCTGATTCCCCATCTCTGATTCACCAACTCTGATTCCCCACCTCTGATTCCCCATATCTGATTCCCCGCCTCAGTTTCCCCGCCTCTGATTCACCCCTCTGATTGCCCATATCTGATTCCCCGCCTCTGATTCCCCAACTCTGATTCCCCGCCTCTGATTCCCTGCCTCTGATTCCCCGCGTCTGATTCCCTGCCTCTGATTCCCTGCCTCTGATTCCCCACCTCTGATTCCCCATCTCTGATTCACCAACTCTGATTCCCCACCTCTGATTCCCCATATCTGATTCCCCGCCTCAGTTTCCCCGCCTCTGATTCACCCCTCTGATTGCCCATATCTGATTCCCCGCCTCTGATTCCCCAACTCTGATTCCCCGCCTCTGATTCCCTGCCTCTGATTCCCCATCTCTGATTCCGCACATCTGATTCCCTGCCTCTGATTCCCCACCTCTGATTCCCCATATCTGATTCCCCGCCTCTGTTTCCCCGTCTCTGATTCCCCGCCTCTGTTTCCCCATATCTAATTCCCCGCCTCTGATTCCCAAACTCTGATTCCCCCCTCTGTTTCCCCACCTCTGATTCCCCGTCTCTGTTTCCCCATATCTGATTCCCCGCCTCTGATTCCCCGCCTCTGATTCCCCGCCTCTGTTTCCCCATATCTAATTTCCCGCTTCTGATTCCCAAACTCTGATTCCCCGCCTCTGTTTCCCCGCCTCTGATTCCCCGCCTCTGTTTCCCCATATCTGATTCCCCGCCTCTGATTCCCCAACTCTGATTCCCCACCTCTGATTACCCAGCTCTGATTCCCCGACTCTGAATCCCCGTGTCCGATACCCAGCCTCTGATACCCCGCCCCTGATTCCCCACCTCTGATTCCCCATATCTGATTCCCCGCCTTTCGTTCCGCGCCTCTGATTCCCTGCCTCTGATTCCCTATTTCTGATTCCCCGTCTCTGATTCCCCAACTCTGATTCACCGCCTCTGATTCCCCAGCTCTGTTTCCCCGCCTCTGATTCCCCGCCTCTGTTTCCCCATATCTAATTCCACGCCTGTGATTCCCAAAGTCTGATTCCCTGCCTCTGATTCCCCAGATCTGATTCCCCGCCTCTGATTCCCCACATCTGATTCCCTGCCTCTGATTCCCCGACTCTGATTCCCCATCTCTGATTCCCCGCATCTGAATCCCCGTGTCTGATACCCAGCTTATGATACCCCGCCCCTGATTCCCCACTTCTGATTCCCCATATCTGATACACCGCCTCTGTTTCTGCGCCTCTGATTCCCCGCCTCTGATTCCCCAACTCTGATTCCCCGCCTCTGTTTCCCATATCTGATTCCCCGCCTCTGATTCCCCAACTCTGATTCCCCGCCTCTGATTCCCCAGCTCTGATTCCCCAACTCTGATTCCCCGTGTTTGATTCCCTGCCTCTGATTCCCCACCTCTGATACCCCATCTCTGATTCACCGCCTTTCATTCGCCACCTCTGATTCCCCATATCAGATTCCCCGCCTCTGTTTCCCCGCCTCTGATTCCCCGCCTCTGTTTCCCCATATCTGATTCCCCGCCTCTGATTCCCCAACTCTGATTCCCCGCCTCTGATTACCCAGCTCTGATTCCCCGCCTCTGATTCACCGCTTCTGATTCCCTGCCTCTGATTCCCCGCCTCTGATTCCCATCTCTGATTCCACGACTCTGAATCCCCGTGTCTGATACCCAGCCTCCGATACCCCGCCCCTGATTCCCCACCTCTGATTCCCCATATCTGATTCCCCGCCTCTCTTTCCGCGCCTCTGATTCCCCGCCTCTGATTCCCCATATCTGATTCCCCGACTCTGATTCCCCAACTCTGATTCCCCGCCTCTGATTCCCCAGCTCTGTTTCCCCGCCTCTGATTCCCCGCCTCTGTTTCCCCATATCTAATTCCCCGCCTCTGATTGCCCATATCTGATTCCCCGCCTCTGATTCCCCAACTCTGATTCCCCGCCTCTGATTCCCTGCCTCTGATTCCCCATCTCTGATTCCGCACATCTGATTCCCTGCCTCTGATTCCCCACCTCTGATTCCCCATATCTGATTCCCCGCCTCTGTTTCCCCGTCTCTGATTCCCCGCCTCTGTTTCACCGCCTCTGATTCCCAACCTCTGATTCCCCACCTCTGATTCCCTATATCTGATTCCCTGCATCTGTTTCCCCGCCTCTGATTCCCCGCCTCTGTTTCCCCATATCTGATTCCCCGCCTCTGATTCCCCGCCTCTGTTTCCCCATATCTAATTCCCCGCTTCTGATTCCCAAACTCTGATTCCCCGCCTCTGTTTCCCCGCCTCTGATTCCCCGCCTCTGTTTCCCCATATCTGATTCCCCGCCTCTGATTCCCCAACTCTGATTCCCCACCTCTGATTACCCAGCTCTGATTCCCCGACTCTGAATCCCCGTGTCTGATACCCAGCCTCTGATACCCCGCCCCTGATTCCCCACCTCTGATTCCCCATATCTGATTCCCCGCCTTTCGTTCCGCGCCTCTGATTCCCTGCCTCTGATTCCCTATTTCTGATTCCCCGTCTCTGATTCCCCAACTCTGATTCACCGCCTCTGATTCCCCAGCTCTGTTTCCCCGCCTCTGATTCCCCGCCTCTGTTTCCCCATATCTAATTCCCCGCCTGTGATTCCCAAACTCTGATTCCCTGCCTCTGATTCCCCTGATCTGATTCCCCGCCTCTGATTCCCCACATCTGATTCCCTGCCTCTGATTCCCCGACTCTGATTCCCCATCTCTGATTCCCCGCATCTGAATCCCCGTGTCTGATACCCAGCTTATGATACCCCGCCCCTGATTCCCCACTTCTGATTCCCCATATCTGATACACCGCCTCTGTTTCTGCGCCTCTGATTCCCCGCCTCTGATTCCCCAACTCTGATTCCCCGCCTCTGTTTCCCATATCTGATTCCCTGCCTCTGATTCCCCAACTCTGATTCCCCGCCTCTGATTCCCCAGCTCTGATTCCCCAACTCTGATTCCCCGTGTTTGATTCCCTGCCTCTGATTCCCCACCTCTGATACCCCATCTCTGATTCACCGCCTTTCATTCGCCACCTCTGATTCCCCATATCAGATTCCCCGCCTCTGTTTCCCCGCCTCTGATTCCCCGCCTCTGTTTCCCCATATCTGATTCCCCGCCTCTGATTCCCCATCTCTGATTCCCCGCCTCTGATTACCCAGCTCTGATTCCCCGCCTCTGATTCACCGCTTCTGATTCCCTGCCTCTGATTCCCCGCCTCTGATTCCCATCTCTGATTCCACGACTCTGAAGCCCCGTGTCTGATACCCAGCCTCCGATACCCCGCCCCTGATTCCCCACCTCTGATTCCCCATATCTGATTCCCCGCCTCTCTTTCCGCGCCTCTGATTACCCGCCTCTGATTCCCCATATCTGATTCCCCGACTCTGATTCCCCAACTCTGATTCCCCGCCTCTGATTCCCCAGCTCTGTTTCCCCGCCTCTGATTCCCCGCCTCTGTTTCCCCATATCTAATTCCCCGCCTCTGATTCCCAAACTCTGATTCCCCGCCTCTGATTCCCCAGCTCTGATTCCCCGCCTCTGATTCCCCACATCTGATTCCCTGCCTCTGATTCCCCGCCTCTGATTCCCTGCCTCTGATTGATACCCACCTCTGAATCCCCATATCTGATTCCCTGCCTCTGATTCCCTGCCTATGATTCCCCGCCTCTGATTCCCCGCCTCTGATTCCCAACCTCTGATTCCCCACCTCTGATTCCCTATATCTGATTCCCTGCATCTGTTTCCCCGCCTCTGATTCCCCGCCTCTGTTTCCCCATATCTGATTCCCGGACTCTGATTCCCCACCTCTGATTCCCCATCTCTGATTCCGCACATCCGATTCCCTGCCTCTGATTCCCGGCCTCTGATTCCCCGCGTCTGATTCCCTGCCTCTGATTCCCAACCTCTGATTCCCCACCTCTGATTCCCCATATCTGATTCCCCGCCTCTGTTTCCCCGCCTCTGATTCCCCGCCTTTGTTTCCCCATATCTGATTCCCCACCTCTGATTCCCCAACTCTGATTCCCCGCCACTGATTCCCCAGCTCTGATTCCCCGCCTCTGATTCCCCGCGTCTGATTCCCTGCCTCTGATGCCCCGCCTCTGATTCCCCATCACTGATTCCCCGCCTCTGATTCCCCGTGTCTGATTCCCTGCCTTTGATTCCCCGCCTCTGATTCCCCGCCTCTGATTCCCCAACTCTGATTCCCCGCCTCTGATTACCCAGCTCTGATTCCCCGCCTCTGATTCCCCGCGTCTGATTCCCTGCCTCTGATTCCCCGCCTCTGATTCCCCATCTCTGATTCCCCACCTCTTAATCCCCGTTTCTGATACCCAGCCTCTGATACCCCGCCCCTGATTCCCCACCTCTTATTCCCCATATCTGATTCCCCGCCTCTCTTTCCACGCTTCTGATTCCCCGCCTCTGATTCCCCATATCTGATTCCCCGACTCTGATTCCCCAACTCTGATTCCCCGCCTCTGATTCCCCAGCTCTGTTTCCCCGCCTCTGATTCCCCGCTTCTGTTTCCCCATATCTAATTCCCCGCCTCTGATTCCCAAACACTGATTCCCCGCCTCTGATTACCCAGCTCTGATTCCCCGCCTCTGATTCCCCGCGTCTGATTCCCTGCCTCTGATTCCCCGCCTCTGATTCCCCATCTCTGATTCCCCGCCTCTGAATCCCCGTGTCTGATACCCAGCCTCTGATACCCCGCCCCTGATTCCCCACCTCTGATTCCCCATATCTGAATCCCCGCCTCTCTTTCCGCGCTTCTGATTCCCCGCCTCTGATTCCCCATATCTGATTCCCCGACTCTGATTCCCCAACTCTGATTCCCCGCCTCTGATTCCCCAGCTCTGTTTCCCCGCCTCTGATTCCCCGCCTCTGATTCCCCATATCTAATTCCCCACCTCTGATTCCCAAACACTGATTCCCCGCCTCTGATTCCCCAGCTCTGATTCCCCGCCTCTGATTCCCCACATCTGATTCCCTGCCTCTCATTCCCCGCTTCAGATTCCCTGCCTCTGAATCCCTGCCTCTGATTCCCCGCCTCTGATTCCCCGCCTCTGATTCCCAACCTCTGATTCACCACCTCTGATTCCCCATATCTGATTCCCCGCCTCTGATTCCCCGCCTCTGATTCCCCGCCTCTGTTTCCCCATATCTGATTCCCGGACTCTGATTCCCCACCTCTGATTCCCCATCTCTGATTCCGCACATCCGATTCCCTGCCTCTGATTCCCTGCCTCTGATTCCCCGCGTCTGATTCCCTGCCTCTGATTCCCCGCCTCTGTTTCCCCATATCTGATTCCCCGCCTCTGATTCCCCAACTCTGATTCCCCGCCTCTGATTCCCCAGCTCTGATTCCCCGCCTCTGATTCCCCGCGTCTGATTCCCTGCCTCTGATGCCCCGCCTCTGATTCCCCATCACTGATTCCCCGCCTCTGATTACCCGTGTCTGATTCCCTGCCTCTGATTCCCCGCCTCTGATTCCCCACCTCTGATTCCCCAACTCTGATTCCCCGCCTCTGATTCCCCAGCTCTGATTCCCCGCCTCTGATTCCCCGCGTCTGATTCCCTGCCTCTGATTCCCCGACTCTGATTCCCCGTATCTGATTCCCCGCGTCTGATTCCCTGCCTCTTATTCCCCGCCTCTGATTCCCCATCTCTGATTCACCAACTCTGATTCCCCACCTCTGATTGCCCATATCTGATTTCCCGCCACAGTTTCCCCGCCTCTGATTCACCCCTCTGATTGCCCATATCTGATTCCCCGCCTCTGATTCCCCAACTCTGATTCCCCGCCTCTGATTCCCTGCCTCTGATTCCCCATCTCTGATTCCGCACATCTGATTCCCTGCCTCTGATTCCCCACCTCTGATTCCCCATATCTGATTCCCCGCCTCTGTTTCCCCGCCTCTGATTCCCCGCCTCTGTTTCCCCATATCTAATTCCCCGCCTCTGAATCCCAAACTCTGATTCCCCGCCTCTGTTTCCCCGCCTCTGATTCCCCGCCTCTGTTTCCCCATATCTGATTCCCCGCCTCTGATTCCCCAACTCTGATTCCCCAACTCTGATTCCCTATATCTGATTCCCTGCATCTATTTCCCCGCCTCTGATTCCCCGCCTCTGTTTCCCCATATCTGATTCCCGGACTCTGATTCCCCACCTCTGATTCCCCATCTCTGATTCCACACATCCGATTCCCTGCCTCTGATTCCCGGCCTCTGATTCCCCGCGTCTGATTCCCTGGCTCTGATTCAAAACCTCTGATTCCCCACCTCTGATTCCCCATATCTGATTCCCCGCCTCTGATTCCCCGCGTCTGATTCCCTGCCTCTGATGCCCCGCCTCTGATTCCCCATCACTGATTCCCCGCCTCTGATTACCCGTGTCTGATTCCCTGCCTCTGATTCCCCGCCTCTGATTTCCCGCCTCTGATTCCCCAACTCTGAATCCCCGCCTCTGATTCCCCAGCTCTGATTCCCCGCCTCTGATTCCCCGCGTCTGATTCCCTGCCTCTGATTCCCCGCCTCTGATTCCCCGTATCTGATTCCCCGCGTCTGATTCCCTGCCTCTGATTCCCCGCCTCAGATTCCCCATCTCTGATTCACCAACTCTGATTCCCCACCTCTGATTCCCCATATCTGATTTCCCGCATCAGTTTCCCCGCCTCTGATTCACCCCTCTGATTGCCCATATCTGATTCCCCGCCTCTGATTCCCCAACTCTGATTCCCCGCCTCTGATTCCCTGCCTCTGATTCCCCATCTCTGATTCCGCACATCTGATTCCCTGCCTCTGATTCCCCACCTCTGATTCCCCATATCTGATTCCCCGCCTCTGTTTCCCCGCCTCTGATTCCCCGACTCTGTTTCCCCATCTCTAATTCCCCACCTCTGATTCCCCGCCTCTGATTCCCCGCCTCTGTTTCCCCGCCTCTGATTCCCCGCCTTTGTTTCCCCATATCTGATTCCCCGCCTCTGATTCCCCAACTCTGATTCCCCACCTCTGATTACCCAGCTCTGATTCCCCGACTCTGAATCCCCGTGTCTGATACCCAGCCTCTGATTCCCTATTTCTGATTCCCCGCATCTGATTCCGCACATCCGATTCCCTGCCTCTGATTCCCGGCCTCTGATTCCCCGCGTCTGATTCCCTGCCTCTAATTCCCAACCTCTGATTCCCCACCTCTGATTCCCCATATCTGATTCCCAGCCTCTGTTTCCCCGCCTCTGATTCCCCGCCTCTGTTTCCCCATATCTGATTCCCCAGCTCTGATTCCCCAACTCTGATTCCCCGCCTCTGATTCCCCAGCTCTGATTCCCCGCCTCTGATTCCCCGCGTCTGATTCCCTGCCTCTGATGCCCCGCCTCTGATTCCCCATCACTGATTCCCCGCCTCTGATTCCCCGTGTCTGATTCCCTGCCTTTGATTCCCCGCCTCTGATTCCCCGCCTCTGATTCCCCAACTCTGATTCCCCGCCTCTGATTACCCAGCTCTGATTCCCCGCCACTGATTCCCCGCGTCTGATTGCCTGCCTCTGATTCCCCGCCTCTGATTCCCCATCTCTGATTCCCCGCCTCTTAATCCCCGTGTCTGATACCCAGCCTCTGATACCCCGCCCCTGATTCCCCACCTCTGATTCCCCATATCTGATTCCCCGACTCTCTTTCCGCGCTTCTGATTCCCCGCCTCTGATTCCCCATATCTGATTCCCCGACTCTGATTCCCCAACTCTGATTCCCCGCCTCTGATTCCCCAGCTCTGTTTCCCCGCCTCTGATTCCCCGCTTCTGTTTCCCCATATATAATTCCCCGCCTCTGATTCCCAAACACTGATTCCCCGCCTCTGATTACCCAGCTCTGATTACCCAGCTCTGATTCCCCGCCTCTGATTCCCCGCGTCTGATTCCCTGCCTCTGATACCCAGCCTCTGATTCCCCAACTCTGATTCCCCACCTCTGATTACCCAGCTCTGATTCCCCGCCTCTCGTTCCGCGCCTCTGATTCCCTGCCTCTGATTCCCTATATCTGATTCCCCGCCTCTGATTCCCCAGCTCTGTTTCCCCGCCTCTGATTCCCCGCCTCTGTTTCCCCATATCTAATTCCCCGCCTGTGATTCCCAAACTCTGATTCCCTGCCTCTGATTCCCCAGATCTGATTCCCCGCCTCTGATTCCCCACATCTGATTCCCTGCCTCTGATTCCCTGACTCTGATTCCCCATCTCTGATTCCCCGCCTCTGAATCCCCGTGTCTGATACCCAGCTTATGATACCCCGCCCCTGATTCCCCACTTCTGATTCCCCATATCTGATACACCGCCTCTGTTTCTGCGCCTCTGATTCCCCGCCTCTGATTCCCCAACTCTGATACCCCGCCTCTGTTTCCCATATCTGATTCCCCGCCTCTGTTTCCCCAACTCTGATTCTCCGCCTCTGATTCCCCAGCTCTGATTCCCCAACTCTGATTCCCCGTGTTTGATTCCCTGCCTCTGATTCCCCACCTCTGATTCCCCATCTCTGATTCACCGCCTTTCATTCGCCACCTCTGATTCCCCATATCAGATTCCCCGCCTCTGTTTCTCCGCCTCTGATTCCCCGCCTCTGTTTCCCCATATCTGATTCCCCACCTCTGATTCCCCAACTCTGATTCCCCGCCTCTGATTACCCAGCTCTGATTCCCCGCCTCTGATTCCCCGCTTCTGATTCCCTGCCTCTGATTCCCCGCCTCTGATTCCCATCTCTGATTCCACGACTCTGAATCCCCGTGTCTGATACCCAGCCTCCGATACCCCGCCCCTGATTCCCCACCTCTGATTCCCCATATCTGATTCCCCGCCTCTCTTTCCGCGCCTCTGATTCCCCGCCTCTGATTCCCCATATCTGATTCCCCGACTCTGATTCCCCAACTCTGATTCCCCGCCTCTGATTCCCCAGCTCTGTTTCCCCGCCTCTGATTCCCCGCCTCTGTTTCCCCATATCTAATTCCCCGCCTCTGATTCCCAAACTCTGATTCCCCGCCTCTGATTCCCCAGCTCTGATTCCCCGCCTCTGATTCCCCACATCTGATTCCCTGCCTCTGATTCCCCGCCTCTGATTCCCTGCCTCTGATTGATACCCACCTCTGAATCCCCATATCTGATTCCCTGCCTCTGATTCCCTGCCTATGATTCCCCGCCTCTGATTCCCCGCCTCTGATTCCCAACCTCTGATTCCCCACCTCTGATTCCCTGTATCTGATTCCCTGCATCTGTTTCCCCGCCTCTGATTCCCCGCCTCTGTTTCCCCATATCTGATTCCCGGACTCTGATTCCCCACCTCTGATTCCCCATTTCTGATTCCGCACATCCGATTCCCTGCCTCTGATTCCCGGCCTCTGATTCCCCGCGTCTGATTCCCTGCCTCTGATTCCCAACCTCTGATTCCCCACCTCTGATTCCCCATATCTGATTCCCTGCCTCTGTTTCCCCGCCTCTGATTCCCCGCCTTTGTTTCCCCATATCTGATTCCCCACCTCTGATTCCCCAACTCTGATTCCCCGCCTCTGATTCCCCAGCTCTGATTCCCCGCCTCTGATTCCCCGCGTCTGATTCCCTGCCTCTGATGCCCCGCCTCTGATTCCCCATCACTGATTCCCCGCCTCTGATTCCCCGTGTCTGATTCCCTGCCTTTGATTCCCCGCCTCTGATTCCCCGCATCTGATTCCCCAACTCTGATTCCCCGCCTCTGATTACCCAGCTCTGATTCCCCGCCTCTGATTCCCCGCGTCTGATTCCCTGCCTCTGATTCCCCGCCTCTGATTCCCCATCTCTGATTCCCCACCTCTTAATCCCCGTGTCTGATACCCAGCCTCTGATACCCCGCCCCTGATTCCCCACCTCTGATTCCCCATATCTGATTCCCCGCCTCTCTTTCCACGCTTCTGATTCCCCGCCTCTGATTCCCCATATCTGATTCCCCGACTCTGATTCCCCAACTCTGATTCCCCGCCTCTGATTCCCCAGCTCTGTTTCCCCGCCTCTGATTCCCCGCTTCTGTTTCCCCATATCTAATTCCCCGCCTCTGATTCCCAAACACTGATTCCCCGCCTCTGATTACCCAGCTCTGATTCCCCGCCTCTGAATCCCCGCGTCTGATTCCCTGCCTCTGATTCCCCGCCTCTGATTCCCCATCTCTGATTCCCCGCCTCTTAATCCCCGTGTCTGATACCCAGCCTCTGATACCCCGCCCCTGATTCCCCACCTCTGATTCCCCATATCTGATTCCCCGCCTCTCTTTCCGCGCTTCTGATTCCACGCCTCTGATTCCCCATATCTGATTCCCCGACTCTGATTCCCCAACTCTGATTCCCCGCCTCTGATTCCCCAGCTCTGTTTCCCCGCCTCTGATTCCCCGCCTCTGATTCCCCATATCTAATTCCCCACCTCTGATTCCCAAACACTGATTCCCCGCCTCTGATTCCCCAGCTCTGATTCCCCGCCTCTGATTCCCCGCGTCTGATTCCCTGCCTCTGATTCCCCGCCTCTGATTCCCCATCTCTGATTCCCCGCCTCTGAATCCCCGTGTCTGATACCCAGCCTCTGATACCCCGCCCCTGATTCCCCGCCTCTGATTCCCCACATCTGATTCCCTGCCTCTCATTCCCCGCTTCAGATTCCCTGCCTCTGATTCCCTGCCTCTTATTCCCCGCCTCTGATTCCCCGCCTCTGATTCCCAACCTCTGATTCACCACCTCTGATTCCCCATCTCTGATTCCGCACATCTGATTCCATGCCTCTGATTCCCCACCTCTGATTCCCCATATCTGATTCCCCGCCTCTGTTTCCCCGCCTCTGATTCCCCGACTCTGTTTCCCCATATCTAATTCCCCACCTCTGATTCCCAAACTCTGATTCCCCGCCTCTGTTTCCCCGCCTCTGATTCCCCGCCTCTGTTTCCCCATATCTGATTCCCCGCCTCTGATTCCCCAACTCTGATTCCCCACCTCTGATTACCCAGCTCTGATTCCCCGACTCTGAATCCCCGTGTCTGATACCCAGCCTCTGATTCCCTATTTCTGATTCCCCGCCTCTGATTCCGCACATCCGATTCCCTGCCTCTGATTCCCGGCCTCTGATTCCCCGCGTCTGATTCCCTGCCTCTGATTCCCAACCTCTGATTCCCCACCTCTGATTCCCCATATCTGACTCCCAGCCTCTGTTTCCCCGCCTCTGATTCCCCGCCTCTGATTCCCCGCTTCTGATTCCCTGCCTCTGATTCCCCGCCTCTGATTCCCATCTCTGATTCCACGACTCTGAATCCCCGTGTCTGATACCCAGCCTCCGATACCCCGCCCCTGATTCCCCACCTCTGATTCCCCATATCTGATTCCCCGCCTCTCTTTCCGCGCCTCTGATTCCCCGCCTCTGATTACCCATATCTGATTCCCCGACTCTGATTCCCCAACTCTGATTCCCCGCCTCTGATTCCCCAGCTCTGTTTCCCCGCCTCTGATTCCCCGCCTCTGTTTCCCCATATCTAATTCCCCGCCTCTGATTCCCAAACTCTGATTCCCCGCCTCTGATTCCCCAGCTCTGATTCCCCGCCTCTGATTCCCCACATCTGATTCCCTGCCTCTGATTCCCCGCCTCTGATTCCCTGCCTCTGATTGATACCCACCTCTGAATCCCCATATCTGATTCCCTGCCTCTGATTCCCTGCCTATGATTCCCCGCCTCTGATTCCCCGCCTCTGATTCCCAACCTCTGATTCCCCACCTCTGATTCCCTGTATCTGATTCCCTGCATCTGTTTCCCCGCCTCTGATTCCCCGCCTCTGTTTCCCCATATCTGATTCCCGGACTCTGATTCCCCACCTCTGATTCCCCATTTCTGATTCCGCACATCCGATTCCCTGCCTCTGATTCCCGGCCTCTGATTCCCCGCGTCTGATTCCCTGCCTCTGATTCCCAACCTCTGATTCCCCACCTCTGATTCCCCATATCTGATTCCCTGCCTCTGTTTCCCCGCCTCTGATTCCCCGCCTTTGTTTCCCCATATCTGATTCCCCACCTCTGATTCCCCAACTCTGATTCCCCGCCTCTGATTCCCCAGCTCTGATTCCCCGCCTCTGATTCCCCGCGTCTGATTCCCTGCCTCTGATGCCCCGCCTCTGATTCCCCATCACTGATTCCCCGCCTCTGATTCCCCGTGTCTGATTCCCTGCCTTTGATTCCCCGCCTCTGATTCCCCGCATCTGATTCCCCAACTCTGATTCCCCGCCTCTGATTACCCAGCTCTGATTCCCCGCCTCTGATTCCCCGCGTCTGATTCCCTGCCTCTGATTCCCCGCCTCTGATTCCCCATCTCTGATTCCCCACCTCTTAATCCCCGTGTCTGATACCCAGCCTCTGATACCCCGCCCCTGATTCCCCACCTCTGATTCCCCATATCTGATTCCCCGCCTCTCTTTCCACGCTTCTGATTCCCCGCCTCTGATTCCCCATATCTGATTCCCCGACTCTGATTCCCCAACTCTGATTCCCCGCCTCTGATTCCCCAGCTCTGTTTCCCCGCCTCTGATTCCCCGCTTCTGTTTCCCCATATCTAATTCCCCGCCTCTGATTCCCAAACACTGATTCCCCGCCTCTGATTACCCAGCTCTGATTCCCCGCCTCTGAATCCCCGCGTCTGATTCCCTGCCTCTGATTCCCCGCCTCTGATTCCCCATCTCTGATTCCCCGCCTCTTAATCCCCGTGTCTGATACCCAGCCTCTGATACCCCGCCCCTGATTCCCCACCTCTGATTCCCCATATCTGATTCCCCGCCTCTCTTTCCGCGCTTCTGATTCCACGCCTCTGATTCCCCATATCTGATTCCCCGACTCTGATTCCCCAACTCTGATTCCCCGCCTCTGATTCCCCAGCTCTGTTTCCCCGCCTCTGATTCCCCGCCTCTGATTCCCCATATCTAATTCCCCACCTCTGATTCCCAAACACTGATTCCCCGCCTCTGATTCCCCAGCTCTGATTCCCCGCCTCTGATTCCCCGCGTCTGATTCCCTGCCTCTGATTCCCCGCCTCTGATTCCCCATCTCTGATTCCCCGCCTCTGAATCCCCGTGTCTGATACCCAGCCTCTGATACCCCGCCCCTGATTCCCCGCCTCTGATTCCCCACATCTGATTCCCTGCCTCTCATTCCCCGCTTCAGATTCCCTGCCTCTGATTCCCTGCCTCTTATTCCCCGCCTCTGATTCCCCGCCTCTGATTCCCAACCTCTGATTCACCACCTCTGATTCCCCATCTCTGATTCCGCACATCTGATTCCATGCCTCTGATTCCCCACCTCTGATTCCCCATATCTGATTCCCCGCCTCTGTTTCCCCGCCTCTGATTCCCCGACTCTGTTTCCCCATATCTAATTCCCCACCTCTGATTCCCAAACTCTGATTCCCCGCCTCTGTTTCCCCGCCTCTGATTCCCCGCCTCTGTTTCCCCATATCTGATTCCCCGCCTCTGATTCCCCAACTCTGATTCCCCACCTCTGATTACCCAGCTCTGATTCCCCGACTCTGAATCCCCGTGTCTGATACCCAGCCTCTGATTCCCTATTTCTGATTCCCCGCCTCTGATTCCGCACATCCGATTCCCTGCCTCTGATTCCCGGCCTCTGATTCCCCGCGTCTGATTCCCTGCCTCTGATTCCCAACCTCTGATTCCCCACCTCTGATTCCCCATATCTGACTCCCAGCCTCTGTTTCCCCGCCTCTGATTCCCCGCCTCTGTTTCCCCATATCTGATTCCCCACCTCTGATTCCCCAACTCTGATTCCCCGCCTCTGATTCCCCAGCTCTGATTCCCCGCCTCTGATTCCCCGCGTCTGATTCCCTGCCTCTGATGCCCCGCCTCTGATTCCCCATCACTGATTCCCCGCGTCTGATTCCCCGTGTCTGATTCCCTGCCTTTGATTCCCCGCCTCTGATTCCCCGCCTCTGATTCCCCAACTCTGATTCCCCGCCTCTGATTACCCAGCTCTGATTCCCCGCCTCTTAATCCCCGTGTCTGATACCCAGCCTCTGATACCCCGCCCCTGATTCCCCACCTCTGATTCCCCATATCTGATTCCCCGCCTCTCTTTCCGCGCTTCTGATTCCCCGCCTCTGATTCCCCATATCTGATTCCCCGACTCTGATTCCCCAACTCTGATTCCCCGCCTCTGATTCCCCAGCTCTGTTTCCCCGCCTCTGATTCCCCGCTTCTGTTTCCCCATATATAATTCCCCGCCTCTGATTCCCAAACACTGATTCCCCGCCTCTGATTACCCAGCTCTGATTACCCAGATCTGATTCCCCGCCTCTGATTCCCCGCGTCTGATTCCCTGCCTCTGATTCCCCGCCTCTGATTCCCCATCTCTGATTCCCCGCCTCTGAATCCCCGTGTCTGATACCCAGCCTCTGATACCCCGCCCCTGATTCCCCACCTCTGATTCCCCATATCTGATTCCCCGCCTCTCTTTCCGCGCTTCTGATACCCCGCCTCTGATTCCCCGACTCTGATTCCCCATATCTAATTCCCCACCTCTGATTCCCAAACACTGATTCCCCGCCTCTGATTCCCCAGCTCTGATTCCCCGCCTCTGATACCCCACATCTGATTCCCTGCCTCTCATTCCCCGCTTCAGATTCCCTGCCTCTGATTCCCTGCCTCTGATTCCCCGCCTCTGATTCCCGGCCTCTGATTCCCAACCTCTGATTCCCCACCTCTGATTCCCCATATCTGATTCCCCGCCTCTGTTTCCCCGCCTCTGATTCCCCGCCTCTGTTTCCCCATATCTGATTCCCCACCTCTGATTCCCCAACTCTGATTCCCCGCCTCTGTTTCCCCATATCTGATTCCCCGCCTCTGATTCCCCAGCTCTGATTCCCCGCCTCTGATTCCCCGCGTCTGATTCCCCAGCTCTGATTCCCCGCCTCTGATTCCCCACATCTGTTTCCCTGCCTCTGATGCCCCGCCTCTGATTCCCCATCACTGATTCCCCGCCTCTGATTCCCCGTGTCTGATTCCCTGCCTTGGATTCCCCGCCTCTGATTCCCCGCCTCTGATTCCCCAACTCTGATTCCCCGCCTCTGATTACCCAGCTCTGATTCCCCGCCTCTGATTCCCCGCGTCTGATTCCCTGCCTCTGATTCCCCATATCTGATTCCCCGCCTCTCTTTCCGCGCTTCTGATTCCCCGCCTCTGATTCCCCATATCTGATTCCCCGACTCTGATTCCCCAACTCTGATTCCCCGCCTCTGATTCCCCAGCTCTGTTTCCCCGCCTCTGATTCCCCGCCTCTGTTTCCCCATATCTAATTCCCCGCCTCTGATTCCCCACATCTGATTCCCTGCCTCTCATTCCCCGCTTCAGATTCCCTGGCTCTGATTCCCTGCCTCTGATTCCCCGCCTCTGATTCCCCGCCTCTGATACCCAACATCTGATTCCCCACCTCTGATTCCCCATATCTGATTCCCCGCCTCTGATTCCCCGCCTCTGTTTCCCCATATCTGATTCCCGGACTCTGATTCCCCACCTCTGATTCCCCATCTCTGATTCCGCACATCCGATTCCCTGCCTCTGATTCCCCGCCTCTGATTCCCCGCGTCTGATTCCCTGCCTCTGATTCCCCGCCTCTGTTTCCCCATATCTGATTCCCCGCCTCTGATTCCCCAACTCTGATTCCCCGCCTCTGATTCCCCAGCTCTGGTTCCCCGCCTCTGATTCCCCGCGTCTGATTCCCTGCCTCTGATGCCCCGCCTCTGAATCCCCATCACTGATTCCCCGCCTCTGATTACCCGTGTCTGATTCCCTGCCTCTGATACCCCGCCTCTGATTCCCCGCCTCTGATTCCCCAACTCTGGTTCCCCAACTCTGATTCCCCGCCTCTGATTCCCCGCCTCTGATTCCCTGCGTCTGATTCCCTGCCTCTGATTCCCCGCCTCTGATTCCCCGTATCTGATTCCCCGCGTCTGATTCCCTGCCTCTGATTCCCCACCTCTGATTCGCCATCTCTGATTCACCAACTCTGATTCCCCACCTCTGATTCCCCATATCTGATTCCCCGCCTCAGTTTCCCCGCCTCTGATTCACCCCTCTGATTGCCCATATCTGATTCCCCGCCTCTGATTCCCCAACTCTGATTCCCCGCCTCTGATTCCCTGCCTCTGATTCCCCATCTCTGATTCCGCACATCTGATTCCCAGCCTCTGATTCCCCACCTCTGATTCCCCATATCTGATTCCCCGCCTCTGTTTCCCCGTCTCTGATTCCCCACCTCTGATTCCCCATATCTGATTCCCCAGCTCTGATTCCCCAACTCTGATTCCCCGCCTCTGATTCCCCACCTCTGATTCCCCGCCTCTGATTCCCCGCGTCTGATTCCCTGCCTCTGATGCCCCGCCTCTGATTCCCCATCACTGATTCCCCGCCTCTGATTCCCCGTGTCTGATTCCCTGCCTTTGATTCCCCGCCTCTGATTCCCCGCCTCTGATTCCCCAACTCTGATTCCCCGCCTCTGATTACCCAGCTCTGATTCCCCGCCACTGATTCCCCGCGTCTGATTGCCTGCCTCTGATTCCCCGCCTCTGATTCCCCATCTCTGATTCCCCGCCTCTTAATCCCCGTGTCTGATACCCAGCCTCTGATACCCCGCCCCTGATTCCCCACCTCTGATTCCCCATATCTGATTCCCCGACTCTCTTTCCGCGCTTCTGATTCCCCGCCTCTGATTCCCCATATCTGATTCCCCGACTCTGATTCCCCAACTCTGATTCCCCGCCTCTGATTCCCCAGCTCTGTTTCCCCGCCTCTGATTCCCCGCTTCTGTTTCCCCATATATAATTCCCCGCCTCTGATTCCCAAACACTGATTCCCCGCCTCTGATTACCCAGCTCTGATTACCCAGCTCTGATTCCCCGCCTCTGATTCCCCGCGTCTGATTCCCTGCCTCTGATACCCAGCCTCTGATTCCCCAACTCTGATTCCCCACCTCTGATTACCCAGCTCTGATTCCCCGCCTCTCGTTCCGCGCCTCTGATTCCCTGCCTCTGATTCCCTATTTCTGATTCCCCGTCTCTGATTCCCCAACTCTGATTCGCCGCCTCTGATTCCCCAGCTCTGTTTCCCCGCCTCTGATTCCCCGCCTCTGTTTCCCCATATCTAATTCCCCGCCTGTGATTCCCAAACTCTGATTCCCTGCCTCTGATTCCCCAGATCTGATTCCCCGCCTCTGATTCCCCACATCTGATTCCCTGCCTCTGATTCCCTGACTCTGATTCCCCATCTCTGATTCCCCGCCTCTGAATCCCCGTGTCTGATACCCAGCTTATGATACCCCGCCCCTGATTCCCCACTTCTGATTCCCCATATCTGATACACCGCCTCTGTTTCTGCGCCTCTGATTCCCCGCCTCTGATTCCCCAACTCTGATTCCCCGCCTCTGTTTCCCATATCTGATTCCCCGCCTCTGATTCCCCAACTCTGATTCCCCGCCTCTGATTCCCCAGCTCTGATTCCCCAACTCTGATTCCCCGTGTTTGATTCCCTGCCTCTGATTCCCCACCTCTGATTCCCCATCTCTGATTCACCGCCTTTCATTCGCCACCTCTGATTCCCCATATCAGATTCCCCGCCTCTGTTTCTCCGCCTCTGATTCCCCGCCTCTGTTTCCCCATATCTGATTCCCCGCCTCTGATTCCCCAACTCTGATTCCCCGCCTCTGATTACCCAGCTCTGATTCCCCGCCTCTGATTCCCCGCTTCTGATTCCCTGCCTCTGAGTCCCCGCCTCTGATTCCCATCTCTGATTCCACGACTCTGAATCCCCGTGTCTGATACCCAGCCTCCGATACCCCGCCCCTGATTCCCCACCTCTGATTCCCCATATCTCATTCCCCGCCTCTCTTTCCGCGCCTCTGTTTCCCCGCCTCTGATTCCCCATATCTGATTCCCCGACTCTGATTCCCCTACTCTGATTCCCCGCCTCTGATTCCCCAGCTCTGTTTCCCCGCCTCTGATTCCCCGCCTCTGTTTCCCCATATCTAATTCCCCGCCTCTGATTCCCAAACTCTGATTCCCCGCCTCTGATTCCCCAGCTCTGATTCCCCGCCTCTGATTCCCCACATCTGATTCCCTGCCTCTGATTCCCCGCCTCTGATTCCCTACCTCTGATTGATACCCACCTCTGAATCCCCATATCTGATTCCCTGCCTCTGATTCCCTGCCTATGATTCCCCGCCTCTGATTCCCCGCCTCTGATTCCCAACCTCTGATTCCCCACCTCTGATTCCCTGTATCTGATTCCCTGCATCTGTTTCCCCGCCTCTGATTCCCCGCCTCTGTTTCCCCATATCTGATTCCCGGACTCTGATTCCCCACCTCTGATTCCCCATCTCTGATTCCGCACATCCGATTCCCTGCCTCTGATTCCCGGCCTCTGATTCCCCGCGTCTGATTCCCTGCCTCTGATTCCCAACCTCTGATTCCCCACCTCTGATTCCCCATATCTGATTCCCCGCCTCTGTTTCCCCGCCTCTGATTCCCCGCCTTTGTTTCCCCATATCTGATTCCCCACCTCTGATTCCCCAACTCTGATTCCCCGCCTCTGATTCCCCAGCTCTGATTCCCCGCCTCTGATTCCCCGCGTCTGATTCCCTGCCTCTGATGCCCCGCCTCTGATTCCCCATCACTGATTCCCCGCCTCTGATTCCCCGTGTCTGATTCCCTGCCTTTGATTCCCCGCCTCTGATTCCCCGCATCTGATTCCCCAACTCTGATTCCCCGCCTCTGATTACCCAGCTCTGATTCCCCGCCTCTGATTCCCCGCGTCTGATTCCCTGCCTCTGATTCCCCGCCTCTGATTCCCCATCTCTGATTCCCCACCTCTTAATCCCCGTGTCTGATACCCAGCCTCTGATACCCCGCCCCTGATTCCCCACCTCTGATTCCCCATATCTGATTCCCCGCCTCTCTTTCCACGCTTCTGATTCCCCGCCTCTGATTCCCCATATCTGATTCCCCGACTCTGATTCCCCAACTCTGATTCCCCGCCTCTGATTCCCCAGCTCTGTTTCCCCGCCTCTGATTCCCCGCTTCTGTTTCCCCATATCTAATTCCCCGCCTCTGATTCCCAAACACTGATTCCCCGCCTCTGATTACCCAGCTCTGATTCCCCGCCTCTGATTCCCCGCGTCTGATTCCCTGCCTCTGATTCCCCGCCTCTGATTCCCCATCTCTGATTCCCCGCCTCTTAATACCCGTGTCTGATACCCAGCCTCTGATACCCCGCCCCTGATTCCCCACCTCTGATTCCCCATATCTGATTCCCCGCCTCTCTTTCCGCGCTTCTGATTCCACGCCTCTGATTCCCCATATCTGATTCCCCGACTCTGATTCCCCAACTCTGATTCCCCGCCTCTGATTCCCCAGCTCTGTTTCCCCGCCTCTGATTCCCCGCCTCTGATTCCCCATATCTAATTCCCCACCTCTGATTCCCAAACACTGATTCCCCGCCTCTGATTCCCCAGCTCTGATTCCCCGCCTCTGATTCCCCACATCTGATTCCCTGCCTCTCCTTCCCCGCTTCAGATTCCCTGCCTCTGATTCCCTGCCTCTTATTCCCCGCCTCTGATTCCCCGCCTCTGATTCCCAACCTCTGATTCACCACCTCTGATTCCCCATATCTGATTCCCCGCCTCTGATTCCCCGCCTCTGATTCCCCGCCTCTGTTTCCCCATATCTGATTCCCGGACTCTGATTCCCCACCTCTGATTCCCCATCTCTGATTCTGCACATCCGATTCCCTGCCTCTGATTCCCTGCCTCTGATTCCCCGCGTCTGATTCCCTGCCTCTGATTCCCCGCCTCTGTTTCCCCATATCTGATTCCCCGCATCTGATTCCCCAACTCTGATTCCCCGCCTCTGATTCCCCAGCTCTGATTCCCCGCCTCTGATTCCCCGCGTCTGATTCCCTGCCTCTGATGCCCCGCCTCTGATTCCCCATCACTGATTCCCCGCCTCTGATTACCCGTGTCTGATTCCCTGCCTCTGATTCCCCGCCTCTGATTCCCCACCTCTGATTCCGCAACTCTGATTCCCCGCCTCTGATTCCCCAGCTCTGATTCCCCGCCTCTGATTCCCCGCGTCTGATTCCCTGCCTCTGATTCCCCGACTCTGATTCCCCGTATCTGATTCCCCGCGTCTGATTCCCTGCCTCTGATTCCCCGACTCTGATTCCCCATCTCTGATTCACCAACTCTGATTCCCCACCTCTGATTCCCCATATCTGATTTCCCGCCACAGTTTCCCCGCCTCTGATTCACCCCTCTGATTGCCCATATCTGATTCCCCGCCTCTGATTCCCCAACTCTGATTCCCCGCCTCTGATTCCCTGCCTCTGATTCCCCATCTCTGATTCCGCACATCTGATTCCCTGCCTCTGATTCCCCACCTCTGATTCCCCATATCTGATTCCCCGCCTCTGTTTCCCCGCCTCTGATTCCCCGCCTCTGTTTCCCCATATCTAATTCCCCGCCTCTGATTCCCAAACTCTGATTCCCCGCCTCTGTTTCCCCGCCTCTGATTCCCCGCCTCTGTTTCCCCATATCTGATTCCCCGCCTCTGATTCCCCAACTCTGATTCCCCAACTCTGATTCCCTATATCTGATTCCCTGCATCTGTTTCCCCGCCTCTAATTCCCCGCCTCTGTTTCCCCATATCTGATTCCCGGACTCTGATTCCCCACCTCTGATTCCCCATCTCTGATTCCACACATCCGATTCCCTGCCTCTGATTCCCGGCCTCTGATTCCCCGCGTCTGATTCCCTGCCTCTGATTCAAAACCTCTGATTCCCCACCTCTAATTCCCCATATCTGATTCCCCGCCTCTGATTCCCCGCGTCTGATTCCCTGCCTCTGATGCCCCGCCTCTGATTCCCCATCACTGATTCCCCGCCTCTGATTACCCGTGTCTGATTCCCTGCCTCTGATTCCCCGCCTCTGATTTCCCGCCTCTGATTCCCCAACTCTGATTCCCCGCCTCTGATTCCCCAGCTCTGATTCCCCACCTCTGATTCCCCGCGTCTGATTCCCTGCCTCTGATTCCCCGCCTCTGATTCCCCGTATCTGATTCCCCGCGTCTGATTCCCTGCCTCTGATTCCCCGCCTCTGATTCCCCATCTCTGATTCACCAACTCTGATTCCCCACCTCTGATTCCCCATATCTGATTTCCCGCATCAGTTTCCCCGCCTCTGATTCACCCCTCTGATTGCCCATATCTGATTCCCCGCCTCTGATTCCCCAACTCTGATTCCCCGCCTCTGATTCCCTGCCTCTGATTCCCCATCTCTGATTCCCCATATCTGATTCCCCGCCTCTGTTTCCCCGCCTCTGATTCCCCGACTCTGTTTCCCCATATCTAATTCCCCACCTCTGATTCCCAAACTCTGATTCCCCGCCTCTGTTTCCCCGCCTCTGATTCCCCGCCTCTGTTTCCCCATATCTGATTCCCCGCCTCTGATTCCCCAACTCTGATTCCCCACCTCTGATTACCCAGCTCTGATTCCCCGACTCTGAATCCCCGTGTCTGATACCCAGCCTCTGATTCCCTATTTCTGATTCCCCGCCTCTGATTCCGCACATCCGATTCCCTGCCTCTGATTCCCGGCCTCTGATTCCCCGCGTCTGATTCCCTGCCTCTGATTCCCAACCTCTGATTCCCCACCTCTGATTCCCCATATCTGATTCCCAGCCTCTGTTTCCCCGCCTCTGATTCCCCGCCTCTGTTTCCCCATATCTGATTCCCCACCTCTGATTCCCCAACTCTGATTCCCCGCCTCTGATTCCCCAGCTCTGATTCCCCGCCTCTGATTCCCCGCGTCTGATTCCCTGCCTCTGATGCCCCTCCTCTGATTCCCCATCACTGATTCCCCGCGTCTGATTCCCCGTGTCTGATTCCCTGCCTTTGATTCCCCGCCTCTGATTCCCCGCCTCTGATTCCCCAACTCTGATTCCCCGCCTCTGATTACCCAACTCTGATTCCCCGCCTCTGATTACCCAGCTCTGTTTCCCCGCCTCTGATTCCCCGCTTCTGTTTCCCCATATATAATTCCCCGCCTCTGATTCCCAAACACTGATTCCCCGCCTCTGATTACCCAGCTCTGATTACCCAGATCTGATTCCCCGCCTCTGATTCCCCGCGTCTGATTCCCTGCCTCTGATTCCCCGCCTCTGATTCCCCATCTCTGATTCCCCGCCTCTGAATCCCCGTGTCTGATACCCAGCCTCTGATACCCCGCCCCTGATTCCCCACCTCTGATTCCCCATATCTGATTCCCCGCCTCTCTTTCCGCGCTTCTGATACCCCGCCTCTGATTCCCCGACTCTGATTCCCCATATCTAATTCCCCACCTCTGATTCCCAAACACTGATTCCCCGCCTCTGATTCCCCAGCTCTGATTCCCCGCCTCTGATTCCCCACATCTGATTCCCTGCCTCTCATTCCCCGCTTCAGATTCCCTGCCTCTGATTCCCTGCCTCTGATTCCCCGCCTCTGATTCCCGGCCTCTGATTCCCAACCTCTGATTCCCCACCTCTGATTCCCCATATCTGATTCCCCGCCTCTGTTTCCCCGCCTCTGATTCCCCGCCTCTGTTTCCCCATATCTGATTCCCCACCTCTGATTCCCCAACTCTGATTCCCCGCCTCTGTTTCCCCATATCTGATTCCCCGCCTCTGATTCCCCAGCTCTGATTCCCCGCCTCTGATTCCCCGCGTCTGATTCCCCAGCTCTGATTCCCCGCCTCTGATTCCCCACATCTGTTTCCCTGCCTCTGATGCCCCGCCTCTGATTCCCCATCACTGATTCCCCGCCTCTGATTCCCCGTGTCTGATTCCCTGCCTTGGATTCCCCGCCTCTGATTCCCCGCCTCTGATTCCCCAACTCTGATTCCCCGCCTCTGATTACCCAGCTCTGATTCCCCGCCTCTGATTCCCCGCGTCTGATTCCCTGCCTCTGATTCCCCATATCTGATTCCCCGCCTCTCTTTCCGCGCTTCTGATTCCCCGCCTCTGATTCCCCATATCTGATTCCCCGACTCTGATTCCCCAACTCTGATTCCCCGCCTCTGATTCCCCAGCTCTGTTTCCCCGCCTCTGATTCCCCGCCTCTGTTTCCCCATATCTAATTCCCCGCCTCTGATTCCCCACATCTGATTCCCTGCCTCTCATTCCCCGCTTCAGATTCCCTGCCTCTGATTCCCTGCCTCTGATTCCCCGCCTCTGATTCCCCGCCTCTGATACCCAACCTCTGATTCCCCACCTCTGATTCCCCATATCTGATTATCCGCCTCTGATTCCCCGCCTCTGATTCCCCGCCTCTGTTTCCCCATATCTGATTCCCGGACTCTGATTCCCCACCTCTGATTCCCCATCTCTGATTCCGCACATCCGATTCCCTGCCTCTGATTCCCCGCCTCTGATTCCCCGCGTCTGATTCCCTGCCTCTGATTCCCCGCCTCTGTTTCCCCATATCTGATTCCCCGCCTCTGATTCCCCAACTCTGATTCCCCTCCTCTGATTCCCCAGCTCTGGTTCCCCGTCTCTGATTCCCCGCGTCTGATTCCCTGCCTCTGATGCCCCGCCTCTGAATCCCCATCACTGATTCCCCGCCTCTGATTACCCGTGTCTGATTCCCTGCCTCTGATACCCCGCCTCTGATTCCCCGCCTCTGATTCCCCAACTCTGGTTCCCCAACTCTGATTCCCCGCCTCTGATTCCCCGCCTCTGATTCCCCGCGTCTGATTCCCTGCCTCTGATTCCCCGCCTCTGATTCCCCGTATCTGATTCCCCGCGTCTGATTCCCTGCCTCTGATTCCCCACCTCTGATTCGCCATCTCTGATTCACCAACTCTGATTCCCCACCTCTGATTCCCCATATCTGATTCCCCGCATCAGTTTCCCCGCCTCTGATTCACCCCTCTGATTGCCCATATCTGATTCCCCGCCTCTGATTCCCCATCACTGATTCCCCGCCTCTGATTACCCGTGTCTGATTCCCTGCCTCTGATTCCCCGCCTCTGATTTCCCGCCTCTGATTCCCCAACTCTGATTCCCCGCCTCTGATTCCCCAGCTCTGATTCCCCGCCTCTGATTCCCCGCGTCTGATTCCCTGCCTCTGATTCCCCGCCTCTGATTCCCCGTATCTGATTCCCCGCGTCTGATTCCCTGCCTCTGATTCCCCGCCTCTGATTCCCCATCTCTGATTCACCAACTCTGATTCCCCACCTCTGATTCCCCATATCTGATTTCCCGCATCAGTTTCCCCGCCTCTGATTCACCCCTCTGATTGCCCATATCTGATTCCCCGCCTCTGATTCCCCAACTCTGATTCCCCGCCTCTGATTCCCTGCCTCTGATTCCCCATCTCTGATTCCGCACATCTGATTCCATGCCTCTGATTCCCCACCTCTTATTCCCCATATCTGATTCCCCGCCTCTGTTTCCCCGCCTCTGATTCCCCGACTCTGTTTCCCCATATCTAATTCCCCACCTCTGATTCCCAAACTCTGATTCCCCGCCTCTGTTTCCCCGCCTCTGATTCCCCGCCTCTGTTTCCCCATATCTGATTCCCCGCCTCTGATTCCCCAACTCTGATTCCCCACCTCTGATTACCCAGCTCTGATTCCCCGACTCTGAATCCCCGTGTCTGATACCCAGCCTCTGATTCCCTATTTCTGATTCCCCGCCTCTGATTCCGCACATCCGATTCCCTGCCTCTGATTCCCGGCCTCTGATTCCCCGCGTCTGATTCCCTGCCTCTGATTCCCAACCTCTGATTCCCCACCTCTGATTCCCCATATCTGATTCCCCACCTCTGATTCCCCAACTCTGATTCCCCGCCTCTGATTCCCCAGCTCTGATTCCCCGCCTCTGATTCCCCGCGTCTGATTCCCTGCCTCTGATGCCCCGCCTCTGATTCCCCATCACTGATTCCCCGCGTCTGATTCCCCGTGTCTGATTCCCTGCCTTTGATTCCCCGCCTCTGATTCCCCGCCTCTGATTCCCCAACTCTGATTCCCCGCCTCTGATTACCCAGCTCTGATTCCCCGCCTCTTAATCCCCGTGTCTGATACCCAGCCTCTGATACCCCGCCCCTGATTCCCCACCTCTGATTCCCCATATCTGATTCCCCGCCTCTCTTTCCGCATTTCTGATTCCCCGCCTCTGATTCCCCATATCTGATTCCCCGACTCTGATTCCCCAGCTCTGTTTCCCCGCCTCTGATTCCCCGCTTCTGTTTCCCCATATATAATTCCCCGCCTCTGATTCCCAAACACTGATTCCCCGCCTCTGATTACCCAGCTCTGATTACCCAGATCTGAATCCCCGCCTCTGATTCCCCGCGTCTGATTCCCTGCCTCTGATTCCCCGCCTCTGATTCCCCATCTCTGATTCCCCGCCTCTGAATCCCCGTGTCTGATACCCAGCCTCTGATACCCCGCCCCTGATTCCCCACCTCTGATTCCCCATATCTGATTCCCCGCCTCTCTTTCCGCGCTTCTGATACCCCGCCTCTGATTCCCCGACTCTGATTCCCCATATCTAATTCCCCACCTCTGATTCCCAAACACTGATTCCCCGCCTCTGATTCCCTAGCTCTGAATCCCCGCCTCTGATTCCCCACATCTGATTCCCTGCCTCTCATTCCCCGCTTCAGATTCCCTGCCTCTGATTCCCTGCCTCTGATTCCCCGCCTCTGATTCCCGGCCTCTGATTCCCAACCTCTGATTCCCCACCTCTGATTCCCCATATCTGATTCCCCGCCTCTGTTTCCCCGCCTCTGATTCCCCGCCTCTGTTTCCCCATATCTGATTCCCCACCTCTGATTCCCCAACTCTGATTCCCCGCCTCTGTTTCCCCATATCTGATTCCCCGCCTCTGATTCCCCAGCTCTGATTCCCCGCCTCTGATTCCCCGCGTCTGATTCCCCAGCTCTGATTCCCCGCCTCTGATTCCCCACATCTGTTTCCCTGCCTCTGATGCCCCGCCTCATATTCCCCATCACTGATTCCCCGCCTCTGATTCCCCGTGTCTGATTCCCTGCCTTGGATTCCCCGCCTCTGATTCCCCGCCTCTGATTCCCCAACTCTGATTCCCCGCCTCTGATTACCCAGCTCTGATTCCCCGCCTCTGATTCCCCGCGTCTGATTCCCTGCCTCTGATTCCCCATATCTGATTCCCCGCCTCTCTTTCCGCGCTTCTGATTCCCCGCCTCTGATTCCCCATATCTGATTCCCCGACTCTGATTCCCCAACTCTGATTCCCCGCCTCTGATTCCCCAGCTCTGTTTCCCCGCCTCTGATTCCCCGCCTCTGTTTCCCCATATCTAATTCCCCGCCTCTGATTCCCCACATCTGATTCCCTGCCTCTCATTCCCCGCTTCAGATTCCCTGCCTCTGATTCCCTGCCTCTGATTATCGCCTCTGATTCCCCGCCTCTGATACCCAACCTCTGATTCCCCACCTCTGATTCCCCATATCTGATTCCCCGCCTCTGATTCCCCGCCTCTGATTCCCCGCCTCTGTTTCCCCATATCTGATTCCCGGACTCTGATTCCCCACCTCTGATTCCCCATCTCTGATTCCGCACATCCGATTCCCTGCCTCTGATTCCCCGCCTCTGATTCCCCGCGTCTGATTCCCTGCCTCTGATTCCCCGCCTCTGTTTCCCCATATCTGATTCCCCGCCTCTGATTCCCCAACTCTGATTCCCCGCCTCTGATTCCCCAGCTCTGGTTCCCCGCCTCTGATTCCCCGCGTCTGATTCCCTGCCTCTGATGCCCCGCCTCTGAATCCCCATCACTGATTCCCCGCCTCTGATTACCCGTGTCTGATTCCCTGCCTCTGATACCCCGCCTCTGATTCCCCGCCTCTGATTCCCCAACTCTGGTTCCCCAACTCTGATTCCCCGCCTCTGATTCCCCGCCTCTGATTCCCCGCGTCTGATTCCCTGCCTCTGATTCCCCGCCTCTGATTCCCCGTATCTGATTCCCCGCGTCTGATTCCCTGCCTCTGATTCCCCACCTCTGATTCGCCATCTCTGATTCACCAACTCTGATTCCCCACCTCTGATTCCCCATATCTGATTCCCCGCATCAGTTTCCCCGCATCTGATTCACCCCTCTGATTGCCCATATCTGATTCCCCGCCTCTGATTCCCCAACTCTGATTCCCCGCCTCTGATTCCCTGCCTCTGATTCCCCATCTCTGATTCCGCACATCTGATTCCCAGCCTCTGATTCCCCACCTCTGATTCCCCATATCTGATTCCCCGCCTCTGTTTCCCCGTCTCTGATTCCCCGCCTCTGTTTCCCCATATCTAATTCCCCGCCTCTGATTCCCAAACTCTGATTCCCCGCCTCTGTTTCCCCACCTCTGATTCCCCGCCTCTGTTTCCCCATATCTGATTCCCCGCCTCTGATTCCCCGCCTCTGATTCCCCGCCTCTGTTTCCCCATATCTAATTCCCCGCTTCTGATTCCCAAACTCTGATTCCCCGCCTCTGTTTCCCCGCCTCTGATTCCCCGCCTCTGTTTCCCCATATCTGATTCCCCGCCTCTGATTCCCCAACTCTGATTCCCCACCACTGATTACCCAGCTCTGATTCCCCGACTCTGAATCCCCGTGTCTGATACCCAGCCTCTGATACCCCGCCCCTGATTCCCCACCTCTGATTCCCCATATCTGATTCCCCGCCTTTCGTTCCGCGCCTCTGATTCCCTGCCTCTGATTCCCTATTTCTGATTCCCCGTCTCTGATTCCCCAACTCTGATTCGCCGCCTCTGATTCCCCAGCTCTGTTTCCCCGCCTCTGATTCCCCGCCTCTGTTTCCCCATATCTAATTCCCCGCCTGTGATTCCCAAACTCTGATTCCCTGCCTCTGATTCCCAGGATCTGATTCCCCGCCTCTGATTCCCCACATCTGATTCCCTGCCTCTGATTCCCCGACTCTGATTCCCCATCTCTGATTCCCCGCCTCTGAATCCCCGTGTCTGATACCCAGCTTATGATACCCCGCCCCTGATTCCCCACTTCTGATTCCCCATATCTGATACACCGCCTCTGTTTCTGCGCCTCTGATTCCCCGCCTCTGATTCCCCAACTCTGATTCCCCGCCTCTTTTTCCCATATCTGATTCCCCGCCTCTGATTCCCCAACTCTGATTTCCCGCCTCTGATTCCCCAGCTCTGATTCCCCAACTCTGATTCCCCGTGTTTGATTCCCTGCCTCTGATTCCCCACCTCTGATTCCCCATCTCTGATTCACCGCCTTTCATTCGCCACCTCTGATTCCCCATATCAGATTCCCCGCCTCTGTTTCCCCGCCTCTGATTCCCCGCCTCTGTTTCCCCATATCTGATTCCCCGCCTCTGATTCCCCAACTCTGAATCCCCGCCTCTGATTACCCAGCTCTGATTCCCCGCCTCTGATTCCCCGCTTCTGATTCCCTGCCTCTGATTCCCCGCCTCTGATTCCCATCTCTGATTCCACGACTCTGAATCCCCGTGTCTGATACCCAGCCTCCGATACCCCGCCCCTGATTCCCCACCTCTGATTCCCCATATCTGATTCCCCGCCTCTCTTTCCGCGCCTCTGATTCCCCGCCTCTGATTCCCCATATCTGATTCCCCGACTCTGATTCCCCAACTCTGATTCCCCGCCTCTGATTCCCCAGCTCTGTTTCCCCGCCTCTGATTCCCCGCCTCTGTTTCCCCATATCTAATTCCCCACCTCTGATTCCCAAACTCTGATTCCCCGCCTCTGATTCCCCAGCTCTGATTCCCCGCCTCTGATTCCCCACATCTGATTCCCTGCCTCTGATTCCCCGCCTCTGATTCCCTGCCTCTGATTGATAGCCACCTCTGAATCCCCATATCTGATTCCCTGCCTCTGATTCCCTGCCTATGATTCCCCGCCTCTGATTCCCCGCCTCTGATTCCCAACCTCTGATTCCCCACCTCTGATTCCCTATATCTGATTCCCTGCATCTGTTTCCCCGCCTCTGATTCCCCGCCTCTGTTTCCCCATATCTGATTCCCGGACTCTGATTCCCCACCTCTGATTCCCCATCTCTGATTCCGCACATCCGATTCCCTGCCTCTGATTCCCGGCCTCTGATTCCCCGCGTCTGATTCCCTGCCTCTGATTCCCAACCTCTGATTCCCCACCTCTGATTCCCCATATCTGATTCCCCGCCTCTGTTTCCCCGCCTCTGATTCCCCGCCTTTGTTTCCCCATATCTGATTCCCCACCTCTGATTCCCCAACTCTGATTCCCCGCCTCTGATTCCCCAGCTCTGATTCCCCGCCTCTAATTCCCCGCGTCTGATTCCCTGCCTCTGATGCCCCGCCTCTGATTCCCCATCACTGATTCCCCGCCTCTGATTCCCCGTGTCTGATTCCCTGCCTTTGATTCCCCGCCTCTGATTCCCCGCCTCTGATTCCCCAACTCTGATTCCCCGCCTCTGATTACCCAGCTCTGATTCCCCGCCTCTGATTCCCCGCGTCTGATTCCCTGCCTCTGATTCCCCGCCTCTGATTCCCCATCTCTGATTCCCCACCTCTTAATCCCCGTGTCTGATACCCAGCCTCTGATACCCCGCCCCTGATTCCCCACCTCTTATTCCCCATATCTGATTCCCCGCCTCTCTTTCCACGCTTCTGATTCCCCGCATCTGATTCCCCATATCTGATTCCCCGACTCTGATTCCCCAACTCTGATTCCCCGCCTCTGATTCCCCAGCTCTGTTTCCCCGCCTCTGATTCCCCGCTTCTGTTTCCCCATATCTAATTCCCCGCCTCTGATTCCCAAACACTGATTCCCCGCCTCTGATTACCCAGCTCTGATTCCCCGCCTCTGATTCCCCGCGTCTGATTCCCTGCCTCTGATTCCCCGCCTCTGATTCCCCATCTCTGATTCCCCGCCTCTGAATCCCCGTGTCTGATACCCAGCCTCTGATACCCCGCCCCTGATTCCCCACCTCTGATTCCCCATATCTGATTCCCCGCCTCTCTTTCCGCGCTTCTGATTCCCCGCCTCTGATTCCCCATATCTGATTCCCCGACTCTGATTCCCCAACTCTGATTCCCCGCCTCTGATTCCCCAGCTCTGTTTCCCCGCCTCTGATTCCCCGCCTCTGATTCCCCATATCTAATTCCCCACCTCTGATTCCCAAACACTGATTCCCCGCCTCTGATTCCCCAGCTCTGATTCCCCGCCTCTGATTCCCCACATCTGATTCCCTGCCTCTCATTCCCCGCTTCAGATTCCCTGCCTCTGATTCCCTGCCTCTGATTCCCCGCCTCTGATTCCCCGCCTCTGATTCCCAACCTCTGATTCACCACCTCTGATTCCCCATATCTGATTCCCCGCCTCTGATTCCCCGCCTCTGATTCCCCGCCTCTGTTTCCCCATATCTGATTCCCGGACTCTGATTCCCCACCTCTGATTCCCATCTCTGATTCCGCACATCCGATTCCCTGCCTCTGATTCCCTGCCTCTGATTCCCCGCGTCTGATTCCCTGCCTCTGATTCCCCGCCTCTGTTTCCCCATATCTGATTCCCCGCCTCTGATTCCCCAACTCTGATTCCCCGCCTCTGATTCCCCAGCTCTGATTCCCCGCCTCTGATTCCCCGCGTCTGATTCCCTGCCTCTGATGCCCCGCCTCTGATTCCCCATCACTGATTCCCCGCCTCTGATTACCCGTGTCTGATTCCCTGCCTCTGATTCCCCGCCTCTGATTCCCCACCTCTGATTCCCCAACTCTGATTCCCCGCCTCTGATTCCCCAGCTCTGATTCCCCGCCTCTGATTCCCCGCGTCTGATTCCCTGCCTCTGATTCCCCGACTCTGATTCCCCGTATCTGATTCCCCACGTCTGATTCCCTGCCTCTTATTCCCTGCCTCTGATTCCCCATCTCTGATTCACCAACTCTGATTCCCCACCTCTGATTCCCCATATCTGATTTCCCGCCACAGTTTCCCCGCCTCTGCTTCACCCCTCTGATTGCCCATATCTGATTCCCCGCCTCTGATTCCCCAACTCTGATTCCCCGCCTCTGATTCCCTGCCTCTGATTCCCCATCTCTGATTCCGCACATCTGATTCCCTGCCTCTGATTCCCCACCTCTGATTCCCCATATCTGATTCCCCGCCTCTGTTTCCCCGCCTCTGATTCCCCGCCTCTGTTTCCCCATATCTAATTCCCCGCCTCTGATTCCCAAACTCTGATTCCCCGCCTCTGTTTCCCCGCCTCTGATTCCCCGCCTCTGTTTCCCCATATCTGATTCCCCGCCTCTGATTCCCCAACTCTGATTCCCCAACTCTGATTCCCTATATCTGATTCCCTGCATCTGTTTCCCCGCCTCTGATTCCCCACCTCTGTTTCCCCATATCTGATTCCCGGACTCTGATTCCCCACCTCTGATTCCCCATCTCTGATTCCACACATCCGATTCCCTGCCTCTGATTCCCGGCCTCTGATTCCCCGCGTCTGATTCCCTGCCTCTGATTCAAAACCTCTGATTCCCCACCTCTGATTCCCCATATCTGATTCCCCGCCTCTGATTCCCCGCGTCTGATTCCCTGCCTCTGATGCCCCGCCTCTGATTCCCCATCACTGATTCCCCGCCTCTGATTACCCGTGTCTGATTCCCTGCCTCTGATTCCCCGCCTCTGATTTCCCGCCTCTGATTCCCCAACTCTGAATCCCCACCTCTGATTCCCCAGCTCTGATTCCCCGCCTCTGATTCCCCGCGTCTGATTCCCTGCCTCTGATTCCCCGCCTCTGATTCCCCGTATCTGATTCCCCGCGTCTGATTCCCTGCCTCTGATTCCCCGCCTCTGATTCCCCATCTCTGATTCACCAACTCTGATTCCCCACTTCTGATTCCCCATATCTGATTTCCCGCATCAGTTTCCCCGCCTCTGATTCACCCCTCTGATTGCCCATATCTGATTCCCCGCCTCTGATTCCCCAACTCTGATTCCCCGCCTCTGATTCCCTGCCTCTGATTCCCCATCTCTGATTCCGCACATCTGATTCCCTGCCTCTGATTCCCCACCTCTGATTCCCCATATCTGATTCCCCGCCTCTGTTTCCCCGCCTCTGATTCCCCGAATCTGTTTCCCCGTATCTAATTCCCCACCTCTGATTCCCAAACTCTGATTCCCCGCCTCTGTTTCCCCGCCTCTGATTCCCCGCCTCTGTTTCCCCATATCTGATTCCCCGCCTCTGATTCCCCAACTCTGATTCCCCACCTCTGATTACCCAGCTCTGATTCCCCGACTCTGAATCCCCGTGTCTGATACCCAGCCTCTGATTCCCTATTTCTGATTCCCCGCCTCTGATTCCGCACATCCGATTCCCTGCCTCTGATTCCCGGCCTCTGATTCCCCGCATCTGATTCCCTGCCTCTAATTCCCAACCTCTGATTCCCCACCTCTGATTCCCCATATCTGATTCCCAGCCTCTGTTTCCCCGCCTCTGATTCCCCGCCTCTGTTTCCCCATATCTGATTCCCCAGCTCTGATACCCCAACTCTGATTCCCCGCCTCTGATTCCCCAGCTCTGATTCCCCGCCTCTGATTCCCCGCGTCTGATTCCCTGCCTCTGATGCCCCGCCTCTGATCCCCCATCACTGATTCCCCGCCTCTGATTCCCCGTGTCTGATTCCCTGCCTTTGATTCCCCGCCTCTGATTCCCCGCCTCTGATTCCCCAACTCTGATTCCCCGCCTCTGATTACCCAGCTCTGATTCCCCGCCACTGATTCCCCGCGTCTGATTCCCTGCCTCTGATTCCCCGCCTCTGATTCCCCATCTCTGATTCCCCGCCTCTTAATCCCCGTGTCTGATACCCAGCCTCTGATACCCCGCCCCTGATTCCCCACCTCTGATTCCCCATATCTGATTCCCCGACTCTCTTTCCGCGCTTCTGATTCCCCGCCTCTGATTCCCCATATCTGATTCCCCGACTCTGATTCCCCAACTCTGATTCCCCGCCTCTGATTCCCCAGCTCTGTTTCCCCGCCTCTGATTCCCCGCTTCTGTTTCCCCATATATAATTCCCCGCCTCTGATTCCCAAACACTGATTCCCCGCCTCTGATTACCCAGCTCAGATTACCCAGCTCTGATTCCCAGCCTCTGATTCCCCGCGTCTGATTCCCTGCCTCTGATTCCCCGCCTCTGATTCCCCATCTCTGATTCCCCGCCTCTGAATCCCCGTGTCTGATACCCAGCCTCTGATACCCCGCCCCTGATTCCCTACCTCTGATTCCCCATATCTGATTCCCCGCCTCTCTTTCCGCGCTTCTGATACCCCGCCTCTGATTCCCCGACTCTGATTCCCCATATCTAATTCCCCACCTCTGATTCCCAAACACTTATTCCCCGCCTCTGATTCCACAGCTCTGATTCCCCGCCTCTGATTCCCCACATCTGATTCCCTGCCTCTCATTCCCCGCTTCAGATTCCCTGCCTCTGATTCCCTGCCTCTGATTCCCCGCCTCTGATTCCCCGCCTCTGATTCCCAACCTCTGATTCACCACCTCTGATTCCCCATATCTGATTCCCCGCCTCTGATTCCCCGCCTCTGATTCCCCGCCTCTGTTTCCCCATATCTGATTCCCGGACTCTGATTCCCCACCTCTGATTCCCCATCTCTGATTCCGCACATCCGATTCCCTGCCTCTGATTCGCTGCCTCTGATTCCCCGCGTCTGATTCCCTGCCTCTGATTCGCTGCCTCTGATACCCCGCGTCTGATTCCCTGCCTCTGATTCCCCGCCTCTGATTCCCCGCCTCTGATTCCCCAGCTCTGATTCCCCGCCTCTGATTCCCCGCGTCTGATTCCCTGCCTCTGATGCCCCGCCTCTGATTCCCCATCACTGATTCCCCGCCTCTGATTACCCGTGTCTGATTCCCTGCCTCTGATTCCCCGCCTCTGATTCCCCGCCTCTGATTCCCCAACTCTGATACCCCGCATCTGATTCCCCAGCTCTGATTCCCCGCCTCTGATTCCCCGCGTCTGATTCCCTGCCTCTGATTCCCCGCCTCTGATTCCCCGTATCTGATTCCCCGCGTCTGATTCCCTGCCTCTGATTCCCCGCCTCTGATTCCCCATCTCTGATTCACCAACTCTGATTCCCCACCTCTGATTCCCCATATCTGATTTCCCGCATCAGTTTCCCCTCCTCTGATTCACCCCTCTGATTCCCATATCTGATTCCCCGCCTCTGATTCCCCAACTCTGATTCCCCGCCTCTGATTCCCTGCCTCTGATTCCCCATCTCTGATTCCGCACATCTGATTCCCTGCCTCTGATTCCCCACCTCTGATTCCCCATATCTGATTCCCCGCCTCTGTTTCCCCGCCTCTGATTCCCCGCCTCTGTTTCCCCATATCTAATTCCCCGCCTCTGATTCCCAAACTCTGATTCCCCGCCTCTATTTCCCCGCCTCTGATTCCCCGCCTCTGTTTCCCCATATCTGATTCGCCGCCTCTGATTCCCCAACTCTGATTCCCCACCTCTGATTACCCAGCTCTGATTCCCCGACTCTGAATCCCCGTGTCTGATACCCAGCCTCTGATTCCCTATTTTTGATTCCCCGCCTCTGATTCCCCAACTCTGATTCGCCGCCTCTGATTCCCCAGCTCTGTTTCCCCGCCTCTGATTCCCCACATCTGATTCCCTGCCTCTGATTCCCCGACTCTGATTCCCCATCTCTGATTCCCCGCCTCTGAATCCCCGTGTCTGATACCCAGCTTCTGATACCCCGCCCCTGATTCCCCACTTCTGTTTCCCCATATCTGATACACCGCCTCTGTTTCTGCGCCTCTGATTCCCCGCCTCTGATTCCCCATATCTGATACCCCGCCTCTGATTCCCCAACTCTGATTCCCCGCCTCTGTTTCCCATATCTGATTCCCCGCCTCTGATTCCCCAACTCTGATTCCCCGCCTCTGATTCCCCAGCTCTGATTCCCCAACTCTGATTCCCCGTGTTTGATTCCCTGCCTCTGATTCCCCACCTCTGATTCCCCATCTCTGATTCACCGCCTTTCATTCGCCACCTCTGAATCCCCATATCAGATTCCCCGCCTCTGTTTCCCCGCCTCTGATTCCCCGCCTCTGTTTCCCCATATCTGATTCCCCGCCTCTGATTCCCCAACTCTGATTCCCCGCCTCTGATTACCCAGCTCTGATTCCCCGCCTCTGATTCCCCACTTCTGATTCCCTGCCTCTGATTCCCCGCCTCTGATTCCCCATCTCTGATTCCACGACTCTGAATCCCCGTGTCTGATACCCAGCCTCCGATACCCCGCCCCTGATTCCCCACCTCTGATTCCCCATATCTGATTCCCCGCCTCTCTTACCGCGCCTCTGATTCCCCGCCTCTGATTCCCCATATCTGATTCCCCGACTCTGATTCCCCGCCTCTGATTCCCCAGCTCTGTTTCCCCGCCTCTGATTCCCCGCCTCTGTTTCCCCATATCTAATTCCCCGCCTCTGATTCCCAAACTCTGATTCCCCGCCTCTGATTCCCCAGCTCTGATTCCCCGCCTCTGATTCCCCACATCTGATTCCCTGCCTCTGATTCCCCGCCTCTGATTCCCTGCCTCTGATTGATACCCACCTCTGAATCCCCATATCTGATTCCCTGCCTCTGATTCCCTGCCTATGATTCCCCGCCTCTGATTCCCCACCTCTGATTCCCCATATCTGATTCCCTGCATCTGTTTCCCCGCCTCTGATTCCCCGCATCTGTTTCCCCATATCTGATTCCCGGACTCTGATTCCCCACCTCTGATTCCCCATCTCTGATTCCGCACATCCGATTCCCTGCCTCTGATTCCCTGCCTCTGATTCCCCGCGTCTGATTCCCTGCCTCTGATTCCCAACCTCTGATTCCCCACCTCTGATTCCCCATATCTGATTTCCCGCCTCTGTTTCCCCGCCTCTGATTCCCCGCCTCTGTTTCCCCATATCAGATTCCCCGCCTCTGATTCCCCAACTCTGAATCCCCGCCTCTGATTCCCCAGCTCTGATTCCCCGCCTCTGATTCCCCGCGTATGATTCCCTGCCTCTGATGCCCCGCCTCTGATTCCCCATCACTGATTCTCCACCTCTGATTCCCCGTGTCTGATACCCTGCCTTTGATTCCCCGCCTCTGATTCCCCGCCTCTGATTCCCCAACTCTGATTCCCCGCCTCTGATTCCCCACATCTGATTCCCTGCCTCTGATGCCCCGCCTCTGATTCCCCATCACTGATTCCCCGCCTCTGATTCCCCGTGTCTGATTCCCTGCCTTTGATTCCCCGCCTCTGATTCCCCGCCTCTGATTCCCCAACTCTGATTCCCCGCCTCTGATTACCCAGCTCGGATTCCCCGCCTCTGATTCCCCGCGTCTGATTCCCTGCCTCTGATTCCCCATATCTGATTCCCCGCCTCTCTTTCCGCGCTTCTGATTCCCCGCCTCTTATTCCCCATATCTGATTCCCCGACTCTGATTCCCCAACTCTGATTCCCCGCCTCTGATTCCCCAGCTCTGTTTCCCCGCCTCTGATTCCCCGCCTCTGTTTCCCCATATCTAATTCCCCGCCTCTGATTCTCCACATCTGATTCCCTGCCTCTCATTCCCCGCTTCAGATTCCCTGCCTCTGATTCCCTGCCTCTGATTCCCCGCCTCTGATTCCCCGCCTCTGATTCCCAACCTCTGATTCCCCACCTCTGATTCCCCATATCTGATTCCCCGCCTCTGATTCCCCGCCTCTGATTCCCCGCCTCTGTTTCCCCATATCTGATTCCCGGACTCTGATTCCCCACCTCTGATTCCCCATCTCTGATTCCGCACATCCGATTCCCTGCCTCTGATTCCCCGCCTCTGATTCCCCGCGTCTGATTCCCTGCCTCTGATTCCCCGCCTCTGTTTCCCCATATCTGATTCCCCGCCTCTGATTCCCCAACTCTGATTCCCCGCCTCTGATTCCCCAGCTCTGATTCCCCGCCTCTGATTCCCCGCGTGTGATTCCCTGCCTCTGATGCCCCGCCTCTGATTCCCCATCACTGATTCCCCGCCTCTGATTACCCGTGTCTGATTCCCTGCCTCTGATTCCCCGCCTCTGATTCCCCGCCTCTGATTCCCCAACTCTGGTTCCCCAACTCTGATTCCCCGCCTCTGATTCCCCGCCTCTGATTCCCCGCGTCTCATTCACTGCCTCTGATTCCCCGCCTCTGATTCCCCGTATCTGATTCCCCGCGTCTGATTCCCTGCCTATGATTCCCCACCTCTGATTCCCCATCTCTGATTCACCAACTCTGATTCCCCACCTCTGATTCCCCATATCTGATTCCCCGCCTCAGTTTCCCCGCCTCTGATTCACCCCTCTGATTGCCCATATCTGATTCCCCGACTCTGATTCCCCAACTCTGATTCCCCGCCTCTGATTCCCCAGCTCTGTTTCCCCGCCTCTGATTCCCCGCCTCTGTTTCCCCATATCTAATTCCCCGCCTCTGATTCCCAAACTCTGATTCCCCGCCTCTGATTCCCCAGCTCTGATTCCCCGCCTCTGATTCCCCACATCTGATTCCCTGCCTCTGATTGCCCGCCTCTGATTCCCTGCCTCTGATTGATAGCCACCTCTGAATCCCCATATCTGATTCCCTGCCTCTGATTCCCTGCCTATGATTCCCCGCCTCTGATTCCCCGCCTCTGATTCCCAACCTCTGATTCCCCACCTCTGATTCCCTATATCTGATTCCCTGCATCTGTTTCCCCGCCTCTGATTCCCCGCCTCTGTATCCCCATATCTGATTCCCGGACTCTGATTCCCCACCTCTGATTCCCCATCTCTGATTCCGCACATCCGATTCCCTGCCTCTGATTCCCGGCCTCTGATTCCCCGCGTCTGATTCCCTGCCTCTGATTCCCAACCTCTGATTCCCCACCTCTGATTCCCCATATCTGATTCCCCGCCTCTGTTTCCCCGCCTCTGATTCCCCGCCTTTGTTTCCCCATATCTGATTCCCCACCTCTGATTCCCCAACTCTGATTCCCCGCCTCTGATTCCCCAGCTCTGATTCCCCGCCTCTGATTCCCCGCGTCTGATTCCCTGCCTCTGATGCCCCGCCTCTGATTCCCCATCACTGATTCCCCGCCTCTGATTCCCCGTGTCTGATTCCCTGCCTTTGATTCCCCGCCTCTGATTCCCCGCCTCTGATTCCCCAACTCTGATTCCCCGCCTCTGATTACCCAGCTCTGATTCCCCGCCTCTGATTCCCCGCGTCTGATTCCCTGCCTCTGATTCCCCGCCTCTGATTCCCCATCTCTGATTCCCCACCTCTTAATCCCCGTGTCTGATACCCAGCCTCTGATACCCCGCCCCTGATTCCCCACCTCTGATTCCCCATATCTGATTCCCCGCCTCTCTTTCCACGCTTCTGATTCCCCGCCTCTGATTCCCCATATCTGATTCCCCGACTCTGATTCCACAACGCTGATTCCCCGCCTCTGATTCCCCAGCTCTGTTTCCCCGCCTCTGATTCCCCGCCTCTGTTTCCCCATATCTGATTCCCCGCCTCTGATTCCCCAACTCTGATTCCCCGCCTCTGATTACCCAGCTCTGATTCCCCGCCTCTGATTCCCCGCTTCTGATTCCCTGCCTCTGATTCCCCGCCTCTGATTCCCATCTCTGATTCCACGACTCTGAATCCCCGTGTCTGATACCCAGCCTCCGATACCCCGCCCCTGATTCCCCACCTCTGATTCCCCATATCTGATTCCCCGCCTCTCTTTCCGCGCCTCTGATTCCCTGCCTCCGATTCCCCATATCTGATTCCCCGACTCTGATTCCCCAACTCTGATTCCCCGCCTCTGATTCCCCAGCTCTGTTTCCCCGCCTCTGATTCCCCGCCTCTGTTTCCCCATATCTAATTCCCCGCCTCTGATTCCCAAACTCTGATTCCCCGCCTCTGATTCCCCAGCTCTGATTCCCCGCCTCTGATTCCCCAACTCTGATTCCCCGCCTCTGATTACCCAGCTCTGATTCCCCGCCTCTGATTCCCCACTTCTGATTCCCTGCCTCTGATTCCCCGCCTCTCATTCCCCATCTCTGATTCCACGACTCTGAATCCCCGTGTCTGATACCCAGCCTCCGATACCCCGCCCCTGATTCCCCACCTCTGATTCCCCATATCTGATTCCCCGCCTCTCTTACCGCGCCTCTGATTCCCCGCCTCTGATTCCCCATATCTGATTCCCCGACTCTGATTCCCCAACTCTGATTCCCCGCCTCTGATTCCCCAGCTCTGTTTCCCCGCCTCTGATTCCCCGCCTCTGTTTCCCCATATCTAATTCCCCGCCTCTGATTCCCAAACTCTGATTCCCCGCCTCTGATTCCCCAGCTCTGATTCCCCGCCTCTGATTCCCCACATCTGATTCCCTGCCTCTGATTCCCCGCCTCTGATTCCCTGCCTCTGATTGATACCCACCTCTGAATCCCCATATCTGATTCCCTGCCTCTGATTCCCTGCCTATGATTCCCCGCCTCTGATTCCCCGCCTCTGATTCCCAACCTCTGATTCCCCACCTCTGATTCCCCATATCTGATTCCCTGCATCTGTTTCCCCGCCTCTGATTCCCCGCATCTGTTTCCCCATATCTGATTCCCGGACTCTGATTCCCCACCTCTGATTCCCCATCTCTGATTCCGCACATCCGATTCCCTGCCTCTGATTCCCTGCCTCTGATTCCCCGCGTCTGATTCCCTGCCTCTGATTCCCAACCTCTGATTCCCCACCTCTGATTCCCCATATCTGATTTCCCGTCTCTGTTTCCCCGCCTCTGATTCCCCGCCTCTGTTTCCCCATATCAGATTCCCCGCCTCTGATTCCCCAACTCTGATTCCCCGCCTCTGATTCCCCAGCTCTGATTCCCCGCCTCTGATTCCCCGCGTATGATTCCCTGCCTCTGATGCCCCGCCTCTGATTCCCCATCACTGATTCTCCACCTCTGATACCCCGTGTCTGATACCCTGTCTTTGATTCCCCGCCTCTGATTCCCCGCCTCTGATTCCCCAACTCTGATTCCCCGCCTCTGATTACCCAGCTCTGATTCCCCGCCTCTGATTCCCCGCGTCTGATTCCCTGCCTCTGATTCCCCATATCTGATTCCCCGCCTCTCTTTCCGCGCTTCTGATTCCCCGCCTCTTATTCCCCATATCTGATTCCCCGACTCTGATTCCCCAACTCTGATTCCCCGCCTCTGATTCCCCAGCTCTGTTTCCCCGCCTCTGATTCCCCGCCTCTGTTTCCCCATATCTAATTCCCCGCCTCTGATTCCCCACATCTGATTCCCTGCCTCTCATTCCCCGCTTCAGATTCCCTGCCTCTGATTCCCTGCCTCTGATTCCCCGCCTCTGATTCCCCGCCTCTGATTCCCAACCTCTGATTCCCCACCTCTGATTCCCCATATCTGATTCCCCGCCTCTGATTCCCCGCCTCTGATTCCCCGCCTCTGTTTCCCCATATCTGATTCCCGGACTCTGATTCCCCACCTCTGATTCCCCATCTCTGATTCCGCACATCCGATTCCCTGCCTCTGATTCCCTGCCTCTGATTCCCCGCGTCTGATTCCCTGCCTCTGATTCCCCGCCTCTGTTTCCCCATATCTGATTCCCCGCCTCTGATTCCCCAACTCTGATTCCCCGCCTCTGATTCCCCAGCTCTGATTCCCCGCCTCTGATTCCCCGCGTGTGATTCCCTGCCTCTGATGCCCCGCCTCTGATTCCCCATCACTGATTCCCCGCCTCTGATTACCCGTGTCTGATTCCCTGCCTCTGATTCCCCGCCTCTGATTCCCCGCCTCTGATTCCCCAACTCTGGTTCCCCAACTCTGATTCCCCGCCTCTGATTACCCGCCTCTGATTCCCCGCGTCTCATTCACTGCCTCTGATTCCCCGCCTCTGATTCCCCGTATCTGATTTCCCGCGTCTGATTCCCTGCCTATGATTCCCCACCTCTGATTCCCCATCTCTGATTCACCAACTCTGATTCCCTCCTCTGATTCCCCATATCTGATTCCCCGCCTCAGTTTCCCCGCCTCTGATTCACCCCTCTGATTGCCCATATCTGATTCCCCGCCTCTGATTCCCCAACTCTGATTCCCCGCCTCTGATTCCCTGCCTCTGATTCCCCATCTCTGATTCCGCACATCTGATTCCCTGCCTCTGATTCCCCACCTCTGATTCCCCATATCTGATTCCCCGCCTCTGTTTCCCCGTCTCTGATTCCCCGCCTCTGTTTCCCCATATCTAATTCCCCGCCTCTGATTCCCAAACTCTGATTCCCCGCCTCTGTTTCCCCACCTCTGATTCCCCGCCTCTGATTCCCAACCTCTGATTCCCCACCTCTGATTCCCCATATCTGATTCCCCGCCTCTGATTCCCCGCCTCTGATTCCCCGCCTCTGTTTCCCCATATCTGATTCCCGGACTCTGATTCCCCACCTCTGATTCCCCATCTCTGATTCCGCACATCCGATTCCCTGCCTCTGATTCCCCGCCTCTGATTCCCCGCGTCTGATTCCCTGCCTCTGATTCCCCGCCTCTGTTTCCCCATATCTGATTCCCCGCCTCTGATTCCCCAACTCTGATTCCCCGCCTCTGATTCCCCAGCTCTGATTCCCCGCCTCTGATTCCCCGCGTGTGATTCCCTGCCTCTGATGCCCCGCCTCTGATTCCCCATCACTGATTCCCCGCCTCTGATTACCCGTGTCTGATTCCCTGCCTCTGATTCCCCGCCTCTGATTCCCCGCCTCTGATTCCCCAACTCTGGTTCCCCAACTCTGATTCCCCGCCTCTGATTCCCCGCCTCTGATTCCCCGCGTCTCATTCACTGCCTCTGATTCCCCGCCTCTGATTCCCCGTATCTGATTCCCCGCGTCTGATTCCCTGCCTATGATTCCCCACCTCTGATTCCCCATCTCTGATTCACCAACTCTGATTCCCCACCTCTGATTCCCCATATCTGATTCCCCGCCTCAGTTTCCCCGCCTCTGATTCACCCCTCTGATTGCCCATATCTGATTCCCCGCCTCTGATTCCCCAACTCTGATTCCCCGCCTCTGATTCCCTGCCTCTGATTCCCCATCTCTGATTCCGCACATCTGATTCCCTGCCTCTGATTCCCCACCTCTGATTCCCCATATCTGATTCCCCGCCTCTGTTTCCCCGTCTCTGATTCCCCGCCTCTGTTTCCCCATATCTAATTCCCCGCCTCTGATTCCCAAACTCTGATTCCCCGCCTCTGTTTCCCCACCTCTGATTCCCCGCCTCTGTTTCCCCATATCTGATTCCCCGCCTCTGATTCCCCGCCTCTGATTCCCCGCCTCTGTTTCCCCATATCTAATTCCCCGCTTCTGATTCCCAAACTCTGATTCCCCGCCTCTGTTTCCCCGCCTCTGATTCCCCGCCTCTGTTTCCCCATATCTGATTCCCCGCCTCTGATTCCCCAACTCTGATTCCCCACCTCTGATTACCCAGCTCTGATTCCCCGACTCTGAATCCCCGTGTCTGATACCCAGCCTCTGATACCCCGCCCCTGATTCCCCACCTCTGATTCCCCATATCTGATTCCCCGCCTCTCGTTCCGCGCCTCTGATTCCCTGCGTCTGATTCCCTATTTCTGATTCCCCGTCTCTGATTCCCCAACTCTGATTCGCCGCCACTGATTCTCCAGCTCTGTTTCCCCGCCTCTGATTCCCCGCCTCTGTTTCCCCATATCTAATTCCCCGCCTGTGATTCCCAAACTCTGATTCCCTGCCTCTGATTCCCCAGAGCTGATTCCCCGCCTCTGATTCCCCACATCTGATTCCCTGCCTCTGATTCCCCGACTCTGATTCCCCATCTCTGATTCCCCGCCTCTGAATCCCCGTGTCTGATTCCCAGCCTCTGATTCCCCACCTCTGATTCCCCACCTCTGATTCCCCATCTCTGATTCACCGCCTTTCATTCGCCACCTCTGATTCCCCATATCAGATTCCCCGCCTCTGTTTCCCCGCCTCTGATTCCCCGCCTCTGTTTCCCCATATCTGATTCCCCGCCTCTGATTCCCCAACTCTGATTCCCCGCCTCTGATTTCCCAGTTCTGATTCCCCGCCTCTGATTCCCCGCTTCTAATTCCCTGCCTCTGATTCCCCGCCTCTGATTCCCATCTCTGATTCCACGACTCTGAATCCCCGTGTCTGATACCCAGCCTCCGATACCCCGCCCCTGATTCCCCACCTCTGATTCCCCATATCTGATTCCCCGCCTCTCTTTCCGCGCCTCTGATTCCCCGCCTCTGATTCCCCATATCTGATTCCCCGACTCTGATTCCCCAACTCTGATTCCCCGCCTCTGATTCCCCAGCTCTGTTTCCCCGCCTCTGATTCCCCGCCTCTGTTTCCCCATATCTAATTCCCCGCCTCTGATTCCCAAACTCTGATTCCCCGCCTCTGATTCCCCAGTTCTGATTCCCCGCCTCTGATTCCCCACATCTGATTCCCTGCCTCTGATTGCCCGCCTCTGATTCCCTGCCTCTGATTGATAGCCACCTCTGAATCCCCATATCTGATTCCCTGCCTCTGATTCCCTGCCTATGATTCCCCGCCTCTGATTCCCCGCCTCTGATTCCCAACCTCTGATTCCCCACCTCTGATTCCCTATATCTGATTCCCTGCATCTGTTTCCCCGCCTCTGATTCCCCGCCTCTGTTTCCCCATATCTGATTCCCGGACTCTGATTCCCCACCTCTGATTCCCCATCTCTGATTCCGCACATCCGATTCCCTGCCTCTGATTCCCGGCCTCTGATTCCCCGCGTCTGATTCCCTGCCTCTGATTCCCAACCTCTGATTCCCCACCTCTGATTCCCCATATCTGATTCCCCGCCTCTGTTTCCCCGCCTCTGATTCCCCGCCTTTGTTTCCCCATATCTGATTCCCCACCTCTGATTCCCCAACTCTGATTCCCCGCCTCTGATTCCCCAGCTCTGATTCCCCGCCTCTGATTCCCCGCGTCTGATTCCCTGCCTCTGATGCCCCGCCTCTGATTCCCCATCACTGATTCCCCGCCTCTGATTCCCCGTGTCTGATTCCCTGCCTTTGATTCCCCGCCTCTGATTCCCCGCCTCTGATTCCCCAACTCTGATTCCCCGCCTCTGATTACCCAGCTCTGATTCCCCGCCTCTGATTCCCCGCGTCTGATTCCCTGCCTCTGATTCCCCGCCTCTGATTCCCCATCTCTGATTCCCCACCTCTTAATCCCCGTGTCTGATACCCAGCCTCTGATACCCCGCCCCTGATTCCCCACCTCTGATTCCCCATATCTGATTCCCCGCCTCTCTTTCCACGCTTCTGATTCCCCGCCTCTGATTCCCCATATCTGATTCCCCGACTCTGATTCCCCAACGCTGATTCCCCGCCTCTGATTCCCCAGCTCTGTTTCCCCGCCTCTGATTCCCCGCCTCTGTTTCCCCATATCTGATTCCCCGCCTCTGATTCCCCAACTCTGATTCCCCACCTCTGATTACCCAGCTCTGATTCCCCGCCTCTGATTCCCCGCTTCTGATTCCCTGCCTCTGATTCCCCGCCTCTGATTCCCATCTCTGATTCCACGACTCTGAATCCCCGTGTCTGATACCCAGCCTCCGATACCCCGCCCCTGATTCCCCACCTCTGATTCCCCATATCTGATTCCCCGCCTCTCTTTCCGCGCCTCTGATTCCCTGCCTCCGATTCCCCATATCTGATTCCCCGACTCTGATTCCCCAACTCTGATTCCCCGCCTCTGATTCCCCAGCTCTGTTTCCCCGCCTCTGATTCCCCGCCTCTGTTTCCCCATATCTAATTCCCCGCCTCTGATTCCCAAACTCTGATTCCCCGCCTCTGATTCCCCAGCTCTGATTCCCCGCCTCTGATTCCCCAACTCTGATTCCCCGCCTCTGATTACCCAGCTCTGATTCCCCGCCTCTGATTCCCCACTTCTGATTCCCTGCCTCTGATTCCCCGCCTCTGATTCCCCATCTCTGATTCCACGACTCTGAATCCCCGTGTCGGATACCCAGCCTCCGATACCCCGCCCTTGATTCCCCACCTCTGATTCCCCATATCTGATTCCCCGCCTCTCTTACCGCGCCTCTGATTCCCCGCCTCTGATTCCCCATATCTGATTCCCCGACTCTGATTCCCCAACTCTGATTCCCCGCCTCTGATTCCCCAGCTCTGTTTCCCCGCCTCTGATTCCCCGCCTCTGTTTCCCCATATCTAATTCCCCGCCTCTGATTCCCAAACTCTGATTCCCCGCCTCTGATTCCCCAGCTCTGATTCCCCGCCTCTGATTCCCCACATCTGATTCCCTGCCTATGATTCCCCGCCTCTGATTCCCCGCCTCTGATTCCCAACCTCTGATTCCCCACCTCTGATTCCCCATATCTGATTCCCTGCATCTGTTTCCCCGCCTCTGATTCCCCGCATCTGTTTCCCCATATCTGATTCCCGGACTCTGATTCCCCACCTCTGATTCCCCATCTCTGATTCCGCACATCCGATTCCCTGCCTCTGATTCCCTGCCTCTGATTCCCCGCGTCTGATTCCCTGCCTCTGATTCCCAACCTCTGATTCCCCACCTCTGATTCCCCATATCTGATTTCCCGCCTCTGTTTCCCCGCCTCTGATTCCCCGCCTCTGTTTCCCCATATCAGATTCCCCGCCTCTGATTCCCCAACTCTGATTCCCCGCCTCTGATTCCCCAGCTCTGATTCCCCGCCTCTGATTCCCCGCGTATGATTCCCTGCCTCTGATGCACCGCCTCTGATTCCCCATCACTGATTCTCCACCTCTGATACCCCGTGTCTGATACCCTGCCTTTGATTCCCCACCTCTGATTCCCCGCCTCTGATTCCCCAACTCTGATTCCCCGCCTCTGATTCCCCACATCTGATTCCCTGCCTCTGATGCCCCGCCTCTGATTCCCCATCACTGATTCCCCGCCTCTGATTCCCCGTGTCCGATTCCCTGCCTTTGATTCCCCGCCTCTGATTCCCCGCCTCTAATTACCCAGCTCTGATTCCCCGCCTCTGATTCCCCGCGTCTGATTCCCTGCCTCTGATTCCCCATATCTGATTCCCCGCCTCTCTTTCCGCGCTTCTGATTCCCCGCCTCTTATTCCCCATATCTGATTCCCCGACTCTGATTCCCCAACTCTGATTCCCCGCCTCTGATTCCCCAGCTCTGTTTCCCCGCCTCTGATTCCCCGCCTCTGTTTCCCCATATCTAATTCCCCGCCTCTGATTCCCCACATCTGATTCCCTGCCTCTCATTCCCCGCTTCAGATTCCCTGCCTCTGATTCCCTGCCTCTGATTCCCCGCCTCTGATTCCCCGCCTCTGATTCCCAACCTCTGATTCCCCACCTCTGATTCCCCATATCTGATTCCCCGCCTCTGATTCCCCGCCTCTGATTCCCCGCCTCTGTTTCCCCATATCTGATTCCCGGACTCTGATTCCCCACCTCTGATTCCCCATCTCTGATTCCGCACATCCGATTCCCTGCCTCTGATTCCCCGCCTCTGATTCCCCGCGTCTGATTCCCTGCCTCTGATTCCCCGCCTCTGTTTCCCCATATCTGATTCCCCGCCTCTGATTCCCCAACTCTGATTCCCCGCCTCTGATTCCCCAGCTCTGATTCCCCGCCTCTGATTCCCCGCGTGTGATTCCCTGCCTCTGATGCCCCGCCTCTGATTCCCCATCACTGATTCCCCGCCTCTGATTACCCGTGTCTGATTCCCTGCCTCTGATTCCCCGCCTCTGATTCCCCGCCGCTGATTCCCCAACTCTGGTTCCCCAACTCTGATTCCCCGCCTCTGATTCCCCGCCTCTGATTCCCCGCGTCTCATTCACTGCCTCTGATTCCCCGCCTCTGATTCCCCGTATCTGATTTCCCACGTCTGATTCCCTGCCTATGATTCCCCACCTCTGATTCCCCATCTCTGATTCACCAACTCTGATTCCCCACCTCTGATTCCCCATATCTGATTCCCCGCCTCAGTTTCCCCGCCTCTGATTCACCCCTCTGATTGCCCATATCTGATTCCCCGCCTCTGATTCCCCAACTCTGATTCCCCGCCTCTGATTCCCTGCCTCTGATTCCCCATCTCTGATTCCGCACATCTGATTCCCTGCCTCTGATTCCCCACCTCTGATTCCCCATATCTGATTCCCCGCCTCTGTTTCCCCGTCTCTGATTCCCCGCCTCTGTTTCCCCATATCTAATTCCCCGCCTCTGATTCCCAAACTCTGATTCCCCGCCTCTGTTTCCCCACCTCTGATTCCCCGCCTCTGTTTCCCCATATCTGATTCCCCGCCTCTGATTCCCCGCCTCTGATTCCCCGCCTCTGTTTCCCCATATCTAATTCCCCGCTTCTGATTCCCAAACTCTGATTCCCCGCCTCTGTTTCCCCGCCTCTGATTCCCCGCCTCTGTTTCCCCATATCTGATTCCCCGCCTCTGATTCCCCAACTCTGATTCCCCGCCTCTGATTCCCCAGCTCTGTTTCCCCGCCTCTGATTCCCCGCCTCTGTTTCCCCATATCTAATTCCCCGCCTCTGATTCCCCACATCTGATTCCCTGCCTCTCATTCCCCGCTTCAGATTCCCTGCCTCTGATTCCCTGCCTCTGATTCCCCGCCTCTGATTCCCCGCCTCTGATTCCCAACCTCTGATTCCCCACCTCTGATTCCCCATATCTGATTCCCCGCCTCTGATTCCCCGCCTCTGATTCCCCGCCTCTGTTTCCCCATATCTGATTCCCGGACTCTGATTCCCCACCTCTGATTCCCCATCTCTGATTCCGCACATCCGATTCCCTGCCTCTGATTCCCCGCCTCTGATTCCCCGCGTCTGATTCCCTGCCTCTGATTCCCCGCCTCTGTTTCCCCATATCTGATTCCCCGCCTCTGATTCCCCAACTCTGATTCCCTGCCTCTGATGCCCCGCCTCTGATTCCCCATCACTGATTCCCCGCCTCTGATTACCCGTGTCTGATTCCCTGCCTCTGATTCCCCGCCTCTGATTCCCCGCCGCTGATTCCCCAACTCTGGTTCCCCAACTCTGATTCCCCGCCTCTGATTCCCCGCCTCTGATTCCCCGCGTCTCATTCACTGCCTCTGATTCCCCGCCTCTGATTCCCCGTATCTGATTTCCCGCGTCTGATTCCCTGCCTATGATTCCCCACCTCTGATTCCCCATCTCTGATTCACCAACTCTGATTCCCCACCTCTGATTCCCCATATCTGATTCCCCGCCTCAGTTTCCCCGCCTCTGATTCACCCCTCTGATTGCCCATATCTGATTCCCCGCCTCTGATTCCCCAACTCTGATTCCCCGCCTCTGATTCCCTGCCTCTGATTCCCCATCTCTGATTCCGCACATCTGATTCCCTGCCTCTGATTCCCCACCTCTGATTCCCCATATCTGATTCCCCGCCTCTGTTTCCCCGTCTCTGATTCCCCGCCTCTGTTTCCCCATATATAATTCCCCGCCTCTGATTCCCAAACTCTGATTCCCCGCCTCTGTTTCCCCACCTCTGATTCCCCGCCTCTGTTTCCCCATATCTGATTCCCCGCCTCTGATTCCCCGCCTCTGATTCCCCGCCTCTGTTTCCCCATATCTAATTCCCCGCTTCTGATTCCCAAACTCTGATTCCCCGCCTCTGTTTCCCCGCCTCTGATTCCCCGCCTCTGTTTCCCCATATCTGATTCCCCGCCTCTGATTCCCCAACTCTGATTCCCCACCTCTGATTACCCAGCTCTGATTCCCCGACTCTGAATCCCCGTGTCTGATACCCAGCCTCTGATACCCCGCCCCTGATTCCCCACCTCTGATTCCCCATATCTGATTCCCCGCCTCTCGTTCCGCGCCTCTGATTCCCTGCCTCTGATTCCCTATTTCTGATTCCCCGTCTCTGATTCCCCAACTCTGATTCGCCGCCTCTGATTCCCCAGCTCTGTTTCCCCGCCTCTGATTCCCCGCCTCTGTTTCCCCATATCTAATTCCCCGCCTGTGATTCCCAAACTCTGATTCCCTGCCTCTGATTCCCCAGATCTGATTCCCCGCCTCTGATTCCCCACATCTGATTCCCTGCCTCTGATTCCCCGACTCTGATTCCCCATCTCTGATTCCCCGCCTCTGAATCCCCGTGTCTGATACCCAGCTTATGATACCCCGCCCCTGATTCCCCACTTCTGATTCCCCATATCTGATACACCGCCTCTGTTTCTGCGCCTCTGATTCCCCGCCTCTGATTCCCCAACTCTGATTCCCCGCCTCTGTTTCCCATATCTGATTCCCCGCCTCTGATTCCCCAACTCTGATTCCCCGCCTCTGATTCCCCAGCTCTGATTCCCCAACTCTGATTCCCCGTGTTTGATTCCCTGCCTCTGATTCCCCACCTCTGATTCCCCATCTCTGATTCACCGCCTTTCATTCGCCACCTCTGATTCCCCATATCAGATTCCCCGCCTCTGTTTCCCCGCCTCTGATTCCCCGCCTCTGTTTCCCCATATCTGATTCCCCGCCTCTGATTCCCCAACTCTGATTCCCCGCCTCTGATTTCCCAGTTCTGATTCCCCGCCTCTGATTCCCCGCTTCTAATTCCCTGCCTCTGATTCCCCGCCTCTGATTCCCATCTCTGATTCCACGACTCTGAATCCCCGTGTCTGGTACCCAGCCTCCGATACCCCGCCCCTGATTCCCCACCTCTTATTCCCCATATCTGATTCCCCGCCTCTCTTTCCGCGCCTCTGATTCCCCGCCTCTGATTCCCCATATCTGATTCCCCGACTCTGATTCCCCAACTCTGATTCCCCGCCTCTGATTCCCCAGCTCTGTTTCCCCGCCTCTGATTCCCCGCCTCTGTTTCCCCATATCTAATTCCCCGCCTCTGATTCCCAAACTCTGATTCCCCGCCTCTGATTCCCCAGCTCTGATTCCCCGCCTCTGATTCCCCACATCTGATTCCCTGCCTCTGATTCCCCGCCTCTGATTCCCTGCCTCTGATTGATAGCCACCTCTGAATCCCCATATCTGATTCCCTGCCTCTGATTCCCTGCCTATGATTCCCCGCCTCTGATTCCCCGCCTCTGATTCCCAACCTCTGATTCCCCACCTCTGATTCCCTATATCTGATTCCCTGCATCTGTTTCCCCGCCTCTGATTCCCCGCCTCTGTTTCCCCATATCTGATTCCCGGACTCTGATTCCCCACATCTGATTCCCTGCCTCTGATTGCCCGCCTCTGATTCCCTGCCTCTGATTGATAGCCACCTCTGAATCCCCATATCTGATTCCCTGCCTCTGATTCCCTGCCTATGATTCCCCGCCTCTGATTCCCCGCCTCTGATTCCCAACCTCTGATTCCCCACCTCTGATTTCCTATATCTGATTCCCTGCATCTGTTTCCCCGCCTCTGATTCCCCGCCTCTGTTTCCCCATATCTGATTCCCGGACTCTGATTCCCCACCTCTGATTCCCCATCTCTGATTCCGCACATCCGATTCCCTGCCTCTGATTCCCGGCCTCTGATTCCCCGCGTCTGATTCCCTGCCTCTGATTCCCAACCTCTGATTCCCCACCTCTGATTCCCCATATCTGATTCCCCGCCTCTGTTTCCCCGCCTCTGATTCCCCGCCTTTGTTTCCCCATATCTGATTCCCCACCTCTGATTCCCCAACTCTGATTCCCCGCCTCTGATTCCCCAGCTCTGATTCCCCGCCTCTGATTCCCCGCGTCTGATTCCCTGCCTCTGATGCCCCGCCTCTGATTCCCCATCACTGATTCCCCGCCTCTGATTCCCCGTGTCTGATTCCCTGCCTTTGATTCCCCGCCTCTGATTCCCCGCCTCTGATTCCCCAACTCTGATTCCCCGCCTCTGATTACCCAGCTCTGATTCCCCGCCTCTGATTCCCCGCGTCTGATTCCCTGCCTCTGATTCCCCGCCTCTGATTCCCCATCTCTGATTCCCCACCTCTTAATCCCCGTGTCTGATACCCAGCCTCTGATACCCCGCCCCTGATTCCCCACCTCTGATTCCCCATATCTGATTCCCCGCCTCTCTTTCCACGCTTCTGATTCCCCGCCTCTGATTCCCCATATCTGATTCCCCGACTCTGATTCCCCAACGCTGATTCCCCGCCTCTGATTCCCCAGCTCTGTTTCCCCGCCTCTGATTCCCCGCCTCTGTTTCCCCATATCTGATTCCCCGCCTCTGATTCCCCAACTCTGATTCCCCACCTCTGATTACCCAGCTCTGATTCCCCGCCTCTGATTCCCCGCTTCTGATTCCCTGCCTCTGATTCCCCGCCTCTGATTCCCATCTCTGATTCCACGACTCTGAATCCCCGTGTCTGATACCCAGCCTCCGATACCCCGCCCCTGATTCCCCACCTCTGATTCCCCATATCTGATTCCCCGCCTCTCTTTCCGCGCCTCTGATTCCCTGCCTCCGATTCCCCATATCTGATTCCCCGACTCTGATTCCCCAACTCTGATTCCCCGCCTCTGATTCCCCAGCTCTGTTTCCCCGCCTCTGATTCCCCGCCTCTGTTTCCCCATATCTAATTCCCCGCCTCTGATTCCCAAACTCTGATTCCCCGCCTCTGATTCCCCAGCTCTGATTCCCCGCCTCTGATTCCCCAACTCTGATTCCCCGCCTCTGATTACCCAGCTCTGATTCCCCGCCTCTGATTCCCCACTTCTGATTCCCTGCCTCTGATTCCCCGCCTCTGATTCCCCATCTCTGATTCCACGACTCTGAATCCCCGTGTCAGATACCCAGCCTCCGATACCCCGCCCTTGATTCCCCACCTCTGATTCCCCATATCTGATTCCCCGCCTCTCTTACCGCGCCTCTGATTCCCCGCCTCTGATTCCCCATATCTGATTCCCCGACTCTGATTCCCCAACTCTGATTCCCCGCCTCTGATTCCCCAGCTCTGTTTCCCCGCCTCTGATTCCCCGCCTCTGTTTCCCCATATCTAATTCCCCGCCTCTGATTCCCAAACTCTGATTCCCCGCCTCTGATTCCCCAGCTCTGATTCCCCGCCTCTGATTCCCCACATCTGATTCCCTGCCTATGATTCCCCGCCTCTGATTCCCCGCCTCTGATTCCCAACCTCTGATTCCCCACCTCTGATTCCCCATATCTGATTCCCTGCATCTGTTTCCCCGCCTCTGATTCCCCGCATCTGTTTCCCCATATCCGATTCCCTGCCTCTGATTCCCTGCCTCTGATTCCCCGCGTCTGATTCCCTGCCTCTGATTCCCAACCTCTGATTCCCCACCTCTGATTCCCCATATCTGATTTCCCGCCTCTGTTTCCCCGCCTCTGATTCCCCGCCTCTGTTTCCCCATATCAGATTCCCCGCCTCTGATTCCCCAACTCTGATTCCCCGCCTCTGATTCCCCAGCTCTGATTCCCCGCCTCTGATTCCCCGCGTATGATTCCCTGCCTCTGATGCACCGCCTCTGATTCCCCATCACTGATTCTCCACCTCTGATACCCCGTGTCTGATACCCTGCCTTTGATTCCCCGCCTCTGATTCCCCGCCTCTGATTCCCCAACTCTGATTCCCCGCCTCTGATTCCCCACATCTGATTCCCTGCCTCTGATGCCCCGCCTCTGATTCCCCATCACTGATTCCCCGCCTCTGATTCCCCGTGTCCGATTCCCTGCCTTTGATTCCCCGCCTCTGATTCCCCGCCTCTGATTCCCCAACTCTGATTCCCCGCCTCTGATTACCCAGCTCTGATTCCCCGCCTCTGATTCCCCGCGTCTGATTCCCTGCCTCTGATTCCCCATATCTGATTCCCCGCCTCTATTTCCGCGCTTCTGATTCCCCGCCTCTTATTCCCCATATCTGATTCCCCGACTCTGATTCCCCAACTCTGATTCCCCGCCTCTGATTCCCCAGCTCTGTTTCCCCGCCTCTGATTCCCCGCCTCTGTTTCCCCATATCTAATTCCCCGCCTCTGATTCCCCACATCTGATTCCCTGCCTCTCATTCCCCGCTTCAGATTCCCTGCCTCTGATTCCCTGCCTCTGATTCCCCGCCTCTGATTCCCCGCCTCTGATTCCCAACCTCTGATTCCCCACCTCTGATTCCCCATATCTGATTCCCCGCCTCTGATTCCCCGCCTCTGATTCCCCGCCTCTGTTTCCCCATATCTGATTCCCGGACTCTGATTCCCCACCTCTGATTCCCCATCTCTGATTCCGCACATCCGATTCCCTGCCTCTGATTCCCCGCCTCTGATTCCCCGCGTCTGATTCCCTGCCTCTGATTCCCCGCCTCTGTTTCCCCATATCTGATTCCCCGCCTCTGATTCCCCAACTCTGATTCCCCGCCTCTGATTCCCCAGCTCTGATTCCCCGCCTCTGATTCCCCGCGTGTGATTCCCTGCCTCTGATGCCCCGCCTCTGATTCCCCATCACTGATTCCCCGCCTCTGATTACCCGTGTCTGATTCCCTGCCTCTGATTCCCCGCCTCTGATTCCCCGCCGCTGATTCCCCAACTCTGGTTCCCCAACTCTGATTCCCCGCCTCTGATTCCCCGCCTCTGATTCCCCGCGTCTCATTCACTGCCTCTGATTCCCCGCCTCTGATTCCCCGTATCTGATTTCCCGCGTCTGATTCCCTGCCTATGATTCCCCACCTCTGATTCCCCATCTCTGATTCACCAACTCTGATTCCCCACCTCTGATTCCCCATATCTGATTCCCCGCCTCAGTTTCCCCGCCTCTGATTCACCCGTCTGATTGCCCATATCTGATTCCCCGCCTCTGATTCCCCAACTCTGATTCCCCGCCTCTGATTCCCTGCCTCTGATTCCCCATCTCTGATTCCGCACATCTGATTCCCTGCCTCTGATTCCCCACCTCTGATTCCCCATATCTGATTCCCCGCCTCTGTTTCCCCGTCTCTGATTCCCCGCCTCTGTTTCCCCTTATCTAATTCCCCGCCTCTGATTCCCAAACTCTGATTCCCCGCCTCTGTTTCCCCACCTCTGATTCCCCGCCTCTGTTTCCCCATATCTGATTCCCCGCCTCTGATTCCCCGCCTCTGATTCCCCGCCTCTGTTTCCCCATATCTAATTCCCCGCTTCTGATTCCCAAACTCTGATTCCCCGCCTCTGTTTCCCCGCCTCTGATTCCCCGCCTCTGTTTCCCCATATCTGATTCCCCGCCTCTGATTCCCCAACTCTGATTCCCCACCTCTGATTACCCAGCTCTGATTCCCCGACTCTGAATCCCCGTGTCTGATACCCAGCCTCTGATACCCCGCCCCTGATTCCCCACCTCTGATTCCCCATATCTGATTCCCCGCCTCTCGTTCCGCGCCTCTGATTCCCTGCCTCTGATTCCCTATTTCTGATTCCCCGTCTCTGATTCCCCAACTCTGATTCGCCGCCTCTGATTCCCCAGCTCTGTTTCCCCGCCTCTGATTCCCCGCCTCTGTTTCCCCATATCTAATTCCCCGCCTGTGATTCCCAAACTCTGATTCCCTGCCTCTGATTCCCCAGATCTGATTCCCCGCCTCTGATTCCCCACATCTGATTCCCTGCCTCTGATTCCCCGACTCTGATTCCCCATCTCTGATTCCCCGCCTCTGAATCCCCGTGTCTGATACCCAGCTTATGATACCCCGCCCCTGATTCCCCACTTCTGATTCCCCATATCTGATACACCGCCTCTGTTTCTGCGCCTCTGATTCCCCGCCTCTGATTCCCCAACTCTGATTCCCCGCCTCTGTTTCCCATATCTGATTCCCCGCCTCTGATTCCCCAACTCTGATTCCCCGCCTCTGATTCCCCAGCTCTGATTCCCCAACTCTGATTCCCCGTGTTTGATTCCCTGCCTCTGATTCCCCACCTCTGATTCCCCATCTCTGATTCACCGCCTTTCATTCGCCACCTCTGATTCCCCATATCAGATTCCCCGCCTCTGTTTCCCCGCCTCTGATTCCCCGCCTCTGTTTCCCCATATCTGATTCCCCGCCTCTGATTCCCCAACTCTGATTCCCCGCCTCTGATTTCCCAGTTCTGATTCCCCGCCTCTGATTCCCCGCTTCTAATTCCCTGCCTCTGATTCCCCGCCTCTGATTCCCATCTCTGATTCCACGACTCTGAATCCCCGTGTCTGATACCCAGCCTCCGATACCCCGCCCCTGATTCCCCACCTCTTATTCCCCATATCTGATTCCCCGCCTCTCTTTCCGCGCCTCTGATTCCCCGCCTCTGATTCCCCATATCTGATTCCCCGACTCTGATTCCCCAACTCTGATTCCCCGCCTCTGATTCCCCAGCTCTGTTTCCCCGCCTCTGATTCCCCGCCTCTGTTTCCCCATATCTAATTCCCCGCCTCTGATTCCCAAACTCTGATTCCCCGCCTCTGATTCCCCAGCTCTGATTCCCCGCCTCTGATTCCCCACATCTGATTCCCTGCCTCTGATTCCCCGCCTCTGATTCCCTGCCTCTGATTGATAGCCACCTCTGAATCCCCATATCTGATTCCCTGCCTCTGATTCCCTGCCTATGATTCCCCGCCTCTGATTCCCCGCCTCTGATTCCCAACCTCTGATTCCCCACCTCTGATTCCCTATATCTGATTCCCTGCATCTGTTTCCCCGCCTCTGATTCCCCGCCTCTGTTTCCCCATATCTGATTCCCGGACTCTGATTCCCCACCTCTGATTCCCCATCTCTGATTCCGCACATCCGATTCCCTGCCTCTGATTCCCGGCCTATGATTCCCCGCGTCTGATTCCCTGCCTCTGATTCCCAACCTCTGATTCCCCACCTCTGATTCCCCATATCTGATTCCCCGCCTCTGTTTCCCCGCCTCTGATTCCCCGCCTTTGTTTCCCCATATCTGATTCCCCACCTCTGATTCCCCAACTCTGATTCCCCGCCTCTGATTCCCCAGCTCTGATTCCCCGCCTCTGATTCCCCGCGTCTGATTCCCTGCCTCTGATGCCCCGCCTCTGATTCCCCATCACTGATTCCCCGCCTCTGATTCCCCGTGTCTGATTCCCTGCCTTTGATTCCCCGCCTCTGATTCCCCGCCTCTGATTCCCCAACTCTGATTCCCCGCCTCTGATTACCCAGCTCTGATTCCCCGCCTCTGATTCCCCGCGTCTGATTCCCTGCCTCTGATTCCCCGCCTCTGATTCCCCATCTCTGATTCCCCACCTCTTAATCCCCGTGTCTGATACCCAGCCTCTGATACCCCGCCCCTGATTCCCCACTTCTGATTCCACATATCTGATTCCCCGCCTCTCTTTCCACGCTTCTGATTCCCCGCCTCTGATTCCCCATATCTGATTCCCCGACTCTGATTCCCCAACGCTGATTCCCCGCCTCTGATTCCCCAGCTCTGTTTCCCCGCCTCTGATTCCCCGCCTCTGTTTCCCCATATCTGATTCCCCGCCTCTGATTCCCCAACTCTGATTCCCCGCCTCTGATTACCCAGCTCTGATTCCCCGCCTCTGATTCCCCGCTTCTGATTCCCTGCCTCTGATTCCCCGCCTCTGATTCCCATCTCTGATTCCACGACTCTGAATCCCCGTGTCTGATACCCAGCCTCCGATACCCCGCCCCTGATTCCCCACCTCTGATTCCCCATATCTGATTCCCCGCCTCTCTTTCCGCGCCTCTGATTCCCTGCCTCCGATTCCCCATATCTGATTCCCCGACTCTGATTCCCCAACTCTGATTCCCCGCCTCTGATTCCCCAGCTCTGTTTCCCCGCCTCTGATTCCCCGCCTCTGTTTCCCCATATCTAATTCCCCGCCTCTGATTCCCAAACTCTGATTCCCCGCCTCTGATTCCCCAGCTCTGATTCCCCGCCTCTGATTCCCCACATCTGATTCCCTGCCTCTGATTCCCCGCCTCTGATTCCCTGCCTCTGATTGATACCCACCTCTGAATCCCCATATCTGATTCCCTGCCTCTGATTCCCTGCCTATGATTCCCCGCCTCTGATTCCCCGCCTCTGATTCCCAACCTCTGATTCCCCACCTCTGATTCCCTATATCTGATTCCCTGCATCTGTTTCCCCGCCTCTGATTCCCCGCCTCTGTTTCCCCATGTCTGATTCCCGGACTCTGATTCCCCACCTCTGATTCCCCATCTCTGATTCCGCACATCCGATTCCCTGCCTCTGATTCCCGGCCTCTGATTCCCAACCTCTGATTCCCCACCTCTGATACCCCATATCTGATTCCCCGCCTCTGTTTCCCCGCCTCTGATTCCCTGCCTCTGTTTCCCCATATCTGATTCCCCACCTCTGATTCCCCAACTCTGATTCCCCGCCTCTGTTTCCCCATATCTGATTCCCCACCTCTGATTCCCCATCTCTGATTCCGCACATCCGATTCCCTGCCTCTGATTCCCCGCCTCTGATTCCCCGCGTCTGATTCCCTGCCTCTGATTCCCCGCCTCTGTTTCCCCATATCTGATTCCCCGCCTCTGATTCCCCAACTCTGATTCCCCGCCTCTGATTCCCCAGCTCTGATTCCCCGCCTCTGATTCCCCGCGTGTGATTCCCTGCCTCTGATGCCCCGCCTCTGATTCCCCATCACTGATTCCCCGCCTCTGATTACCCGTGTCTGATTCCCTGCCTCTGATTCCCCGCCTCTGATTCCCCGCCTCTGATTCCCCAACTCTGGTTCCCCAACTCTGATTCCCCGCCTCTGATTCCCCGCCTCTGATTCCCCGCGTCTCATTCACTGCCTCTGATTCCCCGCCTCTGATTCCCCGTATCTGATTTCCAGCGTCTGATTCCCTGCCTATGATTCCCCACCTCTGATTCCCCATCTCTGATTCACCAACTCTGATTCCCCACCTCTGATTCCCCATATCTGATTCCCCGCCTCAGTTTCCCCGCCTCTGATTCACCCCTCTGATTGCCCATATCTGATTCCCCGCCTCTGATTCCCCAACTCTGATTCCCCGCCTCTGATTCCCTGCCTCTGATTCCCCATCTCTGATTCCGCACATCTGATTCCCTGCCTCTGATTCCCCACCTCTGATTCCCCATATCTGATTCCCCGCCTCTGTTTCCCCGTCTCTGATTCCCCGCCTCTGTTTCCCCATATCTAATTCCCCGCCTCTGATTCCCAAACTCTGATTCCCCGCCTCTGTTTCCCCACCTCTGATTCCCCGCCTCTGTTTCCCCATATCTGATTCCCCGCCTCTGATTCCCCGCCTCTGATTCCCCGCCTCTGTTTCCCCATATCTAATTCCCCGCTTCTGATTCCCAAACTCTGATTCCCCGCCTCTGTTTCCCCGCCTCTGATTCCCCGCCTCTGTTTCCCCATATCTGATTCCCCGCCTCTGATTCCCCAACTCTGATTCCCCACCTCTGATTACCCAGCTCTGATTCCCCGACTCTGAATCCCCGTGTCTGATACCCAGCCTCTGATACCCCGCCCCTGATTCCCCACCTCTGATTCCCCATATCTGATTCCCCGCCTCTCGTTCCGCGCCTCTGATTCCCTGCCTCTGATTCCCTATTTCTGATTCCCCGTCTCTGATTCCCCAACTCTGATTCGCCGCCTCTGATTCCCCAGCTCTGTTTCCCCGCCTCTGATTCCCCGCCTCTGTTTCCCCATATCTAATTCCCCGCCTGTGATTCCCAAACTCTGATTCCCTGCCTCTGATTCCCCAGATCTGATTCCCCGCCTCTGATTCCCCACATCTGATTCCCTGCCTCTGATTCCCCGACTCTGGTTCCCCATCTCTGATTCCCCGCCTCTGAATCCCCGTGTCTGATACCCAGCTTATGATACCCCGCCCCTGATTCCCCACTTCTGATTCCCCATATCTGATACACCGCCTCTGTTTCTGCGCCTCTGATTCCCCGCCTCTGATTCCCCAACTCTGATTCCCCGCCTCTGTTTCCCATATCTGATTCCCCGCCTCTGATTCCCCAACTCTGATTCCCCGCCTCTGATTCCCCAGCTCTGATTCCCCAACTCTGATTCCCCGTGTTTGATTCCCTGCCTCTGATTCCCCACCTCTGATTCCCCATCTCTGATTCACCGCCTTTCATTCGCCACCTCTGATTCCCCATATCAGATTCCCCGCCTCTGTTTCCCCGCCTCTGATTCCCCGCCTCTGTTTCCCCATATCTGATTCCCCGCCTCTGATTCCCCAACTCTGATTCCCCGCCTCTGATTTCCCAGTTCTGATGCCCCGCCTCTGATTCCCCGCTTCTAATTCCCTGCCTCTGATTCCCCGCCTCTGATTCCCATCTCTGATTCCACGACTCTGAATCCCCGTGTCTGATACCCAGCCTCCGATACCCCGCCCCTGATTCCCCACCTCTTATTCCCCATATCTGATTCCCCGCCTCTCTTTCCGCGCCTCTGATTCCCCGCCTCTGATTCCCCATATCTGATTCCCCGACTCTGATTCCCCAACTCTGATTCCCCGCCTCTGATTCCCCAGCTCTGTTTCCCCGCCTCTGATTCCCCGCCTCTGTTTCCCCATATCTAATTCCCCGCCTCTGATTCCCAAACTCTGATTCCCCGCCTCTGATTCCCCAGCTCTGATTCCCCGCCTCTGATTCCCCACATCTGATTCCCTGCCTCTGATTCCCCGCCTCTGATTCCCTGCCTCTGATTGATAGCCACCTCTGAATCCCCATATCTGATTCCCTGCCTCTGATTCCCTGCCTATGATTCCCCGCCTCTGATTCCCCGCCTCTGATTCCCAACCTCTGATTCCCCACCTCTGATTCCCTATATCTGATTCCCTGCATCTGTTTCCCCGCCTCTGATTCCCCGCCTCTGTTTCCCCATATCTGATTCCCGGACTCTGATTCCCCACCTCTGATTCCCCATCTCTGATTCCGCACATCCGATTCCCTGCCTCTGATTCCCGGCCTCTGATTCCCCGCGTCTGATTCCCTGCCTCTGATTCCCAACCTCTGATTCCCCACCTCTGATTCCCCATATCTGATTCCCCGCCTCTGTTTCCCCGCCTCTGATTCCCCGCCTTTGTTTCCCAATATCTGATTCCCCACCTCTGATTCCCCAACTCTGATTCCCCGCCTCTGATTCCCCAGCTCTGATTCCCCGCCTCTGATTCCCCGCGTCTGATTCCCTGCCTCTGATGCCCCGCCTCTGATTCCCCATCACTGATTCCCCGCCTCTGATTCCCCGTGTCTGATTCCCTGCCTTTGATTCCCCGCCTCTGATTCCCCGCCTCTGATTCCCCAACTCTGATTCCCCGCCTCTGATTACCCAGCTCTGATTCCCCGCCTCTGATTCCCCGCGTCTGATTCCCTGCCTCTGATTCCCCGCCTCTGATTCCCCATCTCTGATTCCCCACCTCTTAATCCCCGTGTCTGATACCCAGCCTCTGATACCCCGCCCCTGATTCCCCACCTCTGTTTCCCCATATCTAATTCCCCGCCTGTGATTCCCAAACTCTGATTCCCTGCCTCTGATTCCCCAGATCTGATTCCCCGCCTCTGATTCCCCACATCTGATTCCCTGCCTCTGATTCCCCGACTCTGATTCCCCATCTCTGATTCCCCGCCTCTGAATCCCCGTGTCTGATACCCAGCTTATGATACCCCGCCCCTGATTCCCCACTTCTGATTCCCCATATCTGATACACCGCCTCTGTTTCTGCGCCTCTGATTCCCCGCCTCTGATTCCCCAACTCTGATTCCCCGCCTCTGTTTCCCATATCTGATTCCCCGCCTCTGATTCCCCAACTCTGATTCCCCGCCTCTGATTCCCCAGCTCTGATTCCCCAACTCTGATTCCCCGTGTTTGATTCCCTGCCTCTGATTCCCCACCTCTGATTCCCCATCTCTGATTCACCGCCTTTCATTCGCCACCTCTGATTCCCCATATCAGATTCCCCGCCTCTGTTTCCCCGCCTCTGATTCCCCGCCTCTGTTTCCCCATATCTGATTCCCCGCCTCTGATTCCCCAACTCTGATTCCCCGCCTCTGATTTCCCAGTTCTGATTCCCCGCCTCTGATTCCCCGCTTCTAATTCCCTGCCTCTGATTCCCCGCCTCTGATTCCCATCTCTGATTCCACGACTCTGAATCCCCGTGTCTGATACCCAGCCTCCGATACCCCGCCCCTGATTCCCCACCTCTTATTCCCCATATCTGATTCCCCGCCTCTCTTTCCGCGCCTCTGATTCCCCGCCTCTGATTCCCCATATCTGATTCCCCGACTCTGATTCCCCAACTCTGATTCCCCGCCTCTGATTCCCCAGCTCTGTTTCCCCGCCTCTGATTCCCCGCCTCTGTTTCCCCATATCTAATTCCCCGCCTCTGATTCCCAAACTCTGATTCCCCGCCTCTGATTCCCCAGCTCTGATTCCCCGCCTCTGATTCCCCACATCTGATTCCCTGCCTCTGATTCCCCGCCTCTGATTCCCTGCCTCTGATTGATAGCCACCTCTGAATCCCCATATCTGATTCCCTGCCTCTGATTCCCTGCCTATGATTCCCCGCCTCTGATTCCCCGCCTCTGATTCCCAACCTCTGATTCCCCACCTCTGATTCCCTATATCTGATTCCCTGCATCTGTTTCCCCGCCTCTGATTCCCCGCCTCTGTTTCCCCATATCTGATTCCCGGACTCTGATTCCCCACCTCTGATTCCCCATCTCTGATTCCGCACATCCGATTCCCTGCCTCTGATTCCCGGCCTATGATTCCCCGCGTCTGATTCCCTGCCTCTGATTCCCAACCTCTGATTCCCCACCTCTGATTCCCCATATCTGATTCCCCGCCTCTGTTTCCCCGCCTCTGATTCCCCGCCTTTGTTTCCCCATATCTGATTCCCCACCTCTGATTCCCCAACTCTGATTCCCCGCCTCTGATTCCCCAGCTCTGATTCCCCGCCTCTGATTCCCCGCGTCTGATTCCCTGCCTCTGATGCCCCGCCTCTGATTCCCCATCACTGATTCCCCGCCTCTGATTCCCCGTGTCTGATTCCCTGCCTTTGATTCCCCGCCTCTGATTCCCCGCCTCTGATTCCCCAACTCTGATTCCCCGCCTCTGATTACCCAGCTCTGATTCCCCGCCTCTGATTCCCCGCGTCTGATTCCCTGCCTCTGATTCCCCGCCTCTGATTCCCCATCTCTGATTCCCCACCTCTTAATCCCCGTGTCTGATACCCAGCCTCTGATACCCCGCCCCTGATTCCCCACTTCTGATTCCACATATCTGATTCCCCGCCTCTCTTTCCACGCTTCTGATTCCCCGCCTCTGATTCCCCATATCTGATTCCCCGACTCTGATTCCCCAACGCTGATTCCCCGCCTCTGATTCCCCAGCTCTGTTTCCCCGCCTCTGATTCCCCGCCTCTGTTTCCCCATATCTGATTCCCCGCCTCTGATTCCCCAACTCTGATTCCCCGCCTCTGATTACCCAGCTCTGATTCCCCGCCTCTGATTCCCCGCTTCTGATTCCCTGCCTCTGATTCCCCGCCTCTGATTCCCATCTCTGATTCCACGACTCTGAATCCCCGTGTCTGATACCCAGCCTCCGATACCCCGCCCCTGATTCCCCACCTCTGATTCCCCATATCTGATTCCCCGCCTCTCTTTCCGCGCCTCTGATTCCCTGCCTCCGATTCCCCATATCTGATTCCCCGACTCTGATTCCCCAACTCTGATTCCCCGCCTCTGATTCCCCAGCTCTGTTTCCCCGCCTCTGATTCCCCGCCTCTGTTTCCCCATATCTAATTCCCCGCCTCTGATTCCCAAACTCTGATTCCCCGCCTCTGATTCCCCAGCTCTGATTCCCCGCCTCTGATTCCCCACATCTGATTCCCTGCCTCTGATTCCCCGCCTCTGATTCCCTGCCTCTGATTGATACCCACCTCTGAATCCCCATATCTGATTCCCTGCCTCTGATTCCCTGCCTATGATTCCCCGCCTCTGATTCCCCGCCTCTGATTCCCAACCTCTGATTCCCCACCTCTGATTCCCTATATCTGATTCCCTGCATCTGTTTCCCCGCCTCTGATTCCCCGCCTCTGTTTCCCCATGTCTGATTCCCGGACTCTGATTCCCCACCTCTGATTCCCCATCTCTGATTCCGCACATCCGATTCCCTGCCTCTGATTCCCGGCCTCTGATTCCCAACCTCTGATTCCCCACCTCTGATACCCCATATCTGATTCCCCGCCTCTGTTTCCCCGCCTCTGATTCCCTGCCTCTGTTTCCCCATATCTGATTCCCCACCTCTGATTCCCCAACTCTGATTCCCCGCCTCTGTTTCCCCATATCTGATTCCCCACCTCTGATTCCCCATCTCTGATTCCGCACATCCGATTCCCTGCCTCTGATTCCCCGCCTCTGATTCCCCGCGTCTGATTCCCTGCCTCTGATTCCCCGCCTCTGTTTCCCCATATCTGATTCCCCGCCTCTGATTCCCCAACTCTGATTCCCCGCCTCTGATTCCCCAGCTCTGATTCCCCGCCTCTGATTCCCCGCGTGTGATTCCCTGCCTCTGATGCCCCGCCTCTGATTCCCCATCACTGATTCCCCGCCTCTGATTACCCGTGTCTGATTCCCTGCCTCTGATTCCCCGCCTCTGATTCCCCGCCTCTGATTCCCCAACTCTGGTTCCCCAACTCTGATTCCCCGCCTCTGATTCCCCGCCTCTGATTCCCCGCGTCTCATTCACTGCCTCTGATTCCCCGCCTCTGATTCCCCGTATCTGATTTCCAGCGTCTGATTCCCTGCCTATGATTCCCCACCTCTGATTCCCCATCTCTGATTCACCAACTCTGATTCCCCACCTCTGATTCCCCATATCTGATTCCCCACCTCAGTTTCCCCGCCTCTGATTCACCCCTCTGATTGCCCATATCTGATTCCCCGCCTCTGATTCCCCAACTCTGATTCCCCGCCTCTGATTCCCTGCCTCTGATTCCCCATCTCTGATTCCGCACATCTGATTCCCTGCCTCTGATTCCCCACCTCTGATTCCCCATATCTGATTCCCCGCCTCTGTTTCCCCGTCTCTGATTCCCCGCCTCTGTTTCCCCATATCTAATTCCCCGCCTCTGATTCCCAAACTCTGATTCCCCGCCTCTGTTTCCCCACCTCTGATTCCCCGCCTCTGTTTCCCCATATCTGATTCCCCGCCTCTGATTCCCCGCCTCTGATTCCCCGCCTCTGTTTCCCCATATCTAATTCCCCGCTTCTGATTCCCAAACTCTGATTCCCCGCCTCTGTTTCCCCGCCTCTGATTCCCCGCCTCTGTTTCCCCATATCTGATTCCCCGCCTCTGATTCCCCAACTCTGATTCCCCACCTCTGATTACCCAGCTCTGATTCCCCGACTCTGAATCCCCGTGTCTGATACCCAGCCTCTGATACCCCGCCCCTGATTCCCCACCTCTGATTCCCCATATCTGATTCCCCGCCTCTCGTTCCGCGCCTCTGATTCCCTGCCTCTGATTCCCTATTTCTGATTCCCCGTCTCTGATTCCCCAACTCTGATTCGCCGCCTCTGATTCCCCAGCTCTGTTTCCCCGCCTCTGATTCCCCGCCTCTGTTTCCCCATATCTAATTCCCCGCCTGTGATTCCCAAACTCTGATTCCCTGCCTCTGATTCCCCAGATCTGATTCCCCGCCTCTGATTCCCCACATCTGATTCCCTGCCTCTGATTCCCCGACTCTGGTTCCCCATCTCTGATTCCCCGCCTCTGAATCCCCGTGTCTGATACCCAGCTTATGATACCCCGCCCCTGATTCCCCACTTCTGATTCCCCATATCTGATACACCGCCTCTGTTTCTGCGCCTCTGATTCCCCGCCTCTGATTCCCCAACTCTGATTCCCCGCCTCTGTTTCCCATATCTGATTCCCCGCCTCTGATTCCCCAACTCTGATTCCCCACCTCTGATTCCCCAGCTCTGATTCCCCAACTCTGATTCCCCGTGTTTGATTCCCTGCCTCTGATTCCCCACCTCTGATTCCCCATCTCTGATTCACCGCCTTTCATTCGCCACCTCTGATTCCCCATATCAGATTCCCCGCCTCTGTTTCCCCGCCTCTGATTCCCCGCCTCTGTTTCCCCATATCTGATTCCCCGCCTCTGATTCCCCAACTCTGATTCCCCGCCTCTGATTTCCCAGTTCTGATGCCCCGCCTCTGATTCCCCGCTTCTAATTCCCTGCCTCTGATTCCCCGCCTCTGATTCCCATCTCTGATTCCACGACTCTGAATCCCCGTGTCTGATACCCAGCCTCCGATACCCCGCCCCTGATTCCCCACCTCTTATTCCCCATATCTGATTCCCCGCCTCTCTTTCCGCGCCTCTGATTCCCCGCCTCTGATTCCCCATATCTGATTCCCCGACTCTGATTCCCCAACTCTGATTCCCCGCCTCTGATTCCCCAGCTCTGTTTCCCCGCCTCTGATTCCCCGCCTCTGTTTCCCCATATCTAATTCCCCGCCTCTGATTCCCAAACTCTGATTCCCCGCCTCTGATTCCCCAGCTCTGATTTCCCGCCTCTGATTCCCCACATCTGATTCCCTGCCTCTGATTCCCCGCCTCTGATTCCCTGCCTCTGATTGATAGCCACCTCTGAATCCCCATATCTGATTCCCTGCCTCTGATTCCCTGCCTATGATTCCCCGCCTCTGATTCCCCGCCTCTGATTCCCAACCTCTGATTCCCCACCTCTGATTCCCTATATCTGATTCCCTGCATCTGTTTCCCCGCCTCTGATTCCCCGCCTCTGTTTCCCCATATCTGATTCCCGGACTCTGATTCCCCACCTCTGATTCCCCATCTCTGATTCCGCACATCCGATTCCCTGCCTCTGATTCCCGGCCTCTGATTCCCCGCGTCTGATTCCCTGCCTCTGATTCCCAACCTCTGATTCCCCACCTCTGATTCCCCATATCTGATTACCCGCCTCTGTTTCCCCGCCTCTGATTCCCCGCCTTTGTTTCCCAATATCTGATTCCCCACCTCTGATTCCCCAACTCTGATTCCCCGCCTCTGATTCCCCAGCTCTGATTCCCCGCCTCTGATTCCCCGCGTCTGATTCCCTGCCTCTGATGCCCCGCCTCTGATTCCCCATCACTGATTCCCCGCCTCTGATTCCCCGTGTCTGATTCCCTGCCTTTGATTCCCCGCCTCTGATTCCCCGCCTCTGATTCCCCAACTCTGATTCCCCGCCTCTGATTACCCAGCTCTGATTCCCCGCCTCTGATTCCCCGCGTCTGATTCCCTGCCTCTGATTCCCCGCCTCTGATTCCCCATCTCTGATTCCCCACCTCTTAATCCCCGTGTCTGATACCCAGCCTCTGATACCCCGCCCCTGATTCCCCACCTCTGATTCCCCATATCTGATTCCCCGCCTCTCTTTCCACGCTTCTGATTCCCCGCCTCTGATTCCCCATATCTGATTCCCCGACTCTGATTCCCCAACGCTGATTCCCCGCCTCTGATTCCCCAGCTCTGTTTCCCCGCCTCTGATTCCCCGCCTCTGTTTCCCCATATCTGATTCCCCGCCTCTGATTCCCCAACTCTGATTCCCCGCCTCTGATTACCCAGCTCTGATTCCCCGCCTCTGATTCCCCGCTTCTGATTCCCTGCCTCTGATTCCCCGCCTCTGATTCCCATCTCTGATTCCACGACTCTGAATCCCCGTGTCTGATACCCAGCCTCCGATACCCCGCCCCTGATTCCCCACCTCTGATTCCCCATATCTGATTCCCCGCCTCTCTTTCCGCGCCTCTGATTCCCTGCCTCCGATTCCCCATATCTGATTCCCCGACTCTGATTCCCCAACTCTGATTCCCCGCCTCTGATTCCCCAGCTCTGTTTCCCCGCCTCTGATTCCCCGCCTCTGTTTCCCCATATCTAATTCCCCGCCTCTGATTCCCAAACTCTGATTCCCCGCCTCTGATTCCCCAGCTCTGATTCCCCGCCTCTGATTCCCCACATCTGATTCCCTGCCTCTGATTCCCCGCCTCTGATTCCCTGCCTCTGATTGATACCCACCTCTGAATCCCCATATCTGATTCCCTGCCTCTGATTCCCTGCCTATGATTCCCCGCCTCTGATTCCCCGCCTCTGATTCCCAACCTCTGATTCCCCACCTCTGATTCCCTATATCTGATTCCCTGCATCTGTTTCCCCGCCTCTGATTCCCCGCCTCTGTTTCCCCATATCTGATTCCCGGACTCTGATTCCCCACCTCTGATTCCCCATCTCTGATTCCGCACATCCGATTCCCTGCCTCTGATTCCCGGCCTCTGATTCCCAACCTCTGATTCCCCACCTCTGATTCCCCATATCTGATTCCCCGCCTCTGTTTCCCCGCCTCTGATTCCCCGCCTCTGTTTCCCCATATCTGATTCCCCACCTCTGATTCCCCAACTCTGATTCCCCGCCTCTGTTTCCCCATATCTGATTCCCCGCCTCTGATTCCCCAGCTCTGATTCCCCGCCTCTGATTACCCAGCTCTGATTCCCCGACTCTGAATCCCCGTGTCTGATACCCAGCCTCTGATACCCCGCCACTGATTCCCCACCTCTGATTCCCCATATCTGATTCCCCGCCTCTCATTCCGCGCCTCTGATTCCCTGCCTCTGATTCCCTATTTCTGATTCCCCGTCTCTGATTCCCCAACTCTGATTCGCCGCCTCTGATTCCCCAGCTCTGTTTCCCCGCCTCTGATTCCCCGCCTCTGTTTCCCCATATCTAATTCCCCGCCTGTGATTCCCAAACTCTGATTCCCTGCCTCTGATTCCCCAGATCTGATTCCCCGCCTCTGATTCCCCACATCTGATTCCCTGCCTCTGATTCCCCGACTCTGATTCCCCATCTCTGATTCCCCGCCTCTGAATCCCCGTGTCTGATACCCAGCTTATGATACCCCGCCGCTGATTCCCCACTTCTGATTCCCCATATCTGATACACCGCCTCTGTTTCTGCGCCTCTGATTCCCCGCCTCTGATTCCACAACTCTGATTCCCCGCCTCTGTTTCCCATATCTGATTCCCCGCCTCTGATTCCCCAACTCTGATTCCCCGCCTCTGATTCCCCAGCTCTGATTCCCCAACTCTGATTCCCCGTGTTTGATTCCCTGCCTCTGATTCCCCACCTCTGATTCCCCATCTCTGATTCACCGCCTTTCATTCGCCACCTCTGATTCCCCATATCAGATTCCCCGCCTCTGTTTCCCCGCCTCTGATTCCCCGCCTCTGTTTCCCCATATCTGATTCCCCGCCTCTGATTCCCCAACTCTGATTCCCCGCCTCTGATTACCCAGCTCTGATTCCCCGCCTCTGATTCCCCGCTTCTGATTCCCTGCCTCTGATTCCCCGCCTCTGATTCCCATCTCTGATTCCACGACTCTGAATCCCCGTGTCTGATACCCAGCCTCCGATACCCCGCCCCTGATTCCCCACCTCTGATTCCCCATATCTGATTCCCCGCCTCTCTTTCCGCGCCTCTGATTCCCCGCCTCTGATTCCCCATATCTGATTCCCCGACTCTGATTCCCCAACTCTGATTCCCCGCCTCTGATTCCCCAGCTCTGTTTCCCCGCCTCTGATTCCCCGTATCTGATTCCCCGCGTCTGATTCCCTGCCTCTGATTCCCCACCTCTGATTCCCCATCTCTGATTCACCAACTCTGATTCCCCACCTCTGATTCCCCATATCTGATTCCCCACCTCAGTTTCCCCGCCTCTGATTCACCCCTCTGATTGCCCATATCTGATTCCACGCCTCTGATTCCCCAACTCTGATTCCCCGCCTCTGATTCCCTGCCTCTGATTCCCCATCTCTGATTCCGCACATCTGATTCCCTGCCTCTGATTCCCCATATCTGATTCCCCGCCTCTCTTTCCGCGCCTCTGATTCCCCACCTCTGATTCCCCATATCTGATTCCCCGACTCTGATTCCCCAACTCTGATTCCCCGCCTCTGATTCCCCAGCTCTGTTTCCCCGCCTCTGATTCCCCGCCTCTGTTTCCCCATATCTAATTCCCCGCCTCTGATTCCCAAACTCTGATTCCCCGCCTCTGATTCCCCAGCTCTGATTCCCCGCCTCTGATTCCCCACATCTGATTCCCTGCCTCTGATTCCCCGCCTCTGATTCCCTGCCTCTGATTGATACCCACCTCTGAATCCCCATATCTGATTCCCTGCCTCTGATTCCCTGCCTATGATTCCCCGCCTCTGATTCCCCGCCTCTGATTCCCAACCTCTGATTCCCCACCTCTGATTCCCTGTATCTGATTCCCTGCATCTGTTTCCCCGCCTCTGATTCCCCGCCTCTATTTCCCCATATCTGATTCCCGGACTCTGATTCCCCACCTCTGATTCCCCATCTCGGATTCCGCACATCCGATTCCCTGCCTCTGATTCCCGGCCTCTGATTCCCCGCATCTGATTCCCTGCCTCTGATTCCCAACCTCTGATTCCCCACCTCTGATTCCCCATATCTGATTCCCCGCCTCTGTTTTCCCGCCTCTGATTCCCCGCCTTTGTTTCCCCATATCTGATTCCCCACCTCTGATTCCCCAACTCTGATTCCCCGCCTCTGATTCCCCAGCTCTGATTCCCCGCCTCTGATTCCCCGCGTCTGATTCCCTGCCTCTGATGCCCCGCCTCTGATTCCCCATCACTGATTCCCCGCCTCTGATTCCCCGTGTCTGATTCCCTGCCTTTGATTCCCCGCCTCTGATTCCCCGCCTCTGATTCCCCAACTCTGATTCCCCGCCTCTGATTACCCAGCTCTGATTCCCCGCCTCTGATTCCCCGCGTCTGATTCCCTGCCTCTGATTCCCCGCCTCTGATTCCCCATCTCTGATTCCCCACCTCTTAATCCCCGTGTCTTATACCCAGCCTCTGATACCCCGCCCCTGATTCCCCACCTCTGATTCCCCATATCTGATTCCCTGCCTCTCTTTCCACGCTTCTGATTCCCCGCCTCTGATTCCCCAGCTCTGATTCCCCGCCTCTGATTCCCCGCGTCTGATTCCCTGCCTCTGATGCCCCGCCTCTGATTCCCCATCACTGATTCCCCGCCTCTGATTCCCCGTGTCTGATTCCCTGCCTTTGAATCCCCGCCTCTGATTCCCCGCCTCTGATTCCCCAACTCTGATTCCCCGCCTCTGATTACCCAGCTCTGATTCACCGCCTCTGATTCCCCGCGTCTGATTCCCTGCCTCTGATTCCCCGCCTCTGATTCCCCATCTCTGATTCCCCACCTCTTAATCCCCGTGTCTGATACCCAGCCTCTGATACCCCGCCCCTGATTCCCCGCCTCTGATTCCCCAACTCTGATTCCCCGCCTCTGATTCCCCAGCTCTGTTTCCCCGCCTCTGATTCCCCGCTTCTGTTTCCCCATATCTAATTCCCCGCCTCTGATTCCCAAACACTGATTCCCCGCCTCTGATTACCCAGCTCTGATTCCCCGCCTCTGATTCCCCGCGTCTGATTCCCTGCCTCTGATTCCCCGCCTCTGATTCCCCATCTCTGATTCCCCGCCTCTGAATCCCCGTGTCTGATACCCAGCCTCTGATACCCCGCCCCTGATTCCCCACCTCTGATTCCCCATATCTGATTCCCCGCCTCTCTTTCCGCGCTTCTGATTCCCCGCCTCTGATTCCCCATATCTGATTCCCCGACTCTGATTCCCCAACTCTGATTCCCCGCCTCTGATTCCCCAGCTCTGTTTCCCCGCCTCTGATTCCCCGCCTCTGATTCCCCATATCTGATTCCCCGCCTCTGATTTCCCAACTCTGATTCCCCGCCTCTGATTACCCAGCTCTGATTCCCCGCCTCTGATTCCCCGCTTCTGATTCCCTGCCTCTGATTCCCCGCCTCTGTTTCCCATCTCTGATTCCACGACTCTGAATCCCCGTGTCTGATACCCAGCCTCCGATACCCCGCCCCTGATTCCCCACCTCTGATTCCCCATATCTGATTCCCCGCCTCTCTTTCCGCGCCTCTGATTCCCTGCCTCTGATTCCCCATATCTGTTTCCCCGCCTCTGATTCCCCGCCTCTGTTTCCCCATATCTAATTCCCCGCCTCTGATTCCCAAACTCTGATTCCCCGCCTCTGATTCCCCAGCTCTGATTCCCCGCCTCTGATTCCCCACATCTGATTCCCTGCCTCTGATTCCCCGCCTCTGATTCCCTGCCTCTGATTGATACCCACCTCTGAATCCCCATATCTGATTCCCTGCCTCTGATTCCCTGCCTATGATTCCCCGCCTCTGATTCCCCGCCTCTGATTCCCAACCTCTGATTCCCCACCTCTGATTCCCTATATCTGATTCCCTGCATCTGTTTCCCCGCCTCTGATTCCCCGCCTCTGTTTCCCCATATCTGATTCCCGGACTCTGATTCCCCACCTCTGATTCCCCATCTCTGATTCCGCACATCCGATTCCCTGCCTCTGATTCCCGGCCTCTGATTCCCAACCTCTGATTCCCCACCTCTGATTCCCCATATCTGATTCCCCGCCTCTGTTTCCCCGCCTCTGATTCCCCGCCTCTGTTTCCCCATATCTGATTCCCCACCTCTGATTCCCCAACTCTGATTCCCCGCCTCTGTTTCCCCATATCTGATTCCCCGCCTCTGATTCCCCAGCTCTGATTCCCCGCCTCTGATTCCCCGCGTCTGATTCCCCAGCTCTGATTCCCCGCCTCTGATTCCCCACATCTGATTCCCTGCCTCTGATGCCCCGCCTCTGATTCCCCATCACTGATTCCCCGCCTCTGATTCCCCGTGTCTGATTCCCTGCCTTTGATTCCCCGCCTCTGATTCCCCGCCTCTGATTCCCCAACTCTGATTCCCCGCCTCGGATTACCCAGCTCTGATTCCCCGCCTCTGATTCCCCGCGTCTGATTCCCTGCCTCTGATTCCCCATATCTGATTCCCCGCCTCTCTTTCCGCGCTTCTGATTCCCCGCCTCTTATTCCCCATATCTGATTCCCCGACTCTGATTCCCCAACTCTGATTCCCCGCCTCTGATTCCCCAGTTCTGTTTCCCCGCCTCTGATTCCCCGCCTCTGTTTCCCCATATCTAATTCCCCGCCTCTGATTCCCCACATCTGATTCCCTGCCTCTCATTCCCCGCTTCAGATTCCCTGCCTCTGATTCCCTGCCTCTGATTCCCCGCCTCTGATTCCCCGCCTCTGATTCCCAACCTCTGATTCCCCACCTCTGATTCCCCATATCTGATTCCCCGCCTCTGATTCCCCGCCTCTGATTCCCCGCCTCTGTTTCCCCATATCTGATTCCCGGACTCTGATACCCCACCTCTGATTCCCCATCTCTGATTCCGCACATCCGATTCCCTGCCTCTGATTCCCCGCCTCTGATTCCCCGCGTCTGATTCCCTGCCTCTGATTCCCCGCCTCTGTTTCCCCATATCTGATTCCCCGCCTTTGATTCCCCAACTCTGATTCCCCGCCTCTGATTCCCCAGCTCTGATTCCCCGCCTCTGATTCCCCGCGTCTGATTCCCTGCCTCTGATGCCCCGCCTCTGATTCCCCATCACTGATTCCCCGCCTCTGATTACCCGTGTCTGATTCCCTGCCTCTGATTCCCCGCCTCTGATTCCCCGCCTCTGATTCCCCAACTCTGGTTCCCCAACTCTGATTCCCCGCCTCTGATTCCCCGCCTCTGATTCCCCGCGTCTGATTCCCTGCCTCTGATTCCCCGCCTCTGATTCCCCGTATCTGATTCCGCGCGTCTGATTCCCTGCCTCTGATTCCCCACCTCTGATTCCCCATCTCTGATTCACCAACTCTGATTCCCCACCTCTGATTCCCCATATCTGATTCCCCGCCTCAGTTTCCCCGCCTCTGATTCACCCCACTGATTGCCCATATCTGATTCCCCGCCTCTGATTCCCCATCTCTGATTCCCCGCCTCTGATTCCCTGCCTCTGATTCCCCATCTCTGATTCCGCACATCTGATTCCCTGCCTCTGATTCCCCACCTCTGATTCCCCATATCTGATTCCCCGCCTCTGTTTCCCCGTCTCTGATTCCCCGCCTCTGTTTCCCCATATCTAATTCCCCACCTCTGATTCCCAAACTCTGATTCCCCGCCTCTGTTTCCCCACCTCTGATTCCCCGCCTCTGTTTCCCCATATCTGATTCCCCGCCTCTGATTCCCCGCCTCTGATTCCCCGCCTCTGTTTCCCCATATCTAATTCCCCGCTTCTGATTCCCAAACTCTGATTCCCCGCCTCTGTTTCCCCGCCTCTGATTCCCCGCCTCTGTTTCCCCATATCTGATTCCCCGCCTCTGATTCCCCAACTCTGATTCCCCACCTCTGATTACCCAGCTCTGATTCCCCGACTCTGAATCCCCGTGTCTGATACCCAGCCTCTGATACCCCGCCCCTGATTCCCCACCTCTGATTCCCCATATCTGATTCCCCGCCTCTCGTTCCGCGCCTCTGATTCCCTGCCTCTGATTCCCTATTTCTGATTCCCCGTCTCTGTTTCCCCATATCTAATTCCCCGCCTGTGATTCCCAAACTCTGATTCCCTGCCTCTGATTCCCCAGATCTGATTCCCCGCCTCTGATTCCCCACATCTGATTCCCTGCCTCTGATTCCCCGACTCTGATTCCCCATCTCTGATTCCCCGCCTCTGAATCCCCGTGTCTGATACCCAGCTTATGATACCCCGCCCCTGATTCCCCACTTCTGATTCCCCATATCTGATACACCGCCTCTGTTTCTGCGCCTCTGATTCCCCGCCTCTGATTCCCCAACTCTGATTCCCCGCCTCTGTTTCCCATATCTGATTCCCCGCCTCTGATTCCCCAACTCTGATTCCCCGCCTCTGATTCCCCAGCTCTGATTCCCCAACTCTGATTCCCCGTGTTTGATTCCCTGCCTCTGATTCCCCACCTCTGATTCCCCATCTCTGATTCACCGCCTTTCATTCGCCACCTCTGATTCCCCATATCAGATTCCCCGCCTCTGTTTCCCCGCCTCTGATTCCCCGCCTCTGTTTCCCCATATCTGATTCCCCGCCTCTGATTCCCCAACTCTGATTCCCCGCCTCTGATTACCCAGCTCTGATTCCCCGCCTCTGATTCCCCGCTTCTGATTCCCTGCCTCTGATTCCCCGCCTCTGATTCCCATCTCTGATTCAACGACTCTGAATCCCCGTGTCTGATACCCAGCCTCCGATACACCGCCCCTGATTCCCCACCGCTGATTCCCCATATCTGATTCCCCGCCTCTCTTTCCGCGCCTCTGATTCCCCGCCTCTGATTCCCCATATCTGATTCCCCGACTCTGATTCCCCAACTCTGATTCCCCGCCTCTGATTCCCCAGCTCTGTTTCCCCGCCTCTGATTCCCCGCCTCTGTTTCCCCATATCTAATTCCCCACCTCTGATTCCCAAACTCTGATTCCCCGCCTCTGATTCCCCAGCTCTGATTCCCCGCCTCTGATTCCCCACATCTGATTCCCTGCCTCTGATTCCCCGCCTCTGATTCCCTGCCTCTGATTGATACCCACCTCTGAATCCCCATATCTGATTCCCTGCCTCTGATTCCCTGCCTATGATTCCCCGCCTCTGATTCCCCGCCTCTGATTCCCAACCTCTGATTCCCCACCTCTGATTCCCTGTATCTGATTCCCTGCATCTGTTTCCCCGCCTCTGATTCCCCGCCTCTGTTTCCCCATATCTGATTCCCGGACTCTGATTCCCCACCTCTGATTCCCCATCTCTGATTCCGCACATCCGATTCCCTGCCTCTGATTCCCGGCCTCTGATTCCCCGCGTCTGATTCCCTGCCTCTGATTCCCAACCTCTGATTCCCCACCTCTGATTCCCCATATCTGATTCCCCGCCTCTGTTTCCCCGCCTCTGATTCCCCGCCTTTGTTTCCCCATATCTGATTCCCCACCTCTGATTCCCCAACTCTGATTCCCCGCCTCTGATTCCCCAGCTCTGATTCCCCGCCTCTGATTCCCCGCGTCTGATTCCCTGCCTCTGATGCCCCGCCTCTGATTCCCCATCACTGATTACCCGCCTCTGATTCCCCGTGTCTGATTCCCTGCCTTTGATTCCCCGCCTCTGATTCCCCGCCTCTGATTCCCCAACTCTGATTCCCCGCCTCTGATTACCCAGCTCTGATTCCCCGCCTCTGATTCCCCGCATCTGATTCCCTGCCTCTGATTCCCCGCCTCTGATTCCCCATCTCTGATTCCCCACCTCTTAATCCCCGTGTCTTATACCCAGCCTCTGATACCCCGCCCCTGATTCCCCACCTCTGATTCCCCATATCTGATTCCCCGCCTCTCTTTCCACGCTTCTGATTCCCCGCCTCTGATTCCCCAGCTCTGATTCCCCGCCTCTGATTCCCCGCGTCTGATTCCCTGCCTCTGATGCCCCGCCTCTGATTCCCCATCACTGATTCCCCGCCTCTGATTCCCCGTGTCTGATTCCCTGCCTTTGATTCCCCGCCTCTGATTCCCCGCCTCTGATTCCCCAACTCTGATTCCCCGCCTCTGATTACCCAGCTCTGATTCCCCGCCTCTGATTCCCCGCGTCTGATTCCCTGCCTCTGATTCCCCGCCTCTGATTCCCCATCTCTGATTCCCCACCTCTTAATCCCCGTGTCTGATACCCAGCCTCTGATACCCCGCCCCTGATTCCCCACCTCTGATTCCCCAACTCTGATTCCCCGCCTCTGATTCCCCAGCTCTGTTTCCCCGCCTCTGATTCCCCGCTTCTGTTTCCCCATATCAAATTCCCCGCCTCTGATTCCCAAACACTGATTCCCCGCCTCTGATTACCCAGCTCTGATTCCCCGCCTCTGATTCCCCGCGTCTGATTCCCTGCCTCTGATTCCCCGCCTCTGATTCCCCATCTCTGATTCCCCGCCTCTGAATCCCCGTGTCTGATACCCAGCCTCTGATACCCCGCCCCTGATTCCCCACCTCTGATTCCCCATATCTGATTCCCCGCCTCTCTTTCCGCGCTTCTGATTCCACGCCTCTGATTCCCCATATCTGATTCCCCGACTCTGATTCCCCAACTCTGATTCCCCGCCTCTGATTCCCCAGCTCTGTTTCCCCGCCTCTGATTCCCCGCCTCTGATTCCCCATATCTGATTCCCCGCCTCTGATTCCCCAACTCTGATTCCCCGCCTCTGATTACCCAGCTCTGATTCCCCGCCTCTGATTCCCCGCTTCTGATTCCCTGCCTCTGATTCCCCGCCTCTGATTCCCATCTCTGATTCCACGACTCTGAATCCCCGTGTCTGATACCCAGCCTCCGATACCCCGCCCCTGATTCCCCACCTCTGATTCCCCATATCTGATTCCCCGCCTCTCTTTCCGCGCCTCTGATTCCCTGCCTCTGATTCCCCATATCTGATTCCCCGACTCTGATTCCCCAACTCTGATTCCCCGCCTCTGATTCCCCAGCTCTGTTTCCCCGCCTCTGATTCCCCGCCTCTGTTTCCCCATATCTAATTCCCCGCCTCTGATTCCCAAACTCTGATTCCCCGCCTCTGATTCCCCAGCTCTGATTCCCCGCCTCTGATTCCCCACATCTGATTCCCTGCCTCTGATTCCCCGCCTCTGATTCCCTGCCTCTGATTGATACCCACCTCTGAATCCCCATATCTGATTCCCTGCCTCTGATTCCCTGCCTATGATTCCCCGCCTCTGATTCCCCGCCTCTGATTCCCAACCTCTGATTCCCCACCTCTGAATCCCTATATCTGATTCCCTGCATCTGTTTCCCCGCCTCTGATTCCCCGCCTCTGTTTCCCCATATCTGATTCCAGGACTCTGATTCCCCACCTCTGATTCCCCATCTCTGATTCCGCACATCCGATTCCCTGCCTCTGATTCCCGGCCTCTGATTCCCAACCTCTGATTCCCCACCTCTGATTCCCCATATCTGATTCCCCGCCTCTGTTTCCCCGCCTCTGATTCCCCGCCTCTGTTTCCCCATATCTGATTCCCCACCTCTGATTCCACAACTCTGATTCCCCGCCTCTGTTTCCCCATATCTGATTCCCTGCCTCTGATTCCCCAGCTCTGATTCCCCGCCTCTGATTCCCCGCGTCTGATTCCCCAGCTCTGATTCCCCGCCTCTGATTCCCCACATCTGATTCCCTGCCTCTGATGCCCCGCCTCTGATTCCCCATCACTGATTCCCCGCCTCTGATTCCCCGTGTCTGATTCCCTGCCTTTGATTCCCCGCCTCTGATTCCCCGCCTCTGATTCCCCAACTCTGATTCCCCGCCTCTGATTACCCAGCTCTGATTCCCCGCCTCTGATTCCCCGCGTCTGATTCCCTGCCTCTGATTCCCCATATCTGATTCCCCGCCTCTCTTTCCGCGCTTCTGATTCCCCGCCTCTTATTCCCCATATCTGATTCCCCGACTCTGATTCCCCAACTCTGATTCCCCGCCTCTGATTCCCCAGCTCTGTTTCCCCGCCTCTGATTCCCCGCCTCTGTTTCCCCATATCTAATTCCCCGCCTCTGATTCCCCACATCTGATTCCCTGCCTCTCATTCCCCGCTTCAGATTCCCTGCCTCTGATTCCCTGCCTCTGATTCCCCGCCTCTGATTCCCCGCCTCTGATTCCCAAACTCTGATTCCCCACCTCTGATTCCCCATATCTGATTCCCCGCCTCTGATTCCCCGCCTCTGATTCCCCGCCTCTGTTTCCCCATATCTGATTCCCGGACTCTGATACCCCACCTCTGATTCCCCATCTCTGATTCCGCACATCCGATTCCCTGCCTCTGATTCCCCGCCTCTGATTCCCCGCGTCTGATTCCCTGCCTCTGATTCCCCGCCTCTGTTTCCCCATATCTGATTCCCCGCCTCTGATTCCGCAACTCTGATTCCCCGCCTCTGATTCCCCAGCTCTGATTCCCCGCCTCTGATTCCCCGCGTCTGATTCCCTGCCTCTGATGCCCCGCCTCTGATTTCCCATCACTGATTCCCCGCCTCTGATTACCCGTGTCTGATTCCCTGCCTCTGATTCCCCGCCTCTGATTCCCCGCCTCTGATTCCCCAACTCTGGTTCCCCAACTCTGATTCCCCGCCTCTGATTCCCCGCCTCTGATTCCCCGCGTCTGATTCCCTGCCTCTGATTCCCCGCCTCTGATTCCCCGTATCTGATTCCCCGCGTCTGATTCCCTGCCTCTGATTCCCCACCTCTGATTCCCCATCTCTGATTCACCAACTCTGATTCCCCACCTCTGATTCCCCATATCTGATTCCCCGCCTCAGTTTCCCCGCCTCTGATTCACCCCTCTGATTGCCCATATCTGATTCCCCGCCTCTGATTCCCCAACTCTGATTCCCCGCCTCTGATTCCCTGCCTCTGATTCCCCATCTCTGATTCCGCACATCTGATTCCCTGCCTCTGATTCCCCACCTCTGATTCCCCATATCTGATTCCCCGCCTCTGTTTCCCCGTCTCTGATTCCCCGCCTCTGTTTCCCCATATCTAATTCCCCGCCTCTGATTCCCAAACTCTGATTCCCCGCCTCTGTTTCCCCAACTCTGATTCCCCGCCTCTGTTTCCCCATATCTGATTCCCCGCCTCTGATTCCCCGCCTCTGATTCCCCGCCTCTGTTTCCCCATATCTGATTCCCCGCCTCTGATTCCCCAACTCTGATTCCCCACCTCTGATTACCCAGCTCTGATTCCCCGACTCTGAATCCCCGTGTCTGATACCCAGCCTCTGATACCCCGCCCCTGATTCCCCACCTCTGATTCCCCATATCTGATTCCCCGCCTCTCGTTCCGCGCCTCTGATTCCCTGCCTCTGATTCCCTATTTCTGATTCCCCGTCTCTGATTCCCCAACTCTGATTCGCCGCCTCTGATTCCCCAGCTCTGTTTCCCAGCCTCTGATTCCCCGCCTCTGTTTCCCCATATCTAATTCCCCGCCTGTGATTCCCAAACTCTGATTCCCTGCCTCTGATTCCCCAGATCTGATTCCCCGCCTCTGATTCCCCACATCTGATTCCCTGCCTCTGATTCCCCGACTCTGATTCCCCATCTCTGATTCCCCGCCTCTGAATCCCCGTGTCTGATACCCAGCTTATGATACCCCGCCCCTGATTCCCCACTTCTGATTCCCCATATCTGATACACCGCCTCTGTTTCTGCGCCTCTGATTCCCCGCCTCTGATTCCCCAACTCTGATTCCCCGCCTCTGTTTCCCATATCTGATTCCCCGCCTCTGATTCCCCAACTCTGATTCCCCGCCTCTGATTCCCCAGCTCTGATTCCCCAACTCTGATTCCCCGTGTTTGATTCCCTGCCTCTGATTCCCCACCTCTGATTCCCCATCTCTGATTCACCGCCTTTCATTCGCCACCTCTGATTCCCCATATCAGATTCCCCGCCTCTGTTTCCCCGCCTCTGATTCCCCGCCTCTGTTTCCCCATATCTGATTCCCCGCCTCTGATTCCCCAACTCTGATTCCCCGCCTCTGATTACCCAGCTCTGATTCCCCGCCTCTGATTCCCCGCTTCTGATTCCCTGCCTCTGATTCCCCGCCTCTGATTCCCATCTCTGATTCCACGACTCTGAATCCCCGTGTCTGATACCCAGCCTCCGATACCCCGCCCCTGATTCCCCACCTCTGATTCCCCATATCCGATTCCCCGCCTCTCTTTCCGCACCTCTGATTCCCCGCCTCTGATTCCCCATATCTGAGTCCCCGACTCTGATTCCCCAACTCTGATTCCCCGCCTCTGATTCCCCAGCTCTGTTTCCCCGCCTCTGATTCCCCGCCTCTGTTTCCCCATATCTAATTCCCCGCCTCTGATTCCCAAACTCTGATTCCCCGCCTCTGATTCCCCAGCTCTGATTCCCCGCCTCTGATTCCCCACATCTGATTCCCTGCCTCTGATTCCCCGCCTCTGATTCCCTGCCTCTGATTGATACCCACCTCTAAATCCCCATATCTGATTCCCTGCCTCTGATTCCCTGCCTATGATTCCCCGCCTCTGATTCCCCGCCTCTGATTCCCAACCTCTGATTCCCCACCTCTGATTCCCTGTATCTGATTCCCTGCATCTGTTTCCCCGCCTCTGATTCCCCGCCTCTGTTTCCCCATATCTGATTCCCGGACTCTGATTCCCCACCTCTGATTCCCCATCTCTGATTCCGCACATCCGATTCCCTGCCTCTGATTCCCGGCCTCTGATTCCCCGCGTCTGATTCCCTGCCTCTGATTCCCAACCTCTGATTCCCCACCTCTGATTCCCCATATCTGATTCCCCGCCTCTGTTTCCCCGCCTCTGATTCCCCGCCTTTGTTTCCCCATATCTGATTCCCCACCTCTGATTCCCCAACTCTGATTCCCCGCCTCTGATTCCCCAGCTCTGATTCCCCGCCTCTGATTCCCCGCGTCTGATTCCCTGCCTCTGATGCCCCGCCTCTGATTCCCCATCACTGATTCCCCGCCTCTGATTCCCCGTGTCTGATTCCCTGCCTTTGATTCCCCGCCTCTGATTCCCCGCCTCTGATTCCCCAACTCTGATTCCCCGCCTCTGATTACCCAGCTCTGATTCCCCGCCTCTGATTCCCCGCGTCTGATTCCCTGCCTCTGATTCCCCGCCTCTGATTCCCCATCTCTGATTCCCCACCTCTTAATCCCCGTGTCTGATACCCAGCCTCTGATACCCCGCCCCTGATTCCCCACCTCTGATTCCCCATATCTGATTCCCCGCCTCTCTTTCCACGCTTCTGATTCCCCGCCTCTGATTCCCCATATCTGATTCCCCGACTCTGATTCCCCAACCCTGATTCCCCGCCTCTGATTCCCCAGCTCTGTTTCCCCGCCCCTGATTCCCCACCTCTGATTCCCCATATCTGATTCCCCGCCTCTCTTTCCACGCTTCTGATTCCCCGCCTCTGATTCCCCATATCTGATTCCCTGCCTCTGATTCCCCGCCTCTGATTCCCTGCCTCTGATTGATACCCACCTCTAAATCCCCATATCTGATTCCCTGCCTCTGATTCCCTGCCTATGATTCCCCGCCTCTGATTCCCCGCCTCTGATTCCCAACCTCTGATTCCCCACCTCTGATTCCCTGTATCTGATTCCCTGCATCTGTTTCCCCGCCTCTGATTCCCCGCCTCTGTTTCCCCATATCTGATTCCCGGACTCTGATTCCCCACCTCTGATTCCCCATCTCTGATTCCGCACATCCGATTCCCTGCCTCTGATTCCCGGCCTCTGATTCCCCGCGTCTGATTCCCTGCCTCTGATTCCCAACCTCTGATTCCCCACCTCTGATTCCCCATATCTGATTCCCCGCCTCTGTTTCCCCGCCTCTGATTCCCCGCCTTTGTTTCCCCATATCTGATTCCCCACCTCTGATTCCCCAACTCTGATTCCCCGCCTCTGATTCCCCAGCTCTGATTCCCCGCCTCTGATTCCCCGCGTCTGATTCCCTGCCTCTGATGCCCCGCCTCTGATTCCCCATCACTGATTCCCCGCCTCTGATTCCCCGTGTCTGATTCCCTGCCTTTGATTCCCCGCCTCTGATTCCCCGCCTCTGATTCCCCAACTCTGATTCCCCGCCTCTGATTACCCAGCTCTGATTCCCCGCCTCTGATTCCCCGCGTCTGATTCCCTGCCTCTGATTCCCCGCCTCTGATTCCCCATCTCTGATTCCCCACCTCTTAATCCCCGTGTCTGATACCCAGCCTCTGATACCCCGCCCCTGATTCCCCACCTCTGATTCCCCATATCTGATTCCCCGCCTCTCTTTCCACGCTTCTGATTCCCCGCCTCTGATTCCCCATATCTGATTCCCCGACTCTGATTCCCCAACTCTGATTCCCCGCCTCTGATTCCCCAGCTCTGTTTCCCCGCCTCTGATTCCCCGCTTCTCTTTCCCCATATCTAATTCCCCGCCTCTGATTCCCAAACACTGATTCCCCGCCTCTGATTACCCAGCTCTGATTCCCCGCCTCTGATTCCCCGCGTCTGATTCCCTGCCTCTGATTCCCCGCCTCTGATTCCCCATCTCTGATTCCCCGCCTCTGAATCCCCGTGTCTGATACCCAGCCTCTGATACCCCGCCCCTGATTCCCCACCTCTGATTCCCCATATCTGATTCCCCGCCTCTCTTTCCGTGCTTCTGATTCCCCGCCTCTGATTCCCCATATCTGATTCCCCGACTCTGATTCCCCAACGCTGATTCCCCGCCTCTGATTCCCCAGCTCTGTTTCCCCGCCTCTGATTCCCCGCCTCTGATTCCCCATATCTAATTCCCCACCCCTGATTCCCAAACACTGATTCCCCGCCTCGGATTCCCCAGCTCTGATTCCCCGCCTCTGATTCCCCACATCTGATTCCCTGCCTCTCATTCCCCGCTTCAGATTCCCTGCCTCTGATTCCCTGCCTCTGACTCCCCGCCTCTGATTCCCCGCCTCTGATTCCCAACCTCTGATTCACCACCTCTGATTCCCCATATCTGATTCCCCGCCTCTGATTCCCCGCCTCTGATTCCCCGCCTCTGTTTCCCCATATCTGATTCCCGGACTCTGATTCCCCACCTCTGATTCCCCATCTCTGATTCCGCACATCCGATTCCCTGCCTCTGATTCCCTGCCTCTGATTCCCCGCGTCTGATTCCCTGCCTCTGATTCCCCGCCTCTGTTTCCCCATATCTGATTCCCCGCATCTGATTCCCCAACTCTGATTCCCCGCCTCTGATTCCCCAGCTCTGATTCCCCGCATCTGATTCCCCGCGTCTGATTCCCTGCCTCTGATGCCCCGCCTCTGATTCCCCATCACTGATTCCCTGCCTCTGATTACCCGTGTCTGATTCCCTGCCTCTGATTCCCCGCCTCTGATTCCCCACCTCTGATTCCCCAACTCTGATTCCCCGCCTCTGATTCCCCAGCTCTGATTCCCCGCCTCTGATTCCCCGCGTCTGATTCCCTGCCTCTGATTCCCCGACTCTGATTCCCCGTATCTGATTCCCCGCGTCTGATTCCCTGCCTCTGATTCCCCGCCTCTGATTCCCCATCTCTGATTCACCAACTCTGATTCCCCACCTCTGATTCCCCATATCTGATTTCCCGCCACAGTTTCCCCGCCTCTGATTCACCCCTCTGATTGCCCATATCTGATTCCCCGCCTCTGATTCCCCAACTCTGATTCCCCGCCTCTGATTCCCTGCCTCTGATTCCCCATCTCTGATTCCGCACATCTGATTCCCTGCCTCTGATTCCCCACCTCTGATTCCCCATATCTGATTCCCTGCCTCTGTTTCCCCGCCTCTGATTCCCCGCCTCTGTTTCCCCATATCTGATTCCCGGACTCTGATTCCCCACCTCTGATTCCCCATCTCTGATTCCACACATCCGATTCCCTGCCTCTGATTCCCGGCCTCTGATTCCCCGCGTCTGTTTCCCTGCCTCTGATTCAAAAACTCTGATTCCCCACCTCTGATTCCCCATATCTGATTCCCCGCCTCTGATTCCCCGCGTCTGATTCCCTGCCTCTGATGCCCCGCCTCTGATTTCCGGCCTCTGATTCCCCAACTCTGATTCCCCGTGTCTGATACCCTGCCTCTGATCCCCGCCTCTGATTTCCCGCCTCTGATTCCCCAACTCTGATTCCCCGCCTCTGATTCCCCAGCTCTGATTCCCCGCCTCTGATTCCCCGCGTCTGATTCCCTGCCTCTGATTCCCCGCCTCTGATTCCCCGTATCTGATTCCCCGCGTCTGATTCCCTGCCTCTGATTCCCCGCCTCTGATTCCCCATCTCTGATTCACCAACTCTGATTCCCCACCTCTGATTCCCCATATCTGATTTCCCGCATCATATTCCCCGCCTCTGATTCACCCCTCTGATTGCCCATATCTGATTCCCCGCCTCTGATTCCCCAACTCTGATTCCCCGCCTCTGATTCCCTGCCTCTGATTCCCCATCTCTGATTCCGCACATCTGATTCCATGCCTCTGATTCCCCACCTCTGATTCCCCATATCTGATTCCCCGCCTCTGTTTCCCCGCCTCTGATTCCCCGACTCTGTTTCCCCATATCTAATTCCCCACCTCTGATTCCCAAACTCTGATTCCCCGCCTCTGTTTCCCCGCCTCTGATTCCCCGCCTCTGTTTCCCCATATCTGATTCCCCGCCTCTGATTCCCCAACTCTGATTCCCCACCTCTGATTACCCAGCTCTGATTCCCCGACTCTGAATCCCCGTGTCTGATACCCAGCCTCTGATTCCCTATTTCTGATTCCCCGCCTCTGATTCCGCACATCCGATTCCCTGCCTCTGATTCCCGGCCTCTGATTCCCCGCGTCTGATTCCCTGCCTCTGATTCCCAACCTCTGATTCCCCACCTCTGATTCCCCATATCTGATTCCCAGCCTCTGTTTCCCCGCCTCTGATTCCCCGCCTCTGTTTCCCCATATCTCATTCCCCACCTCTGATTCCCCAACTCTGATTCCCCGCCTCTGATTCCCCAGCTCTGATTCCCCGCCTCTGATTCCCCGCGTCTGATTCCCTGCCTCTGATGCCCCGCCTCTGATTCCCCGCCTCTGATTCCTCAACTCTGATTCCCCGCCTCTGATTCCCCAGCTCTGATTCCCCGCCTCTGATTCCCCGCGTCTGATTCCCTGCCTCTGATTCCCCGCCTCTGATTCCCCATCTCTGATTCCCCGCCTCTTAATCCCCGTGTCTGATACCCAGCCTCTGATACCCCGCCCCTGATTCCCCACCTCTGATTCCCCATATCTGATTCCCCGCCTCTCTTTCCGCGCTTCTGATTCCCCGCCTCTGATTCCCCATATCTGATTCCCCGACTCTGATTCCCCAACTCTGATTCCCCGCCTCTGATTCCCCAGCTCTGTTTCCCCGCCTCTGATTCCCCGCTTCTGTTTCCCCATATATAATTCCCCGCCTCTGATTCCCAAACACTGATTCCCCGCCTCTGATTACCCAGCTCTGATTACCCAGCTCTGATTCCCCGCCTCTGATTCCCCGCGTCTGATTCCCTGTCTCTGATTCCCCGCCTCTGATTCCCCATCTCTGATTCCCCGCCTCTGAATCCCCGTGTCTGATACCCAGCCTCTGATACCCCGCCCCTGATTCCCCACCTCTGATTCCCCATATCTGATTCCCCGCCTCTCTTTCCGCGCTTCTGATACCCCGCCTCTGATTCCCCGACTCTGATTCCCCATATCTAATTCCCCACCTCTGATTCCCAAACACTGATTCCCCGCCTCTGATTCCCCAGCTCTGATTCCCCGCCTCTGATTCCCCACATCTGATTCCCTGCCTCTCATTCCCCGCTTCAGATTCCCTGCCTCTGATTCCCTGCCTCTGATTCCCCGCCTCTGATTCCCGGCCTCTGATTCCCAACCTCTGATTCCCCACCTCTGATTCCCCATATCTGATTCCCCGCCTCTGTTTCCCCGCCTCTGATTCCCCGCCTCTGTTTCCCCATATCTGATTCCCCACCTCTGATTCCCCAACTCTGATTCCCCGCCTCTGTTTCCCCATATCTGATTCCCCGCCTCTGATTCCCCAGCTCTGATTCCCCGCCTCTGATTCCCCGCGTCTGATTCCCTGCCTCTGATGCCCCGCCTCTGATTCCCCATCACTGATTCCCCGCCTCTGATTACCCGTGTCTGATTCCCTGCCTCTGATTCCCCGCCTCTGATTCCCCGCCTCTGATTCCCCAACTCTGGTTCCCCAACTCTGATTCCCCGCCTCTGATTCCCCGCCTCTGATTCCCCGCGTCTGATTCCCTGCCTCTGATTCCCCGCCTCTGATTCCCCGTATCTGATTCCCCGCGTCTGATTCCCTGCCTCTGATTCCCCACCTCTGATTCCCCATCTCTGATTCACCAACTCTGATTCCCCACCTCTGATTCCCCATATCTGATTCCCCGCCTCAGTTTCCCCGCCTCTGATTCACCCCTCTGATTGCCCATATCTGATTCCCCGCCTCTGATTCCCCAACTCTGATTCCCCGCCTCTGATTCCCTGCCTCTGATTCCCCATCTCTGATTCCGCACATCTGATTCCCTGCCTCTGATTCCCCACCTCTGATTCCCCATATCTGATTCCCCGCCTCTGTTTCCCCGTCTCTGATTCCCCGCCTCTGTTTCCCCATATCTAATTCCCCGCCTCTGATTCCCAAACTCTGATTCCCCGCCTCTGTTTCCCCAACTCTGATTCCCCGCCTCTGTTTCCCCATATCTGATTCCCCGCCTCTGATTCCCCGCCTCTGATTCCCCGCCTCTGTTTCCCCATATCTGATTCCCCGCCTCTGATTCCCCAACTCTGATTCCCCACCTCTGATTACCCAGCTCTGATTCCCCGACTCTGAATCCCCGTGTCTGATACCCAGCCTCTGATACCCCGCCCCTGATTCCCCACCTCTGATTCCCCATATCTGATTCCCCGCCTCTCGTTCCGCGCCTCTGATTCCCTGCCTCTGATTCCCTATTTCTGATTCCCCGTCTCTGATTCCCCAACTCTGATTCGCCGCCTCTGATTCCCCAGCTCTGTTTCCCAGCCTCTGATTCCCCGCCTCTGTTTCCCCATATCTAATTCCCCGCCTGTGATTCCCAAACTCTGATTCCCTGCCTCTGATTCCCCAGATCTGATTCCCCGCCTCTGATTCCCCACATCTGATTCCCTGCCTCTGATTCCCCGACTCTGATTCCCCATCTCTGATTCCCCGCCTCTGAATCCCCGTGTCTGATACCCAGCTTATGATACCCCGCCCCTGATTCCCCACTTCTGATTCCCCATATCTGATACACCGCCTCTGTTTCTGCGCCTCTGATTCCCCGCCTCTGATTCCCCAACTCTGATTCCCCGCCTCTGTTTCCCATATCTGATTCCCCGCCTCTGATTCCCCAACTCTGATTCCCCGCCTCTGATTCCCCAGCTCTGATTCCCCAACTCTGATTCCCCGTGTTTGATTCCCTGCCTCTGATTCCCCACCTCTGATTCCCCATCTCTGATTCACCGCCTTTCATTCGCCACCTCTGATTCCCCATATCAGATTCCCCGCCTCTGTTTCCCCGCCTCTGATTCCCCGCCTCTGTTTCCCCATATCTGATTCCCCGCCTCTGATTCCCCAACTCTGATTCCCCGCCTCTGATTACCCAGCTCTGATTCCCCGCCTCTGATTCCCCGCTTCTGATTCCCTGCCTCTGATTCCCCGCCTCTGATTCCCATCTCTGATTCCACGACTCTGAATCCCCGTGTCTGATACCCAGCCTCCGATACCCCGCCCCTGATTCCCCACCTCTGATTCCCCATATCCGATTCCCCGCCTCTCTTTCCGCACCTCTGATTCCCCGCCTCTGATTCCCCATATCTGAGTCCCCGACTCTGATTCCCCAACTCTGATTCCCCGGCTCTGATTCCCCAGCTCTGTTTCCCCGCCTCTGATTCCCCGCCTCTGTTTCCCCATATCTAATTCCCCGCCTCTGATTCCCAAACTCTGATTCCCCGCCTCTGATTCCCCAGCTCTGATTCCCCGCCTCTGATTCCCCACATCTGATTCCCTGCCTCTGATTCCCCGCCTCTGATTCCCTGCCTCTGATTGATACCCACCTCTAAATCCCCATATCTGATTCCCTGCCTCTGATTCCCTGCCTATGATTCCCCGCCTCTGATTCCCCGCCTCTGATTCCCAACCTCTGATTCCCCACCTCTGATTCCCTGTATCTGATTCCCTGCATCTGTTTCCCCGCCTCTGATTCCCCGCCTCTGTTTCCCCATATCTGATTCCCGGACTCTGATTCCCCACCTCTGATTCCCCATCTCTGATTCCGCACATCCGATTCCCTGCCTCTGATTCCCGGCCTCTGATTCCCCGCGTCTGATTCCCTGCCTCTGATTCCCAACCTCTGATTCCCCACCTCTGATTCCCCATATCTGATTCCCCGCCTCTGTTTCCCCGCCTCTGATTCCCCGCCTTTGTTTCCCCATATCTGATTCCCCACCTCTGATTCCCCAACTCTGATTCCCCGCCTCTGATTCCCCAGCTCTGATTCCCCGCCTCTGATTCCCCGCGTCTGATTCCCTGCCTCTGATGCCCCGCCTCTGATTCCCCATCACTGATTCCCCGCCTCTGATTCCCCGTGTCTGATTCCCTGCCTTTGATTCCCCGCCTCTGATTCCCCGCCTCTGATTCCCCAACTCTGATTCCCCGCCTCTGATTACCCAGCTCTGATTCCCCGCCTCTGATTCCCCGCGTCTGATTCCCTGCCTCTGATTCCCCGCCTCTGATTCCCCATCTCTGATTCCCCACCTCTTAATCCCCGTGTCTGATACCCAGCCTCTGATACCCCGCCCCTGATTCCCCACCTCTGATTCCCCATATCTGATTCCCCGCCTCTCTTTCCACGCTTCTGATTCCCCGCCTCTGATTCCCCATATCTGATTCCCCGACTCTGATTCCCCAACTCTGATTCCCCGCCTCTGATTCCCCAGCTCTGTTTCCCCGCCTCTGATTCCCCGCTTCTCTTTCCCCATATCTAATTCCCCGCCTCTGATTCCCAAACACTGATTCCCCGCCTCTGATTACCCAGCTCTGATTCCCCGCCTCTGATTCCCCGCGTCTGATTCCCTGCCTCTGATTCCCCGCCTCTGATTCCCCATCTCTGATTCCCCGCCTCTGAATCCCCGTGTCTGATACCCAGCCTCTGATACCCCGCCCCTGATTCCCCACCTCTGATTCCCCATATCTGATTCCCCGCCTCTCTTTCCGCGCTTCTGATTCCCCGCCTCTGATTCCCCATATCTGATTCCCCGACTCTGATTCCCCAACGCTGATTCCCCGCCTCTGATTCCCCAGCTCTGTTTCCCCGCCTCTGATTCCCCGCCTCTGATTCCCCATATCTAATTCCCCACCCCTGATTCCCAAACACTGATTCCCCGCCTCGGATTCCCCAGCTCTGATTCCCCGCCTCTGATTCCCCACATCTGATTCCCTGCCTCTCATTCCCCGCTTCAGATTCCCTGCCTCTGATTCCCTGCCTCTGACTCCCCGCCTCTGATTCCCCGCCTCTGATTCCCAACCTCTGATTCACCACCTCTGATTCCCCACCTCTTAATCCCCGTGTCTGATACCCAGCCTCTGATACCCCGCCCCTGATTCCCCACCTCTGATTCCCCATATCTGATTCCCCGCCTCTCTTTCCACGCTTCTGATTCCCCGCCTCTGATTCCCCATATCTGATTCCCCGACTCTGATTCCCCAACTCTGATTCCCTGCCTCTGATTCCCCGCCTCTGATTCCCTGCCTCTGATTGATACCCACCTCTAAATCCCCATATCTGATTCCCTGCCTCTGATTCCCTGCCTATGATTCCCCGCCTCTGATTCCCCGCCTCTGATTCCCAACCTCTGATTCCCCACCTCTGATTCCCTGTATCTGATTCCCTGCATCTGTTTCCCCGCCTCTGATTCCCCGCCTCTGTTTCCCCATATCTGATTCCCGGACTCTGATTCCCCACCTCTGATTCCCCATCTCTGATTCCGCACATCCGATTCCCTGCCTCTGATTCCCGGCCTCTGATTCCCCGCGTCTGATTCCCTGCCTCTGATTCCCAACCTCTGATTCCCCACCTCTGATTCCCCATATCTGATTCCCCGCCTCTGTTTCCCCGCCTCTGATTCCCCGCCTTTGTTTCCCCATATCTGATTCCCCACCTCTGATTCCCCAACTCTGATTCCCCGCCTCTGATTCCCCAGCTCTGATTCCCCGCCTCTGATTCCCCGCGTCTGATTCCCTGCCTCTGATGCCCCGCCTCTGATTCCCCATCACTGATTCCCCGCCTCTGATTCCCCGTGTCTGATTCCCTGCCTTTGATTCCCCGCCTCTGATTCCCCGCCTCTGATTCCCCAACTCTGATTCCCCGCCTCTGATTACCCAGCTCTGATTCCCCGCCTCTGATTCCCCGCGTCTGATTCCCTGCCTCTGATTCCCCGCCTCTGATTCCCCATCTCTGATTCCCCACCTCTTAATCCCCGTGTCTGATACCCAGCCTCTGATACCCCGCCCCTGATTCCCCACCTCTGATTCCCCATATCTGATTCCCCGCCTCTCTTTCCACGCTTCTGATTCCCCGCCTCTGATTCCCCATATCTGATTCCCCGACTCTGATTCCCCAACTCTGATTCCCCGCCTCTGATTCCCCAGCTCTGTTTCCCCGCCTCTGATTCCCCGCTTCTCTTTCCCCATATCTAATTCCCCGCCTCTGATTCCCAAACACTGATTCCCCGCCTCTGATTACCCAGCTCTGATTCCCCGCCTCTGATTCCCCGCGTCTGATTCCCTGCCTCTGATTCCCCGCCTCTGATTCCCCATCTCTGATTCCCCGCCTCTGAATCCCCGTGTCTGATACCCAGCCTCTGATACCCCGCCCCTGATTCCCCACCTCTGATTCCCCATATCTGATTCCCCGCCTCTCTTTCCGCGCTTCTGATTCCCCGCCTCTGATTCCCCATATCTGATTCCCCGACTCTGATTCCCCAACGCTGATTCCCCGCCTCTGATTCCCCAGCTCTGTTTCCCCGCCTCTGATTCCCCGCCTCTGATTCCCCATATCTAATTCCCCACCCCTGATTCCCAAACACTGATTCCCCGCCTCGGATTCCCCAGCTCTGATTCCCCGCCTCTGATTCCCCACATCTGATTCCCTGCCTCTCATTCCCCGCTTCAGATTCCCTGCCTCTGATTCCCTGCCTCTGACTCCCCGCCTCTGATTCCCCGCCTCTGATTCCCAACCTCTGATTCACCACCTCTGATTCCCCATATCTGATTCCCCGCCTCTGATTCCCCGCCTCTGATTCCCCGCCTCTGTTTCCCCATATCTGATTCCCGGACTCTGATTCCCCACCTCTGATTCCCCATCTCTGATTCCGCACATCCGATTCCCTGCCTCTGATTCCCTGCCTCTGATTCCCCGCGTCTGATTCCCTGCCTCTGATTCCCCGCCTCTGTTTCCCCATATCTGATTCCCCGCATCTGATTCCCCAACTCTGATTCCCCGCCTCTGATTCCCCAGCTCTGATTCCCCGCCTCTGATTCCCCGCGTCTGATTCCCTGCCTCTGATGCCCCGCCTCTGATTCCCCATCACTGATTCCCTGCCTCTGATTACCCGTGTCTGATTCCCTGCCTCTGATTCCCCGCCTCTGATTCCCCACCTCTGATTCCCCAACTCTGATTCCCCGCCTCTGATTCCCCAGCTCTGATTCCCCGCCTCTGATTCCCCGCGTCTGATTCCCTGCCTCTGATTCCCCGACTCTGATTCCCCGTATCTGATTCCCCGCGTCTGATTCCCTGCCTCTGATTCCCCGCCTCTGATTCCCCATCTCTGATTCACCAACTCTGATTCCCCACCTCTGATTCCCCATATCTGATTTCCCGCCACAGTTTCCCCGCCTCTGATTCACCCCTCTGATTGCCCATATCTGATTCCCCGCCTCTGATTCCCCAACTCTGATTCCCCGCCTCTGATTCCCTGCCTCTGATTCCCCATCTCTGATTCCGCACATCTGATTCCCTGCCTCTGATTCCCCACCTCTGATTCCCCATATCTGATTCCCCGCCTCTGTTTCCCCGCCTCTGATTCCCCGCCTCTGTTTCCCCATATCTGATTCCCGGACTCTGATTCCCCACCTCTGATTCCCCATCTCTGATTCCACACATCCGATTCCCTGCCTCTGATTCCCGGCCTCTGATTCCCCGCGTCTGTTTCCCTGCCTCTGATTCAAAAACTCTGATTCCCCACCTCTGATTCCCCATATCTGATTCCCCGCCTCTGATTCCCCGCGTCTGATTCCCTGCCTCTGATGCCCCGCCTCTGATTTCCCGCCTCTGATTCCCCAACTCTGATTCCCCGTGTCTGATACCCTGCCTCTGATCCCCGCCTCTGATTTCCCGCCTCTGATTCCCCAACTCTGATTCCCCGCCTCTGATTCCCCAGCTCTGATTCCCCGCCTCTGATTCCCCGCGTCTGATTCCCTGCCTCTGATTCCCCGCCTCTGATTCCCCGTATCTGATTCCCCGCGTCTGATTCCCTGCCTCTGATTCCCCGCCTCTGATTCCCCATCTCTGATTCACCAACTCTGATTCCCCACCTCTGATTCCCCATATCTGATTTCCCGCATCATATTCCCCGCCTCTGATTCACCCCTCTGATTGCCCATATCTGATTCCCCGCCTCTGATTCCCCAACTCTGATTCCCCGCCTCTGATTCCCTGCCTCTGATTCCCCATCTCTGATTCCGCACATCTGATTCCATGCCTCTGATTCCCCACCTCTGATTCCCCATATCTGATTCCCCGCCTCTGTTTCCCCGCCTCTGATTCCCCGACTCTGTTTCCCCATATCTAATTCCCCACCTCTGATTCCCAAACTCTGATTCCCCGCCTCTGTTTCCCCGCCTCTGATTCCCCGCCTCTGTTTCCCCATATCTGATTCCCCGCCTCTGATTCCCCAACTCTGATTCCCCACCTCTGATTACCCAGCTCTGATTCCCCGACTCTGAATCCCCGTGTCTGATACCCAGCCTCTGATTCCCTATTTCTGATTCCCCGCCTCTGATTCCGCACATCCGATTCCCTGCCTCTGATTCCCGGCCTCTGATTCCCCGCGTCTGATTCCCTGCCTCTGATTCCCAACCTCTGATTCCCCACCTCTGATTCCCCATATCTGATTCCCAGCCTCTGTTTCCCCGCCTCTGATTCCCCGCCTCTGTTTCCCCATATCTCATTCCCCACCTCTGATTCCCCAACTCTGATTCCCCGCCTCTGATTCCCCAGCTCTGATTCCCCGCCTCTGATTCCCCGCGTCTGATTCCCTGCCTCTGATGCCCCGCCTCTGATTCCCCGCCTCTGATTCCTCAACTCTGATTCCCCGCCTCTGATTACCCAGCTCTGATTCCCCGCCACTGATTCCCCGCGTCTGATTCCCTGCCTCTGATTCCCCGCCTCTGATTCCCCATCTCTGATTCCCCGCCTCTTAATCCCCGTGTCTGATACCCAGCCTCTGATACCCCGCCCCTGATTCCCCACCTCTGATTCCCCATATCTGATTCCCCGCCTCTCTTTCCGCGCTTCTGATTCCCCGCCTCTGATTCCCCATATCTGATTCCCCGACTCTGATTCCCCAACTCTGATTCCCCGCCTCTGATTCCCCAGCTCTGTTTCCCCGCCTCTGATTCCCCGCTTCTGTTTCCCCATATATAATTCCCCGCCTCTGATTCCCAAACACTGATTCCCCGCCTCTGATTACCCAGCTCTGATTACCCAGCTCTGATTCCCCGCCTCTGATTCCCCGCGTCTGATTCCTTGTCTCTGATTCCCCGCCTCTGATTCCCCATCTCTGATTCCCCGCCTCTGAATCCCCGTGTCTGATACCCAGCCTCTGATACCCCGCCCCTGATTCCCCACCTCTGATTCCCCATATCTGATTCCCCGCCTCTCTTTCCGCGCTTCTGATACCCCGCCTCTGATTCCCCGACTCTGATTCCCCATATCTAATTCCCCACCTCTGATTCCCAAACACTGATTCCCCGCCTCTGATTCCCCAGCTCTGATTCCCCGCCTCTGATTCCCCACATCTGATTCCCTGCCTCTCATTCCCCGCTTCAGATTCCCTGCCTCTGATTCCCTGCCTCTGATTCCCCGCCTCTGATTCCCGGCCTCTGATTCCCAACCTCTGATTCCCCACCTCTGATTCCCCATATCTGATTCCCCGCCTCTGTTTCCCCGCCTCTGATTCCCCGCCTCTGTTTCCCCATATCTGATTCCCCACCTCTGATTCCCCAACTCTGATTCCCCGCCTCTGTTTCCCCATATCTGATTCCCCGCCTCTGATTCCCCAGCTCTGATTCCCCGCCTCTGATTCCCCGCGTCTGATTCCCCAGCTCTGATTCCCCGCCTCTGATTCCCCACATCTGATTCCCTGCCTCTGATGCCCCGCCTCTGATTCCCCATCACTGATTCCCCGCCTCTGATTCCCCGTGTCTGATTCCCTGCCTTTGATTCCCCGCCTCTGATTCCCCGCCTCTGATTCCCCAACTCTGATTCCCCGCCTCTGATTACCCAGCTCTGATTCCCCGCCTCTGATTCCCCGCGTCTGATTCCCTGCCTCTGATTCCCCATATCTGATTCCCCGCCTCTCTTTCCGCGCTTCTGATTCCCCGCCTCTGATTCCCCGCCTCTGATTCCCCGACTCTGATTCCCCAACTCTGATTCCCCGCCTCTGATTCCCCAGCTCTGTTTCCCCGCCTCTGATTCCCCGCCTCTGTTTCCCCATATCTAATTCCCCGCCTCTGATTCCCCACATCTGATTCCCTGCCTCTCATTCCCCGCTTCAGATTCCCCGCCTCTGATTCCCTGCCTCTGATTCCCCGCCTCTGATTCCCCGCCTCTGATTCCCAACCTCTGATTCCCCACCTCTGATTCCCCATATCTGATTCCCCGCCTCTGATTCCCCGCCTCTGATTCCCCGCCTCTGTTTCCCCATATCTGATTCCCGGACTCTGATTCCCCACCTCTGATTACCCATCTCTGATTCCGCACATCCGATTCCCTGCCTCTGATTCCCCGCCTCTGATTCCCCGCGTCTGATTCCCTGCCTCTGATTCCCCGCCTCTGTTTCCCCATATCTGATTCCCCGCCTCTGATTCCCCAACTCTGATTCCCCGCCTCTGATTCCCCAGCTCTGGTTCCCCGCCTCTGATTCCCCGCGTCTGATTCCCTGCCTCTGATGCCCCGCCTCTGATTCCCCATCACTGATTCCCCGCCTCTGATTACCCGTGTCTGATTCCCTGCCTCTGATTCCCCGCCTCTGATTCCCCGCCTCTGATTCCCCAACTCTGGTTCCCCAACTCTGATTCCCCGCCTCTGATTCCCCGCCTCTGATTCCCCGCGTCTGATTCCCTGCCTCTGATTCCCCGCCTCTGATTCCCCGTATCTGATTCCCCGCGTCTGATTCCCTGCCTCTGATTCCCCACCTCTGATTCCCCATCTCTGATTCACCAACTCTGATTCCCCACCTCTGATTCCCCATATCTGATTCCCCGCCTCAGTTTCCCCGCCTCTGATTCACCCCTCTGATTGCCCATATCTGATTCCCCGCCTCTGATTCCCCAACTCTGATTCCCCGCCTCTGATTCCCTGCCTCTGATTCCCCATCTCTGATTCCGCACATCTGATTCCCTGCCTCTGATTCCCCACCTCTGATTCCCCATATCTGATTCCCCGCCTCTGTTTCCCCGTCTCTGATTCCCCGCCTTTGTTTCCCCATATCTAATTCCCCGCCTCTGATTCCCAAACTCTGATTCCCCGCCTCTGTTTCCCCACCTCTGATTCCCCGCCTCTGTTTCCCCATATCTGATTCCCCGCCTCTGATTCCCCGCCTCTGATTCCCCGCCTCTGTTTCCCCATATCTAATTCCCCGCTTCTGATTCCCAAACTCTGATTCCCCGCCTCTGTTTCCCCGCCTCTGATTCCCCGCCTCTGTTTCCCCATATCTGATTCCCCGCCTCTGATTCCCCAACTCTGATTCCACACCTCTGATTACCCAGCTCTGATTCCCCGACTCTGAATCCCCGTGTCTGATACCCAGCCTCTGATACCCCGCCCCTGATTCCCCACCTCTGATTCCCCATATCTGATTCCCCGCCTCTCGTTCCGCGCCTCTGATTCCCTGCCACTGATTCCCTATTTCTGATTCCCCGTCTCTGATTCCCCAACTCTGATTCGCCGCCTCTGATTCCCCAGCTCTGTTTCCCCGCCTCTGATTCCCCGCCTCTGTTTCCCCATATCTAAATCCCCGCCTGTGATTCCCAAACTCTGATTCCCTGCCTCTGATTCCCCATCTCTGATTCCCCGCCTCTGAATCCCCGTGTCTGATACCCAGCTTATGATACCCCGCCCCTGATTCCCCACTTCTGATTCCCCGTATCTGATACACCGCCTCTGTTTCTGCGCCTCTGATTCCCCGCCTCTGATTCCCCAACTCTGATTCCCCGCCTCTGTTTCCCATATCTGATTCCCCGCCTCTGATTCCCCAACTCTGATTCCCCGCCTCTGATTCCCCAGCTCTGATTCCCCAACTCTGATTCCCCGTGTTTGATTCCCTGCCTCTGATTCCCCACCTCTGTTTCCCCATCTCTGATTCACCGCCTTTCATTCGCCACCTCTGATTCCCCATATCAGATTCCCCGCCTCTGTTTCCCCGCCTCTGATTCCCCGCCTCTGTTTCCCCATATCTGATTCCCCGCCTCTGATTCCCCAACTCTGATTCCCCGCCTCTGATTACCCAGCTCTGATTCCCCGCCTCTGATTCCCCGCTTCTGATTCCCTGCCTCTGATTCCCCGCCTCTGATTCCCATCTCTGATTCCACGACTCTGATTCCCCAGCTCTGTTTCCCCGCCCCTGATTCCCCACCTCTGATTCCCCATATCTGATTCCCCGCCTCTCTTTCCACGCTTCTGATTCCCCGCCTCTGATTCCCCATATCTGATTCCCTGCCTCTGATTCCCCGCCTCTGATTCCCTGCCTCTGATTGATACCCACCTCTAAATCCCCATATCTGATTCCCTGCCTCTGATTCCCTGCCTATGATTCCCCGCCTCTGATTCCCCGCCTCTGATTCCCAACCTCTGATTCCCCACCTCTGATTCCCTGTATCTGATTCCCTGCATCTGTTTCCCCGCCTCTGATTCCCCGCCTCTGTTTCCCCATATCTGATTCCCGGACTCTGATTCCCCACCTCTGATTCCCCATCTCTGATTCCGCACATCCGATTCCCTGCCTCTGATTCCCGGCCTCTGATTCCCCGCGTCTGATTCCCTGCCTCTGATTCCCAACCTCTGATTCCCCACCTCTGATTCCCCATATCTGATTCCCCGCCTCTGTTTCCCCGCCTCTGATTCCCCGCCTTTGTTTCCCCATATCTGATTCCCCACCTCTGATTCCCCAACTCTGATTCCCCGCCTCTGATTCCCCAGCTCTGATTCCCCGCCTCTGATTCCCCGCGTCTGATTCCCTGCCTCTGATGCCCCGCCTCTGATTCCCCATCACTGATTCCCCGCCTCTGATTCCCCGTGTCTGATTCCCTGCCTTTGATTCCCCGCCTCTGATTCCCCGCCTCTGATTCCCCAACTCTGATTCCCCGCCTCTGATTACCCAGCTCTGATTCCCCGCCTCTGATTCCCCGCGTCTGATTCCCTGCCTCTGATTCCCCGCCTCTGATTCCCCATCTCTGATTCCCCACCTCTTAATCCCCGTGTCTGATACCCAGCCTCTGATACCCCGCCCCTGATTCCCCACCTCTGATTCCCCATATCTGATTCCCCGCCTCTCTTTCCACGCTTCTGATTCCCCGCCTCTGATTCCCCATATCTGATTCCCCGACTCTGATTCCCCAACTCTGATTCCCCGCCTCTGATTCCCCAGCTCTGTTTCCCCGCCTCTGATTCCCCGCTTCTCTTTCCCCATATCTAATTCCCCGCCTCTGATTCCCAAACACTGATTCCCCGCCTCTGATTACCCAGCTCTGATTCCCCGCCTCTGATTCCCCGCGTCTGATTCCCTGCCTCTGATTCCCCGCCTCTGATTCCCCATCTCTGATTCCCCGCCTCTGAATCCCCGTGTCTGATACCCAGCCTCTGATACCCCGCCCCTGATTCCCCACCTCTGATTCCCCATATCTGATTCCCCGCCTCTCTTTCCGCGCTTCTGATTCCCCGCCTCTGATTCCCCATATCTGATTCCCCGACTCTGATTCCCCAACGCTGATTCCCCGCCTCTGATTCCCCAGCTCTGTTTCCCCGCCTCTGATTCCCCGCCTCTGATTCCCCATATCTAATTCCCCACCCCTGATTCCCAAACACTGATTCCCCGCCTCGGATTCCCCAGCTCTGATTCCCCGCCTCTGATTCCCCACATCTGATTCCCTGCCTCTCATTCCCCGCTTCAGATTCCCTGCCTCTGATTCCCTGCCTCTGACTCCCCGCCTCTGATTCCCCGCCTCTGATTCCCAACCTCTGATTCACCACCTCTGATTCCCCATATCTGATTCCCCGCCTCTGATTCCCCGCCTCTGATTCCCCGCCTCTGTTTCCCCATATCTGATTCCCGGACTCTGATTCCCCACCTCTGATTCCCCATCTCTGATTCCGCACATCCGATTCCCTGCCTCTGATTCCCTGCCTCTGATTCCCCGCGTCTGATTCCCTGCCTCTGATTCCCCGCCTCTGTTTCCCCATATCTGATTCCCCGCATCTGATTCCCCAACTCTGATTCCCCGCCTCTGATTCCCCAGCTCTGATTCCCCGCCTCTGATTCCCCGCGTCTGATTCCCTGCCTCTGATGCCCCGCCTCTGATTCCCCATCACTGATTCCCTGCCTCTGATTACCCGTGTCTGATTCCCTGCCTCTGATTCCCCGCCTCTGATTCCCCACCTCTGATTCCCCAACTCTGATTCCCCGCCTCTGATTCCCCAGCTCTGATTCCCCGCCTCTGATTCCCCGCGTCTGATTCCCTGCCTCTGATTCCCCGACTCTGATTCCCCGTATCTGATTCCCCGCGTCTGATTCCCTGCCTCTGATTCCCCGCCTCTGATTCCCCATCTCTGATTCACCAACTCTGATTCCCCACCTCTGATTCCCCATATCTGATTTCCCGCCACAGTTTCCCCGCCTCTGATTCACCCCTCTGATTGCCCATATCTGATTCCCCGCCTCTGATTCCCCAACTCTGATTCCCCGCCTCTGATTCCCTGCCTCTGATTCCCCATCTCTGATTCCGCACATCTGATTCCCTGCCTCTGATTCCCCACCTCTGATTCCCCATATCTGATTCCCCGCCTCTGTTTCCCCGCCTCTGATTCCCCGCCTCTGTTTCCCCATATCTGATTCCCGGACTCTGATTCCCCACCTCTGATTCCCCATCTCTGATTCCACACATCCGATTCCCTGCCTCTGATTCCCGGCCTCTGATTCCCCGCGTCTGTTTCCCTGCCTCTGATTCAAAAACTCTGATTCCCCACCTCTGATTCCCCATATCTGATTCCCCGCCTCTGATTCCCCGCGTCTGATTCCCTGCCTCTGATGCCCCGCCTCTGATTTCCCGCCTCTGATTCCCCAACTCTGATTCCCCGTGTCTGATACCCTGCCTCTGATCCCCGCCTCTGATTTCCCGCCTCTGATTCCCCAACTCTGATTCCCCGCCTCTGATTCCCCAGCTCTGATTCCCCGCCTCTGATTCCCCGCGTCTGATTCCCTGCCTCTGATTCCCCGCGTCTGATTCCCCGTATCTGATTCCCCGCGTCTGATTCCCTGCCTCTGATTCCCCGCCTCTGATTCCCCATCTCTGATTCACCAACTCTGATTCCCCACCTCTGATTCCACCTTATCTGATTTCCCGCATCATATTCCCCGCCTCTGATTCACCCCTCTGATTGCCCATATCTGATTCCCCGCCTCTGATTCCCCAACTCTGATTCCCCGCCTCTGATTCCCTGCCTCTGATTCCCCATCTCTGATTCCGCACATCTGATTCCATGCCTCTGATTCCCCACCTCTGATTCCCCATATCTGATTCCCCGCCTCTGTTTCCCCGCCTCTGATTCCCCGACTCTGTTTCCCCATATCTAATTCCCCACCTCTGATTCCCAAACTCTGATTCCCCGCCTCTGTTTCCCCGCCTCTGATTCCCCGCCTCTGTTTCCCCATATCTGATTCCCCGCCTCTGATTCCCCAACTCTGATTCCCCACCTCTGATTACCCAGCTCTGATTCCCCGACTCTGAATCCCCGTGTCTGATACCCAGCCTCTGATTCCCTATTTCTGATTCCCCGCCTCTGATTCCGCACATCCGATTCCCTGCCTCTGATTCCCGGCCTCTGATTCCCCGCGTCTGATTCCCTGCCTCTGATTCCCAACCTCTGATTCCCCACCTCTGATTCCCCATATCTGATTCCCAGCCTCTGTTTCCCCGCCTCTGATTCCCCGCCTCTGTTTCCCCATATCTCATTCCCCACCTCTGATTCCCCAACTCTGATTCCCCGCCTCTGATTCCCCAGCTCTGATTCCCCGCCTCTGATTCCCCGCGTCTGATTCCCTGCCTCTGATGCCCCGCCTCTGATTCCCCGCCTCTGATTCCTCAACTCTGATTCCCCGCCTCTGATTACCCAGCTCTGATTCCCCGCCACTGATTCCCCGCGTCTGATTCCCTGCCTCTGATTCCCCGCCTCTGATTCCCCATCTCTGATTCCCCGCCTCTTAATCCCCGTGTCTGATACCCAGCCTCTGATACCCCGCCCCTGATTCCCCACCTCTGATTCCCCATATCTGATTCCCCGCCTCTCTTTCCGCGCTTCTGATTCCCCGCCTCTGATTCCCCATATCTGATTCCCCGACTCTGATTCCCCAACTCTGATTCCCCGCCTCTGATTCCCCAGCTCTGTTTCCCCGCCTCTGATTCCCCGCTTCTGTTTCCCCATATATAATTCCCCGCCTCTGATTCCCAAACACTGATTCCCCGCCTCTGATTACCCAGCTCTGATTACCCAGCTCTGATTCCCCGCCTCTGATTCCCCGCGTCTGATTCCCTGTCTCTGATTCCCCGCCTCTGATTCCCCATCTCTGATTCCCCGCCTCTGAATCCCCGTGTCTGATACCCAGCCTCTGATACCCCGCCCCTGATTCCCCACCTCTGATTCCCCATATCTGATTCCCCGCCTCTCTTTCCGCGCTTCTGATACCCCGCCTCTGATTCCCCGACTCTGATTCCCCATATCTAATTCCCCACCTCTGATTCCCAAACACTGATTCCCCGCCTCTGATTCCCCAGCTCTGATTCCCCGCCTCTGATTCCCCACATCTGATTCCCTGCCTCTCATTCCCCGCTTCAGATTCCCTGCCTCTGATTCCCTGCCTCTGATTCCCCGCCTCTGATTCCCGGCCTCTGATTCCCAACCTCTGATTCCCCACCTCTGATTCCCCATATCTGATTCCCCGCCTCTGTTTCCCCGCCTCTGATTCCCCGCCTCTGTTTCCCCATATCTGATTCCCCACCTCTGATTCCCCAACTCTGATTCCCCGCCTCTGTTTCCCCATATCTGATTCCCCGCCTCTGATTCCCCAGCTCTGATTCCCCGCCTCTGATTCCCCGCGTCTGATTCCCCAGCTCTGATTCCCCGCCTCTGATTCCCCACATCTGATTCCCTGCCTCTGATGCCCCGCCTCTGATTCCCCATCACTGATTCCCCGCCTCTGATTCCCCGTGTCTGATTCCCTGCCTTTGATTCCCCGCCTCTGATTCCCCGCCTCTGATTCCCCAACTCTGATTCCCCGCCTCTGATTACCCAGCTCTGATTCCCCGCCTCTGATTCCCCGCGTCTGATTCCCTGCCTCTGATTCCCCATATCTGATTCCCCGCCTCTCTTTCCGCGCTTCTGATTCCCCGCCTCTGATTCCCCGCCTCTGATTCCCCGACTCTGATTCCCCAACTCTGATTCCCCGCCTCTGATTCCCCAGCTCTGTTTCCCCGCCTCTGATTCCCCGCCTCTGTTTCCCCATATCTAATTCCCCGCCTCTGATTCCCCACATCTGATTCCCTGCCTCTCATTCCCCGCTTCAGATTCCCCGCCTCTGATTCCCTGCCTCTGATTCCCCGCCTCTGATTCCCCGCCTCTGATTCCCAACCTCTGATTCCCCACCTCTGATTCCCCATATCTGATTCCCCGCCTCTGATTCCCCGCCTCTGATTCCCCGCCTCTGTTTCCCCATATCTGATTCCCGGACTCTGATTCCCCACCTCTGATTCCCCATCTCTGATTCCGCACATCCGATTCCCTGCCTCTGATTCCCCGCCTCTGATTCCCCGCGTCTGATTCCCTGCCTCTGATTCCCCGCCTCTGTTTCCCCATATCTGATTCCCCGCCTCTGATTCCCCAACTCTGATTCCCCGCCTCTGATTCCCCAGCTCTGGTTCCCCGCCTCTGATTCCCCGCGTCTGATTCCCTGCCTCTGATGCCCCGCCTCTGATTCCCCATCACTGATTCCCCGCCTCTGATTACCCGTGTCTGATTCCCTGCCTCTGATTCCCCGCCTCTGATTCCCCGCCTCTGATTCCCCAACTCTGGTTCCCCAACTCTGATTCCCCGCCTCTGATTCCCCGCCTCTGATTCCCCGCGTCTGATTCCCTGCCTCTGATTCCCCGCCTCTGATTCCCCGTATCTGATTCCCCGCGTCTGATTCCCTGCCTCTGATTCCCCACCTCTGATTCCCCATCTCTGATTCACCAACTCTGATTCCCCACCTCTGATTCCCCATATCTGATTCCCCGCCTCAGTTTCCCCGCCTCTGATTCACCCCTCTGATTGCCCATATCTGATTCCCCGCCTCTGATTCCCCAACTCTGATTCCCCGCCTCTGATTCCCTGCCTCTGATTCCCCATCTCTGATTCCGCACATCTGATTCCCTGCCTCTGATTCCCCACCTCTGATTCCCCATATCTGATTCCCCGCCTCTGTTTCCCCGTCTCTGATTCCCCGCCTTTGTTTCCCCATATCTAATTCCCCGCCTCTGATTCCCAAACTCTGATTCCCCGCCTCTGTTTCCCCACCTCTGATTCCCCGCCTCTGTTTCCCCATATCTGATTCCCCGCCTCTGATTCCCCGCCTCTGATTCCCCGCCTCTGTTTCCCCATATCTAATTCCCCGCTTCTGATTCCCAAACTCTGATTCCCCGCCTCTGTTTCCCCGCCTCTGATTCCCCGCCTCTGTTTCCCCATATCTGATTCCCCGCCTCTGATTCCCCAACTCTGATTCCACACCTCTGATTACCCAGCTCTGATTCCCCGACTCTGAATCCCCGTGTCTGATACCCAGCCTCTGATACCCCGCCCCTGATTCCCCACCTCTGATTCCCCATATCTGATTCCCCGCCTCTCGATCCGCGCCTCTGATTCCCTGCCACTGATTCCCTATTTCTGATTCCCCGTCTCTGATTCCCCAACTCTGATTCGCCGCCTCTGATTCCCCAGCTCTGTTTCCCCGCCTCTGATTCCCCGCATCTGTTTCCCCATATCTAAATCCCCGCCTGTGATTCCCAAACTCTGATTCCCTGCCTCTGATTCCCCAGATCTGATTCCCCGCCTCTGATTCCCCACATCTGATTCCCTGCCTCTGATTCCCCGACTCTGATTCCCCATCTCTGATTCCCCGCCTCTGAATCCCCGTGTCTGATACCCAGCTTATGATACCCCGCCCCTGATTCCCCACTTCTGATTCCCCGTATCTGATACACCGCCTCTGTTTCTGCGCCTCTGATTCCCCGCCTCTGATTCCCCAACTCTGATTCCCCGCCTCTGTTTCCCATATCTGATTCCCCGCCTCTGATTCCCCAACTCTGATTCCCCGCCTCTGATTCCCCAGCTCTGATTCCCCAACTCTGATTCCCCGTGTTTGATTCCCTGCCTCTGATTCCCCACCTCTGTTTCCCCATCTCTGATTCACCGCCTTTCATTCGCCACCTCTGATTCCCCATATCAGATTCCCCGCCTCTGTTTCCCCGCCTCTGATTCCCCGCCTCTGTTTCCCCATATCTGATTCCCCGCCTCTGATTCCCCAACTCTGATTCCCCGCCTCTGATTACCCAGCTCTGATTCCCCGCCTCTGATTCCCCGCTTCTGATTCCCTGCCTCTGATTCCCCGCCTCTGATTCCCATCTCTGATTCAACGACTCTGAATCCCCGTGTCTGATACCCAGCCTCCGATACCCCGCCCCTGATTCCCCACCTCTGATTCCCCATATCTGATTCCCCGCCTCTCTTTCCTCGCCTCTGATTCCCCGCCTCTGATTCCCCATATCTGATTCCCCGACTCTGATTCCCCAACTCTGATTCCCCGCCTCTGATTCCCCAGCTCTGTTTCCCCGCCTCTGATTCCCCGCCTCTGTTTCCCCATATCTAATTCCCCGCCTCTGATTCCCAAACTCTGATTCCCCGCCTCTGATTCCCCAGCTCTGATTCCCCGCCTCTGATTCCCCACATCTGATTCCCTGCCTCTGATTCCCCGCCTCTGATTCCCTGCCTCTGATTGATACCCACCTCTGAATCCCCATATCTGATTCCCTGCCTCTGATTCCCTTCCTATGATTCCCCGCCTCTGATTCCCCGCCTCTGATTCCCAACCTCTGATTCCCCACCTCTGATTCCCTATATCTGATTCCCTGCATCTGTTTCCCCGCCTCTGATTCCCCGCCTCTGTTTCCCCATATCTGATTCCCGAACTCTGATTCCCCACCTCTGATTCCCCATCTCTGATTCCGCACATCCGATTCCCTGCCTCTGATTCCCGGCCTCTGATTCCCCGCGTCTGATTCCCTGCCTCTGATTCCCAACCTCTGATTCCCCACCTCTGATTCCCCATATCTGATTCCCCGCCTCTGTTTCCCCGCCTCTGATTCCCCGCCTTTGTTTCCCCATATCTGATTCCCCACCTCTGATGCCCCGCCTCTGATTCCCCATCACTGATTCCCCGCCTCTGATTCCCCGTGTCTGATTCCCTGCCTTTGATTCCCCGCCTCTGATTCCCCGCCTCTGATTCCCCAACTCTGATTCCCCGCCTCTGATTACCCAGCTCTGATTCCCCGCCTCTGATTCCCCGCGTCTGATTCCCTGCCTCTGATTCCCCGCCTCTGATTCCCCATCTCTGATTCCCCACCTCTTAATCCCCGTGTCTGATACCCAGCCTCTGATACCCCGCCCCTGATTCCCCACCTCTTATTCCCCATATCTGATTCCCCGCCTCTCTTTCCACGCTTCTGATTCCCCGCCTCTGATTCCCCATATCTGATTCCCCGACTCTGATTCCCCAACTCTGATTCCCCGCCTCTGATTCCCCAGCTCTGTTTCCCCGCCTCTGATTCACCCCTCTGATTGCCCATATCTGATTCCCCGCCTCTGATTCCCCAACTCTGATTCCCCGCCTCTGATTCCCTGCCTCTGATTCCCCATCTCTGATTCCGCACATCTGATTCCCTGCCTCTGATTCCCCACCTCTGATTCCCCATATCTGATTCCCCGCCTCTGTTTCCCCGTCTCTGATTCCCCGCCTCTGTTTCCCCATATCTAATTCCCCGCCTCTGATTCCCAAACTCTGATTCCCCGCCTCTGTTTCCCCACCTCTGATTCCCCGCCTCTGTTTCCCCATATCTGATTCCCCGCCTCTGATTCCCCGCCTCTGATTCCCCGCCTCTGTTTCCCCATATCTAATTCCCCGCTTCTGATTCCCGGCCTCTGATTCCCCGCCTCTGTTTCCCCATATCTAATTCCCCGCCTCTGATTCCCAAACTCTGATTCCCCGCCTCTGTTTCCCCACCTCTGATTCCCCGCCTCTGTTTCCCCATATCTGATTCCCCGCCTCTGATTCCCCACCTCTGATTCCCCATCTCTGATTCCACACATCCGATTCCCTGCCTCTGATTCCCGGCCTCTGATTCCCCGCGTCTGTTTCCCTGCCTCTGATTCAAAACCTCTGATTCCCCACCTCTGATTCCCCATATCTGATTCCCCGCCTCTGATTCCCCGCGTCTGATTCCCTGCCTCTGATGCCCCGCCTCTGATTTCCCGCCTCTGATTCCCCAACTCTGATTCCCCGTGTCTGATTCCCTGCCTCTGATTCCCCGCCTCTGATTTCCCGCCTCTGATTCCCCAACTCTGATTCCCCGCCTCTGATTCCCCAGCTCTGATTCCCCGCCTCTGATTCCCCGCGTCTGATTCCCTGCCTCTGATTCCCCGCCTCTGATTCCCCGTATCTGATTCCCCACGTCTGATTCCCTGCCTCTGATTCCCCGCCTCTGATTCCCCATCTCTGATTCACCAACTCTGATTCCCCACCTCTGATTCCCCATATCTGATTTCCCGCATCATATTCCCCGCCTCTGATTCACCCCTCTGATTGCCCATATCTGATTCCCCGCCTCTGATTCCCCAACTCTGATTCCCCGCCTCTGATTCCCTGCCTCTGATTCCCCATCTCTGATTCCGCACATCTGATTCCATGCCTCTGATTCCCCACCTCTGATTCCCCATATCTGATTCCCCGCCTCTGTTTCCCCGCCTCTGATTCCCCGACTCTGTTTCCCCATATCTAATTCCCCACCTCTGATTCCCAAACTCTGATTCCCCGCCTCTGTTTCCCCGCCTCTGATTCCCCGCCTCTGTTTCCCCATATCTGATTCCCCGCCTCTGATTCCCCAACTCTGATTCCCCACCTCTGATTACCCAGCTCTGATTCCCCGACTCTGAATCCCCGTGTCTGATACCCAGCCTCTGATTCCCTATTTCTGATTCCCCGCCTCTGATTCCGCACATCCGATTCCCTGCCTCTGATTCCCGGCCTCTGATTCCCCGCGTCTGATTCCCTGCCTCTGATTCCCAACCTCTAATTCCCCACCTCTGATTCCCCATATCTGATTCCCAGCCTCTGTTTCCCCGCCTCTGATTCCCCGCCTCTGATACCCCGCCCCTGATTCCCCACCTCTGATTCCCCATATCTGATTCCCCGCCTCTCTTTCCACGCTTCTGATTCCCCGCCTCTGATTCCCCATATCTGATTCCCCGACTCTGATTCCCCAACTCTGATTCCCCGCCTCTGATTCCCCAGCTCTGTTTCCCCGCCCCTGATTCCCCACCTCTGATTCCCCATATCTGATTCCCCGCCTCTCTTTCCACGCTTCTGATTCCCCGCCTCTGATTCCCCATATCTGATTCCCTGCCTCTGATTCCCCGCCTCTGATTCCCTGCCTCTGATTGATACCCACCTCTAAATCCCCATATCTGATTCCCTGCCTCTGATTCCCTGCCTATGATTCCCCGCCTCTGATTCCCCGCCTCTGATTCCCAACCTCTGATTCCCCACCTCTGATTCCCTGTATCTGATTCCCTGCATCTGTTTCCCCGCCTCTGATTCCCCGCCTCTGTTTCCCCATATCTGATTCCCGGACTCTGATTCCCCACCTCTGATTCCCCATCTCTGATTCCGCACATCTGATTCCCTGCCTCTGATTCCCGGCCTCTGATTCCCCGCGTCTGATTCCCTGCCTCTGATTCCCAACCTCTGATTCCCCACCTCTGATTCCCCATATCTGATTCCCCGCCTCTGTTTCCCCGCCTCTGATTCCCCGCCTTTGTTTCCCCATATCTGATTCCCCACCTCTGATTCCCCAACTCTGATTCCCCGCCTCTGATTCCCCAGCTCTGATTCCCCGCCTCTGATTCCCCGCGTCTGATTCCCTGCCTCTGATGCCCCGCCTCTGATTCCCCATCACTGATTCCCCGCCTCTGATTCCCCGTGTCTGATTCCCTGCCTTTGATTCCCCGCCTCTGATTCCCTGCCTCTGATTCCCCAACTCTGATTCCCCGCCTCTGATTACCCAGCTCTGATTCCCCGCCTCTGATTCCCCGCGTCTGATTCCCTGCCTCTGATTCCCCGCCTCTGATTCCCCATCTCTGATTCCCCACCTCTTAATCCCCGTGTCTGATACCCAGCCTCTGATACCCCGCCCCTGATTCCCCACCTCTGATTCCCCATATCTGATTCCCCGCCTCTCTTTCCACGCTTCTGATTCCCCGCCTCTGATTCCCCATATCTGATTCCCCGACTCTGATTCCCCAACTCTGATTCCCCGCCTCTGATTCCCCAGCTCTGTTTCCCCGCCTCTGATTCCCCGCTTCTCTTTCCCCATATCTAATTCCCCGCCTCTGATTCCCAAACACTGATTCCCCGCCTCTGATTACCCAGCTCTGATTCCCCGCCTCTGATTCCCCGCGTCTGATTCCCTGCCTCTGATTCCCCGCCTCTGATTCCCCATCTCTGATTCCCCGCCTCTGAATCCCCGTGTCTGATACCCAGCCTCTGATACCCCGCCCCTGATTCCCCACCTCTGATTCCCCATATCTGATTCCCCGCCTCTCTTTCCGCGCTTCTGATTCCCCGCCTCTGATTCCCCATATCTGATTCCCCGACTCTGATTCCCCAACGCTGATTCCCCGCCTCTGATTCCCCAGCTCTGTTTCCCCGCCTCTGATTCCCCGCCTCTGATTCCCCATATCTAATTCCCCACCCCTGATTCCCAAACACTGATTCCCCGCCTCGGATTCCCCAGCTCTGATTCCCCGCCTCTGATTCCCCACATCTGATTCCCTGCCTCTCATTCCCCGCTTCAGATTCCCTGCCTCTGATTCCCTGCCTCTGACTCCCCGCCTCTGATTCCCCGCCTCTGATTCCCAACCTCTGATTCACCACCTCTGATTCCCCATATCTGATTCCCCGCCTCTGATTCCCCGCCTCTGATTCCCCGCCTCTGTTTCCCCATATCTGATTCCCGGACTCTGATTCCCCACCTCTGATTCCCCATCTCTGATTCCGCACATCCGATTCCCTGCCTCTGATTCCCTGCCTCTGATTCCCCGCGTCTGATTCCCTGCCTCTGATTCCCCGCCTCTGTTTCCCCATATCTGATTCCCCGCATCTGATTCCCCAACTCTGATTCCCCGCCTCTGATTCCCCAGCTCTGATTCCCCGCCTCTGATTCCCCGCGTCTGATTCCCTGCCTCTGATGCCCCGCCTCTGATTCCCCATCACTGATTCCCTGCCTCTGATTACCCGTGTCTGATTCCCTGCCTCTGATTCCCCGCCTCTGATTCCCCACCTCTGATTCCCCAACTCTGATTCCCCGCCTCTGATTCCCCAGCTCTGATTCCCCGCCTCTGATTCCCCGCGTCTGATTCCCTGCCTCTGATTCCCCGACTCTGATTCCCCGTATCTGATTCCCCGCGTCTGATTCCCTGCCTCTGATTCCCCGCCTCTGATTCCCCATCTCTGATTCACCAACTCTGATTCCCCACCTCTGATTCCCCATATCTGATTTCCCGCCACAGTTTCCCCGCCTCTGATTCACCCCTCTGATTGCCCATATCTGATTCCCCGCCTCTGATTCCCCAACTCTGATTCCCCGCCTCTGATTCCCTGCCTCTGATTCCCCATCTCTGATTCCGCACATCTGATTCCCTGCCTCTGATTCCCCACCTCTGATTCCCCATATCTGATTCCCCGCCTCTGTTTCCCCGCCTCTGATTCCCCGCCTCTGTTTCCCCATATCTGATTCCCGGACTCTGATTCCCCACCTCTGATTCCCCATCTCTGATTCCACACATCCGATTCCCTGCCTCTGATTCCCGGCCTCTGATTCCCCGCGTCTGTTTCCCTGCCTCTGATTCAAAAACTCTGATTCCCCACCTCTGATTCCCCATATCTGATTCCCCGCCTCTGATTCCCCGCGTCTGATTCCCTGCCTCTGATGCCCCGCCTCTGATTTCCCGCCTCTGATTCCCCAACTCTGATTCCCCGTGTCTGATACCCTGCCTCTGATCCCCGCCTCTGATTTCCCGCCTCTGATTCCCCAACTCTGATTCCCCGCCTCTGATTCCCCAGCTCTGATTCCCCGCCTCTGATTCCCCGCGTCTGATTCCCTGCCTCTGATTCCCCGCCTCTGATTCCCCGTATCTGATTCCCCGCGTCTGATTCCCTGCCTCTGATTCCCCGCCTCTGATTCCCCATCTCTGATTCACCAACTCTGATTCCCCACCTCTGATTCCCCATATCTGATTTCCCGCATCATATTCCCCGCCTCTGATTCACCCCTCTGATTGCCCATATCTGATTCCCCGCCTCTGATTCCCCAACTCTGATTCCCCGCCTCTGATTCCCTGCCTCTGATTCCCCATCTCTGATTCCGCACATCTGATTCCATGCCTCTGATTCCCCACCTCTGATTCCCCATATCTGATTCCCCGCCTCTGTTTCCCCGCCTCTGATTCCCCGACTCTGTTTCCCCATATCTAATTCCCCACCTCTGATTCCCAAACTCTGATTCCCCGCCTCTGTTTCCCCGCCTCTGATTCCCCGCCTCTGTTTCCCCATATCTGATTCCCCGCCTCTGATTCCCCAACTCTGATTCCCCACCTCTGATTACCCAGCTATGATTCCCCGACTCTGAATCCCCGTGTCTGATACCCAGCCTCTGATTCCCTATTTCTGATTCCCCGCCTCTGATTCCGCACATCCGATTCCCTGCCTCTGATTCCCGGCCTCTGATTCCCCGCGTCTGATTCCCTGCCTCTGATTCCCAACCTCTGATTCCCCACCTCTGATTCCCCATATCTGATTCCCAGCCTCTGTTTCCCCGCCTCTGATTCCCCGCCTCTGTTTCCCCATATCTCATTCCCCACCTCTGATTCCCCAACTCTGATTCCCCGCCTCTGATTCCCCAGCTCTGATTCCCCGCCTCTGATTCCCCGCGTCTGATTCCCTGCCTCTGATGCCCCGCCTCTGATTCCCCGCCTCTGATTCCTCAACTCTGATTCCCCGCCTCTGATTACCCAGCTCTGATTCCCCGCCACTGATTCCCCGCGTCTGATTCCCTGCCTCTGATTCCCCGCCTCTGATTCCCCATCTCTGATTCCCCGCCTCTTAATCCCCGTGTCTGATACCCAGCCTCTGATACCCCGCCCCTGATTCCCCACCTCTGATTCCCCATATCTGATTCCCCGCCTCTCTTTCCGCGCTTCTGATTCCCCGCCTCTGATTCCCCATATCTGATTCCCCGACTCTGATTCCCCAACTCTGATTCCCCGCCTCTGATTCCCCAGCTCTGTTTCCCCGTCTCTGATTCCCCGCTTCTGTTTCCCCATATATAATTCCCCGCCTCTGATTCCCAAACACTGATTCCCCGCCTCTGATTACCCAGCTCTGATTACCCAGCTCTGATTCCCCGCCTCTGATTCCCCGCGTCTGATTCCCTGTCTCTGATTCCCCGCCTCTGATTCCCCATCTCTGATTCCCCGCCTCTGAATCCCCGTGTCTGATACCCAGCCTCTGATACCCCGCCCCTGATTCCCCACCTCTGATTCCCCATATCTGATTCCCCGCCTCTCTTTCCGCGCTTCTGATACCCCGCCTCTGATTCCCCGACTCTGATTCCCCATATCTAATTCCCCACCTCTGATTCCCAAACACTGATTCCCCGCCTCTGATTCCCCAGCTCTGATTCCCCGCCTCTGATTCCCCACATCTGATTCCCTGCCTCTCATTCCCCGCTTCAGATTCCCTGCCTCTGATTCCCTGCCTCTGATTCCCCGCCTCTGATTCCCGGCCTCTGATTCCCAACCTCTGATTCCCCACCTCTGATTCCCCATATCTGATTCCCCGCCTCTGTTTCCCCGCCTCTGATTCCCCGCCTCTGTTTCCCCATATCTGATTCCCCACCTCTGATTCCCCAACTCTGATTCCCCGCCTCTGTTTCCCCATATCTGATTCCCCGCCTCTGATTCCCCAGCTCTGATTCCCCGCCTCTGATTCCCCGCGTCTGATTCCCCAGCTCTGATTCCCCGCCTCTGATTCCCCACATCTGATTCCCTGCCTCTGATGCCCCGCCTCTGATTCCCCATCACTGATTCCCCGCCTCTGATTCCCCGTGTCTGATTCCCTGCCTTTGATTCCCCGCCTCTGATTCCCCGCCTCTGATTCCCCAACTCTGATTCCCCGCCTCTGATTACCCAGCTCTGATTCCCCGCCTCTGATTCCCCGCGTCTGATTCCCTGCCTCTGATTCCCCATATCTGATTCCCCGCCTCTCTTTCCGCGCTTCTGATTCCCCGCCTCTGATTCCCCATATCTGATTCCCCGACTCTGATTCCCCAACTCTGATTCCCCGCCTCTGATTCCCCAGCTCTGTTTCCCCGCCTCTGATTCCCCGCCTCTGTTTCCCCATATCTAATTCCCCGCCTCTGATTCCCCACATCTGATTCCCTGCCTCTCATTCCCCGCTTCAGATTCCCCGCCTCTGATTCCCTGCCTCTGATTCCCCGCCTCTGATTCCCCGCCTCTGATTCCCAACCTCTGATTCCCCACCTCTGATTCCCCATATCTGATTCCCCGCCTCTGATTCCCCGCCTCTGATTCCCCGCCTCTGTTTCCCCATATCTGATTCCCGGACTCTGATTCCCCACCTCTGATTCCCCATCTCTGATTCCGCACATCCGATTCCCTGCCTCTGATTCCCCGCCTCTGATTCCCCGCGTCTGATTCCCTGCCTCTGATTCCCCGCCTCTGTTTCCCCATATCTGATTCCCCGCCTCTGATTCCCCAACTCTGATTCCCCGCCTCTGATTCCCCAGCTCTGGTTCCCCGCCTCTGATTCCCCGCGTCTGATTCCCTGCCTCTGATGCCCCGCCTCTGATTCCCCATCACTGATTCCCCGCCTCTGATTACCCGTGTCTGATTCCCTGCCTCTGATTCCCCGCCTCTGATTCCCCGCCTCTGATTCCCCAACTCTGGTTCCCCAACTCTGATTCCCCGCCTCTGATTCCCCGCCTCTGATTCCCCGCGTCTGATTCCCTGCCTCTGATTCCCCGCCTCTGATTCCCCGTATCTGATTCCCCGCGTCTGATTCCCTGCCTCTGATTCCCCACCTCTGATTCCCCATCTCTGATTCACCAACTCTGATTCCCCACCTCTGATTCCCCATATCTGATTCCCCGCCTCAGTTTCCCCGCCTCTGATTCACCCCTCTGATTGCCCATATCTGATTCCCCGCCTCTGATTCCCCAACTCTGATTCCCCGCCTCTGATTCCCTGCCTCTGATTCCCCATCTCTGATTCCGCACATCTGATTCCCTGCCTCTGATTCCCCACCTCTGATTCCCCATATCTGATTCTCCGCCTCTGTTTCCCCGTCTCTGATTCCCCGCCTTTGTTTCCCCATATCTAATTCCCCGCCTCTGATTCCCAAACTCTGATTCCCCGCCTCTGTTTCCCCACCTCTGATTCCCCGCCTCTGTTTCCCCATATCTGATTCCCCGCCTCTGATTCCCCGCCTCTGATTCCCCGCCTCTGTTTCCCCATATCTAATTCCCCGCTTCTGATTCCCAAACTCTGATTCCCCGCCTCTGTTTCCCCGCCTCTGATTCCCCGCCTCTGTTTCCCCATATCTGATTCCCCGCCTCTGATTCCCCAACTCTGATTCCACACCTCTGATTACCCAGCTCTGATTCCCCGACTCTGAATCCCCGTGTCTGATACCCAGCCTCTGATACCCCGCCCCTGATTCCCCACCTCTGATTCCCCATATCTGATTCCCCGCCTCTCGTTCCGCGCCTCTGATTCCCTGCCACTGATTCCCTATTTCTGATTCCCCGTCTCTGATTCCCCAACTCTGATTCGCCGCCTCTGATTCCCCAGCTCTGTTTCCCCGCCTCTGATTCCCCGCCTCTGTTTCCCCATATCTAAATCCCCGCCTGTGATTCCCAAACTCTGATTCCCTGCCTCTGATTCCCCAGATCTGATTCCCCGCCTCTGATTCCCCACATCTGATTCCCTGCCTCTGATTCCCCGACTCTGATTCCCCATCTCTGATTCCCCGCCTCTGAATCCCCGTGTCTGATACCCAGCTTATGATACCCCGCCCCTGATTCCCCACTTCTGATTCCCCATATCTGATACACCGCCTCTGTTTCTGCGCCTCTGATTCCCCGCCTCTGATTCCCCAACTCTGATTCCCCGCCTCTGTTTCCCATATCTGATTCCCCGCCTCTGATTCCCCAACTCTGATTCCCCGCCTCTGATTCCCCAGCTCTGATTCCCCAACTCTGATTCCCCGTGTTTGATTCCCTGCCTCTGATTCCCCACCTCTGTTTCCCCATCTCTGATTCACCGCCTTTCATTCGCCACCTCTGATTCCCCATATCAGATTCCCCGCCTCTGTTTCCCCGCCTCTGATTCCCCGCCTCTGTTTCCCCATATCTGATTCCCCGCCTCTGATTCCCCAACTCTGATTCCCCGCCTCTGATTACCCAGCTCTGATTCCCCGCCTCTGATTCCCCGCTTCTGATTCCCTGCCTCTGATTCCCCGCCTCTGATTCCCATCTCTGATTCCACGACTCTGAATCCCCGTGTCTGATACCCAGCCTCCGATACCCCGCCCCTGATTCCCCACCTCTGATTCCCCATATCTGATTCCCCGCCTCTCTTTCCTCGCCTCTGATTCCCCGCCTCTGATTCCCCATATCTCATTCCCCGACTCTGATTCCCCAACTCTGATTCCCCGCCTCTGATTCCCCAGCTCTGTTTCCCCGCCTCTGATTCCCCGCCTCTGTTTCCCCATATCTAATTCCCCGCCTCTGATTCCCAAACTCTGATTCCCCGCCTCTGATTCCCCAGCTCTGATTCCCCGCCTCTGATTCCCCACATCTGATTCCCTGCCTCTGATTCCCCGCCTCTGATTCCCTGCCTCTGATTGATACCCACCTCTGAATCCCCATATCTGATTCCCTGCCTCTGATTCCCTTCCTATGATTCCCCGCCTCTGATTCCCCGCCTCTGATTCCCAACCTCTGATTCCCCACCTCTGATTCCCTATATCTGATTCCCTGCATCTGTTTCCCCGCCTCTGATTCCCCGCCTCTGTTTCCCCATATCTGATTCCCGAACTCTGATTCCCCACCTCTGATTCCCCATCTCTGATTCCGCACATCCGATTCCCTGCCTCTGATTCCCGGCCTCTGATTCCCCGCGTCTGATTCCCTGCCTCTGATTCCCAACCTCTGATTCCCCACCTCTGATTCCCCATATCTGATTCCCCGCCTCTGTTTCCCCGCCTCTGATTCCCCGCCTTTGTTTCCCCATATCTGATTCCCCACCTCTGATTCCCCAACTCTGATTCCCCACCTCTGATTCCCCAGCTCTGATTCCCCGCCTCTGATTCCCCGCGTCTGATTCCCTGCCTCTGATGCCCCGCCTCTGATTCCCCATCACTGATTCCCCGCCTCTGATTCCCCGTGTCTGATTCCCTGCCTTTGATTCCCCGCCTCTGATTCCCCGCCTCTGATTCCCCAACTCTGATTCCCCGCCTCTGATTACCCAGCTCTGATTCCCCGCCTCTGATTCCCCGCGTCTGATTCCCTGCCTCTGATTCCCCGCCTCTGATTCCCCATCTCTGATTCCCCACCTCTTAATCCCCGTGTCTGATACCCAGCCTCTGATACCCCGCCCCTGATTCCCCACCTCTTATTCCCCATATCTGATTCCCCGCCTCTCTTTCCACGCTTCTGATTCCCCGCCTCTGATTCCCCATATCTGATTCCCCGACTCTGATTCCCCAACTCTGATTCCCCGCCTCTGATTCCCCAGCTCTGTTTCCCCGCCTCTGATTCACCCCTCTGATTGCCCATATCTGATTCCCCGCCTCTGATTCCCCAACTCTGATTCCCCGCCTCTGATTCCCTGCCTCTGATTCCCCATCTCTGATTCCGCACATCTGATTCCCTGCCTCTGATTCCCCACCTCTGATTCCCCATATCTGATTCCCCGCCTCTGTTTCCCCGTCTCTGATTCCCCGCCTCTGTTTCCCCATATCTAATTCCCCGCCTCTGATTCCCAAACTCTGATTCCCCGCCTCTGTTTCCCCACCTCTGATTCCCCGCCTCTGTTTCCCCATATCTGATTCCCCGCCTCTGATTCCCCGCCTCTGATTCCCCGCCTCTGTTTCCCCATATCTAATTCCCCGCTTCTGATTCCCGGCCTCTGATTCCCCGCCTCTGTTTCCCCATATCTAATTCCCCGCCTCTGATTCCCAAACTCTGATTCCCCGCCTCTGTTTCCCCACCTCTGATTCCCCGCCTCTGTTTCCCCATATCTGATTCCCCGCCTCTGATTCCCCACCTCTGATTCCCCATCTCTGATTCCACACATCCGATTCCCTGCCTCTGATTCCCGGCCTCTGATTCCCCGCGTCTGTTTCCCTGCCTCTGATTCAAAACCTCTGATTCCCCACCTCTGATTCCCCATATCTGATTCCCCGCCTCTGATTCCCCGCGTCTGATTCCCTGCCTCTGATGCCCCGCCTCTGATTTCCCGCCTCTGATTCCCCAACTCTGATTCCCCGTGTCTGATTCCCTGCCTCTGATTCCCCGCCTCTGATTTCCCGCCTCTGATTCCCCAACTCTGATTCCCCGCCTCTGATTCCCCAGCTCTGATTCCCCGCCTCTGATTCCCCGCGTCTGATTCCCTGCCTCTGATTCCCCGCCTCTGATTCCCCGTATCTGATTCCCCGCGTCTGATTCCCTGCCTCTGATTCCCCGCCTCTGATTCCCCATCTCTGATTCACCAACTCTGATTCCCCACCTCTGATTCCCCATATCTGATTTCCCGCATCATATTCCCCGCCTCTGATTCACCCCTCTGATTGCCCATATCTGATTCCCCGCCTCTGATTCCCCAACTCTGATTCCCCGCCTCTGATTCCCTGCCTCTGATTCCCCATCTCTGATTCCGCACATCTGATTCCATGCCTCTGATTCCCCACATCTGATTCCCCATATCTGATTCCCCGCCTCTGTTTCCCCGCCTCTGATTCCCCGACTCTGTTTCCCCATATCTAATTCCCCACCTCTGATTCCCAAACTCTGATTCCCCGCCTCTGTTTCCCCGCCTCTGATTCCCCGCCTCTGTTTCCCCATATCTGATTCCCCGCCTCTGATTCCCCAACTCTGATTCCCCACCTCTGATTACCCAGCTCTGATTCCCCGACTCTGAATCCCCGTGTCTGATACCCAGCCTCTGATTCCCTATTTCTGATTCCCCGCCTCTGATTCCGCACATCCGATTCCCTGCCTCTGATTCCCGGCCTCTGATTCCCCGCGTCTGATTCCCTGCCTCTGATTCCCAACCTCTAATTCCCCACCTCTGATTCCCCATATCTGATTCCCAGCCTCTGTTTCCCCGCCTCTGATTCCCCGCCTCTGTTTCCCCATATCTGATTCCCCACCTCTGATTCCCCAACTCTGATTCCCCGCCTCTGATTCCCCAGCTCTGATTCCCCGCCTCTGATTCCCCGCGTCTGATTCCCTGCCTCTGATGCCCCGCCTCTGATTCCCCATCACTGATTCCCCGCCTCTGATTCCCCGTGTCTGATTCCCTGCCTTTGATTCCCCACCTCTGATTCCCCGCCTCTGATTCCTCAACTCTCATTCCCCGCCTCTGATTACCCAGCTCTGATTCCCCGCCACTGATTCCCCGCGTCTGATTCCCTGCCTCTGATTCCCCGCCTCTGATTCCCCATCTCTGATTCCCCGCCTCTTAATCCCCGTGTCTGATACCCAGCCTCTGATACCCCGCCCCTGATTCCCCACCTCTGATTCCCCATATCTGATTCCCCGCCTCTCTTTCCGCGCTTCTGATTCCCCGCCTCTGATTCCCCATATCTGATTCCCCGACTCTGATTCCCCAACTCTGATTCCCCGCCTCTGATTCCCCAGCTCTGTTTCCCCGCCTCTGATTCCCCGCTTCTGTTTCCCCATATATAATTCCCCGCCTCTGATTCCCAAACACTGATTCCCCGCCTCTGATTACCCAGCTCTGATTACCCAGCTCTGATTCCCCGCCTCTGATTCCCCGCGTCTGATTCCCTGCCTCTGATTCCCCGCCTCTGATTCCCCATCTCTGATTCCCCGCCTCTGAATCCCCGTGTCTGATACCCAGCCTCTGATACCCCGCCCCTGATTCCCCACCTCTGATTCCCCATATCTGATTCCCCGCCTCTCTTTCCGCGCTTCTGATACCCCGCCTCTGATTCCCCGACTCTGATTCCCCATATCTAATTCCCCACCTCTGATTCCCAAACACTGATTCCCCGCCTCTGATTCCCCAGCTCTGATTCCCCGCCTCTGATTCCCCACATCTGATTCCCTGCCTCTCATTCCCCGCTTCAGATTCCCTGCCTCTGATTCCCTGCCTCTGATTCCCCGCCTCTGATTCCCGGCCTCTGATTCCCAACCTCTGATTCCCCACCTCTGATTCCCCATATCTGATTCCCCGCCTCTGTTTCCCCGCCTCTGATTCCCCGCCTCTGTTTCCCCATATCTGATTCCCCACCTCTGATTCCCCAACTCTGATTCCCCGCCTCTGTTTCCCCATATCTGATTCCCCGCCTCTGATTCCCCAGCTCTGATTCCCCGCATCTGATTCCCCGCGTCTGATTCCCCAGCTCTGATTCCCCGCCTCTGATTCCCCACATCTGATTCCCTGCCTCTGATGCCCCGCCTCTGATTCCCCATCACTGATTCGCCGCCTCTGATTCCCCGTGTCTGATTCCCTGCCTTTGATTCCCCGCCTCTGATTCCCCGCCTCTGATTCCCCAACTCTGATTCCCCGCCTCTGATTACCCAGCTCTGATTCCCCGCCTCTGATTCCCCGCGTCTGATTCCCTGCCTCTGATTCCCCATATCTGATTCCCCGCCTCTCTTTCCGCGCTCCTGATTCCCCGCCTCTGATTCCCCATATCTGATTCCCCGACTCTGATTCCCCAACTCTGATTCCCCGCCTCTGATTCCCCAGCTCTGTTTCCCCGCCTCTGATTCCCCGCCTCTGTTTCCCCATATCTAATTCCCCGCCTCTGATTCCCCACATCTGATTCCCTGCCTCTCATTCCCCGCTTCAGATTCCCCGCCTCTGATTCCCTGCCTCTGATTCCCCGCCTCTGATTCCCCGCCTCTGATTCCCAACCTCTGATTCCCCACCTCTGATTCCCCATATCTGATTCCCCGCCTCTGATTCCCCACCTCTGATTCCCCGCCTCTGTTTCCCCATATCTGATTCCCGGACTCTGATTCCCCACCTCTGATTCCCCATCTCTGATTCCGCACATCCGATTCCCTGCCTCTGATTCCCCGCCTCTGATTCCCCGCGTCTGATTCCCTGCCTCTGATTCCCCGCCTCTGTTTCCCCATATCTGATTCCCCGCCTCTGATTCCCCAACTCTGATTCCCCGCCTCTGATTCCCCAGCTCTGGTTCCCCGCCTCTGATTCCCCGCGTCTGATTCCCTGCCTCTGATGCCCCGCCTCTGATTCCCCATCACTGATTCCCCGCCTCTGATTACCCGTGTCTGATTCCCTGCCTCTGATTCCCCGCCTCTGATTCCCCGCCTCTGATTCCCCAACTCTGGTTCCCCAACTCTGATTCCCCGCCTCTGATTCCCCGCCTCTGATTCCCCGCGTCTGATTCCCTGCCTCTGATTCCCCGCCTCTGATTCCCCGTATCTGATTCCCCGCCCCTGATTCCCCACCTCTGATTCCCCATATCTGATTCCCCGCCTCTCTTTCCGCGCTTCTGATTCCCCGCCTCTGATTCCCCATATCTGATTCCCCGACTCTGATTCCCCAACTCTGATTCCCCGCCTCTGATTCCCCAGCTCTGTTTCCCCGCCTCTGATTCCCCGCTTCTGTTTCCCCATATATAATTCCCCGCCTCTGATTCCCAAACACTGATTCCCCGCCTCTGATTACCCAGCTCTGATTACCCAGCTCTGATTCCCCGCCTCTGATTCCCCGCGTCTGATTCCCTGCCTCTGATTCCCCGCCTCTGATTCCCCATCTCTGATTCCCCGCCTCTGAATCCCCGTGTCTGATACCCAGCCTCTGATACCCCGCCCCTGATTCCCCACCTCTGATTCCCCATATCTGATTCCCCGCCTCTCTTTCCGCGCTTCTGATACCCCGCCTCTGATTCCCCGACTCTGATTCCCCATATCTAATTCCCCACCTCTGATTCCCAAACACTGATTCCCCGCCTCTGATTCCCCAGCTCTGATTCCCCGCCTCTGATTCCCCACATCTGATTCCCTGCCTCTCATTCCCCGCTTCAGATTCCCTGCCTCTGATTCCCTGCCTCTGATTCCCCGCCTCTGATTCCCGGCCTCTGATTCCCAACCTCTGATTCCCCACCTCTGATTCCCCATATCTGATTCCCCGCCTCTGTTTCCCCGCCTCTGATTCCCCGCCTCTGTTTCCCCATATCTGATTCCCCACCTCTGATTCCCCAACTCTGATTCCCCGCCTCTGTTTCCCCATATCTGATTCCCCGCCTCTGATTCCCCAGCTCTGATTCCCCGCATCTGATTCCCCGCCTCTGATTCCCCAGCTCTGATTCCCCGCCTCTGATTCCCCACATCTGATTCCCTGCCTCTGATGCCCCGCCTCTGATTCCCCATCACTGATTCGCCGCCTCTGATTCCCCGTGTCTGATTCCCTGCCTTTGATTCCCCGCCTCTGATTCCCCGCCTCTGATTCCCCAACTCTGATTCCCCGCCTCTGATTACCCAGCTCTGATTCCCCGCCTCTGATTCCCCGCGTCTGATTCCCTGCCTCTGATTCCCCATATCTGATTCCCCGCCTCTCTTTCCGCGCTCCTGATTCCCCGCCTCTGATTCCCCATATCTGATTCCCCGCTTCAGATTCCCCGCCTCTGATTCCCTGCCTCTGATTCCCCGCCTCTGATTCCCCGCCTCTGATTCCCAACCTCTGATTCCCCACCTCTGATTCCCCATATCTGATTCCCCGCCTCTGATTCCCCGCCTCTGATTCCCCGCCTCTGTTTCCCCATATCTGATTCCCGGACTCTGATTCCCCACCTCTGATTCCCCATCTCTGATTCCGCACATCCGATTCCCTGCCTCTGATTCCCCGCCTCTGATTCCCCGCGTCTGATTCCCTGCCTCTGATTCCCCGCCTCTGTTTCCCCATATCTGATTCCCCGCCTCTGATTCCCCAACTCTGATTCCCCGCCTCTGATTCCCCAGCTCTGGTTCCCCGCCTCTGATTCCCCGCGTCTGATTCCCTGCCTCTGATGCCCCGCCTCTGATTCCCCATCACTGATTCCCCGCCTCTGATTACCCGTGTCTGATTCCCTGCCTCTGATTCCCCGCCTCTGATTCCCCGCCTCTGATTCCCCAACTCTGGTTCCCCAACTCTGATTCCCCGCCTCTGATTCCCTGCCTCTGATTCCCCGCCTCTGATTCCCCGTATCTGATTCCCCGCGTCTGATTCCCTGCCTCTGATTCCCCACCTCTGATTCCCCATCTCTGATTCACCAACTCTGATTCCCCACCTCTGATTCCCCATATCTGATTCCCCACCTCAGTTTCCCCGCCTCTGATTCACCCCTCTGATTGCCCATATCTGATTCCCCGCCTCTGATTCCCCAACTCTGATTCCCCGCCTCTGATTCCCTGCCTCTGATTCCCCATCTCTGATTCCGCACATCTGATTCCCTGCCTCTGATTCCCCACCTCTGATTCCCCATATCTGATTCCCCGCCTCTGTTTCCCCGTCTCTGATTCCCCGCCTCTGTTTCCCCATATCTAATTCCCCGCCTCTGATTCCCAAACTCTGATTCCCCGCCTCTGTTTCCCCAACTCTGATTCCCCGCCTCTGATTCCCTGCCTCTGATTCCCCATCTCTGATTCCGCACATCTGATTCCCTGCCTCTGATTCCCCTCCTCTGATTCCCCATATCTGATTCCCCGCCTCTGTTTCCCCGTCTCTGATTCCCCGCCTCTGTTTCCCCACCTCTGATTCCCCGCCTCTGTTTCCCCATATCTGATTCCCCGCTTCTGATTCCCCGTCTCTGATTCCCCAACTCTGATTCGCCGCCTCTGATTCCCCAGCTCTGTTTCCCCGCCTCTGATTCCCCGCCTCTGTTTCCCCATATCTAAATCCCCGCCTGTGATTCCCAAACTCTGATTCCCCAGATCTGATTCCCCGCCTCTGATTCCCCACATCTGATTCCCTGCCTCTGATTCCCCGACTCTGATTCCCCATCTCTGATTCCCCGCCTCTGAATCCCCGTGTCTGATACCCAGCTTATGATACCCCGCCCCTGATTCCCCACTTCTGATTCCCCATATCTGATACACCGCCTCTGTTTCTGCGCCTCTGATTCCCCGCCTCTGATTCCCCAACTCTGATTCCCCGCCTCTGTTTCCCATATCTGATTCCCCGCCTCTGATTCCCCAACTCTGATTCCCCGCCTCTGATTCCCCAGCTCTGATTCCCCAACTCTGATTCCCCGTGTTTGATTCCCTGCCTCTGATTCCCCACCTCTGATTCCCCATCTCTGATTCACCGCCTTTCATTCGCCACCTCTGATTTCCCATATCAGATTCCCCGCCTCTGTTTCCCCGCCTCTGATTCCCCGCCTCTGTTTCCCCATATCTGATTCCCCGCCTCTGATTCCCCAACTCTGATTCCCCGCCTCTGATTACCCAGCTCTGATTCCCCGCCTCTGATTCCCCGCTTCTGATTCCCTGCCTCTGATTCCCCGCCTCTGATTCCCATCTCTGATTCCACGACTCTGAATCCCCGTGTCTGATACCCAGCCTCCGATACCCCGCCCCTGATTCCCCACCTCTGATTCCCCATATCTGATTCCCCGCCTCTCTTTCCTCGCCTCTGATTCCCCGCCTCTGATTCCCCATATCTGATTCCCCGACTCTGATTCCCCAACTCTGATTCCCCGCCTCTGATTCCCCAGCTCTGTTTCCCCGCCTCTGATTCCCCGCCTCTGTTTCCCCATATCTAATTCCCCGCCTCTGATTCCCAAACTCTGATTCCCCGCCTCTGATTCCCCAGCTCTGATTCCCCGCCTCTGATTCCCCACATCTGATTCCCTGCCTCTGATTCCCCGCCTCTGATTCCCTGCCTCTGATTGATACCCACCTCTGAATCCCCATATCTGATTCCCTGCCTCTGATTCCCTGCCTATGATTCCCCGCCTCTGATTCCCCGCCTCTGATTCCCAACCTCTGATTCCCCACCTCTGATTCCCTATATCTGATTCCCTGCATCTGTTTCCCCGCCTCTGATTCCCCGCCTCTGTTTCCCCATATCTGATTCCCGGACTCGAATTCCCCACCTCTGATTCCCCATCTCTGATTCCGCACATCCGATTCCCTGCCTCTGATTCCCGGCCTCTGATTCCCCGCGTCTGATTCCCTGCCTCTGATTCCCAACCTCTGATTCCCCACCTCTGATTCCCCATATCTGATTCCCCGCCTCTGTTTCCCCGCCTCTGATTCCCCGCCTTTGTTTCCCCATATCTGATTCCCCACCTCTGATTCCCCAACTCTGATTCCCCGCCTCTGATTCCCCAGCTCTGATTCCCCGCCTCTGATTCCCCGCGTCTGATTCCCTGCCTCTGATGCCCCGCCTCTGATTCCCCATCACTGATTCCCCGCCTCTGATTCCCCGTGTCTGATTCCCTGCCTTTGATTCCCCGCCTCTGATTCCCCGCCTCTGATTCCCCAACTCTGATTCCCCGCCTCTGATTACCCAGCTCTGATTCCCCGCCTCTGATTCCCCGCGTCTGATTCCCTGCCTCTGATTCCCCGCCTCTGATTCCCCATCTCTGATTCCCCACCTCTTAATCCCCGTGTCTGATACCCAGCCTCTGATACCCCGCCCCTGATTCCCCACCTCTTATTCCCCATATCTGATTCCCCGCCTCTCTTTCCACGCTTCTGATTCCCCGCCTCTGATTCCCCATATCTGATTCCCCGACTCTGATTCCCCAACTCTGATTCCCCGCCTCTGATTCCCCAGCTCTGTTTCCCCGCCTCTGATTCACCCCTCTGATTGCCCATATCTGATTCCCCGCCTCTGATTCCCCAACTCTGATTCCCCGCCTCTGATTCCCTGCCTCTGATTCCCCATCTCTGATTCCGCACATCTGATTCCCTGCCTCTGATTCCCCACCTCTGATTCCCCATATCTGATTCCCCGCCTCTGTTTCCCCGTCTCTGATTCCCCGCCTCTGTTTCCCCATATCTAATTCCCCGCCTCTGATTCCCAAACTCTGATTCCCCGCCTCTGTTTCCCCACCTCTGATTCCCCGCCTCTGTTTCCCCATATCTGATTCCCCGCCTCTGATTCCCCGCCTCTGATTCCCCGCCTCTGTTTCCCCATATCTAATTCCCCGCTTCTGATTCCCGGCCTCTGATTCCCCGCCTCTGTTTCCCCATATCTAATTCCCCGCCTCTGATTCCCAAACTCTGATTCCCCGCCTCTGTTTCCCCACCTCTGATTCCCCGCCTCTGTTTCCCCATATCTGATTCCCCGCCTCTGATTCCCCACCTCTGATTCCCCATCTCTGATTCCACACATCCGATTCCCTGCCTCTGATTCCCGGCCTCTGATTCCCCGCGTCTGTTTCCCTGCCTCTGATTCAAAACCTCTGATTCCCCACCTCTGATTCCCCATATCTGATTCCCCGCCTCTGATTCCCCGCGTCTGATTCCCTGCCTCTGATGCCCCGCCTCTGATTTCCCGCCTCTGATTCCCCAACTCTGATTCCCCGTGTCTGATTCCCTGCCTCTGATTCCCCGCCTCTGATTTCCCTCCTCTGATTCCCCAACTCTGATTCCCCGCCTCTGATTCCCCAGCTCTGATTCCCCGCCTCTGATTCCCCGCGTCTGATTCCCTGCCTCTGATTCCCCGCCTCTGATTCCCCGTATCTGATTCCCCGCGTCTGATTCCCTGCCTCTGATTCCCCGCCTCTGATTCCCCATCTCTGATTCACCAACTCTGATTCCCCACCTCTGATTCCCCATATCTGATTTCCCGCATCATATTCCCCGCCTCTGATTCACCCCTCTGATTGCCCATATCTGATTCCCCGCCTCTGATTCCCCAACTCTGATTCCCCGCCTCTGATTCCCTGCCTCTGATTCCCCATCTCTGATTCCGCACATCTGATTCCATGCCTCTGATTCCCCACATCTGATTCCCCATATCTGATTCCCCGCCTCTGTTTCCCCGCCTCTGATTCCCCGACTCTGTTTCCCCATATCTAATTCCCCACCTCTGATTCCCAAACTCTGATTCCCCGCCTCTGTTTCCCCGCCTCTGATTCCCCGCCTCTGTTTCCCCATATCTGATTCCCCGCCTCTGATTCCCCAACTCTGATTCCCCACCTCTGATTACCCAGCTCTGATTCCCCGACTCTGAATCCCCGTGTCTGATACCCAGCCTCTGATTCCCTATTTCTGATTCCCCGCCTCTGATTCCGCACATCCGATTCCCTGCCTCTGATTCCCGGCCTCTGATTCCCCGCGTCTGATTCCCTGCCTCTGATTCCCAACCTCTAATTCCCCACCTCTGATTCCCCATATCTGATTCCCAGCCTCTGTTTCCCCGCCTCTGATTCCCCGCCTCTGTTTCCCCATATCTGATTCCCCACCTCTGATTCCCCAACTCTGATTCCCCGCCTCTGATTCCCCAGCTCTGATTCCCCGCCTCTGATTCCCCGCGTCTGATTCCCTGCCTCTGATGCCCCGCCTCTGATTCCCCATCACTGATTCCCCGCCTCTGATTCCCCGTGTCTGATTCCCTGCCTTTGATTCCCCACCTCTGATTCCCCGCCTCTGATTCCTCAACTCTCATTCCCCGCCTCTGATTACCCAGCTCTGATTCCCCGCCACTGATTCCCCGCGTCTGATTCCCTGCCTCTGATTCCCCGCCTCTGATTCCCCATCTCTGATTCCCCGCCTCTTAATCCCCGTGTCTGATACCCAGCCTCTGATACCCCGCCCCTGATTCCCCACCTCTGATTCCCCATATCTGATTCCCCGCCTCTCTTTCCGCGCTTCTGATTCCCCGCCTCTGATTCCCCATATCTGATTCCCCGACTCTGATTCCCCAACTCTGATTCCCCGCCTCTGATTCCCCAGCTCTGTTTCCCCGCCTCTGATTCCCCGCTTCTGTTTCCCCATATATAATTCCCCGCCTCTGATTCCCAAACACTGATTCCCCGCCTCTGATTACCCAGCTCTGATTACCCAGCTCTGATTCCCCGCCTCTGATTCCCCGCGTCTGATTCCCTGCCTCTGATTCCCCGCCTCTGATTCCCCATCTCTGATTCCCCGCCTCTGAATCCCCGTGTCTGATACCCAGCCTCTGATACCCCGCCCCTGATTCCCCACCTCTGATTCCCCATATCTGATTCCCCGCCTCTCTTTCCGCGCTTCTGATACCCCGCCTCTGATTCCCCGACTCTGATTCCCCATATCTAATTCCCCACCTCTGATTCCCAAACACTGATTCCCCGCCTCTGATTCCCCAGCTCTGATTCCCCGCCTCTGATTCCCCACATCTGATTCCCTGCCTCTCATTCCCCGCTTCAGATTCCCTGCCTCTGATTCCCTGCCTCTGATTCCCCGCCTCTGATTCCCGGCCTCTGATTCCCAACCTCTGATTCCCCACCTCTGATTCCCCATATCTGATTCCCCGCCTCTGTTTCCCCGCCTCTGATTCCCCGCCTCTGTTTCCCCATATCTGATTCTCCACCTCTGATTCCCCAACTCTGATTCCCCGCCTCTGTTTCCCCATATCTGATTCCCCGCCTCTGATTCCCCAGCTCTGATTCCCCGCATCTGATTCCCCGCGTCTGATTCCCCAGCTCTGATTCCCCGCCTCTGATTCCCCACATCTGATTCCCTGCCTCTGATGCCCCGCCTCTGATTCCCCATCACTGATTCGCCGCCTCTGATTCCCCGTGTCTGATTCCCTGCCTTTGATTCCCCGCCTCTGATTCCCCGCCTCTGATTCCCCAACTCTGATTCCCCGCCTCTGATTACCCAGCTCTGATTCCCCGCCTCTGATTCCCCGCGTCTGATTCCCTGCCTCTGATTCCCCATATCTGATTCCCCGCCTCTCTTTCCGCGCTCCTGATTCCCCGCCTCTGATTCCCCATATCTGATTCCCCGACTCTGATTCCCCAACTCTGATTCCCCGCCTCTGATTCCCCAGCTCTGTTTCCCCGCCTCTGATTCCCCGCCTCTGTTTCCCCATATCTAATTCCCCGCCTCTGATTCCCCACATCTGATTCCCTGCCTCTCATTCCCCGCTTCAGATTCCCCGCCTCTGATTCCCTGCCTCTGATTCCCCGCCTCTGATTCCCCGCCTCTGATTCCCAACCTCTGATTCCCCACCTCTGATTCCCCATATCTGATTCCCCGCCTCTGATTCCCCACCTCTGATTCCCCGCCTCTGTTTCCCCATATCTGATTCCCGGACTCTGATTCCCCACCTCTGATTCCCCATCTCTGATTCCGCACATCCGATTCCCTGCCTCTGATTCCCCGCCTCTGATTCCCCGCGTCTGATTCCCTGCCTCTGATTCCCCGCCTCTGTTTCCCCATATCTGATTCCCCGCCTCTGATTCCCCAACTCTGATTCCCCGCCTCTGATTCCCCAGCTCTGGTTCCCCGCCTCTGATTCCCCGCGTCTGATTCCCTGCCTCTGATGCCCCGCCTCTGATTCCCCATCACTGATTCCCCGCCTCTGATTACCCGTGTCTGATTCCCTGCCTCTGATTCCCCGCCTCTGATTCCCCGCCTCTGATTCCCCAACTCTGGTTCCCCAACTCTGATTCCCCGCCTCTGATTCCCCGCCTCTGATTCCCCGCGTCTGATTCCCTGCCTCTGATTCCCCGCCTCTGATTCCCCGTATCTGATTCCCCGCCCCTGATTCCCCACCTCTGATTCCCCATATCTGATTCCCCGCCTCTCTTTCCGCGCTTCTGATTCCCCGCCTCTGATTCCCCATATCTGATTCCCCGACTCTGATTCCCCAACTCTGATTCCCCGCCTCTGATTCCCCAGCTCTGTTTCCCCGCCTCTGATTCCCCGCTTCTGTTTCCCCATATATAATTCCCCGCCTCTGATTCCCAAACACTGATTCCCCGCCTCTGATTACCCAGCTCTGATTACCCAGCTCTGATTCCCCGCCTCTGATTCCCCGCGTCTGATTCCCTGCCTCTGATTCCCCGCCTCTGATTCCCCATCTCTGATTCCCCGCCTCTGAATCCCCGTGTCTGATACCCAGCCTCTGATACCCCGCCCCTGATTCCCCACCTCTGATTCCCCATATCTGATTCCCCGCCTCTCTTTCCGCGCTTCTGATACCCCGCCTCTGATTCCCCGACTCTGATTCCCCATATCTAATTCCCCACCTCTAATTCCCAAACACTGATTCCCCGCCTCTGATTCCCCAGCTCTGATTCCCCGCCTCTGATTCCCCACATCTGATTCCCTGCCTCTCATTCCCCGCTTCAGATTCCCTGCCTCTGATTCCCTGCCTCTGATTCCCCGCCTCTGATTCCCGGCCTCTGATTCCCAACCTCTGATTCCCCACCTCTGATTCCCCATATCTGATTCCCCGCCTCTGTTTCCCCGCCTCTGATTCCCCGCCTCTGTTTCCCCATATCTGATTCCCCACCTCTGATTCCCCAACTCTGATTCCCCGCCTCTGTTTCCCCATATCTGATTCCCCGCCTCTGATTCCCCAGCTCTGATTCCCCGCATCTGATTCCCCGCCTCTGATTCCCCAGCTCTGATTCCCCGCCTCTGATTCCCCACATCTGATTCCCTGCCTCTGATGCCCCGCCTCTGATTCCCCATCACTGATTCGCCGCCTCTGATTCCCCGTGTCTGATTCCCTGCCTTTGATTCCCCGCCTCTGATTCCCCGCCTCTGATTCCCCAACTCTGATTCCCCGCCTCTGATTACCCAGCTCTGATTCCCCGCCTCTGATTCCCCGCGTCTGATTCCCTGCCTCTGATTCCCCATATCTGATTCCCCGCCTCTCTTTCCGCGCTCCTGATTCCCCGCCTCTGATTCCCCATATCTGATTCCCCGCTTCAGATTCCCCGCCTCTGATTCCCTGCCTCTGATTCCCCGCCTCTGATTCCCCGCCTCTGATTCCCAACCTCTGATTCCCCACCTCTGATTCCCCATATCTGATTCCCCGCCTCTGATTCCCCGCCTCTGATTCCCCGCCTCTGTTTCCCCATATCTGATTCCCGGACTCTGATTCCCCACCTCTGATTCCCCATCTCTGATTCCGCACATCCGATTCCCTGCCTCTGATTCCCCGCCTCTGATTCCCCGCGTCTGATTCCCTGCCTCTGATTCCCCGCCTCTGTTTCCCCATATCTGATTCCCCGCCTCTGATTCCCCAACTCTGATTCCCCGCCTCTGATTCCCCAGCTCTGGTTCCCCGCCTCTGATTCCCCGCGTCTGATTCCCTGCCTCTGATGCCCCGCCTCTGATTCCCCATCACTGATTCCCCGCCTCTGATTACCCGTGTCTGATTCCCTGCCTCTGATTCCCCGCCTCTGATTCCCCGCCTCTGATTCCCCAACTCTGGTTCCCCAACTCTGATTCCCCGCCTCTGATTCCCTGCCTCTGATTCCCCGCCTCTGATTCCCCGTATCTGATTCCCCGCGTCTGATTCCCTGCCTCTGATTCCCCACCTCTGATTCCCCATCTCTGATTCACCAACTCTGATTCCCCACCTCTGATTCCCCATATCTGATTCCCCACCTCAGTTTCCCCGCCTCTGATTCACCCCTCTGATTGCCCATATCTGATTCCCCGCCTCTGATTCCCCAACTCTGATTCCCCGCCTCTGATTCCCTGCCTCTGATTCCCCATCTCTGATTCCGCACATCTGATTCCCTGCCTCTGATTCCCCACCTCTGATTCCCCATATCTGATTCCCCGCCTCTGTTTCCCCGTCTCTGATTCCCCGCCTCTGTTTCCCCATATCTAATTCCCCGCCTCTGATTCCCAAACTCTGATTCCCCGCCTCTGTTTCCCCAACTCTGATTCCCCGCCTCTGATTCCCTGCCTCTGATTCCCCATCTCTGATTCCGCACATCTGATTCCCTGCCTCTGATTCCCCACCTCTGATTCCCCATATCTGATTCCCCGCCTCTGTTTCCCCGTCTCTGATTCCCCGCCTCTGTTTCCCCACCTCTGATTCCCCGCCTCTGTTTCCCCATATCTGATTCCCCGCTTCTGATTCCCCGTCTCTGATTCCCCAACTCTGATTCGCCGCCTCTGATTCCCCAGCTCTGTTTCCCCGCCTCTGATTCCCCGCCTCTGTTTCCCCATATCTAAATCCCCGCCTGTGATTCCCAAACTCTGATTCCCCAGATCTGATTCCCCGCCTCTGATTCCCCACATCTGATTCCCTGCCTCTGATTCCCCGACTCTGATTCCCCATCTCTGATTCCCCGCCTCTGAATCCCCGTGTCTGATACCCAGCTTATGATACCCCGCCCCTGATTCCCCACTTCTGATTCCCCATATCTGATACACCGCCTCTGTTTCTGCGCCTCTGATTCCCCGCCTCTGATTCCCCAACTCTGATTCCCCGCCTCTGTTTCCCATATCTGATTCCCCGCCTCTGATTCCCCAACTCTGATTCCCCGCCTCTGATTCCCCAGCTCTGATTCCCCAACTCTGATTCCCCGTGTTTGATTCCCTGCCTCTGATTCCCCACCTCTGATTCCCCATCTCTGATTCACCGCCTTTCATTCGCCACCTCTGATTTCCCATATCAGATTCCCCGCCTCTGTTTCCCCGCCTCTGATTCCCCGCCTCTGTTTCCCCATATCTGATTCCCCGCCTCTGATTCCCCAACTCTGATTCCCCGCCTCTGATTACCCAGCTCTGATTCCCCGCCTCTGATTCCCCGCTTCTGATTCCCTGCCTCTGATTCCCCGCCTCTGATTCCCATCTCTGATTCCACGACTCTGAATCCCCGTGTCTGATACCCAGCCTCCGATACCCCGCCCCTGATTCCCCACCTCTGATTCCCCATATCTGATTCCCCGCCTCTCTTTCCTCGCCTCTGATTCCCCGCCTCTGATTCCCCATATCTGATTCCCCGACTCTGATTCCCCAACTCTGATTCCCCGCCTCTGATTCCCCAGCTCTGTTTCCCCGCCTCTGATTCCCCGCCTCTGTTTCCCCATATCTAATTCCCCGCCTCTGATTCCCAAACTCTGATTCCCCGCCTCTGATTCCCCAGCTCTGATTCCCCGCCTCTGATTCCCCACATCTGATTCCCTGCCTCTGATTCCCCGCCTCTGATTCCCTGCCTCTGATTGATACCCACCTCTGAATCCCCATATCTGATTCCCTGCCTCTGATTCCCTGCCTATGATTCCCCGCCTCTGATTCCCCGCCTCTGATTCCCAACCTCTGATTCCCCACCTCTGATTCCCTATATCTGATTCCCTGCATCTGTTTCCCCGCCTCTGATTCCCCGCCTCTGTTTCCCCATATCTGATTCCCGGACTCGAATTCCCCACCTCTGATTCCCCATCTCTGATTCCGCACATCCGATTCCCTGCCTCTGATTCCCGGCCTCTGATTCCCCGCGTCTGATACCCTGCCTCTGATTCCCAACCTCTGATTCCCCACCTCTGATTCCCCATATCTGATTCCCCGCCTCTGTTTCCCCGCCTCTGATTCCCCGCCTTTGTTTCCCCATATCTGATTCCCCACCTCTGATTCCCCAACTCTGATTCCCCGCCTCTGATTCCCCAGCTCTGATTCCCCGCCTCTGATTCCCCGCGTCTGATTCCCTGCCTCTGATGCCCCGCCTCTGATTCCCCATCACTGATTCCCCGCCTCTGATTCCCCGTGTCTGATTCCCTGCCTTTGATTCCCCGCCTCTGATTCCCCGCCTCTGATTCCCCAACTCTGATTCCCCGCCTCTGATTACCCAGCTCTGATTCCCCGCCTCTGATTCCCCGCGTCTGATTCCCTGCCTCTGATTCCCCGCCTCTGATTCCCCATCTCTGATTCCCCACCTCTTAATCCCCGTGTCTGATACCCAGCCTCTGATACCCCGCCCCTGATTCCCCACCTCTTATTCCCCATATCTGATTCCCCGCCTCTCTTTCCACGCTTCTGATTCCCCGCCTCTGATTCCCCATATCTGATTCCCCGACTCTGATTCCCCAACTCTGATTCCCCGCCTCTGATTCCCCAGCTCTGTTTCCCCGCCTCTGATTCACCCCTCTGATTGCCCATATCTGATTCCCCGCCTCTGATTCCCCAACTCTGATTCCCTGCCTCTGATTCCCTGCCTCTGATTCCCCATCTCTGATTCCGCACATCTGATTCCCTGCCTCTGATTCCCCACCTCTGACTCCCCATATCTGATTCCCCGCCTCTGTTTCCCCGTCTCTGATTCCCCGCCTCTGTTTCCCCATATCTAATTCCCCGCCTCTGATTCCCAAACTCTGATTCCCCGCCTCTGTTTCCCCACCTCTGATTCCCCGCCTCTGTTTCCCCATATCTGATTCCCGGCCTCTGATTCCCCGCCTCTGTTTCCCCATATCTAATTCCCCGCCTCTGATTCCCAAACTCTGATTCCCCGCCTCTGTTTCCCCACCTCTGATTCCCCGCGTCTGTTTCCCCATATCTGATTCCCCGCCTCTGATTCCCCACCTCTGATTCCCCATCTCTGATTCCACACATCCGATTCCCTGCCTCTGATTCCCGGCCTCTGATTCCCCGCGTCTGTTTCCCTGCCTCTGATTCAAAACCTCTGATTCCCCACCTCTGATTCCCCATATCTGATTCCCCGCCTCTGATTCCCCGCGTCTGATTCCCTGCCTCTGATGCCCCGCCTCTGATTTCCCGCCTCTGATTCCCCAACTCTGATTCCCCGTGTCTGATTCCCTGCCTCTGATTCCCCGCCTCTGATTTCCCGCCTCTGATTCCCCAACTCTGATTCCCCGCCTCTGATTCCCCAGCTCTGATTCCCCGCCTCTGATTCCCCGCGTCTGATTCCCTGCCTCTGATTCCCCGCCTCTGATTCCCCGTATCTGATTCCCCGCGTCTGATTCCCTGCCTCTGATTCCCCGCCTCTGATTCCCCATCTCTGATTCACCAACTCTGATTCCCCACCTCTGATTCCCCATATCTGATTTCCCGCATCATATTCCCCGCCTCTGATTCACCCCTCTGATTGCCCATATCTGATTCCCCGCCTCTGATTCCCCAACTCTGATTCCCCGCCTCTGATTCCCTGCCTCTGATTCCCCATCTCTGATTCCGCACATCTGATTCCATGCCTCTGATTCCCCACCTCTGATTCCCCATATCTGATTCCCCGCCTCTGTTTCCCCGCCTCTGATTCCCCGACTCTGTTTCCCCATATCTAATTCCCCACCTCTGATTCCCAAACTCTGATTCCCCGCCTCTGTTTCCCCGCCTCTGATTCCCCGCCTCTGTTTCCCCATATCTGATTCCCCGCCTCTGATTCCCCAACTCTGATACCCCACCTCTGATTACCCAGCTCTGATTCCCCGACTCTGAATCCCCGTGTCTGATACCCAGCCTCTGATTCCCTATTTCTGATTCCCCGCCTCTGATTCCGCACATCCGATTCCCTGCCTCTGATTCCCGGCCTCTGATTCCCCGCGTCTGATTCCCTGCCTCTGATTCCCAACCTCTAATTCCCCACCTCTGATTCCCCATATCTGATTCCCAGCCTCTGTTTCCCCGCCTCTGATTCCCCGCCTCTGTTTCCCCATATCTGATTCCCCACCTCTGATTCCCCAACTCTGATTCCCCGCCTCTGATTCCCCAGCTCTGATTCCCCGCCTCTGATTCCCCGCGTCTGATTCCCTGCCTCTGATGCCCCGCCTCTGATTCCCCATCACTGATTCCCCGCCTCTGATTCCCCGTGTCTGATTCCCTGCCTTTGATTCCCCGCATCTGATTCCCCGCCTCTGATTCCTCAACTCTGATTCCCCGCCTCTGATTACCCAGCTCTGATTCCCCGCCACTGATTCCCCGCGTCTGATTCCCTGCCTCTGATTCCCCGCCTCTGATTCCCCATCTCTGATTCCCCGCCTCTTAATCCCCGTGTCTGATACCCAGCCTCTGATACCCCGCCCCTGATTCCCCACCTCTGATTCCCCATATCTGATTCCCCGCCTCTCTTTCCGCGCTTCTGATTCCCCGCCTCTGATTCCCCATATCTGATTCCCCGACTCTGATTCCCCAACTCTGATTCCCCGCCTCTGATTCCCCAGCTCTGTTTCCCCGCCTCTGATTCCCCGCTTCTGTTTCCCCATATATAATTCCCCGCCTCTGATTCCCAAACACTGATTCCCCGCCTCTGATTACCCAGCTCTGATTACCCAGCTCTGATTCCCCGCCTCTGATTCCCCGCGTCTGATTCCCTGCCTCTGATTCCCCGCCTCTGATTCCCCATCTCTGATTCCCCGCCTCTGAATCCCCGTGTCTGATACCCAGCTTCTGATACCCCGCCCCTGATTCCCCACCTCTGATTCCCCATATCTGATTCCCCGCCTCTCTTTCCGCGCTTCTGATACCCCGCCTCTGATTCCCCGACTCTGATTCCCCATATCTAATTCCCCACCTCTGATTCCCAAACACTGATTCCCCGCCTCTGATTCCCCAGCTCTGATTCCCCGCCTCTGATTCCCCACATCTGATTCCCTGCCTCTCATTTCCCGCTTCAGATTCCCTGCCTCTGATTCCCTGCCTCTGATTCCCCGCCTCTGATTCCCGGCCTCTGATTCCCAACCTCTGATTCCCCACCTCTGATTCCCCATATCTGATTCCCCGCCTCTGTTTCCCCGCCTCTGATTCCCCGCCTCTGTTTCCCCATATCTGATTCCCCACCTCTGATTCCCCAACTCTGATTCCCCGCCTCTGTTTCCCCATATCTGATTCCCCGCCTCTGATTCCCCAGCTCTGATTCCCCGCCTCTGATTCCCAAACTCTGATTCCCCGCCTCTGTTTCCCCACCTCTGATTCCCCGCCTCTGTTTCCCCATATCTGATTCCCCGCCTCTGATTCCCCGCCTCTGATTCCCCGCCTCTGTTTCCCCATATCTAATTCCCCGCTTCTGATTCCCAAACTCTGATTCCCCGCCTCTGTTTCCCCGCCTCTGATTCCCCGCCTCTGTTTCCCCATATCTGATTCGCCGCCTCTGATTCCCCAACTCTGATTGCCCACCTCTGATTACCCAGCTCTGATTCCCCGACTCTGAATCCCCGTGTCTGATACCCAGCCTCTGATACCCCGCCCCTGATTCCCCACCTCTGATTCCCCATATCTGATTCCCCGCCTCTCGTTCCGCGCCTCTGATTCCCTGCCACTGATTCCCTATTTCTGATTCCCCGTCTCTGATTCCCCAACTCTGATTCGCCGCCTCTGATTCCCCAGCTCTGTTTCCCCGCCTCTGATTCCCCGCCTCTGTTTCCCCATATCTAAATCCCCGCCTGTGATTCCCAAACTCTGATTCCCCAGATCTGATTCCCCGCCTCTGATTCCCCACATCTGATTCCCTGCCTCTGATTCCCCGACTCTGATTCCCCATCTCTGATTCCCCGCCTCTGAATCCCCGTGTCTGATACCCAGCTTATGATACCCCGCCCCTGATTCCCCACTTCTGATTCCCCATATCTGATACACCGCCTCTGTTTCTGCGCCTCTGATTCCCCGCCTCTGATTCCCCAACTCTGATTCCCCGCCTCTGTTTCCCATATCTGATTCCCCGCCTCTGATTCCCCAACTCTGATTCCCCGCCTCTGATTCCCCAGCTCTGATTCCCCAACTCTGATTCCCCGTGTTTGATTCCCTGCCTCTGATTCCCCATCTCTGATTCCCCATCTCTGATTCACCGCCTTTCATTCGCCACCTCTGATTCCCCATATCAGATTCCCCGCCTCTGTTTCCCCGCCTCTGATTCCCCGCCTCTGTTTCCCCATATCTGATTCCCCGCCTCTGATTCCCCAACTCTGATTCCCCGCCTCTGATTACCCAGCTCTGATTCCCCGCCTCTGATTCCCCGCTTCTGATTCCCTGCCTCTGATTCCCCGCCTCTGATTCCCATCTCTGATTCCACGACTCTGAATCCCCGTGTCTGATACCCAGCCTCCGATACCCCGCCCCTGATTCCCCACCTCTGATTCCCCATATCTGATTCCCCGCCTCTCTTTCCTCGCCTCTGATTCCCCGCCTCTGATTCCCCATATCTGATTCCCCGACTCTGATTCCCCAACTCTGATTCCCCGCCTCTGATTCCCCAGCTCTGTTTCCCCGCCTCTGATTCCCCGCCTCTGTTTCCCCATATCTAATTCCCCGCCTCTGATTCCCAAACTCTGATTCCCCGCCTCTGATTCCCCAGCTCTGATTCCCCGCCTCTGATTCCCCACATCTGATTCCCTGCCTCTGATTCCCCGCCTCTGATTCCCTGCCTCTGATTGATACCCACCTCTGAATCCCCATATCTGATTCCCTGCCTCTGATTCCCTGCCTATGATTCCCCGCCTCTGATTCCCCGCCTCTGATTCCCAACCTCTGATTCCCCACCTCTGATTCCCTATATCTGATTCCCTGCATCTGTTTCCCCGCCTCTGATTCCCCGCCTCTGTTTCCCCATATCTGATTCCCGGACTCGAATTCCCCACCTCTGATTCCCCATCTCTGATTCCGCACATCCGATTCCCTGCCTCTGATTCCCGGCCTCTGATTCCCCGCGTCTGATGCCCCGCCTCTGATTCCCCATCACTGATTCCCCGCCTCTGATTCCCCGTGTCTGATTCCCTGCCTTTGATTCCCCGCCTCTGATTCCCCGCCTCTGATTCCCCAACTCTGATTCCCCGCCTCTGATTACCCAGCTCTGATTCCCCGCCTCTGATTCCCCAGCTCTGATTCCCCGCCTCTGATTCCCCGCGTCTGATTCCCTGCCTCTGATGCCCCGCCTCTGATTCCCCATCACTGATTCCCCGCCTCTGATTCCCCGTGTCTGATTCCCTGCCTTTGATTCCCCGCCTCTGATTCCCCGCCTCTGATTCCCCAACTCTGATTCCCCGCCTCTGATTACCCAGCTCTGATTCCCCGCCTCTGATTCCCCGCGTCTGATTCCCCACCTCTGTTTCCCCATATCTAATTCCCCGCCTCTGATTCCCAAACTCTGATTCCCCGCCTCTGTTTCCCCACCTCTGATTCCCCGCCTCTGTTTCCCCATATCTGATTCCCCGCCTCTGATTCCCCGCCTCTGATTCCCCGCCTCTGTTTCCCCATATCTAATTCCCCGCTTCTGATTCCCAAACTCTGATTCCCCGCCTCTGTTTCCCCGCCTCTGATTCCCCGCCTCTGTTTCCCCATATCTGATTCCCCGCCTCTGATTCCCCAACTCTGATTCCCCACCTCTGATTACCCAGCTCTGATTCCCCGACTCTGAATCCCCGTGTCTGATACCCAGCCTCTGATACCCCGCCCCTGATTCCCCACCTCTGATTCCCCATATCTGATTCCCCGCCTCTCGTTCCGCGCCTCTGATTCCCTGCCTCTGATTCCCTATTTCTGATTCCCCGTCTCTGATTCCCCAACTCTGATTCGCCGCCTCTGATTCCCCAGCTCTGTTTCCCCGCCTCTGATTCCCCGCCTCTGTTTCCCCATATCTAATTCCCCGCCTGTGATTCACAAACTCTGATTCCCTGCCTCTGATTCCCCAGATCTGATTCCCCGCCTCTGATTCCCCACATCTGATTCCCTGCCTCTGATTCCCCGACTCTGATTCCCCATCTCTGATTCCCCGCCTCTGAATCCCCGTGTCTGATACCCAGCTTATGAAACCCCGCCCCTGATTCCCCACTTCTGGTTCCCCATATCTGATACACAGCCTCTGTTTCTGCGCCTCTGATTCGCCGCCTCTGATTCCCCAACTCTGATTCCCCGCCTCTGTTTCCCATATCTGATTCCCCGCCTCTGATTCCCCAACTCTGATTCCCCGCCTCTGATTCCCCAGCTCTGATTCCCCAACTCTGATTCCCCGCCTCTGATTCCCTGCCTCTGATTCCCCATTTCTGATTCCGCACATCTGATTCCCTGCCTCTGATTCCCCACCTCTGATTCCCCATCTCTGATTCACCGCCTTTCATTCCCCGCCTCTGTTTCCCCATATCTGATTCCCCGCCTCTGATTCCCCAACTCTGATTCCCCGCCTCTGATTACCCAGCTCTGATTCCCCGCCTCTGATTCCCCGCTTCTGATTCCCTGCCTCTGATTCCCCGCCTCTGATTCCCATCTCTGATTCCACGACTCTGAATCCCCATGTCTGATACCCAGCCTCCGATACCCCGCCCCTGATTCCCCACCTCTGATTCCCCATATCTGATTCCCCGCCTCTCTTTCCGCGCCTCTGATTCCCCGCCTCTGATTCCCCATATCTGATTCCCCGACTCTGATTCCCCAACTCTGATTCCCCGCCTCTGATTCCCCAGCTCTGTTTCCCCGCCTCTGATTCCCCGCCTATGATTCCCCGCCTCTGATTCCCCGCCTCCGATTCCCAACCTCTGATTCCCCACCTCTGATTCCCTATATCTGATTCCCTGCATCTGTTTCCCCGCCTCTGATTCCCCGCCTCTGTTTCCCCATATCTGATTCCCGGACTCGGATTCCCCACCTCTGATTCCCCATCTCTGATTCCGCACATCCGATTCCCTGCCTCTCATTCCCGGCCTCTGATTCCCCGCGTCTGATTCCCTGCCTCTGATTCCCAACCTCTGATTCCCCACCTCTGATTCCCCATATCTGATTCCCCGCCTCTGTTTCCCCGCCTCTGATTCCCCGCCTTTGTTTCCCCATATCTGATTCCCCACCTCTGATTCCCCAACTCTGATTCCCCGCCTCTGATTCCCCAGCTCTGTTTCCCCGCCTCTGATTCACCCCTCTGATTGCCCATATCTGATTCCCCGCCTCTGATTCCCCAACTCTGATTCCCCGCCTCTGATTCCCTGCCTCTGATTCCCCATCTCTGATTCCGCACATCTGATTCCCTGCCTCTGATTCCCCACCTCTGATTCCCCATATCTGATTCCCCGCCTCTGTTTCCCCGTCTCTGATTCCCCGCCTCTGTTTCCCCATATCTAATTCCCCGCCTCTGATTCCCAAACTCTGATTCCCCGCCTCTGTTTCCCCACCTCTGATTCCCCGCCTCTGTTTCCCCATATCTGATTCCCCGCCTCTGATTCCCCGCCTCTGATTCCCCGCGTCTGATTCCCTGCCTCTGATGCCCCGCCTCTGATTCCCCATCACTGATTCCCCGCCTCTGATTCCCCGTGTCTGATTCCCTGCCTTTGATTCCCCGCCTCTGATTCCCCGCCTCTGATTCCCCAACTCTGATTCCCCGCCTCTGATTACCCAGCTCTGATTCCCCGCCTCTGATTCCCCAGCTCTGATTCCCCGCCTCTGATTCCCCGCGTCTGATTCCCTGCCTCTGATGCCCCGCCTCTGATTCCCCATCACTGATTCCCCGCCTCTGATTCCCCGTGTCTGATTCCCTGCCTTTGATTCCCCGCCTCTGATTCCCCGCCTCTGATTCCCCAACTCTGATTCCCCGCCTCTGATTACCCAGCTCTGATTCCCCGCCTCTGATTCCCCGCCTCTGATTCCCTGCCTCTGATTCCCCGCCTCTGATTCCCCATCTCTGATTCCCCACCTCTTAATCCCCGTGTCTGATACCCAGCCTCTGATACCCCGCCCCTGATTCCCCACCTCTTATTCCCCATATCTGATTCCCCGCCTCTCTTTCCACGCTTCTGATTCCCCGCCTCTGATTCCCCATATCTGATTCCCCGACTCTGATTCCCCAACTCTGATTCCCCGCCTCTGATTCCCCAGCTCTGTTTCCCCGCCTCTGATTCACCCCTCTGATTGCCCATATCTGATTCCCCGCCTCTGATTCCCCAACTCTGATTCCCCGCCTCTGATTCCCTGCCTCTGATTCCCCATCTCTGATTCCGCACATCTGATTCCCTGCCTCTGATTCCCCACCTCTGACTCCCCATATCTGATTCCCCGCCTCTGTTTCCCCGTCTCTGATTCCCCGCCTCTGTTTCCCCATATCTAATTCCCCGCCTCTGATTCCCAAACTCTGATTCCCCGCCTCTGTTTCCCCACCTCTGATTCCCCGCCTCTGTTTCCCCATATCTGATAACCCGCCTCTGATTCCCCGCCTCTGATTCCCCGCCTCTGTTTCCCCATATCTAATTCCCCGCTTCTGATTCCCAAACTCTGATTCCCCACCTCTGTTTCCCCGCCTCTGATTCCCCGCCTCTGTTTCCCCATATCTGATTCCCCGCCTCTGATTCCCCAACTCTGATTCCCCACCTCTGATTACCCAGCTCTGATTCCCCGACTCTGAATCCCCGTGTCTGATACCCAGCCTCTGATACCCCGCCCCTGATTCCCCACCTCTGATTCCCCATATCTGATTCCCCGCCTCTCGTTCCGCGCCTCTGATTCCCTGCCTCTGATTCCCTATTTCTGATTCCCCGTCTCTGATTCCCCAACTCTGATTCGCCGCCTCTGATTCCCCAGCTCTGTTTCCCCGCCTCTGATTCCCCGCCTCTGTTTCCCCATATCTAATTCCCCGCCTGTGATTCCCAAACTCTGATTCCCTGCCTCTGATTCCCCAGATCTGATTCCCCGCCTCTGATTCCCCACATCTGATTCCCTGCCTCTGATTCCCCGACTCTGATTCCCCATCTCTGATTCCCCGCCTCTGAATCCCCGTGTCTGATACCCAGCTTATGATACCCCGCCCCTGATTCCCCACTTCTGATTCCCCATATCTGATACACCGCCTCTGTTTCTGCGCCTCTGATTCCCCGCCTCTGATTCCCCAACTCTGATTCCCCGCCTCTGTTTCCCATATCTGATTCCCCGCCTCTGATTCCCCAACTCTGATTCCCCGCCTCTGATTCCCCAGCTCTGATTCCCCAACTCTGATTCCCCGTGTTTGATTCCCTGCCTCTGATTCCCCACCTCTGATTCCCCATCTCTGATTCACCGCCTTTCATTCGCCACCTCTGATTCCCCATATCAGATTCCCCGCCTCTGTTTCCCCGCCTCTGATTCCCCGCCTCTGTTTCCCCATATCTGATTCCCCGCCTCTGATTCCCCAACTCTGATTCCCCGCCTCTGATTACCCAGCTCTGATTCCCCGCCTCTGATTCCCCGCTTCTGATTCCCTGCCTCTGATTCCCCGCCTCTGATTCCCATCTCTGATTCCACGACTCTGAATCCCCGTGTCTGATACCCAGCCTCCGATACCCCGCCCCTGATTCCCCACCTCTGATTCCCCATATCTGATTCCCCGCCTCTCTTTCCGCGCCTCTGATTCCCCACCTCTGATTCCCCATATCTGATTCCCCGACTCTGATTCCCCAACTCTGATTCCCCGCCTCTGATTCCCCAGCTCTGTTTCCCCACTTCTGATTCCCCATATCTGATACACCGCCTCTGTTTCTGCGCCTCTGATTCCCCGCCTCTGATTCCCCAACTCTGATTCCCCGCCTCTGTTTCCCATATCTGATTCCCCGCCTCTGATTCCCCAACTCTGATTCCCCGCCTCTGATTCCCCAGCTCTGATTCCCCAACTCTGATTCCCCGTGTTTGATTCCCTGCCTCTGATTCCCCACCTCTGATTCCCCATCTCTGATTCACCGCCTTTCATTCCCCGCCTCTGTTTCCCCATATCTGATTCCCCGCCTCTGATTCCCCAACTCTGATTCCCCGCCTCTGATTACCCAGCTCTGATTCCCCGCCTCTGATTCCCCGCTTCTGATTCCCTGCCTCTGATTCCCCGCCTCTGATTCCCATCTCTGATTCCACGACTCTGAATCCCCATGTCTGATACCCAGCCTCCGATACCCCGCCCCTGATTCCCCACCTCTGATTCCCCATATCTGATTCCCCGCCTCTCTTTCCGCGCCTCTGATTCCCCGCCTCTGATTCCCCATATCTGATTCCCCGACTCTGATTCCCCAACTCTGATTCCCCGCCTCTGATTCCCCAGCTCTGTTTCCCCGCCTCTGATTCCCCGCCTATGATTCCCCGCCTCTGATTCCCCGCCTCTGATTCCCAACCTCTGATTCCCCACCTCTGATTCCCTATATCTGATTCCCTGCATCTGTTTCCCCGCCTCTGATTCCCCGCCTCTGTTTCCCCATATCTGATTCCCGGACTCGGATTCCCCACCTCTGATTCCCCATCTCTGATTCCGCACATCCGATTCCCTGCCTCTCATTCCCGGCCTCTGATTCCCCGCGTCTGATTCCCTGCCTCTGATTCCCAACCTCTGATTCCCCACCTCTGATTCCCCATATCTGATTCCCCGCCTCTGTTTCCCCGCCTCTGATTCCCCGCCTTTGTTTCCCCATATCTGATTCCCCACCTCTGATTCCCCAACTCTGATTCCCCGCCTCTGATTCCCCAGCTCTGTTTCCCCGCCTCTGATTCACCCCTCTGATTGCCCATATCTGATTCCCCGCCTCTGATTCCCCAACTCTGATTCCCCGCCTCTGATTCCCTGCCTCTGATTCCCCATCTCTGATTCCGCACATCTGATTCCCTGCCTCTGATTCCCCACCTCTGATTCCCCATATCTGATTCCCCGCCTCTGTTTCCCCGTCTCTGATTCCCCGCCTCTGTTTCCCCATATCTAATTCCCCGCCTCTGATTCCCAAACTCTGATTCCCCGCCTCTGTTTCCCCACCTCTGATTCCCCGCCTCTGTTTCCCCATATCTGATTCCCCGCCTCTGATTCCCCGCCTCTGATTCCCCGCCTCTGTTTCCCCATATCTCATTCCCCGCTTCTGATTCCCAAACTCTGATCCCCCGCCTCTGTTTCCCCGCCTCTGATTCCCCGCCTCTGTTTCCCCATATCTGATTCCCCGCCTCTGATTCCCCAACTCTGATTCCCCACCTCTGATTACCCAGCTCTGATTCCCCGACTCTGAATCCCCGTGTCTGATACCCAGCCTCTGATACCCCGCCCCTGATTCCCCACCTCTGATTCCCCATATCTGATTCCCCGCCTCTCGTTCCGCGCCTCTGATTCCCTGCCTCTGATTCCCTATTTCTGATTCCCCGTCTCTGATTCCCCAACTCTGATTCGCCGCCTCTGATTCCCCAGCTCTGTTTCCCCGCCTCTGATTCCCCGCCTCTGTTTCCCCATATCTAATTCCCCGCCTGTGATTCCCAAACTCTGATTCCCTGCCTCTGATTCCCCAGATCTGATTCCCCGCCTCTGATTCCCCACATCTGATTCCCTGCCTCTGATTCCCCGACTCTGATTCCCCATCTCTGATTCCCCGCCTCTGAATCCCCGTGTCTGATACCCAGCTTATGATACCCAGCCCCTGATTCCCCACTTCTGATTCCCCATATCTGATACACCGCCTCTGTTTCTGCGCCTCTGATTCCCCGCCTCTGATTCCCCAACTCTGATTCCCCGCCTCTGTTTCCCATATCTGATTCCCCGCCTCTGATTCCCCAACTCTGATTCCCCGCCTCTGATTCCCCAGCTCTGATTCCCCAACTCTGATTCCCCGTGTTTGATTCCCTGCCTCTGATTCCCCACCTCTGATTCCCCATCTCTGATTCACCGCCTTTCATTCCCCGCCTCTGTTTCCCCATATCTGATTCCCCGCCTCTGATTCCCCAACTCTGATTCCCCGCCTCTGATTACCCAGCTCTGATTCCCCGCCTCTGATTCCCCGCTTCTGATTCCCTGCCTCTGATTCCCCGCCTCTGATTCCCATCTCTGATTCCACGACTCTGAATCCCCGTGTCTGATACCCAGCCTCCGATACCCCGCCCCTGATTCCCCACCTCTGCTTCCCCATATCTGATTCCCCGCCTCTCTTTCCGCGCCTCTGATTCCCCGCCTCTGATTCCCCATATCTGATTCCCCGACTCTGATTCCCCAACTCTGATTCCCCGCCTCTGATTCCCCAGCTCTGTTTCCCCGCCTCTGATTCCCCGCCTCTGCTTCCCCATATCTAATTCCCCGCCTCTGATTCCCAAACTCTGATTCCCCGCCTCTGATTCCCCAGCTCTGATTCCCCGCCTCTGATTCCCCACATCTGATTCCCCGCCTCTGTTTCCCCATATCTGATTCCCGGACTCTGATTCCCCACCTCTGATTCCCCATCTCTGATTCCGCACATCCGATTCCCTGCCTCTGATTCCCGGCCTCTGATTCCCCGCATCTGATTCCCTGCCTCTGATTCCCAACCTCTGATTCCCCACCTCTGATTCCCCATATCTGATTCCCCGCCTCTGTTTCCCCGCCTCTGATTCCCCGCCTTTGTTTCCCCATATCTGATTCCCCACCTCTGATTCCCCAACTCTGATTCCCCGCCTCTGATTCCCCAGCTCTGATTCCCCGCCTCTGATTCCCCGCTTCTGATTCCCTGCCTCTGATGCCCCGCCTCTGATTCCCCATCACTGATTCCCCGCCTCTGATTCCCCGTGTCTGATTCCCTGCCTTTGATTCCCCGCCTCTGTTTCCCCATATCTGATTCCCCGCCTCTGATTCCCCGCCTCTGATTCCCCGCCTCTGTTTCCCCATATCTCATTCCCCGCTTCTGATTCCCAAACTCTGATCCCCCGCCTCTGTTTCCCCGCCTCTGATTCCCCGCCTCTGTTTCCCCATATCTGATTCCCCGCCTCTGATTCCCCAACTCTGATTCCCCACCTCTGATTACCCAGCTCTGATTCCCCGACTCTGAATCCCCGTGTCTGATACCCAGCCTCTGATACCCCGCCCCTGATTCCCCACCTCTGATTCCCCATATCTGATTCCCCGCCTCTCGTTCCGCGCCTCTGATTCCCTGCCTCTGATTCCCTATTTCTGATTCCCCGTCTCTGATTCCCCAACTCTGATTCGCCGCCTCTGATTCCCCAGCTCTGTTTCCCCGCCTCTGATTCCCCGCCTCTGTTTCCCCATATCTAATTCCCCGCCTGTGATTCCCAAACTCTGATTCCCTGCCTCTGATTCCCCAGATCTGATTCCCCGCCTCTGATTCCCCACATCTGATTCCCTGCCTCTGATTCCCCGACTCTGATTCCCCATCTCTGATTCCCCGCCTCTGAATCCCCGTGTCTGATACCCAGCTTATGATACCCAGCCCCTGATTCCCCACTTCTGATTCCCCATATCTGATACACCGCCTCTGTTTCTGCGCCTCTGATTCCCCGCCTCTGATTCCCCAACTCTGATTCCCCGCCTCTGTTTCCCATATCTGATTCCCCGCCTCTGATTCCCCAACTCTGATTCCCCGCCTCTGATTCCCCAGCTCTGATTCCCCAACTCTGATTCCCCGTGTTTGATTCCCTGCCTCTGATTCCCCACCTCTGATTCCCCATCTCTGATTCACCGCCTTTCATTCCCCGCCTCTGTTTCCCCATATCTGATTCCCCGCCTCTGATTCCCCAACTCTGATTCCCCGCCTCTGATTACCCAGCTCTGATTCCCCGCCTCTGATTCCCCGCTTCTGATTCCCTGCCTCTGATTCCCCGCCTCTGATTCCCATCTCTGATTCCACGACTCTGAATCCCCGTGTCTGATACCCAGCCTCCGATACCCCGCCCCTGATTCCCCACCTCTGCTTCCCCATATCTGATTCCCCGCCTCTCTTTCCGCGCCTCTGATTCCCCGCCTCTGATTCCCCATATCTGATTCCCCGACTCTGATTCCCCAACTCTGATTCCCCGCCTCTGATTCCCCAGCTCTGTTTCCCCGCCTCTGATTCCCCGCCTCTGCTTCCCCATATCTAATTCCCCGCCTCTGATTCCCAAACTCTGATTCCCCGCCTCTGATTCCCCAGCTCTGATTCCCCGCCTCTGATTCCCCACATCTGATTCCCCGCCTCTGTTTCCCCATATCTGATTCCCGGACTCTGATTCCCCACCTCTGATTCCCCATCTCTGATTCCGCACATCCGATTCCCTGCCTCTGATTCCCGGCCTCTGATTCCCCGCATCTGATTCCCTGCCTCTGATTCCCAACCTCTGATTCCCCACCTCTGATTCCCCATATCTGATTCCCCGCCTCTGTTTCCCCGCCTCTGATTCCCCGCCTTTGTTTCCCCATATCTGATTCCCCACCTCTGATTCCCCAACTCTGATTCCCCGCCTCTGATTCCCCAGCTCTGATTCCCCGCCTCTGATTCCCCGCTTCTGATTCCCTGCCTCTGATGCCCCGCCTCTGATTCCCCATCACTGATTCCCCGCCTCTGATTCCCCGTGTCTGATTCCCTGCCTTTGATTCCCCGCCTCTGATTCCCCGCCTCTGATTCCCCAACTCTGATTCCCCGCCTCTGATTACCCAGCTCTGATTCCCCGCCTCTGATTCCCCGCGTCTGATTCCCTGCCTCTGATTCCCCGCCTCTGATTCCCCATCTCTGATTCCCCACCTCTTAATCCCCGTGTCTGATACCCAGCCTCTGATACCCCGCCCTTGATTCCCCACCTCTTATTCCCCATATCTGATTCCCCGCCTCTCTTTCCACGCTTCTGATTCCCCGCCTCTGATTCCCCATATCTGATTCCCCGACTCTGATTCCCCAACTCTGATTCCCCGCCTCTGATTCCCCAGCTCTGTTTCCCCGCCTCTGATTACCCGCTTCTGTTTCCCCATATCTAATTCCCCGCCTCTGATTCCCAAACACTGATTCCCCGCCTCTGTTTACCCAGCTCTGATTCCCCGCCTCTGATTCCCCGCGTCTGATTCCCTGCCTCTGATTCCCCGCCTCTGATTCCCCATCTCTGATTCCCCGCCTCTGAATCCCCGTGTCAGATACCCAGCCTCTGATACCCCGCCCCTGATTCCCCACCTCTGATTCCCCATATCTGATTCCCCGCCTCTCTTTCCGCGCTTCTGATTCCCCGCCTCTGATTCCCCATATCTGATTCCCCGACTCTGATTCCCCAACTCTGATTCCCCGCCTCTGATTCCCCAGCTCTGTTTCCCCGCCTCTGATTCCCCGCCTCTGATTCCCCATATCTAATTTCCCACCTCTGATTCCCAAACACTGATTCCCCGCCTCTGATTCCCCAGCTCTGATTCCCCGCCTCTGATTCCCCACATCTGATTCCCGGCCTCTCATTCCCCGCTTCAGATTCCCTGCCTCTGATTCCCTGCCTCTGATTCCCCGCCTCTGATTCCCCATCTCTGATTCCCCACCTCTTAATCCCCGTGTCTGATACCCAGCCTCTGATACCCCGCCCCTGATTCCCCACCTCTTATTCCCCATATCTGATTCCCCGCCTCTCTTTCCACGCTTCTGATTCCCCGCCTCTGATTCCCCATATCTGATTCCCCGACTCTGATTCCCCAACTCTGATTCCCCGCCTCTGATTCCCCAGCTCTGTTTCCCCGCCTCTGATTCCCCGCTTCTGTTTCCCCATATCTAATTCCCCGCCTCTGATTCCCCGCCTCTGATTCCCCGCCTCTGTTTCCCCATATCTGATTCCCGGACTCTGATTCCCCACCTCTGATTCCCCATCTCTGATTCCGCACATCCGATTCCCTGCCTCTGATTCCCTGCCTCTGATTCCCCGCGTCTGATTCCCTGCCTCTGATTCCCCGCCTCTGTTTCCCCATATCTGATTCCCCGCCTCTGATTCCCCAACTCTGATTCCCCGCCTCTGATTCCCCAGTTCTGATTCCCCGCCTCTGATTCCCCGCGTCTGATTCCCTGCCTCTGATGCCCCGCCTCTGATTCCCCATCACTGATTCCCCGCCTCTGATTACCCGTGTCTGATTCCCTGCCTCTGATTCCCCGCCTCTGATTCCCCACCTCTGATTCCCCAACTCTGATTCCCCGCCTCTGATTCCCCAGCTCTGATTCCCCGCCTCTGATTCCCCGCGTCTGATTCCCTGCCTCTGATTCCCCGACTCTGATTCCCCGTATCTGATTCCCCGCGTCTGATTCCCTGCCTCTTATTCCCCGCCTCTGATTCTCCATCTCTGATTCACCAACTCTGATTCCCCACCTCTGATTCCCCATATCTGATTTCCCGCCACAGTTTCCCCGCCTCTGATTCACCCCTCTGATTGCCCATATCTGATTCCCCGCCTCTGATTCCCCAACTCTGATTCCCCGCCTCTGATTCCCTGCCTCTGATTCCCCATCTCTGATTCCGCACATCTGATTCCCTGCCTCTGATTCCCCACCTCTGATTCCCCATATCTGATTCCCCGCCTCTGTTTCCCCGCCTCTGATTCCCCGCCTCTGTTTCCCCATATCTAATTCCCCGCCTCTGATTCCCAAACTCTGATTCCCCGCCTCTGTTTCCCCACCTCTGATTCCCCGCCTCTGTTTCCCCATATCTGATTCCCCGCCTCTGATTCCCCAACTCTGATTCCCCAACTCTGATTCCCTATATCTGATTCCCTGCATCTGTTTCCCCGCCTCTGATTCCCCACCTCTGTTTCCCCATATCTGATTCCCGGACTCTGATTCCCCACCTCTGATTCCCCATCTCTGATTCCACACATCCGATTCCCTGCCTCTGATTCCCGGCCTCTGATTCCCCGCGTCTGATTCCCTGCCTCTGATTCAAAACCTCTGATTCCCCACCTCTGATTCCCCATATCTGATTCCCCGCCTCTGATTCCCCGCGTCTGATTCCCTGCCTCTGATGCCCCGCCTCTGATTCCCCATCACTGATTCCCCGCCTCTGATTACCCGTGTCTGATTCCCTGCCTCTGATTCCCCGCCTCTGATTCCCTGCCTCTGTTTCCCCGCCTCTGATTCCCCGTATCTGATTCCCCGCGTCTGATTCCCTGCCTCTGATTCCCCGCCTCTGATTCCCCATCTCTGATTCACCAACTCTGATTCCCCACCTCTGATTCCCCATATCTGATTTCCCGCATCAGTTTCCCCGCCTCTGATTCACCCCTCTGATTGCCCATATCTGATTCCCCGCCTCTGATTCCCCAACTCTGATTCCCCGCCTCTGATTCCCTGCCTCTGATTCCCCATCTCTGATTCCGCACATCTGATTCCCTGCCTCTGATTCCCCACCTCTGATTCCCCATATCTGATTCCACGCCTCTGTTTCCCCGCCTCTGATTCCCCGACTCTGTTTCCCCATATCTAATTCCCCACCTCTGATTCCCAAACTCTGATTCCCCGCCTCTGTTTCCCCGCCTCTGATTCCCCGCCTCTGTTTCCACATATCTGATTCCCCGCCTCTGATTCCCCAACTCTGATTCCCCACCTCTGATTACCCAGCTCTGATTCCCCGACTCTGAATCCCCGTGTCTGATACCCAGCCTCTGATTCCCTATTTCTGATTCCCCGCCTCTGATTCCGCACATCCGATTCCCTGCCTCTGATTCCCGGCCTCTGATTCCCCGCGTCTGATTCCCTGCCTCTGATTCCCAACCTCTGATTCCCCACCTCTGATTCCCCATATGTGATTCCCAGCCTCTGTTTCCCCGCCTCTGATTCCCCGCCTCTGTTTCCCCATATCTGATTCCCCAGCTCTGATTCCCCAACTCTGATTCCCCGCCTCTGATTCCCCAGCTCTGATTCCCCGCCTCTGATTCCCCGCGTCTGATTCCCTGCCTCTGATGCCCCGCCTCTGATTCCCCATCACTGATTCCCCGCCTCTGATTCCCCGTGTCTGATTCCCTGCCTTTGATTCCCCGACTCTGTTTCCCCATATCTAATTCCCCACCTCTGATTCCCAAACTCTGATTCCCCATATCTGATTCCCGGACTCTGATTCCCCACCTCTGATTCCCCATCTCTGATTCCGCACATCCGATTCCCTGCCTCTGATTCCCTGCCTCTGATTCCCCGCGTCTGATTCCCTGCCTCTGATTCCCCGCCTCTGTTTCCCCATATCTGATTCCCCGCATCTGATTCCCCAACTCTGATTCCCCGCCTCTGATTCCCCAGCTCTGATTCCCCGCCTCTGATTCCCCGCGTCTGATTCCCTGCCTCTGATGCCCCGCCTCTGATTCCCCGCCACTGATTCCCCGCGTCTGATTCCCTGCCTCTGATTCCCCGCCTCTGATTCCCCATCTCTGATTCCCCGCCTCTTAATCCCCGTGTCTGATACCCAGCCTCTGATACCCCGCCCCTGATTCCCCACCTCTGATTCCCCATATCTGATTCCCCGCCTCTCTTTCCGCGCTTCTGATTCCCCGCCTCTGATTCCCCATATCTGATTCCCCGACTCTGATTCCCCAACTCTGATTCCCCGCCTCTGATTCCCCAGCTCTGTTTCCCCGCCTCTGATTCCCCGCTTCTGTTTCCCCATATATAATTCCCCGCCTCTGATTCCCAAACACTGATTCCCCGCCTCTGATTACCCAGCTCTGATTACCCAGCTCTGATTCCCCGCCTCTGATTCCCAGCGTCTGATTCCCTGCCTCTGATTCCCCGCCTCTGATTCCCCATCTCTGATTCCCCGCCTCTGAATCCCCGTGTCTGATACCCAGCCTCTGATACCCCGCCCCTGATTCCCCACCTCTGATTCCCCATATCTGATTCCCCGCCTCTCTTTCCGCGCTTCTGATACCCCGCCTCTGATTCCCCGACTCTGATTCCCCATATCTAATTCCCCACCTCTGATTCCCAAACACTGATTCCCCGCCTCTGATTCCCCAGCTCTGATTCCCCGCCTCTGATTCCCCACATCTGATTCCCTGCCTCTCATTCCCCGCTTCAGATTCCCTGCCTCTGATTCCCTGCCTCTGATTCCCCGCCTCTGATTCCCCGCCTCTGATTCCCAACCTCTGATTCACCACCTCTGATTCCCCATATCTGATTCCCCGCCTCTGATTCCCCGCCTCTGATTCCCCGCCTCTGTTTCCCCATATCTGATTCCCGGACTCTGATTCCCCACCTCTGATTCCCCATCTCTGATTCCGCACATCCGATTCCCTGCCTCTGATTCCCTGCCTCTGATTCCCCGCGTCTGATTCCCTGCCTCTGATTCCCCGCCTCTGTTTCCCCATATCTGATTCCCCGCCTCTGATTCCCCAACTCTGATTCCCCGCCTCTGATTCCCCAGCTCTGATTCCCCGCCTCTGATTCCCCGCGTCTGATTCCCTGCCTCTAATGCCCCGCCTCTGATTCCCCATCACTGATTCCCCGCCTCTGATTACCCGTGTCTGATTCCCTGCCTCTGATTCCCCGCCTCTGATTCCCCGCCTCTGATTCCCCAACTCTGATACCCCGCCTCTGATTCCCCAGCTCTGATTCCCCGCCTCTGATTCCCCGCGTCTGATTGCCTGCCTCTGATTCCCCGCCTCTGATTCCCCGTATCTGATTCCCCGCGTCTGATTCCCTGCCTCTGATTCCCCGCCTCTGATTCCCCATCTCTGATTCACCAACTCTGATTCCCCACTTCTGATTCCCCATATCTGATTTCCCGCATCAGTTTCCCAGCCTCTGATTCACCCCTCTGATTGCCCATATCTGATTCCCCGCCTCTGATTCCCCAACTCTGATTCCCCGCCTCTGATTCCCTGCCTCTGATTCCCCATCTCTGATTCCGCACATCTGATTCCCTGCCTCTGATTCCCCACCTCTGAATCCCCATATCTGATTCCCAGCCTCTGTTTCCCCGCCTCTGATTCCCCGCCTCTGTTTCCCCATATCTAATTCCCCGCCTCTGATTCCCAAACTCTGATTCCCCGCCTCTGTTTCCCCGCCTCTGATTCCCCGCCTCTGTTTCCCCATATCTGATTCGCCGCCTCTGATTCCCCAACTCTGATTCCCCACCTCTGATTACCCAGCTCTGATTCCCCGACTCTGAATCCCCGTGTCTGATACCCAGCCTCTGATTCCCTATTTCTGATTCCCCGCCTCTGATTCCCCAACTCTGATTCGCCGCCTCTGATACCCCAGCTCTGTTTCCCCGCCTCTGATTCCCCACATCTGATTCCCTGCCTCTGATTCCCCGACTCTGATTCCCCATCTCTGATTCCCCGCCTCTGAATCCCCGTGTCTGATACCCAGCTTCTGATACCCCGCCCCTGATTCCCCACTTCTGATTCCCCATATCTGATACACCGCCTCTGTTTCTGCGCCTCTGATTCCCCGCCTCTGATTCCCCATATCTGATACCCCGCCTCTGATTCCCCAACTCTGATTCCCCGCCTCTGTTTCCCATATCTGATTCCCCGCCTCTGATTCCCCAACTCTGATTCCCCGCCTCTGATTCCCCAGCTCTGATTCCCCAACTCTGATTCCCCGTGTTTGATTCCCTGCCTCTGATTCCCCACCTCTGATTCCCCATCTCTGATTCACCGCCTTTCATTCGCCACCTCTGATTCCCCATATCAGATTCCCCGCCTCTGTTTCCCCGCCTCTGATTCCCCGCCTCTGTTTCCCCATATCTGATTCCCCGCCTCTGATTCCCCAACTCTGATTCCCCGCCTCTGATTACCCAGCTCTGATTCCCCGCCTCTGATTCCCCACTTCTGATTCCCTGCCTCTGATTCCCCGCCTCTGATTCCCCATCTCTGATTCCACGACTCTGAATCCCCGTGTCTGATACCCAGCCTCCGATACCCCGCCCCTGATTCCCCACCTCTGATTCCCCATATCTGATTCCCCGCCTCTCTTACCGCGCCTCTGATTCCCCACCTCTGATTCCCCATATCTGATTCCCCGACTCTGATTCCCCAACTCTGATTCCCCGCCTCTGATTCCCCAGCTCTGTTGACCCGCCTCTGATTCCCCGCCTCTGTTTCCCCATATCTAATTCCCCGCCTCTGATTCCCAAACTCTGATTCCCCGCCTCTGATTCCCCAGCTCTGATTCCCCGCCTCTGATTCCACACATCTGATTCCCTGCCTCTGATTCCCCGCCTCTGATTCCCTGCCTCTGATTGATACCCACCTCTGAATCCCCATATCTGATTCCCTGCCTCTGATTCCCTGCCTATGATTCCCCGCCTCTGATTCCCCGCCTCTGATGCCCCGCCTCTGATTCCCCATCACTGATTCCCCGCCTCTGATTACCCGTGTCTGATTCCCTGCCTCTGATTCCCCGCCTCTGATTCCCCACCTCTGATTCCCCAACTCTGATTCCCCGCCTCTGATTCCCCAGCTCTGATTCCCCGCCTCTGATTCCCCGCGTCTGATTCCCTGCCTCTGATTCCCCGCCTCTTAATCCCCGTGTCTGATACCCAGCCTCTGTTTCCCCGCCTCTGATTCCCCGCCTCTGCTTCCCCATATCTAATTCCCCGCCTCTGATTCCCAAACTCTGATTCCCCGCCTCTGATTCCCCAGCTCTGATTCCCCGCCTCTCTTTCCACGCTTCTGATTCCCCGCCTCTGATTCCCCATATCTGATTCCCCGACTCTGATTCCCCAACTCTGATTCCCCGCCTCTGATTCCCCAGCTCTGTTTCCCCGCCTCTGATTCACCCCTCTGATTGCCCATATCTGATTCCCCGCCTCTGATTCCCCAACTCTGATTCCCCGCCTCTGATTCCCTGCCTCTGATTCCCCATCTCTGATTCCGCACATCTGATTCCCTGCCTCTGATTCCCCACCTCTGACTCCCCATATCTGATTCCCCGCCTCTGTTTCCCCGTCTCTGATTCCCCGCCTCTGTTTCCCCATATCTAATTCCCCGCCTCTGATTCCCAAACTCTGATTCCCCGCCTCTGTTTCCCCACCTCTGATTCCCCGCCTCTGTTTCCCCATATCTGATTCCCCGCCTCTGATTCCCCGCCTCTGATTCCCCGCCTCTGTTTCCCCATATCTAATTCCCCGCTTCTGATTCCCAAACGCTGATTCCCCACCTCTGTTTCCCCGCCTCTGATTCCCCGCCTCTGTTTCCCCATATCTGATTCCCCGCCTCTGATTCCCCAACTCTGATTCCCCACCTCTGATTACCCAGCTCTGATTCCCCGACTCTGAATCCCCGTGTCTGATACCCAGCCTCTGATACCCCGCCCCTGATTCCCCACCTCTGATTCCCCATATCTGATTCCCCGCCTCTCGTTCCGCGCCTCTGATTCCCTGCCTCTGATTCCCTATTTCTGATTCCCCGTCTCTGATTCCCCAACTCTGATTCGCCGCCTCTGATTCCCCAGCTCTGTTTCCCCGCCTCTGATTCCCCGCCTCTGTTTCCCCATATCTAATTCCCCGCCTGTGATTCCCAAACTCTGATTCCCTGCCTCTGATTCCCCAGATCTGATTCCCCGCCTCTGATTCCCCACATCTGATTCCCTGCCTCTGATTCCCCGACTCTGATTCCCCATCTCTGATTCCCCGCCTCTGAATCCCCGTGTCTGATACCCAGCTTATGATACCCCGCCCCTGATTCCCCACTTCTGATTCCCCATATCTGATACACCGCCTCTGTTTCTGCGCCTCTGATTCCCCGCCTCTGATTCCCCAACTCTGATTCCCCGCCTCTGTTTCCCATATCTGATTCCCCGCCTCTGATTCCCCAACTCTGATTCCCCGCCTCTGATTCCCCAGCTCTGATTCCCCAACTCTGATTCCCCGTGTTTGATTCCCTGCCTCTGATTCCCCACCTCTGATTCCCCATCTCTGATTCACCGCCTTTCATTCGCCACCTCTGATTCCCCATATCAGATTCCCCGCCTCTGTTTCCCCGCCTCTGATTCCCCGCCTCTGTTTCCCCATATCTGATTCCCCGCCTCTGATTCCCCAACTCTGATTCCCCGCCTCTGATTACCCAGCTCTGATTCCCCGCCTCTGATTCCCCGCTTCTGATTCCCTGCCTCTGATTCCCCGCCTCTGATTCCCATCTCTGATTCCACGACTCTGAATCCCCGTGTCTGATACCCAGCCTCCGATACCCCGCCCCTGATTCCCCACCTCTGATTCCCCATATCTGATTCCCCGCCTCTCTTTCCGCGCCTCTGATTCCCCACCTCTGATTCCCCATATCTGATTCCCCGACTCTGATTCCCCAACTCTGATTCCCCGCCTCTGATTCCCCAGCTCTGTTTCCCCACTTCTGATTCCCCATATCTGATACACCGCCTCTGTTTCTGCGCCTCTGATTCCCCGCCTCTGATTCCCCAACTCTGATTCCCCGCCTCTGTTTCCCATATCTGATTCCCCGCCTCTGATTCCCCAACTCTGATTCCCCGCCTCTGATTCCCCAGCTCTGATTCCCCAACTCTGATTCCCCGTGTTTGATTCCCTGCCTCTGATTCCCCACCTCTGATTCCCCATCTCTGATTCACCGCCTTTCATTCCCCGCCTCTGTTTCCCCATATCTGATTCCCCGCCTCTGATTCCCCAACTCTGATTCCCCGCCTCTGATTACCCAGCTCTGATTCCCCGCCTCTGATTCCCCGCTTCTGATTCCCTGCCTCTGATTCCCCGCCTCTGATTCCCATCTCTGATTCCACGACTCTGAATCCCCATGTCTGATACCCAGCCTCCGATACCCCGCCCCTGATTCCCCACCTCTGATTCCCCATATCTGATTCCCCGCCTCTCTTTCCGCGCCTCTGATTCCCCGCCTCTGATTCCCCATATCTGATTCCCCGACTCTGATTCCCCAACTCTGATTCCCCGCCTCTGATTCCCCAGCTCTGTTTCCCCGCCTCTGATTCCCCGCCTATGATTCCCCGCCTCTGATTCCCCGCCTCTGATTCCCAACCTCTGATTCCCCACCTCTGATTCCCTATATCTGATTCCCTGCATCTGTTTCCCCGCCTCTGATTCCCCGCCTCTGTTTCCCCATATCTGATTCCCGGACTCGGATTCCCCACCTCTGATTCCCCATCTCTGATTCCGCACATCCGATTCCCTGCCTCTCATTCCCGGCCTCTGATTCCCCGCGTCTGATTCCCTGCCTCTGATTCCCAACCTCTGATTCCCCACCTCTGATTCCCCATATCTGATTCCCCGCCTCTGTTTCCCCGCCTCTGATTCCCCGCCTTTGTTTCCCCATATCTGATTCCCCACCTCTGATTCCCCAAATCTGATTCCCCGCCTCTGATTCCCCAGCTCTGTTTCCCCGCCTCTGATTCACCCCTCTGATTGCCCATATCTGATTCCCCGCCTCTGATTCCCCAACTCTGATTCCCCGCCTCTGATTCCCTGCCTCTGATTCCCCATCTCTGATTCCGCACATCTGATTCCCTGCCTCTGATTCCCCACCTCTGATTCCCCATATCTGATTCCCCGCCTCTGTTTCCCCGTCTCTGATTCCCCGCCTCTGTTTCCCCATATCTAATTCCCCGCCTCTGATTCCCAAACTCTGATTCCCCGCCTCTGTTTCCCCACCTCTGATTCCCCGCCTCTGTTTCCCCATATCTGATTCCCCGCCTCTGATTCCCCGCCTCTGATTCCCCGCCTCTGTTTCCCCATATCTCATTCCCCGCTTCTGATTCCCAAACTCTGATCCCCCGCCTCTGTTTCCCCGCCTCTGATTCCCCGCCTCTGTTTCCCCATATCTGATTCCCCGCCTCTGATTCCCCAACTCTGATTCCCCACCTCTGATTACCCAGCTCTGATTCCCCGACTCTGAATCCCCGTGTCTGATACCCAGCCTCTGATACCCCGCCCCTGATTCCCCACCTCTGATTCCCCATATCTGATTCCCCGCCTCTCGTTCCGCGCCTCTGATTCCCTGCCTCTGATTCCCCGCCTCTGTTTCCCCATATCTAATTCCCCGCCTGTGATTCCCAAACTCTGATTCCCTGCCTCTGATTCCCCAGATCTGATTCCCCGCCTCTGATTCCCCACATCTGATTCCCTGCCTCTGATTCCCCGACTCTGATTCCCCATCTCTGATTCCCCGCCTCTGAATCCCCGTGTCTGATACCCAGCTTATGATACCCAGCCCCTGATTCCCCACTTCTGATTCCCCATATCTGATACACCGCCTCTGTTTCTGCGCCTCTGATTCCCCGCCTCTGATTGCCCAACTCTGATTCCCCGCCTCTGTTTCCCATATCTGATTCCCCGCCTCTGATTCCCCAACTCTGATTCCCCGCCTCTGATTCCCCAGCTCTGATTCCCCAACTCTGATTCCCCGTGTTTGATTCCCTGCCTCTGATTCCCCACCTCTGATTCCCCATCTCTGATTCACCGCCTTTCATTCCCCGCCTCTGTTTCCCCATATCTGATTCCCCGCCTCTGATTCCCCAACTCTGATTCCCCGCCTCTGATTACCCAGCTCTGATTCCCCGCCTCTGATTCCCCGCTTCTGATTCCCTGCCTCTGATTCCCCGCCTCTGATTCCCATCTCTGATTCCACGACTCTGAATCCCCGTGTCTGATACCCAGCCTCCGATACCCCGCCCCTGATTCCCCACCTCTGCTTCCCCATATCTGATTCCCCGCCTCTCTTTCCGCGCCTCTGATTCCCCGCCTCTGATTCCCCATATCTGATTCCCCGACTCTGATTCCCCAACTCTGATTCCCTGCCTCTGATTCCCCAGCTCTGTTTCCCCGCCTCTGATTCCCCGCCTCTGCTTCCCCATATCTAATTCCCCGCCTCTGATTCCCAAACTCTGATTCCCCGCCTCTGATTCCCCAGCTCTGATTCCCCGCCTCTGATTCCCCACATCTGATTCCCCGCCTCTGTTTCCCCATATCTGATTCCCGGACTCTGATTCCCCACCTCTGATTCCCCATCTCTGATTCCGCACATCCGATTCCCTGCCTCTGATTCCCGGCCTCTGATTCCCCGCATCTGATTCCCTGCCTCTGATTCCCAACCTCTGATTCCCCACCTCTGATTCCCCATATCTGATTCCCCGCCTCTGTTTCCCCGCCTCTGATTCCCCGCCTTTGTTTCCCCATATCTGATTCCCCACCTCTGATTCCCCAACTCTGATTCCCCGCCTCTGATTCCCCAGCTCTGATTCCCCGCCTCTGATTCCCCGCTTCTGATTCCCTGCCTCTGATGCCCCGCCTCTGATTCCCCATCACTGATTCCCCGCCTCTGATTCCCCGTGTCTGATTCCCTGCCTTTGATTCCCCGCCTCTGATTCCCCGCCTCTGATTCCCCAACTCTGATTCCCCGCCTCTGATTACCCAGCTCTGATTCCCCGCCTCTGATTCCCCGCGTCTGATTCCCTGCCTCTGATTCCCCGCCTCTGATTCCCCATCTCTGATTCCCCACCTCTTAATCCCCGTGTCTGATACCCAGCCTCTGATACCCCGCCCTTGATTCCCCACCTCTTATTCCCCATATCTGATTCCCCGCCTCTCTTTCCACGCTTCTGATTCCCCGCCTCTGATTCCCCATATCTGATTCCCCGACTCTGATTCCCCAACTCTGATTCCCCGCCTCTGATTCCCCAGCTCTGTTTCCCCGCCTCTGATTACCCGCTTCTGTTTCCCCATATCTAATTCCCCGCCTCTGATTCCCAAACACTGATTCCCCGCCTCTGTTTACCCAGCTCTGATTCCCCGCCTCTGATTCCCCGCGTCTGATTCCCTGCCTCTGATTCCCCGCCTCTGATTCCCCATCTCTGATTCCCCGCCTCTGAATCCCCGTGTCAGATACCCAGCCTCTGATACCCCGCCCCTGATTCCCCACCTCTGATTCCCCATATCTGATTCCCCGCCTCTCTTTCCGCGCTTCTGATTCCCCGCCTCTGATTCCCCATATCTGATTCCCCGACTCTGATTCCCCAACTCTGATTCCCCGCCTCTGATTCCCCAGCTCTGTTTCCCCCCCTCTGATTCCCCGCCTCTGATTCCCCATATCTAATTTCCCACCTCTGATTCCCAAACACTGATTCCCCGCCTCTGATTCCCCAGCTCTGATTCCCCGCCTCTGATTCCCCACATCTGATTCCCGGCCTCTCATTCCCCGCTTCAGATTCCCTGCCTCTGATTCCCTGCCTCTGATTCCCCGCCTCTGATTCCCCATCTCTGATTCCCCACCTCTTAATCCCCGTGTCTGATACCCAGCCTCTGATACCCCGCCCCTGATTCCCCACCTCTTATTCCCCATATCTGATTCCCCGCCTCTCTTTCCACGCTTCTGATTCCCCGCCTCTGATTCCCCATATCTGATTCCCCGACTCTGATTCCCCAACTCTGATTCCCCGCCTCTGATTCCCCAGCTCTGTTTCCCCGCCTCTGATTCCCCGCTTCTGTTTCCCCATATCTAATTCCCCGCCTCTGATTCCCCGCCTCTGATTCCCCGCCTCTGTTTCCCCATATCTGATTCCCGGACTCTGATTCCCCACCTCTGATTCCCCATCTCTGATTCCGCACATCCGATTCCCTGCCTCTGATTCCCTGCCTCTGATTCCCCGCGTCTGATTCCCTGCCTCTGATTCCCCGCCTCTGTTTCCCCATATCTGATTCCCCGCCTCTGATTCCCCAACTCTGATTCCCCGCCTCTGATTCCCCAGTTCTGATTCCCCACCTCTGATTCCCCGCGTCTGATTCCCTGCCTCTGATGCCCCGCCTCTGATTCCCCATCACTGATTCCCCGCCTCTGATTACCCGTGTCTGATTCCCTGCCTCTGATTCCCCGCCTCTGATTCCCCACCTCTGATTCCCCAACTCTGATTCCCCGCCTCTGATTCCCCAGCTCTGATTCCCCGCCTCTGATTCCCCGCGTCTGATTCCCTGCCTCTGATTCCCCGACTCTGATTCCCCGTATCTGATTCCCCGCGTCTGATTCCCTGCCTCTTATTCCCCGCCTCTGATTCTCCATCTCTGATTCACCAACTCTGATTCCCCACCTCTGATTCCCCATATCTGATTTCCCGCCACAGTTTCCCCGCCTCTGATTCACCCCTCTGATTGCCCATATCTGATTCCCCGCCTCTGATTCCCCAACTCTGATTCCCCGCCTCTGATTCCCTGCCTCTGATTCCCCATCTCTGATTCCGCACATCTGATTCCCTGCCTCTGATTCCCCACCTCTGATTCCCCATATCTGATTCCCCGCCTCTGTTTCCCCGCCTCTGATTCCCCGCCTCTGTTTCCCCATATCTAATTCCCCGCCTCTGATTCCCAAACTCTGATTCCCCGCCTCTGTTTCCCCACCTCTGATTCCCCGCCTCTGTTTCCCCATATCTGATTCCCCGCCTCTGATTCCCCAACTCTGATTCCCCAACTCTGATTCCCTATATCTGATTCCCTGCATCTGTTTCCCCGCCTCTGATTCCCCACCTCTGTTTCCCCATATCTGATTCCCGGACTCTGATTCCCCACCTCTGATTCCCCATCTCTGATTCCACACATCCGATTCCCTGCCTCTGATTCCCGGCCTCTGATTCCCCGCGTCTGATTCCCTGCCTCTGATTCAAAACCTCTGATTCCCCACCTCTGATTCCCCATATCTGATTCCCCGCCTCTGATTCCCCGCGTCTGATTCCCTGCCTCTGATGACCCGCCTCTGATTCCCCATCACTGATTCCCCGCCTCTGATTACCCGTGTCTGATTCCCTGCCTCTGATTCCCCGCCTCTGATTTCCCGCCTCTGATTCCCCAACTCTGATTCCCCGCCTCTGATACCCCAGCTCTGATTCCCCGCCTCTGATTCCCCGCGTCTGATTCCCTGCCTCTGTTTCCCCGCCTCTGATTCCCCGTATCTGATTCCCCGCGTCTGATTCCCTGCCTCTGATTCCCCGCCTCTGATTCCCCATCTCTGATTCACCAACTCTGATTCCCCACCTCTGATTCCCCATATCTGATTTCCCGCATCAGTTTCCCCGCCTCTGATTCACCCCTCTGATTGCCCATATCTGATTCCCCGCCTCTGATTCCCCAACTCTGATTCCCCGCCTCTGATTCCCTGCCTCTGATTCCCCATCTCTGATTCCGCACATCTGATTCCCTGCCTCTGATTCCCCACCTCTGATTCCCCATATCTGATTCCACGCCTCTGTTTCCCCGCCTCTGATTCCCCGACTCTGTTTCCCCATATCTAATTCCCCACCTCTGATTCCCAAACTCTGATTCCCCGCCTCTGTTTCCCCGCCTCTGATTCCCCGCCTCTGTTTCCACATATCTGATTCCCCGCCTCTGATTCCCCAACTCTGATTCCCCACCTCTGATTACCCAGCTCTGATTCCCCGACTCTGAATCCCCGTGTCTGATACCCAGCCTCTGATTCCCTATTTCTGATTCCCCGCCTCTGATTCCGCACATCCGATTCCCTGCCTCTGATTCCCGGCCTCTGATTCCCCGCGTCTGATTCCCTGCCTCTGATTCCCAACCTCTGATTCCCCACCTCTGATTCCCCATATGTGATTCCCAGCCTCTGTTTCCCCGCCTCTGATTCCCCGCCTCTGTTTCCCCATATCTGATTCCCCAGCTCTGATTCCCCAACTCTGATTCCCCGCCTCTGATTCCCCAGCTCTGATTCCCCGCCTCTGATTCCCCGCGTCTGATTCCCTGCCTCTGATGCCCCGCCTCTGATTCCCCATCACTGATTCCCCGCCTCTGATTCCCCGTGTCTGATTCCCTGCCTTTGATTCCCCGACTCTGTTTCCCCATATCTAATTCCCCACCTCTGATTCCCAAACTCTGATTCCCCATATCTGATTCCCGGACTCTGATTCCCCACCTCTGATTCCCCATCTCTGATTCCGCACATCCGATTCCCTGCCTCTGATTCCCTGCCTCTGATTCCCCGCGTCTGATTCCCTGCCTCTGATTCCCCGCCTCTGTTTCCCCATATCTGATTCCCCGCATCTGATTCCCCAACTCTGATTCCCCGCCTCTGATTCCCCAGCTCTGATTCCCCGCCTCTGATTCCCCGCGTCTGATTCCCTGCCTCTGATGCCCCGCCTCTGATTCCCCGCCACTGATTCCCCGCGTCTGATTCCCTGCCTCTGATTCCCCGCCTCTGATTCCCCATCTCTGATTCCCCGCCTCTTAATCCCCGTGTCTGATACCCAGCCTCTGATACCCCGCCCCTGATTCCCCACCTCTGATTCCCCATATCTGATTCCCCGCCTCTCTTTCCGCGCTTCTGATTCCCCGCCTCTGATTCCCCATATCTGATTCCCCGACTCTGATTCCCCAACTCTGATTCCCCGCCTCTGATTCCCCAGCTCTGTTTCCCCGCCTCTGATTCCCCGCTTCTGTTTCCCCATATATAATTCCCCGCCTCTGATTCCCAAACACTGATTCCCCGCCTCTGATTACCCAGCTCTGATTACCCAGCTCTGATTCCCCGCCTCTGATTCCCCGCGTCTGATTCCCTGCCTCTGATTCCCCGCCTCTGATTCCCCATCTCTGATTCCCCGCCTCTGAATCCCCGTGTCTGATACCCAGCCTCTGATACCCCGCCCCTGATTCCCCACCTCTGATTCCCCATATCTGATTCCCCGCCTCTCTTTCCGCGCTTCTGATACCCCGCCTCTGATTCCCCGACTCTGATTCCCCATATCTAATTCCCCACCTCTGATTCCCAAACACTGATTCCCCGCCTCTGATTCCCCAGCTCTGATTCCCCGCCTCTGATTCCCCACATCTGATTCCCTGCCTCTCATTCCCCGCTTCAGATTCCCTGCCTCTGATTCCCTGCCTCTGATTCCCCGCCTCTGATTCCCCGCCTCTGATTCCCAACCTCTGATTCACCACCTCTGATTCCCCATATCTGATTCCCCGCCTCTGATTCCCCGCCTCTGATTCCCCGCCTCTGTTTCCCCATATCTGATTCCCGGACTCTGATTCCCCACCTCTGATTCCCCATCTCTGATTCCGCACATCCGATTCCCTGCCTCTGATTCCCTGCCTCTGATTCCCCGCGTCTGATTCCCTGCCTCTGATTCCCCGCCTCTGTTTCCCCATATCTGATTCCCCGCCTCTGATTCCCCAACTCTGATTCCCCGCCTCTGATTCCCCAGCTCTGATTCCCCGCCTCTGATTCCCCGCGTCTGATTCCCTGCCTCTAATGCCCCGCCTCTGATTCCCCATCACTGATTCCCCGCCTCTGATTACCCGTGTCTGATTCCCTGCCTCTGATTCCCCGCCTCTGATTCCCCGCCTCTGATTCCCCAACTCTGATACCCCGCCTCTGATTCCCCAGCTCTGATTCCCCGCCTCTGATTCCCCGCGTCTGATTGCCTGCCTCTGATTCCCCGCCTCTGATTCCCCGTATCTGATTCCCCGCGTCTGATTCCCTGCCTCTGATTCCCCGCCTCTGATTCCCCATCTCTGATTCACCAACTCTGATTCCCCACTTCTGATTCCCCATATCTGATTTCCCGCATCAGTTTCCCAGCCTCTGATTCACCCCTCTGATTGCCCATATCTGATTCCCCGCCTCTGATTCCCCAACTCTGATTCCCCGCCTCTGATTCCCTGCCTCTGATTCCCCATCTCTGATTCCGCACATCTGATTCCCTGCCTCTGATTCCCCACCTCTGAATCCCCATATCTGATTCCCAGCCTCTGTTTCCCCGCCTCTGATTCCCCACCTCTGATTACCCAGCTCTGATTCCCCGACTCTGAATCCCCGTGTCTGATACCCAGCCTCTGATTCCCTATTTCTGATTCCCCGCCTCTGATTCCCCAACTCTGATTCGCCGCCTCTGATACCCCAGCTCTGTTTCCCCGCCTCTGATTCCCCACATCTGATTCCCTGCCTCTGATTCCCCGACTCTGATTCCCCATCTCTGATTCCCCGCCTCTGAATCCCCGTGTCTGATACCCAGCTTCTGATACCCCGCCCCTGATTCCCCACTTCTGATTCCCCATATCTGATACACCGCCTCTGTTTCTGCGCCTCTGATTCCCCGCCTCTGATTCCCCATATCTGATACCCCGCCTCTGATTCCCCAACTCTGATTCCCCGCCTCTGTTTCCCATATCTGATTCCCCGCCTCTGATTCCCCAACTCTGATTCCCCGCCTCTGATTCCCCAGCTCTGATTCCCCAACTCTGATTCCCCGTGTTTGATTCCCTGCCTCTGATTCCCCACCTCTGATTCCCCATCTCTGATTCACCGCCTTTCATTCGCCACCTCTGATTCCCCATATCAGATTCCCCGCCTCTGTTTCCCCGCCTCTGATTCCCCGCCTCTGTTTCCCCATATCTGATTCCCCGCCTCTGATTCCCCAACTCTGATTCCCCGCCTCTGATTACCCAGCTCTGATTCCCCGCCTCTGATTCCCCACTTCTGATTCCCTGCCTCTGATTCCCCGCCTCTGATTCCCCATCTCTGATTCCACGACTCTGAATCCCCGTGTCTGATACCCAGCCTCCGATACCCCGCCCCTGATACCCCACCTCTGATTCCCCATATCTGATTCCCCGCCTCTCTTACCGCGCCTCTGATTCCCCACCTCTGATTCCCCATATCTGATTCCCCGACTCTGATTCCCCAACTCTGATTCCCCGCCTCTGATTCCCCAGCTCTGTTGACCCGCCTCTGATTCCCCGCCTCTGTTTCCCCATATCTAATTCCCCGCCTCTGATTCCCAAACTCTGATTCCCCGCCTCTGATTCCCCAGCTCTGATTCCCCGCCTCTGATTCCCCACATCTGATTCCCTGCCTCTGATTCCCCGCCTCTGATTCCCTGCCTCTGATTGATACCCACCTCTGAATCCCCATATCTGATTCCCTGCCTCTGATTCCCTGCCTATGATTCCCCGCCTCTGATTCCCCGCCTCTGATGCCCCGCCTCTGATTCCCCATCACTGATTCCCCGCCTCTGATTACCCGTGTCTGATTCCCTGCCTCTGATTCCCCGCCTCTGATTCCCCACCTCTGATTCCCCAACTCTGATTCCCCGCCTCTGATTCCCCAGCTCTGATTCCCCGCCTCTGATTCCCCGCGTCTGATTCCCTGCCTCTGATTCCCCGACTCTGATTCCCCGTATCTGATTCCCCGCGTCTGATTCCCTGCCTCTTATTCCCCGCCTCTGATTCTCCATCTCTGATTCACCAACTCTGATTCCCCACCTCTGATTCCCCATATCTGATTTCCCGCCACAGTTTCCCCGCCTCTGATTCACCCCTCTGATTGCCCATATCTGATTCCACGCCTCTGATTCCCCAACTCTGATTCCCCGCCTCTGATTCCCTGCCTCTGATTCCCCATCTCTGATTCCGCACATCTGATTCCCTGCCTCTGATTCCCCACCTCTGATTCCCCATATCTGATTCCCCGCCTCTGTTTCCCCGCCTCTGATTCCCCGCCTCTGTTTCCCCATATCTAATTCCCCGCCTCTGATTCCCAAACTCTGATTCCCCGCCTCTGTTTCCCCGCCTCTGATTCCCCGCCTCTGTTTCCCCATATCTGATTCCCCGCCTGTGATTCCCCAACTCTGATTCCCCAACTCTGATTCCCTATATCTGATTCCCTGCATCTGTTTCCCCGCCTCTGATTCCCCGCCTCTGTTTCCCCATATCTGATTCCCGGACTCTGATTCCCCACCTCTGATTCCCCATCTCTGATTCCACACATCCGATTCCCTGCCTCTGATTCCCGGCCTCTGATTCCCCGCGTCTGATTCCCTGCCTCTGATTCAAAACGTCTGATTCCCCACCTCTGATTCCCCATATCTGATTCCCCGCCTCTGATTCCCCGCGTCTGATTACCTGCCTCTGATGCCCCGCCTCTGATTCCCCATCACTGATTCCCCGCCTCTGATTACCCGTGTCTGATTCCCTGCCTCTGATTCCCCAGCTCTGATTCCCCGCCTCTGATTCCCCGCGTCTGATTCCCTGCCTCTGATTCCCCGCCTCTGATTCCCCATATCTGATTCCCCGCGTCTGATTCCCTGCCTCTGATTCCCCGCCTCTGATTCCCCATCTCTGATTCACCAACTCTGATTCCCCACCTCTGATTCCCCATATCTGATTTCCCGCATCAGTTTCCCCGCCTCTGATTCACCCCTCTGATTGCCCATATCTGATTCCCCGCCTCTGATTCCCCAACTCTGATTCCCCGCCTCTGATTCCCTGCCTCTGATTCCCCATCTCTGATTCCGCACATCTGATTCCCTGCCTCTGATTCCCCACCTCTGATTCCCCATATCTGATTCCCCGCCTCTGTTTCCCCGCCTCTGATTCCCCGACTCTGTTTCCCCATATCTAATTCCCCACCTCTGATTCCCAAACTCTGATTCCCCGCCTCTGTTTCCCCGCCTCTGATTCCCCGCCTCTGTTTCCCCATATCTGATTCCCCGCCTCTGATTCCCCAACTCTGATTCCCCACCTCTGATTACCCAGCTCTGATTCCCCGACTCTGAATCCCCGTGTCTGATACCCAGCCTCTGATTCCCTATTTCTGAATCCCCGCCTCTGATTCCGCACATCCGATTCCCTGCCTCTGATTCCCGGCCTCTGATTCCCCGCGTCTGATTCCCTGCCTCTGATTCCCAACCTCTGATTCCCCACCTCTGATTCCCCATATCTGATTCCCAGCCTCTGTTTCCCCGCCTCTGATTCCCCGCCTCTGTTTCCCCATATCTGATTCCCCAGCTCTGATTCCCCAACTCTGATTCCCCGCCTCTGATTCCCCAGCTCTGATTCCCCGCCTCTGATTCCCCGCGTCTGATTCCCTGCCTCTGATGCCCCGCCTCTGATTCCCCATCACTGATTCCCCGCCTCTGATTCCCCGTGTCTGATTCCCTGCCTTTGATTCCCCGCCTCTGATTCCCCGCCTCTGATTCCCCAACTCTGATTCCCCGCCTCTGATTACCCAGCTCTGATTCCCCGCCACTGATTCCCCGCGTCTGATTCCCTGCCTCTGATTCCCCGCCTCTGATTCCCCATCTCTGATTCCCCGCCTCTTAATCCCCGTGTCTGATACCCAGCCTCTGATACCCCGCCCCTGATTCCCCACCTCTGATTCCCCATATCTGATTCCCCGCCTCTCTTTCCGCGCTTCTGATTCCCCGCCTCTGATTCCCCATATCTGATTCCCCGACTCTGATTCCCCAACACTGATTCCCCGCCTCTGATTCCCCAGCTCTGTTGTCCCGCCTCTGATTCCCCGCTTCTGTTTCCCCATATATAATTCCCCGCCTCTGATTCCCAAACACTGATTCCCCGCCTCTGATTACCCAGCTCTGATTACCCAGCTCTGATTCCCCGCCTCTGATTCCCCGCGTCTGATTCCCTGCCTCTGATTCCCCGCCTCTGATTCCCCATCTCTGATTCCCCGCCTCTGAATCCCCGTGTCTGATACCCAGCCTCTGATACCCCGCCCCTGATTCCACACCTCTGATTCCCCATATCTGATTCCCCGCCTCTCTTTCCGCGCTTCTGATACCCCGCCTCTGATTCCCCGACTCTGATTCCCCATATCTAATTCCCCACCTCTGATTCCCAAACACTGATTCCCCGCCTCTGATTCACCAGCTCTGATTCCCCGCCTCTGATTCCCCACATCTGATTCCCTGCCTCTCATTCCCCGCCTCAGATTCCCTGCCTCTGATTCCCTGCCTCTGATTCCCCTCCTCTGATTCCCCGCCTCTGATTCTCAACCTCTGATTCACCACCTCTGATTCCCCATATCTGATTCCCCGCCTCTGATTCCCCGCCTCTGATTCCCCGCCTCTGTTTCCCCATATCTGATTCCCGGACTCTTATTCCCCACCTCTGATTCCCCATCTCTGATTCCGCACATCCGATTCCCTGCCTCTGATTCCCTGCCTCTGATTCCCCGCGTCTGATTCCCTGCCTCTGATTCCCCGCCTCTGCTTCCCCATATCTGATTCCCCGCCTCTGATTCCCCAACTCTGATTCCCCGCCTCTGATTCCCCAGCTCTGATTCCCCACCTCTGATTCCCCGCGTCTGATTCCCCGCGTCTGATTCCCTGCCTCTGATTCCCCGCCTCTGATTCCCCGTATCTGATTCCCCACGTCTGATTCCCTGCCTCTGATTCCCCGCCTCTGATTCCCCATCTCTGATTCACCAACTCTGATTCCCCACCTCTGATTCCCCATATCTGATTTCCCGCATCAGTTTCCCCGCCTCTGATTCACCCCTCTGATTGCCCATATCTGATTCCCCGCCTCTGATTCCCCAACTCTGATTCCCCGCCTCTGATTCCCTGCCTCTGATTCCCCATCTCTGATTCCGCACATCTGATTCCCTGCCTCTGATTCCCCACCTCTGATTCGCCATATCTGATTCCCCACCTCTGTTTCCCCACCTCTGATTCCCCGCCTCTGTTTCCCCATATCTAATTCCCCGCCTCTGATTCCCAAACTCTGATTCCCCGCCTCTGTTTCCCCGCCTCTGATTCCCCGCCTCTGTTTCCCCATATCTGATTCGCCGCCTCTGATTCCCCAACTCTGATTCCCCACTTCTGATTACCCAGCTCTGATTCCCCGACTCTGAATCCCAGTGTCTGATACCCAGCCTCTGATTCCCTATTTCTGATTCCCCGCCTCTGATTCCCCAACTCTGATTCGCCGCCTCTGATTCCCCAGCTCTGTTTCCCCGCCTCTGATTCCCCACATCTGATTCCCTGCCTCTGATTCCCCGACTCTGATTCCCCATATCTGATTCCCCGCCTCTGAATCCCCGTGTCTGATACCCAGCTTCTGATACCCCGCCTCTGATTCCCCAACTCTGATTCCCCGCCTCTGATTCCCTGCCTCTGATTCCCCATCTCTGATTCCGCACATCTGATTCCCTGCCTCTGATTCCCCACCTCTGATTCCCCATATCTGATTCCCAGCCTCTGTTTCCCCGCCTCTGATTCCCCGCCTCTGTTTCCCCATATCTAATTCCCCGCCTCTGATTCCCAAACTCTGATTCCCCGCCTCTGTTTCCCCGCCTCTGATTCCCCGCCTCTGTTTCCCCATATCTGATTCGCCGCCTCTGATTCCCCAACTCTGATTCCCCACCTCTGATTACCCAGCTCTGATTCCCCGACTCTGAATCCCCGTGTCTGATACCCAGCCTCTGATTCCCTATTTCTGATTCCCCGCCTCTGATTCCCCAACTCTGATTCGCCGCCTCTGATTCCCCAGCTCTGTTTCCCCATCTCTGATTCCCCGCCTCTGAATCCCCGTGTCTGATACCCAGCTTCTGATACCCCGCCCCTGATTCCCCACTTCTGATTCCCCATATCTGATACACCGCCTCTGTTTCTGCGCCTCTGATTCCCCGCCTCTGATTCCCCATATCTGATACCCCGCCTCTGATTCCCCAACTCTGATTCCCCGCCTCTGTTTCCCATATCTGATTCCCCGCCTCTGATTCCCCAACTCTGATTCCCCGCCTCTGATTCCCCAGCTCTGATTCCCCAACTCTGATTCCCCGTGTTTGATTCCCTGCCTCTGATTCCCCACCTCTGATTCCCCATCTCTGATTCACCGCCTTTCATTCGCCACCTCTGATTCCCCATATCAGATTCCCCGCCTCTGTTTCCCCGCCTCTGATTCCCCGCCTCTGTTTCCCCATATCTAATTCCCCGCCTCTGATTCCCAAACTCTGATTCCCCGCCTCTGTTTCCCCGCCTCTGATTCCCTGCCTCTGTTTCCCCATATCTGATTCGCCGCCTCTGATTCCCCAACTCTGATTCCCCATCTCTGATTCCACGACTCTGAATCCCCGTGTCTGATACCCAGCCTCCGATACCCCGCCCCTGATTCCCCACCTCTGATTCCCCATATCTGATTCCCCGCCTCTCTTACCGCGCCTCTGATTCCCCGCCTCTGATTCCCCATATCTGATTCCCCGACTCTGATTCCCCAACTCTGATTCCCCGCCTCTGATTCCCCAGCTCTGTTTCCCCGCCTCTGATTCCCCGCCTCTGTTTCCCCATATCTAATTCCCCGCCTCTGATTCCCAAACTCTGATTCCCCGCCTCTGATTCCCCAGCTCTGATTCCCCGCCTCTGATTCCCCACATCTGATTCCCTGCCTCTGATTCCCCGCCTCTGATTCCCTGCCTCTGATTGATACCCACCTCTGAATCCCCATATCTGATTCCCTGCCTCTGATTCCCTGCCTATGATTCCCCGCCTCTGATTCCCCGCCTCTGATGCCCCGCCTCTGATTCCCCATCACTGATTCCGCGCCTCTGATTACCCGTGTCTGATTCCCTGCCTCTGATTCCCCGCCTCTGATTCCCCACCTCTGATTCCCCAACTCTGATTCCCCGCCTCTGATTCCCCAGCTCTGATTCCCCGCCTCTGATTCCCCGCGTCTGATTCCCTGCCTCTGATTCCCCGACTCGGATTCCCCGTATCTGATTCCCCGCGTCTGATTCCCTGCCTCTTATTCCCCGCCTCTGATTCTCCATCTCTGATTCACCAACTCTGATTCCCCACCTCTGATTCCCCATATCTGATTTCCCGCCACAGTTTCCCCGCCTCTGATTCACCCCTCTGATTGCCCATATCTGATTCCCCGCCTCTGATTCCCCAACTCTGATTCCCCGCCTCTGATTCCCTGCCTCTGATTCCCCATCTCTGATTCCGCACATCTGATTCCCTGCCTCTGATTCCCCACCTCTGATTCCCCATATCTGATTCCCCGCCTCTGTTTCCCCGCCTCTGATTCCCCGCCTCTGTTTCCCCATATCTAATTCCCCGCCTCTGATTCCCAAACTCTGATTCCCCGCCTCTGTTTCCCCGCCTCTGATTCCCCGCCTCTGTTTCCCCATATCTGATTCCCCGCCTCTGATTCCCCAACTCTGATTCCCCAACTCTGATTCCCTATATCTGATTCCCTGCATCTGTTTCCCAGCCTCTGATTCCCCGCCTCTGTTTCCCCATATCTGATTCCCGGACTCTGATTCCCCACCTCTGATTCCCCATCTCTGATTCCACACATCCGATTCCCTGCCTCTGATTCCCGGCCTCTGATTCCCCGCGTCTGATTCCCTGCCTCTGATTCAAAACGTCTGATTCCCCACCTCTGATTTCCCATATCTGATTCCCCGCCTCTGATTCCCCGCGTCTGATTCCCTGCCTCTGATGCCCCGCCTCTGATTCCCCATCACTGATTCCCCGCCTCTGATTCCCCGCGTCTGATTCCCTGCCTCTGATTCCCCGCCTCTGATTCCCCGTATCTGATTCCACGCGTCTGATTCCCTGCCTCTGATTCCCCGCCTCTGATTCCCCATCTCTGATTCACCAACTCTGATTCCCCACCTCTGATTCCCCATATCTGATTTCCCGCATCAGTTTCGCCGCCTCTGATTCACCCCTCTGATTGCCCATATCTGATTCCCCGCCTCTGATTCCCCAACTCTGATTCCCCGCCTCTGATTCCCTGCCTCTGATTCCCCATCTCTGATTCCGCACATCTGATTCCCTGCCTCTGATTCCCCACCTCTGATTCCCCATATCTGATTCCCCGCCTCTGTTTCCCCGACTCTGATTCCCCGACTCTGTTTCCCCATATCTAATTCCCCACCTCTGATTCCCAAACTCTGATTCCCCGCCTCTGTTTCCCCGCCTCTGATTCCCCGCCTCTGTTTCCCCATATCTGATTCCCCGCCTCTGATTCCCCAACTCTGATTCCCCACCTCTGATTACCCAGCTCTGATTCCCCGACTCTGAATCCCCGTGTCTGATACCCAGCCTCTGATTCCCTATTTCTGATTCCCCGCCTCTGATTCCGCACATCCGATTCCCTGCCTCTGATTCCCGGCCTCTGATTCCCCGCGTCTGATTCCCTGCCTCTGATTCCCAACCTCTGATTCCCCACCTCTGATTCCCCATATCTGATTCCCAGCCTCTGTTTCCCCGCCTCTGATTCCCCGCCTCTGTTTCCCCATATCTGATTCCCCAGCTCTGATTCCCCAACTCTGATTCCCCGCCTCTGATTCCCCAGCTCTGATTCCCCGCCTCTGATTCCCCGCGTCTGATTCCCTGCCTCTGATGCCCCGCCTCTGATTTCCCATCACTGATTCCCCGCCTCTGATTCCCCGTGTCTGATTCCCTGCCTTTGATTCCCCGCCTCTGATTCCCCGCCTCTGATTCCCCAACTCTGATTCCCCGCCTCTGATTACCCAGCTCTGATTCCCCGCCACTGATTCCCCGCGTCTGATTCCCTGCCTCTGATTCCCCGCCTCTGATTCCCCATCTCTGATTCCCCGCCTCTTAATCCCCGTGTCTGATACCCAGCCTCTGATACCCCGCCCCTGATTCCCCACCTCTGATTCCCCATATCTGATTCCCCGCCTCTCTTTCCGCGCTTCTGATTCCCCGCCTCTGATTCCCCATATCTGATTCCCCGACTCTGATTCCCCAACTCTGATTCCCCGCCTCTGATTCCCCAGCTCTGTTTCCCCGCCTCTGATTCCCCGCTTCTGTTTCCCCATATATAATTCCCCGCCTCTGATTCCCAAACACTGATTCCCCGCCTCTGATTACCCAGCTCTGATTACCCAGCTCTGATTCCCCGCCTCTGATTCCCCGCGTCTGATTCCCTGCCTCTGATTCCCCGCCTCTGATTCCCCATCTCTGATTCCCCGCCTCTGAATCCCCGTGTCTGATACCCAGCCTCTGATACCCCGCCCCTGATTCCCCACCTCTGATTCCCCATATCTGATTCCCCGCCTCTCTTTCCGCGCTTCTGATACCCCGCCTCTGATTCCCCGACTCTGATTCCCCATATCTAATTCCCCACCTCTGATTCCCAAACACAGATTCCCCGCCTCTGATTCCCCAGCTCTGATTCCCCGCCTCTGATTCCCCACATCTGATTCCCTGCCTCTCATACCCCGCTTCAGATTCCCTGCCTCTGATTCCCTGCCTCTGATTCCCCGCCTCTGATTCCCCGCCTCTGATTCCCAACCTCTGATTCACCACCTCTGATTCCCCATATCTGATTCCCCGCCTCTGATTCCCCGCCTCTGATTCCCCGCCTCTGTTTCCCCATATCTGATTCCCGGACTCTGATTCCCCACCTCTGATTCCCCATCTCTGATTCCGCACATCCGATTCCCTGCCTCTGATTCCCTGCCTCTGATTCCCCGCGTCTGATTCCCTGCCTCTGATATCCCGCCTCTGTTTCCCCATATCTGATTCCCCGCCTCTGATTCCCCAACTCTGATTCCCCGCCTCTGATTCCCCAGCTCTGATTCCCCACCTCTGATTCCCCGCGTCTGATTCCCTGCCTCTGATGCCCCGCCTCTGATTCCCCATCACTGATTCCCCGCCTCTGATTACCCGTGTCTGATTCCCTGCCTCTGATTCCCCGCCTCTGATTCCCCGCCTCTGATTCCCCAACTCTGATACCCCGCCTCTGATTCCCCAGCTCTGATTCCCAGCCTCTGATTCCCCGCGTCTGATTCCCTGCCTCTGATTCCCCGCCTCTGATTCCCCGTATCTGATTCCCCGCGTCTGATTCCCTGCCTCTGATTCCACGCCTCTGATTCCCCATCTCTGATTCACCAACTCTGATTCCCCACCTCTGATTCCCCATATCTGATTTCCCGCATCAGTTTCCCCGCCTCTGATTCACCCCTCTGATTGCCCATATCTGATTCCCCGCCTCTGATTCCCCAACTCTGATTCCCCGCCTCTGATTCCCTGCCTCTGATTCCCCATCTCTGATTCCGCACATCTGATTCCCTGCCTCTGATTCCCCACCTCTGATTCCCCATATCTGATTCCCCACCTCTGTTTCCCCACCTCTGATTCCCCGCCTCTGTTTCCCCATATCTAATTCCCCGCCTCTGATTCCCAAACTCTGATTCCCCGCCTCTGTTTCCCCGCCTCTGATTCCCCGCCTCTGTTTCCCCATATCTGATTCGCCGCCTCTGATTCCCCAACTCTGATTCCCCACTTCTGATTACCCAGCTCTGATTCCCCGACTCTGAATCCCCGTTTCTGATACCCAGCCTCTGATTCCCTATTTCTGATTCCCCGCCTCTGATTCCCCAACTCTGATTCGCCGCCTCTGATTCCCCAGCTCTGTTTCCCCGCCTCTGATTCCCCACATCTGATTCCCTGCCTCTGATTCCCCGACTCTGATTCCCCATATCTGATTCCCCGCCTCTGAATCCCCGTGTCTGATACCCAGCTTCTGATACCCCGCCCCTGATTCCCCACTTCTGATTCCCCATATCTGATACACCGCCTCTGTTTCTGCGCCTCTGATTCCCCGCCTCTGATTCCCCATATCTGATACCCCGCCTCTGATTCCCCAACTCTGATTCCCCGCCTCTGTTTCCCATATCTGATTCCCCGCCTCTGATTCCCCAACTCTGATTCCCCGCCTCTGATTCCCCAGCTCTGATTCCCCAACTCTGATTCCCCGCATTTGATTCCCTGCCTCTGATTCCCCACCTCTGATTCCCCATCTCTGATTCACCGCCTTTCATTCGCCACCTCTGATTCCCCATATCAGATTCCCCGCCTCTGTTTCCCCGCCTCTGATTCCCCGCCTCTGTTTCCCCATATCTGATTCCCCGCCTCTGATTCCCCAACTCTGATTCCCCGCCTCTGATTACCCAGCTCTGATTCCCCGCCTCTGATTCCCCACTTCTGATTCCCTGCCTCTGATTCCCCGCCTCTGATTCCCCATCTCTGATTCCACGACTCTGAATCCCCGTGTCTGATACCCAGCCTCCGATACCCCGCCCCTGATTCCCCACCTCTGATTCCCCATATCTGATTCCCCGCCTCTCTTACCGCGCCTCTGATTCCCCGCCTCTGATTCCCCATATCTGATTCCCCGACTCTGATTCCCCAACTCTGATTCCCCGCCTCTGATTCCCAAGCTCTGTTTCCCCGCCTCTGATTCCCCGCCTCTGTTTCCCCATATCTAATTCCCCGCCTCTGATTCCCAAACTCTGATTCCCCGCATCTGATTCCCCAGCTCTGATTCCCCTCCTCTGATTCCCCACATCTGATTCCCTGCCTCTGATTCCCCGCCTCTGATTCCCTGCCTCTGATTGATACCCACCTCTGAATCCCCATATCTGATTCCCTGCCTCTGATTCCCTGCCTATGATTCCCCGCCTCTGATTCCCCGCCTCTGATTCCCAACCTCTGATTCCCCGCCTCTGATTCCCCAACTCTGATTCCCCAACTCTGATTCCCTATATCTGATTCCCTGCATCTGTTTCCCAGCCTCTGATTCCCCGCCTCTGTTTCCCCATATCTGATTCCCGGACTCTGATTCCCCACCTCTGATTCCCCATCTCTGATTCCACACATCCGATTCCCTGCCTCTGATTCCCGGCCTCTGATTCCCCGCGTCTGATTCCCTGCCTCTGATTCAAAACGTCTGATTCCCCACCTCTGATTTCCCATATCTGATTCCCCGCCTCTGATTCCCCACATCTGATTCCCTGCCTCTCATACCCCGCTTCAGATTCCCTGCCTCTGATTCCCTGCCTCTGATTCCCCGCCTCTGATTCCCCGCCTCTGATTCCCAACCTCTGATTCACCACCTCTGATTCCCCATATCTGATTCCCCGCCTCTGATTCCCCGCCTCTGATTCCCCGCCTCTGTTTCCCCATATCTGATTCCCGGACTCTGATTCCCCACCTCTGATTCCCCATCTCTGATTCCGCACATCCGATTCCCTGCCTCTGATTCCCTGCCTCTGATTCCCCGCGTCTGATTCCCTGCCTCTGATATCCCGCCTCTGTTTCCCCATATCTGATTCCCCGCCTCTGATTCCCCAACTCTGATTCCCCGCCTCTGATTCCCCAGCTCTGATTCCCCACCTCTGATTCCCCGCGTCTGATTCCCTGCCTCTGATGCCCCGCCTCTGATTCCCCATCACTGATTCCCCGCCTCTGATTACCCGTGTCTGATTCCCTGCCTCTGATTCCCCGCCTCTGATTCCCCGCCTCTGATTCCCCAACTCTGATACCCCGCCTCTGATTCCCCAGCTCTGATTCCCAGCCTCTGATTCCCCGCGTCTGATTCCCTGCCTCTGATTCCCCGCCTCTGATTCCCCGTATCTGATTCCCCGCGTCTGATTCCCTGCCTCTGATTCCACGCCTCTGATTCCCCATCTCTGATTCACCAACTCTGATTCCCCACCTCTGATTCCCCATATCTGATTTCCCGCATCAGTTTCCCCGCCTCTGATTCACCCCTCTGATTGCCCATATCTGATTCCCCGCCTCTGATTCCCCAACTCTGATTCCCCGCCTCTGATTCCCTGCCTCTGATTCCCCATCTCTGATTCCGCACATCTGATTCCCTGCCTCTGATTCCCCACCTCTGATTCCCCATATCTGATTCCCCACCTCTGTTTCCCCACCTCTGATTCCCCGCCTCTGTTTCCCCATATCTAATTCCCCGCCTCTGATTCCCAAACTCTGATTCCCCGCCTCTGTTTCCCCGCCTCTGATTCCCCGCCTCTGTTTCCCCATATCTGATTCGCCGCCTCTGATTCCCCAACTCTGATTCCCCACTTCTGATTACCCAGCTCTGATTCCCCGACTCTGAATCCCCGTTTCTGATACCCAGCCTCTGATTCCCTATTTCTGATTCCCCGCCTCTGATTCCCCAACTCTGATTCGCCGCCTCTGATTCCCCAGCTCTGTTTCCCCGCCTCTGATTCCCCACATCTGATTCCCTGCCTCTGATTCCCCGACTCTGATTCCCCATATCTGATTCCCCGCCTCTGAATCCCCGTGTCTGATACCCAGCTTCTGATACCCCGCCCCTGATTCCCCACTTCTGATTCCCCATATCTGATACACCGCCTCTGTTTCTGCGCCTCTGATTCCCCGCCTCTGATTCCCCATATCTGATACCCCGCCTCTGATTCCCCAACTCTGATTCCCCGCCTCTGTTTCCCATATCTGATTCCCCGCCTCTGATTCCCCAACTCTGATTCCCCGCCTCTGATTCCCCAGCTCTGATTCCCCAACTCTGATTCCCCGCATTTGATTCCCTGCCTCTGATTCCCCACCTCTGATTCCCCATCTCTGATTCACCGCCTTTCATTCGCCACCTCTGATTCCCCATATCAGATTCCCCGCCTCTGTTTCCCCGCCTCTGATTCCCCGCCTCTGTTTCCCCATATCTGATTCCCCGCCTCTGATTCCCCAACTCTGATTCCCCGCCTCTGATTACCCAGCTCTGATTCCCCGCCTCTGATTCCCCACTTCTGATTCCCTGCCTCTGATTCCCCGCCTCTGATTCCCCATCTCTGATTCCACGACTCTGAATCCCCGTGTCTGATACCCAGCCTCCGATACCCCGCCCCTGATTCCCCACCTCTGATTCCCCATATCTGATTCCCCGCCTCTCTTACCGCGCCTCTGATTCCCCGCCTCTGATTCCCCATATCTGATTCCCCGACTCTGATTCCCCAACTCTGATTCCCCGCCTCTGATTCCCAAGCTCTGTTTCCCCGCCTCTGATTCCCCGCCTCTGTTTCCCCATATCTAATTCCCCGCCTCTGATTCCCAAACTCTGATTCCCCGCATCTGATTCCCCAGCTCTGATTCCCCTCCTCTGATTCCCCACATCTGATTCCCTGCCTCTGATTCCCCGCCTCTGATTCCCTGCCTCTGATTGATACCCACCTCTGAATCCCCATATCTGATTCCCTGCCTCTGATTCCCTGCCTATGATTCCCCGCCTCTGATTCCCCGCCTCTGATTCCCAACCTCTGATTCCCCGCCTCTGATTCCCCAACTCTGATTCCCCAACTCTGATTCCCTATATCTGATTCCCTGCATCTGTTTCCCAGCCTCTGATTCCCCGCCTCTGTTTCCCCATATCTGATTCCCGGACTCTGATTCCCCACCTCTGATTCCCCATCTCTGATTCCACACATCCGATTCCCTGCCTCTGATTCCCGGCCTCTGATTCCCCGCGTCTGATTCCCTGCCTCTGATTCAAAACGTCTGATTCCCCACCTCTGATTTCCCATATCTGATTCCCCGCCTCTGATTCCCCGCGTCTGATTCCCTGCCTCTGATGCCCCGCCTCTGATTCCCCATCACTGATTCCCCGCCTCTGATTCCCCGCGTCTGATTCCCTGCCTCTGATTCCCCGCCTCTGATTCCCCGTATCTGATTCCACGCGTCTGATTCCCTGCCTCTGATTCCCCGCCTCTGATTCCCCATCTCTGATTCACCAACTCTGATTCCCCACCTCTGATTCCCCATATCTGATTTCCCGCATCAGTTTCCCCGCCTCTGATTCACCCCTCTGATTGCCCATATCTGATTCCCCGCCTCTGATTCCCCAACTCTGATTCCCCGCCTCTGATTCCCTGCCTCTGATTCCCCATCTCTGATTCCGCACATCTGATTCCCTGCCTCTGATTCCCCACCTCTGATTCCCCATATCTGATTCCCCGCCTCTGTTTCCCCGACTCTGATTCCCCGACTCTGTTTCCCCATATCTAATTCCCCACCTCTGATTCCCAAACTCTGATTCCCCGCCTCTGTTTCCCCGCCTCTGATTCCCCGCCTCTGTTTCCCCATATCTGATTCCCCGCCTCTGATTCCCCAACTCTGATTCCCCACCTCTGATTACCCAGCTCTGATTCCCCGACTCTGAATCCCCGTGTCTGATACCCAGCCTCTGATTCCCTATTTCTGATTCCCCGCCTCTGATTCCGCACATCCGATTCCCTGCCTCTGATTCCCGGCCTCTGATTCCCCGCGTCTGATTCCCTGCCTCTGATTCCCAACCTCTGATTCCCCACCTCTGATTCCCCATATCTGATTCCCAGCCTCTGTTTCCCCGCCTCTGATTCCCCGCCTCTGTTTCCCCATATCTGATTCCCCAGCTCTGATTCCCCAACTCTGATTCCCCGCCTCTGATTCCCCAGCTCTGATTCCCCGCCTCTGATTCCCCGCGTCTGATTCCCTGCCTCTGATGCCCCGCCTCTGATTTCCCATCACTGATTCCCCGCCTCTGATTCCCCGTGTCTGATTCCCTGCCTTTGATTCCCCGCCTCTGATTCCCCGCCTCTGATTCCCCAACTCTGATTCCCCGCCTCTGATTACCCAGCTCTGATTCCCCGCCACTGATTCCCCGCGTCTGATTCCCTGCCTCTGATTCCCCGCCTCTGATTCCCCATCTCTGATTCCCCGCCTCTTAATCCCCGTGTCTGATACCCAGCCTCTGATACCCCGCCCCTGATTCCCCACCTCTGATTCCCCATATCTGATTCCCCGCCTCTCTTTCCGCGCTTCTGATTCCCCGCCTCTGATTCCCCATATCTGATTCCCCGACTCTGATTCCCCAACTCTGTTTCCCCGCCTCTGATTCCCCGCTTCTGTTTCCCCATATATAATTCCCCGCCTCTGATTCCCAAACACTGATTCCCCGCCTCTGATTACCCAGCTCTGATTACCCAGCTCTGATTCCCCGCCTCTGATTCCCCGCGTCTGATTCCCTGCCTCTGATTCCCCGCCTCTGATTCCCCATCTCTGATTCCCCGCCTCTGAATCCCCGTGTCTGATACCCAGCCTCTGATACCCCGCCCCTGATTCCCCACCTCTGATTCCCCATATCTGATTCCCCGCCTCTCTTTCCGCGCTTCTGATACCCCGCCTCTGATTCCCCGACTCTGATTCCCCATATCTAATTCCCCACCTCTGATTCCCAAACACAGATTCCCCGCCTCTGATTCCCCAGCTCTGATTCCCCGCCTCTGATTCCCCACATCTGATTCCCTGCCTCTCATACCCCGCTTCAGATTCCCTGCCTCTGATTCCCTGCCTCTGATTCCCCGCCTCTGATTCCCCGCCTCTGATTCCCAACCTCTGATTCACCACCTCTGATTCCCCATATCTGATTCCCCGCCTCTGATTCCCCGCCTCTGATTCCCCGCCTCTGTTTCCCCATATCTGATTCCCGGACTCTGATTCCCCATCTCTGATTCCCCATCTCTGATTCCGCACATCCGATTCCCTGCCTCTGATTCCCTGCCTCTGATTCCCCGCGTCTGATTCCCTGCCTCTGATTCCCCGCCTCTGTTTCCCCATATCTGATTCCCCGCCTCTGATTCCCCAACTCTGATTCCCCGCCTCTGATTCCCCAGCTCTGATTCCCCACCTCTGATTCCCCGCGTCTGATTCCCTGCCTCTGATGCCCCGCCTCTGATTCCCCATCACTGATTCCCCGCCTCTGATTACCCGTGTCTGATTCCCTGCCTCTGATTCCCCGCCTCTGATTCCCCGCCTCTGATTCCCCAACTCTGATACCCCGCCTCTGATTCCCCAGCTCTGATTCCCAGCCTCTGATTCCCCGCGTCTGATTCCCTGCCTCTGATTCCCCGCCTCTGATTCCCCGTATCTGATTCCCCGCGTCTGATTCCCTGCCTCTGATTCCACGCCTCTGATTCCCCATCTCTGATTCACCAACTCTGATTCCCCACCTCTGATTCCCCATATCTGATTTCCCGCATCAGTTTCCCCGCCTCTGATTCACCCCTCTGATTGCCCATATCTGATTCCCCGCCTCTGATTCCCCAACTCTGATTCCCCGCCTCTGATTCCCTGCCTCTGATTCCCCATCTCTGATTCCGCACATCTGATTCCCTGCCTCTGATTCCCCACCTCTGATTCCCCATATCTGATTCCCCACCTCTGTTTCCCCACCTCTGATTCCCCGCCTCTGTTTCCCCATATCTAATTCCCCGCCTCTGATTCCCAAACTCTGATTCCCCGCCTCTGTTTCCCCGCCTCTGATTCCCCGCCTCTGTTTCCCCATATCTGATTCGCCGCCTCTGATTCCCCAACTCTGATTCCCCACTTCTGATTACCCAGCTCTGATTCCCCGACTCTGAATCCCCGTTTCTGATACCCAGCCTCTGATTCCCTATTTCTGATTCCCCGCCTCTGATTCCCCAACTCTGATTCGCCGCCTCTGATTCCCCAGCTCTGTTTCCCCGCCTCTGATTCCCCACATCTGATTCCCTGCCTCTGATTCCCCGACTCTGATTCCCCATATCTGATTCCCCGCCTCTGAATCCCCGTGTCTGATACCCAGCTTCTGATACCCCGCCCCTGATTCCCCACTTCTGATTCCCCATATCTGATACACCGCCTCTGTTTCTGCGCCTCTGATTCCCCGCCTCTGATTCCCCATATCTGATACCCCGCCTCTGATTCCCCAACTCTGATTCCCCGCCTCTGTTTCCCATATCTGATTCCCCGCCTCTGATTCCCCAACTCTGATTCCCCGCCTCTGATTCCCCAGCTCTGATTCCCCAACTCTGATTCCCCGCATTTGATTCCCTGCCTCTGATTCCCCACCTCTGATTCCCCATCTCTGATTCACCGCCTTTCATTCGCCACCTCTGATTCCCCATATCAGATTCCCCGCCTCTGTTTCCCCGCCTCTGATTCCCCGCCTCTGTTTCCCCATATCTGATTCCCCGCCTCTGATTCCCCAACTCTGATTCCCCGCCTCTGATTACCCAGCTCTGATTCCCCGCCTCTGATTCCCCACTTCTGATTCCCTGCCTCTGATTCCCCGCCTCTGATTCCCCATCTCTGATTCCACGACTCTGAATCCCCGTGTCTGATACCCAGCCTCCGATACCCCGCCCCTGATTCCCCACCTCTGATTCCCCATATCTGATTCCCCGCCTCTCTTACCGCGCCTCTGATTCCCCGCCTCTGATTCCCCATATCTGATTCCCCGACTCTGATTCCCCAACTCTGATTCCCCGCCTCTGATTCCCAAGCTCTGTTTCCCCGCCTCTGATTCCCCGCCTCTGTTTCCCCATATCTAATTCCCCGCCTCTGATTCCCAAACTCTGATTCCCCGCATCTGATTCCCCAGCTCTGATTCCCCTCCTCTGATTCCCCACATCTGATTCCCTGCCTCTGATTCCCCGCCTCTGATTCCCTGCCTCTGATTGATACCCACCTCTGAATCCCCATATCTGATTCCCTGCCTCTGATTCCCTGCCTATGATTCCCCGCCTCTGATTCCCCGCCTCTGATTCCCAACCTCTGATTCCCCACCTCTGATTCCCCATATCTAATTCCCCGCCTCTGATTCCCAAACTCTGATTCCCCGCATCTGATTCCCCAGCTCTGATTCCCCTCCTCTGATTCCCCACATCTGATTCCCTGCCTCTGATTCCCCGCGTCTGATTCCCTGCCTCTGATTCCCAACCTCTGATTCCCCACCTCTGATTCCCCATATCTGATTTCCCGCCTCTGTTACCCCGCCTCTGATTCCCCGCCTCTGTTTCCCCATATCAGATTCCCCGCCTCTGATTCCCCAACTCTGATTCCCCGCCTCTGATTCCCCAGCTCTGATTCCCCGCCTCTGATTCCCCGCGTATGATTCCCTGCCTCTGATGCCCCGCCTCTGATTCCCCATCACTGATTCTCCACCTCTGATTCCCCGTGTCTGATTCCCTGCCTTTGATTCCCCGCCTCTGATTCCCCGCCTCTGATTCCCCAACTCTGATTCCCCGCCTCTGATTACCCAGCTCTGATTCCCCGCCTCTGATTCCCCGCGTCTTATTCCCTGCCTCTGATTCCCCGCCTCTGATTCCCCATCTCTGATTCCCCGCCTCTGAATCCCCTTGTCTGATACCCAGCCTCTGATACCCCGCCCCTGATTCCCCACCTCTGATTCCCCATATCTGATTCCCAGCCTCTCTTTCCGCGCTTCTGATTCCCCGCCTCTGATTCCCCATATCTGATTCCCCGACTCTGATTCCCCAACTCTGATTCCCCGCCTCTGATTCCCCAGCTATGTTTCCCCGCCTCTGATTCCCCGCCTCTGTTTCCCCATATCTAATTCCCCGCCTCTGATTCCCAAACACTGATTCCCTGCCTCAGATTCCCCAGCTCTGATTCCCCGCCTCTGATTCCCCACATCTGATTCCCTGCCTCTCATTCCCCACTTCAGATTCCCTGCCTCTGATTACCTGCCTCTGATTCCCCGCCTCTGATTCCCCGCATCTGATTCCCAACCTCTGATTCCCCGCCTCTGATTCCCCAGCTCTGATTCCCCGACTCTGATTCCCCGCCTCTGATTCCCCGCCTCTGTTTCCCCATATCTGATTCCCGGACTCTGATTCCCCACCTCTGATTCCCCATCTCTGATTCCGCACATCCGATTCCCTGCCTCTGATTCCCCGCCTCTGATTCCCCGTGTCTGATTCCCTGCCTCTGATTCCCCGCCTCTGTTTCCCCATATCTGATTCCACGCCTCTGATTCCCCAACTCTGATTCCCCGCCTCTGATTCCCCAGCTCTGATTCCCCGCCTCTGATTCCCCGCGTCTGATTCCCTGCCTCTGATGCCCCGCCTCTGATTCCCCATCACTGATTCCCCCCCTCTGATTCCCCGTGTCTGATTCCCTGCCTCTGATTCCCCGCCTCTGATTCCCCGCCACTGATTCCCCAACACTGATTCCCCACCTCTGATTCCCCAGCTCTGATTCCCCGCCTCTGATTCCCCGCGTCTGATTCCCTGCCTCTGATTCCCTGCCTCTGATTCCCCGCCTCTGATTCCCCGCATCTGATTCCCTGCCTCTGATTCCCCGCCTCTGATTCCCCATCTCTGATTCACCAACTCTGATTCCCCACCTCTGATTCCCCATATCTGATTCCCCGCCTCAGTTTCCCCGCCTCTGATTCACCCCTCTGATTCCCCATATCTGATTCCCCGCCTCTGATTCCCCAACTCTGATTCCCCGCCTCTGATTCTCCAGCTCTGATTCCCCGCCTCTGAATCCCCAACTCTGATTCCCTGCCTCTGATTCCCCAGCTCTGATTCCCCGCCTCTGATTCCCCAGCTCTGATTCCCTGCCTCTGATTTCCCGCCTGTGATTCCCCAGCTCTGATTCCCCGCCTCTGTTTGCCTACCTCTAATTCCCCGCCTCTGTTTCCCCATATCTGATTCCCCGCCTCTGATTCCCCAACTCTGATTCCCCGCCTCTGATTCCCCAGCTCTGATTCCCCAGCTCTGATTCCCCGCCTCTGATTCCTGGACTCTGATTCCCCACCTCTGATTCCCCAACTCTGAGTCCCCATATCTGATTCCCCGCCTCTGTTTCCCCGCCTCTGATTCCCCGCCTCTGTTTCCCCATATCTGATTCCCCGCCTCTGATTCCCCAACTCTGATTCCCCGCCTCTGATTCCACAGCTCTGATTCCCCGCCTCTGATTCCCCGCATCTGATTCCCTGCCTCTGATTCCCCGCCTCTGATTCCCCATCTCTGATTCCCAGCCTCTGAATCCCCGTGTCTGATACCCAGCCTCTGATACCCCGCCCCTGATTCCACACCTGTGATTCCCCATATCTGATACCCCGCCTCTGTTTCTGCGCCTCTGATTCCCCGCCTCTGATTCCCAATATCTGATTCCCCGCCTCTGATTCCCCAACTCTGATTCCACGCCTCTGATTCCCCAGCACTGATTTCCCGCCTCTTATTCCCCGCATCTGTTTCCCCATATCTGATTCCCCGCCTCTGATTCCCCAACTCTGATTCCCCGCCTCTGATTCCCCAGCTCTGATTCCCCGTGTTTGATTCCCCGCCTCTGATTCCCCATCTCTGATTCCCGGCCTCTGAATGCCGGCCTCTGATTCCCGACCTCTCATTCCCGGCCTCTGATTCCCGGCCTCTGATTCCCCGCCTCTGATTCCCCGCCTCTGATTCGCTGCCTCTGATTCCCCATCTCTGATTCCGCACATCTGATTCCCAACCTCTGTTTCCCTGCCTCTGATTCCCCGCCTCTGTTTCCCCATATCTGATTCCCCGCCTCTGATTCCCCAACTCTGATTCCCTGCCTCTGATTCCCAAGCTCTGATTCCCCGCCTCTGATTCCCCGTGTTTGATTCCCTGCCTCTGATTCCCCGCCTCTGATTCACCATCTCTGATTCACCGCTTTTCATTCGCCACCTCTGATTCCCCATATCAGATTCCCCGCCTCTGTTTCCCCACCTCTGATACCCCGCCGCTGATTCCCCATATCTCATTCCCCACCTCTGATTCCCCATCTCTGATTCCCGGACTCTGATTCCTGGCCTCTTACTCCCGGCATCTGATTCCCGGACTCTGATCCCGGCCTCTGATTCCCCGCTTCTGATTCTGATCCCTGCCTCTGATTCCCCATCTCTGATTCCGCACATCTGATTCCCTGCCTCTGATTCCCCACGTCTGATTCCCCATATCTGATTCCCCGCCTCTGTTTCCCCGCCTCTGATTCCCCGCTTCTGTTTCCCCCATATCTAATTCCCCGCCTCTGATTCCCCGCCTCTGATTTCCCATCTCTGATACACCGCCTTTCATTCGCCACCTCTGATTCCCCATATCAGATTCCCCGCCTCTGTTTCCCCGCCTCTGATTCCCCGCCTCTGTTTCCCCATATCTGATTCCCCGCCTCTGATTCCCCAACTCTGATTCCCCGTCTCTGATTACCCAGCTCTGATTCCACGCCTCTGATTCCCCGCGTCTGATTCCCTGCCTCTGATTCCCCGCCTCTGATTCCCCATCTCTGATTGCCCGCCTCTGAATACCCGTGTCTGATACCCAGCCTCTGATACCCCGCCCCTGATTCCCCACCTCTGATACCCCATATCTGATTCCCCGCCTCTCTTTCCGCGCCTCTGATTCCCCGCCTCTGATTCCCCTTATCTGATTCCCCGCCTCTGATTTCCCAACTCTGATTCCCTGCCTCTGATTCCCCGCCTCTGATTCCCTGCCTCTGATTCCCAACCTCTGATTCCCCACCTCTGAATCCCCATATCTGATTCCCTGCCTCTAATTCCCTGCCTCTGATTCCCCGCCTCTGATTCCCCGCCTCGGATTCCCAAACTCTGATTCCCCACCTCTGATTCCCCATATCTGATTCCCCGCCTCTGTTTCCCCGCCTCTGATTTCCCACCTCTGTTTTCCCATATCTGATTCCCGGACTCTGATTCCCCACGTCTTATTCCCCATCTCTGATTCCGCACATCCGATTCCCTGCCTCTGATTCCCCGCCTCTGATTCCCCGCGTCTGATTCCCTGCCTCTGATTCCCCACCTCCGATTCCCCATATCTGATTCCCCGCCTCTGTTTCCCCGCCTCTGATTCCCCGCCTCTGATTCACAGCCTCTGATTCCCCGTGTCTGTTTTCCTGCCTCTGATTCCCCGCCTCTGATTCCCCATCTATGATTCACCGCCTCTGATTCCCCACCTCTGATTCCCCATATCTGATTCCCCACCTATGTTTCCCCGACTCTGATTCTCCGCCTCTGATTCCCCATCTCTGATTCCTGGACTCTGATTCCCCACCTCTGATTCCCCACCTCTGAGTCCCCATATCTGATTCCCCGCCTCTGTTTCCCCGCCTCTGATTCCCCGCCTCTGTTTCCCCATATCTGATTCCCCGCCTCTGATTCCCCAACTCTGAATCCCCGCCTCTGATTCCCCAGCTCTGATTCCCCGCCTCTGATTCCCCGCGTCTGATTCCCTGCCTCTGATTCCCCGCCTCTGATTCCCCATCTCTGATTCCCAGCCACTGAATCCCCGTGTCAGATACCCAGCCTCTGATACCCCGCCCCTGATTCCCCACCTGTGATTCCCCATATCTGATACCCCGCCTCTGTTTCTGCGCCTCTGATTCCCCGCCTATGATTCCCCATATCTGATTCCCCGCCTCTGATTCCCCAACTCTGATTCCACGCCTCTGATTCCCCATCTCTGATTCCCCGCCTCTGATTCCCCGCATCTGTTTCCCCATATCTGATTCCCCGCCTCTGATTCCCCAACTCTGATTCCCCGCCTCTGATTCCCCAGCTCTGATTCCCCGTGATTGATTCCCCGCCTCTGATTCCCCATCTCTGATTCCCGGCCTCTGATTGCCGGCCTCTGATTCCCGACCTCTCATTCCCGGCCTCTGATTCCCGGCCTCTGATTCCCCGCCTCTGATTCCCCGCCTCTGATTCGCTGCCTCTGATTCCCCATCTCTGATTCCGCACATCTGCTTCCCTGCTTCTGATTCCCCGCCTCTGACTCCCCGCCTCTGATTCCCTGCCTCTGTTTCCCAACCTCTGATTCCCCACCTCTGATTCCCCATATCTGAATCCCCACCTCTGTTTCCCTGCCTCTGATTCCCCGCCTCTGTTTCCCCATATCTGATTCCCCGCCTCTGATACCCCAACTCTGATTCCCTGCCTCTGATTCCCAAGCTCTGATTCCCCGCCTCTGATTCCCTGTGTTTGATTCCCTGCCTCTGATTCCCCGCCTCTGATTCACCATCTCTGATTCACCGCTTTTCATTCGCAACCTCTGATTCCCCATATCAGATTCCCCGCCTCTGTTTCCCCACCTCTGATACCCCGCCTCTGATTCCCCATATCTCATTCCCCGCCTCTGATTCCCCATCTATGATTCCCGGACTCTGATTCCTGGCCTCTTACACCCGGCATCTGATTCCCGGACTCTGATCCCGGCCTCTGATTCCCCGCCTCTGATTCCCCGCCTCTGTTTCCCCATATCTGATTCCCGGACTCTGATTCCCCACCTCTGATTCCCCATCTCTGATTCCGCACATCCGATTCCCTGCCTCTGATTCCCCGCCTCTGATTCCCCGCGTCTGATTCCCTGCCTCTGATTCCCCGCCTCTGTTTCCCCATATCTGATTCCCCGCCTCTGATTCCCCAACTCTGATTCCCCGCCTCTGATTCCCCAGCTCTGATTCCCCGCCTCTGATTCCCCGCGTCTGATTCCCTGCCTCTGATGCCCCGCCTCTGATTCCCCATCACTGATTCCCCGCCTCTGATTACCCGTGTCTGATTCCCTGCCTCTGATTCCCCGCCTCTGATTCCCCGCCTCTGATTCCCCAACTCTGGTTCCCCAACTCTGATTCCCCGCCTCTGATTCCCCGCCTCTGATTCCCCGCGTCTGATTCCCTGCCTCTGATTCCCCGCCTCTGATTCCCCGTATCTGATTCCCCGCGTCTGATTCCCTGCCTCTGATTCCCCACCTCTGATTCCCCATCTCTGATTCACCAACTCTGATTCCCCACCTCTGATTCCCCATATCTGATTCCCCGCCTCAGCTTCCCCGCCTCTGATTCACCCCTCTGATTGCCCATATCTGATTCCCCGCCTCTGATTCCCCAACTCTGATTCCCCGCCTCTGATTCCCTGCCTCTGATTCCCCATCTCTGATTCCGCACATCTGATTCCCTGCCTCTGATTCCCCACCTCTGATTCCCCATATCTGATTCCCCGCCTCTGTTTCCCCGCCTCTGATTCCCCACCTCTGATTCCCCATCTCTGATTCCGCACATCCGATTCCCTGCCTCTGATTCCCCGCCTCTGATTCCCCGCGTCTGATTCCCTGCCTCTGATTCCCCGCCTCTGTTTCCCCATATCTGATTCCCCGCCTCTGATTCCCCAACTCTGATTCCCCGCCTCTGATTCCCCATCACTGATTCCCCGCCTCTGATTACCCGTGTCTGATTCCCTGCCTCTGATTCCCCGCCACTGATTCCCCGCCTCTGATTCCCCAACTCTGGTTCCACAACTCTGATTCCCCGCCTCTGATTCCCCGCCTCTGATTCCCCGCGTCTGATTCCCTGCCTCTGATTCCCCACCTCTGATTCCCCATCTCTGATTCACCAACTCTGATTCCCCACCTCTGATTCCCCATATCTGATTCCCCGCCTCAGTTTCCCCGCCTCTGATTCACCCCTCTGATTGCCCATATCTGATTCCCCGCCTCTGATTCCCCAACTCTGATTCCCCGCCTCTGATTCCCTGCCTCTGATTCCCCATCTCTGATTCCGCACATCTAATTCCCTGCCTCTGATTCCCCACCTCTGATTCCCCATATCTGATTCCCCGCCTCTGTTTCCCCATCTCTGATTCCCCGTGTTTGATTCCCTGCCTCTGATTCCCCGCCTCTGTTTCCCCATATCTGATTCCACGCCTCTGATTCCCCAACTCTGATTCCCCGCCTCTGATTCCCCGCATCTGATTCCCTGCCTCTGATTCCCCGCCTCTGTTTCCCCATATCTGATTCCCCGCCTCTGATTCCCCGACTCTGAATCCCCGTGTCTGATACCCAGCCTCTGATACCCCGCCCCTGATTCCACACCTGTGATTCCCCATATCTGATACCCCGCCTCTGTTTCTGCGCCTCTGATTCCCCGCCTCTGATTCCCAATATCTGATTCCCCGCCTCTGATTCCCCAACTCTGATTCCACGCCTCTGATTACCCAGCACTGATTTCCCGCCTCTTATTCCCCGCATCTGTTTCCCCATATCTGATTCCCCGCCTCTGATTCCCCAACTCTGATTCCCCGCCTCTGATTCCCCAGCTCTGATTCCCCGTGTTTGATTCCCCGCCTCTGATTCCCCATCTCTGATTCCCGGCCTCTGAATGCCGGCCTCTGATTCCCGACCTCTCATTCCCGGCCTCTGATTCCCGGCCTCTGATTCCCCGCCTCTGATTCCCCGCCTCTGATTCGCTGCCTCTGATTCCCCATCTCTGATTCCGCACATCTGATTCCCAACCTCTGATTCCCCACCTCTGATTCCCCATATCTGAATCCCCACCTCTGTTTCCCTGCCTCTGATTCCCCTCCTCTGTTTCCCCATATCTGATTCCCCGCCTCTGATTCCCCAACTCTGATTCCCTGCCTCTGATTCCCAAGCTCTGATTCCCCGCCTCTGATTCCCCGTGTTTGATTCCCTGCCTCTGATTCCCCGCCTCTGATTCACCATCTCTGATTCACCGCTTTTCATTCGCCACCTCTGATTCCCCATATCAGATTCCCCGCCTCTGTTTCCCCACCTCTGATACCCCGCCGCTGATTCCCCATATCTCATTCCCCACCTCTGATTCCCCATCTCTGATTCCCGGACTCTGATTCCTGGCCTCTTACTCCCGGCATCTGATTCCCGGACTCTGATCCCGGCCTCTGATTCCCCGCTTCTGATTCTGATCCCTGCCTCTGATTCCCCATCTCTGATTCCGCACATCTGATTCCCTGCCTCTGATTCCCCACGTCTGATTCGCCATATCTGATTCCCCGCCTCTGTTTCCCCGCCTCTGATTCCCCGCTTCTGTTTCCCCCATATCTAATTCCCCGCCTCTGATTCCCCGCCTCTGATTCCCCATCTCTGATACACCGCCTTTCATTCGCCACCTCTGATTCCCCATATCAGATTCCCCGCCTCTGTTTCCCCGCCTCTGATTCCCCGCCTCTGTTTCCCCATATCTGATTCCCCGCCTCTGATTCCCCAACTCTGATTCCCTGCCTCTGATTCCCCGCCTCTGATTCCCCATCTCTGATTCCCCGCCTCTGAATACCCGTGTCTGATACCCAGCCTCTGATACCCCGCCCCTGATTCCCCACCTCTGATACCCCATATCTGATACCCCGCCTCTCTTTCCGCGCCTCTGATTCCCCGCCTCTGATTCCCCGCCTCTGATTCCCCGCCTCTGATTTCCCAACTCTGATTCCCTGCCTCTGATTCCCCGCCTCTGATTCCCTGCCTCTGATTCCCAACCTCTGATTCCCCACCTCTGAATCCCCATATCTGATTCCCTGCCTCTGATTCCCTGCCTCTGATTCCCCGCCTCTGACTCCCCGCCTCGGATTCCGAAACTCTGATTCCCCACCTCTGATTCCCCATATCTGATTCCCCGCCTCTGTTTCCCCGCCTCTGATTTCCCACCTCTGTTTCCCCATATCTGATTCCCGGACTCTGATTCCCCACGTCTTATTCCCCATCTCTGATTCCGCACATCCGATTCCCTGCCTCTGATTCCCCGCCTCTGATTCCCCGCGTCTGATTCCCTGCCTCTGATTCCCCACCTCTGATTCCCCATATCTGATTCCCCGCCTCTGTTTCCCCGCCTCTGATTCCCCGCCTCTGATTCACAGCCTCTGATTCCCCGTGTCTGTTTTCCTGCCTCTGATTCCCCGCCTCTGATTCCCCATCTATGATTCACCGCCTCTGATTCCCCACCTCTGATTCCCCATATCTGATTCCCCACGTATGTTTCCCCGACTCTGATTCTCCGCCTCTGATTCCCCATCTCTGATTCCTGGACTCTGATTCCCCACCTCTGATTCCCCACCTCTGAGTCCCCATATCTGATTCCCCGCCTCTGTTTCCCCGCCTCTGATTCCCCGCCTCTGTTTCCCCATATCTGATTCCCCGCCTCTGATTCCCCAAATCTGATTCCCCGCCTCTGATTCCCCAGCTCTGATTCCCCGCCTCTGATTCCCCGCGTCTGATTCCCTGCCTCTGATTCCCCGCCTCTGATTCCCCATCTCTGATTCCCAGCCTCTGAATCCCCGTGTCTGATACCCAGCCTCTGATACCCCGCCCCTGATTCCCCACCTGTGATTCCCCATATCTGATACCCCGCCTCTGTTTCTGCGCCTCTGATTCCCCGCCTATGATTCCCCATATCTGATTCCCCGCCTCTGATTCCCCAACTCTAATTCCACGCCTCTGATTCCCCATCTCTGATTCCCCGCCTCTGATTCCCCGCATCTGTTTCCCCATATCTGATTCCCCGCCTCTGATTCCCCAACTCTGATTCCCCGCCTCTGATTCCCCAGCTCTGCTTCCCCGTGTTTGATTCCCCACCTCTGATTCCCCATCTCTGATTCCCGGCCTCTGATTGCCGCCCTCTGATTCCCGACCTCTCATTCCCGGCCTCTGACTCCCGGCCTCTGATTCCCCGCCTCTGATTCCCCGCCTCTGATTCGCTGCCTCTGATTCCCCATCTCTGATTCCGCACATCTGCTTCCCTGCTTCTGATTCCCCGCCTCAGACTCCCCGCCTCTGATTCCCTGCCTCTGTTTCCAAACCTCTGATTCCCCACCTCTGATTCCCCATATCTGAATCCCCACCTCTGTTTCCCTGCCTCTGATTCCCCGCCTCTGTTTCCCCATATCTGATTCCCCGCCTCTGATTCCCCAACTCTGATTCCCTGCCTCTGATTCCCAAGCTCTGATTCCCCGCCTCTGATTCCCTGTGTTTGATTCCCTGCCTCTGATTCCCCGCCTCTGATTCACCATCTCTGATTCACCGCTTTTCATTCGCCACCTCTGATTCCCCATATCAGATTCCCCGCCTCTGTTTCCCCACCTCTGATACCCCGCCCCTGATTCCCCATATCTCATTCCCCGCCTCTGATTCCCCATCTCTGATTCCCGGACTCTGATTCCTGGCCTCTTACACCCGGCATCTGATTCCCGGACTCTGATCCCGGCCTCTGATTCCCCGCTTCTGATTCTGATCCCTGCCTCTCATTCCCCGCTTCAGATTCCCTGCCTCTGATTCCCTGCCTCTGATTCCCTGCCTCTGATTCCCCGCCTCTGATTCCCAACCTCTGATTCCCCACCTCTGATTCCCCATATCTGATTCCCCGCCTCTGATTCCCCGCCTCTGATTCCCCGCCTCTGTTTCCCCATATCTGATTCCTGGACTCTGATTCCCCACCTCTGATTCCCCATCTCTGATTCCGCACATCCGATTCCCTGCCTCTGATTCCCCGCCTCTGATTCCCCGCGTCTGATTCCCTGCCTCCTATTCCCCGCCTCTGTTTCCCCATATCTGATTCCCCGCCTCTGATTCCCCAACTCTGATTCCCCGCCTCTGATTCCCCATCACTGATTCCCCGCCTCTGATTACCCGTGTCTGATTCCCTGCCTCTGATTCCCCGCCTCTGATTCCCCGCCTCTGATTCCCCAACTCTGGTTCCCCAACTCTGATTCCCCGCCTCTGATTCCCCGCCTCTGATTCCCCGCGTCTGATTCCCTGCCTCTGATTCCCCGCCTCTGATTCCCCTTATCTGATTCCCCGCGTCTGATTCCCTGCCTCTGATTCCCCACCTCTGATTCCCCATCTCTGATTCACCAACTCTGATTCCCCACCTCTGATTCCCCATATCTGATTCCCCGCCTCAGTTTCCCCGCCTCTGATTCACCCCTCTGATTGCCCATATCTGATTCCCCGCCTCTGATTCCCCAACTCTGATTCCCCGCCTCTGATTCCCTGCCTCTGATTCCCCATCTCTGATTCCGCACATCTGATTCCCTGCCTCTGATTCCCCACCTCTGATTCCCCATATCTGATTCCCCGCCTCTGTTTCCCCGTCTCTGATTCCCCGTGTTTGATTCCCTGCCTCTGATTCCCCGCCTCTGTTTCCCCATATCTGATTCCACGCCTCTGATTCCCCAACTCTGATTCCCCGCCTCTGATTCCCCGCATCTGATTCCCTGCCTCTGATTCCCCGCCTCTGTTTCCCCATATCTGATTCCCCGCCTCTGATTCCCCGACTCTGAATCCCCGTGTCTGATACCCAGCCTCTGATACCCCGCCCCTGATTCCACACCTGTGATTCCCCATATCTGATACCCCGCCTCTGTTTCTGCGCCTCTGATTCCCCGCCTCTGATTCCCAATATCTGATTCCCCGCCTCTGATTCCCCAACTCTGATTCCACGCCTCTGAATCCCCAGCACTGATTTCCCGCCTCTTATTCCCCGCATCTGTTTCCCCATATCTGATTCCCCGCCTCTGATTCCCCAACTCTGATTCCCCGCCTCTGATTCCCCAGCTCTGATTCCCCGTGTTTGATTCCCCGCCTCTGATTCCCCATCTCTGATTCCCGGCCTCTAAATGCCGGCCTCTGATTCCCGACCTCTCATTCCCGGCCTCTGATTCCCGGCCTCTGATTCCCCGCCTCTGATTCCCCGCCTCTGATTCGCTGCCTCTGATTCCCCATCTCTGATTCCGCACATCTGATTCCCAACCTCTGATTCCCCACCTCCGATTCCCCATATCTGAATCCCCACCTCTGTTTCCCTGCCTCTGATTCCCCGCCTCTGTTTCCCCATATCTGATTCCCCGCCTCTGATTCCCCAACTCTGATTCCCTGCCTCTGATTCCCAAGCTCTGATTCCCCGCCTCTGATTCCCCGTGTTTGATTCCCTGCCTCTGATTCCCCGCCTCTGATTCACCATCTCTGATTCACCGCTTTTCATTCGCCACCTCTGATTCCCCATATCAGATTCCCCGCCTCTGTTTCCCCACCTCTGATACCCCGCCGCTGATTCCCCATATCTCATTGCCCACCTCTGATTCCCCATCTCTGATTCCCGGACTCTGATTCCTGGCCTCTTACTCCCGGCATCTGATTCCCGGACTCTGATCCCGGCCTCTGATTCCCCGCTTCTGATTCTGATCCCTGCCTCTGATTCCCCATCTCTGATTCCGCACATCTGATTCCCTGCCTCTGATTCCCCACGTCTGATTCCCCATATCTGATTCCCCGCCTCTGTTTCCCCGCCTCTGATTCCCCGCTTCTGTTTCCCCCATATCTAATTCCCCGCCTCTGATTCCCCGCCTCTGATTCCCCATCTCTGATACACCGCCTTTCATTCGCCACCTCTGATTCCCCATATCAGATTCCCCGCCTCTGTTTCCCCGCCTCTGATTCCCCGCCTCTGTTTCCCCATATCTGATTCCCCGCCTCTGATTCCCCAACTCTGATTCCCCGTCTCTGATTACCCAGCTCTGATTCCACGCCTCTGATTCCCCGCGTCTGATTCCCTGCCTCTGATTCCCCGCCTCTGATTCCCCATCTCTGATTCCCCGCCTCTGAATACCCGTGTCTGATACCCAGCCTCTGATACCCCGCCCCTGATTCCCCACCTCTGATACCCCATATCTGATTCCCCGCCTCTCTTTCCGCGCCTCTGATTCCCCGCCTCTGATTCCCCGCCTCTGATTCCCCGCCTCTGATTTCCCAACTCTGATTCCCTGCCTCTGATTCCCCGCCTCTGATTCCCTGCCTCTGATTCCCAACCTCTGATTCCCCACCTCTGAATCCCCATATCTGATTCCCTGCCTCTGATTCCCTGCCTCTGATTCCCCGCCTCTGATTCCCCGCCTCGGATTCGCAAACTCTGATTCCCCACCTCTGATTCCCCATATCTGATTCCCCGCCTCTGTTTCCCCGCCTCTGATTTCCCACCTCTGTTTCCCCATATCTGATTCTCCGCCTCTGATTCCCCATCTCTGATTCCTGGACTCTGATTCCCCACCTCTGATTCCCCACCTCTGAGTCCCCATATCTGATTCCCCGCCTCTGTTTCCCCGCCTCTGATTCCCCGCCTCTGTTTCCCCATATCTGATTCCCCGCCTCTGTTTCCCCGCCTCTGATTTCCCACCTCTGTTTCCCCATATCTGATTCCCGGACTCTGATTCCCCACGTCTTATTCCCCATCTCTGATTCCGCACATCCGATTCCCTGCCTCTGATTCCCCGCCTCTGATTCCCCGCGTCTGATTCCCTGCCTCTGATTCCCCACCTCTGATTCCCCATATTTGATTCCCCGCCTCTGTTTCCCCGCCTCTGATTCCCCGCCTCAGATTCACAGCCTCTGATTCCCCGTGTCTGTTTTCCTGCCTCTGATTCCCCGCCTCTGATTCCCCATCTATGATTCACCGCCTCTGATTCCCCACCTCTGATTCCCCATATCTGATTCCCCACCTATGTTTCCCCGACTCTGATTCTCCGCCTCTGATTCCCCATCTCTGATTCCTGGACTCTGATTCCCCACCTCTGATTCCCCACCTCTGAGTCCCCATATCTGATTCCCCGCCTCTGTTTCCCCGCCTCTGATTCCCCGCCTCTGTTTCCCCATATCTGATTCCCCGCCTCTGATTCCCCAACTCTGATTCCCCGCCTCTGATTCCCCAGCTCTGATTCCCTGCCTCTGATTCCCCGCGTCTGATTCCCTGCCTCTGATTCCCCGCCTCTGATTCCCCATCTCTGATTCCCAGCCTCTGAATCCCCGTGTCTGATACCCAGCCTCTGATACCCCGCCCCTGATTCCCCACCTGTGATTCCCCATATCTGATACCCCGCCTCTGTTTCTGCGCCTCTGATTCCCCGCCTATGATTCCCCATATCTGATTCCCCGCCTCTGATTCCCCAACTCTGATTCCACGCCTCTGATTCCCCATCTCTGATTCCCCGCCTCTGATTCCCCGCATCTGTTTCCCCATATCTGATTCCCCGCCTCTGATTCCCCAACTCTGATTCCCCGCCTCTGATTCCCCAGCTCTGATTCCCCGTGTTTGATTCCCCGCCTCTGATTCCCCATCTCTGATTCCCGGCCTCTGATTGCCGGCCTCTGATTCCCGACCTCTCATTCCCGGCCTCTGATTCCCGGCCTCTGATTCCCCGCCTCTGATTCCCCGCCTCTGATTCGCTGCCTCTGATTCCCCATCTCTGATTCCGCACATCTGCTTCCCTGCTTCTGATTCCCCGCCACTGACTCCCCGCCTCTGATTCCCTGCCTCTGTTTCCCAACCTCTGATTCCCCGCCTCTGTTTCCCCATATCTGATTCCCCGCCTCTGATTCCCCAACTCTGATTCCCTGCCTCTGATTCCCAAGCTCTGATTCCCCGCCTCTGATTCCCTGTGTTTGATTCCCTGCCTCTGATTCTCCGCCTCTGATTCACCATCTCTGATTCACCGCTTTTCATTCGCCACCTCTGATTCCCCATATCAGATTCCCCGCCTCTGTTTCCCCACCTCTGATACCCCGCCTCTGATTCCCCATATCTCATTCCCCGCCTCTGATTCCCCATCTCTGATTCCCGGACTCTGATTCCTGGCCTCTTACACCCGGCATCTGATTCCCGGACTCTGATCCCGGCCTCTGATTCCCCGCTTCTGATTCTGATCCCTGCCTCTCATTCCCCGCTTCAGATTCCCTGCCTCTGATTCCCTGCCTCTGATTCCCCGCCTCTGATTCCCCACCTCTGATTCCCAACCTCTGATTCCCCACCTCTGATTCCCCATATCTGATTCCCCGCCTCTGATTCCCCGCCTCTGATTCCCCGCCTCTGTTTCCCCATATCTGATTCCCGGACTCTGATTCCCCACCTCTGATTCCCCATCTCTGATTCCGCACATCCGATTCCCTGCCTCTGATTCCCCGCCTCTGATTCCCCGCGTCTGATTCCCTGCCTCTGATTCCCCGCCTCTGTTTCCCCATATCTGATTCCCCGCCTCTGATTCCCCAACTCTGATTCCCCGCCTCTGATTCCCCAGCTCTGATTCCCCGCCTCTGATTCCCCGCGTCTGATTCCCTGCCTCTGATGCCCCGCCTCTGATTCCCCTTCACTCATTCCCCGCCTCTGATTACCCGTGTCTGATTCCTTGCCTCTGATTCCCCGCCTCTGATTCCCCGCCTCTGATTCCCCAACTCTGGTTCCCCAACTCTGATTCCCCGCCTCTGATTCCCCGCCTCTGATTCCCCGCGTCTGATTCCCTGCCTCTGATTCCCCGCCTCTGATTCCCCGTATCTGATTCCCCGCGTCTGATTCCCTGCCTCTGATTCCCCACCTCTGATTCCCCATCTCTGATTCTCCAACTCTGATTCCCCACCTCTGATTCCCCATATCTGATTCCCCGCCTCAGTTTCCCCGCCTCTGATTCACCCCTCCGATTGCCAATATCTGATTCCCCGCCTCTGATTCCCCAACTCTGATTCCCCGCCTCTGATTCCCTGCCTCTGATTCCCCATCTCTGATTCCGCACATCTGATTCCCTGCCTCTGATTCCCCACCTCTGATTCCCCATATCTGATTCCCCGCCTCTGTTTCCCCGTCTCTGATTCCCCGCCTCTGTTTCCCCATATCTAATTCCCCGCCTCTGATTCCCAAACTCTGATTCCCCGCCTCTGTTTCCCCACCTCTGATTCCCCGCCTCTGTTTCCCCATATCTGATTCCCCGCCTCTGATTCCCAAACTCGGATTCCCCGCCTCTGTTTCCCCGCCTCTGATTCCCCAGCTCTGATTCCCCGCCTCTGATTCCCCGCGTCTGATTCCCTGCCTCTGATGCCCTGCCTCTGATTCCCCATCACTGATTCCCCGCCTCTGATTCCCCGTGTCGGATTCCCTGCCTTTGATTCCCCGCCTCTGATTCCCCGCCTCTGATTCCCCAACTCTGATTCCCCGCCTCTGATTACCCAGCTCTGATTCCCCGCCTCTGATTCCCCGCGTCTGATTCCCTGTCTCTGATTCCCCGCCTCTGATTCCCCAGCTCTGATTCCCCGACTCTGAATCCCCGTGTCTGATACCCAGCCTCTGATACCCCGCCCCTGATTCCCCACCTCTGATTCCCCATATCTGATTCCCCGCCTCTCGTTCCGCGCCTCTGATTCCCTGCCTCTGATTCCCTATTTCTGATTCCCCGTCTCTGATTCCCCAACTCTGATTCGCCGCCTCTGATTCCCCAGCTCTGTTTCCCCGCCTCTGATTCCCCGCCTCTGTTTCCCCATATCTAATTCCCCGCCTGTGATTCCCAAACTCTGATTCCCTGCCTCTGATTCCCCAGATCTGATTCCCCGCCTCTGATTCCCCACATCTGATTCCCTGCCTCTGATTCCCCGACTCTGATTCCCCATCTCTGATTCCCCGCCTCTGAATCCCCGTGTCTGATACCCAGCTTATGATACCCCGCCCCTGATTCCCCACTTCTGATTCCCCATATCTGAAACACCGCCTCTGCTTCTGCGCCTCTGATTCCCCGCCTCTGATTCCCCAACTCTGATTCCCCCCCTCTGTTTCCCATATCTGATTCCCCGCCTCTGATTCCCCAACTCTGATTCCCCGCCTCTGATTCCCCAGCTCTGATTCCCCAACTCTGATTCCCCGTGTTTGATTCCCTGCCTCTGATTCCCCACCTCTGATTCCCCATCTCTGATTCACCGCCTTTCATTCGCCACCTCTGATTCCCCATATCAGATTCCCCGCCTCTGTTTCCCCGCCTCTGATTCCCCGCCTCTGTTTCCCCATATCTGATTCCCCGCCTCTGATTCCCCAACTCTGATTCCCCGCCTCTGATTACCCAGCTCTGATTCCCCGCCTCTGATTCCCCGCTTCTGATTCCCTGCCTCTGATTCCCCGCCTCTGATTCCCCATCTCTGATTCCACGACTCTGAATCCCCGTGTCTGATTCCCAGCCTCCGATACCCCGCCCCTGATTCCCCACCTCTGATTCCCCATATCTGATTCCCCGCCTCTCTTTCCGCGCCTCTGATTCCCCGCCTCTGATTCCCCATATCTGATTCCCCGACTCTGATTCCCCAACTCTGATTCCCCGCCTCTGATTCCCCAGCTCTGTTTCCCCGCCTCTGATTCCCCGCCTCTGTTTCCCCATATCTAATTCCCCGCCTCTGATTCCCAAACTCTGATTCCCCGCCTCTGATTCCCCAGCTCTGATTCCCCGCCTCTGATTCCCCACATCTGATTCCCTGCCTCTGATTCCCCGCCTCTGATTCCCTGCCTCTGATTGATACCCACCTCTGAATCCCCATATCTGATTCCCTGCCTCTGATTCCCTGCCTATGATTCCCCGCCTCTGATTCCCCGCCTCTGATTCCTAACCTCTGATTCCCCACCTCTGATTCCCTATATCTGATTCCCTGCATCTGTTTCCCCGCCTCTGATTCCCCGCCTCTGTTTCCCCATATCTGATTCCCGGACTCTGATTCCCCACCTCTGATTCCCCATCTCTGATTCCGCACATCCGATTCCATGCCTCTGATTCCCGGCCTCTGATTCCCCGCGTCTGATTCCCTGCCTCTGATTCCCAACCTCTGATTCCCCACCACTGATTCCCCATATCTGATTCCCCGCCTCTGTTTCCCCGCCTCTGATTCCCCGCCTCTGTTTCCCCATATCTGATTCCCCACCTCTGATTCCCCAACTCTGATTCCCCGCCTCTGATTCCCCAGCTCTGATTCCCCGCCTCTGATTCCCCGCGTCTGATTCCCTGCCTCTGATGCCCCGCCTCTGATTCCCCATCACTGATTCCCCGCCTCTGATTCCCCGTGTCTGATTCCCTGCCTTTGATTCCCCGCCTCTGATTCCCCGCCTCTGATTCCCCAACTCTGATTCCCCGCCTCTGATTACCCAGCTCTGATTCCCCGCCTCTGATTCCCCGCGTCTGATTCCCTGCCTCTGATTCCCCGCCTCTGATTCCCCATCTCTGATTCCCCGCCTCTTAATCCCCGTGTCTGATACCCAGCCTCTGATACCCCGCCCCTGATTCCCCACCTCTGATTCCCCATATCTGATTCCCCGCCTCTCTTTCCACGCTTCTGATTCCCCGCCTCTGATTCCCCATATCTGATTCCCCGACTCTGATTCCCCAACTCTGATTCCCCGCCTCTGATTCCCCAGCTCTGTTTCCCCGCCTCTGATTCCCCGCTTCTGTTTCCCCATATCTAATTCCCCGCCTCTGATTCCCAAACACTGATTCCCCGCCTCTGATTACCCAGCTCTGATTCCCCGCATCTGATTCCCCGCGTCTGATTCCCTGCCTCTGATTCCCCGCCTCTGATTCCCCATCTCTGATTCCCCGCCTCTGAATCCCCGTGTCTGATACCCAGACTCTGATACCCCGCCCCTGATTCCCCACCTCTGATTCCCCATATCTGATACCCCGCCTCTCTTTCTGCGCTTCTGATTCCCCGCCTCTGATTCCCCATATCTGATTCCCCGACTCTGATTCCCCAAGTCTGATTCACCGCCTCTGATTCCCCAGCTCTGTTTCCCCGCCTCTGATTCCCCGCCTCTGTTTCCCCATATCTAATTCCCCACCTCTGATTCCCAAACACTGATTCCCCGCCTCTGATTCCCCAGCTCTGATTCCCCGCCTCTGATTCCCCACATCTGATTCCCTGCCTCTCATTCCCCGCTTCAGATTCCCTGCCTCTGATTCCCTGCCTCTGATTCCCCGCCTCTGATTCCCCGCCTCTGATTCCCAACCTCTGATTCACCACCTCTGATTCCCCATATCTGATTCCCCGCCTCTGAATCCCCGCCTCTGATTCCCCGCCTCTGTTTCCCCATATCTGATTCCCGGACTCTGATTCCCCACCTCTGATTCCCCATCTCTGATTCCGCACATCCGATTCCCTGCCTCTGATTCCCTGCCTCTGATTCCCCGCGTCTGATTCCCTGCCTCTGATTCCCCGCCTCTGTTTCCCCATATCTGATTCCCCGCCTCTGTTTCCCCAACTCTGATTCCCCGCCTCTGATTCCCCAGCTCTGATTCCCCGCCTCTGATTCCCCGCGTCTGATTCCCTGCCTCTGATGCCCCGCCTCTGATTCCCCATCACTGATTCCCCGCCTCTGATTACCCGTGTCTGATTCCCTGCCTCTGATTCCCCGCCTCTGATTCCCCGCCTCTGATTCCCCAACTCTGATTCCCCAACTCTGATTCCCCGCCTCTGATTCCCCAGCTCTGATTCCCCGTGTTTGATTCCCCGCCTCTGATTCCCCATCTCTGATTCCCGGCCTCTGATTGCCGGCCTCTGATTCCCGACCTCTCATTCCCGGCCTCTGATTCCCGGCCTCTGATTCCCCGCCTCTGATTCCCCGCCTCTGATTCGCTGCCTCTGATTCCCCATCTCTGATTCCGCACATCTGCTTCCCTGCTTCTGATTCCCCGCCACTGACTCCCCGCCTCTGATTCCCTGCCTCTGTTTCCCAACCTCTGATTCCCCGCCTCTGTTTCCCCATATCTGATTCCCCGCCTCTGATTCCCCAACTCTGATTCCCTGCCTCTGATTCCCAAGCTCTGATTCCCCGCCTCTGATTCCCTGTGTTTGATTCCCTGCCTCTGATTCTCCGCCTCTGATTCACCATCTCTGATTCACCGCTTTTCATTCGCCACCTCTGATTCCCCATATCAGATTCCCCGCCTCTGTTTCCCCACCTCTGATACCCCGCCTCTGATTCCCCATATCTCATTCCCCGCCTCTGATTCCCCATCTCTGATTCCCGGACTCTGATTCCTGGCCTCTTACACCCGGCATCTGATTCCCGGACTCTGATCCCGGCCTCTGATTCCCCGCTTCTGATTCTGATCCCTGCCTCTCATTCCCCGCTTCAGATTCCCTGCCTCTGATTCCCTGCCTCTGATTCCCCGCCTCTGATTCCCCACCTCTGATTCCCAACCTCTGATTCCCCACCTCTGATTCCCCATATCTGATTCCCCGCCTCTGATTCCCCGCCTCTGATTCCCCGCCTCTGTTTCCCCATATCTGATTCCCGGACTCTGATTCCCCACCTCTGATTCCCCATCTCTGATTCCGCACATCCGATTCCCTGCCTCTGATTCCCCGCCTCTGATTCCCCGCGTCTGATTCCCTGCCTCTGATTCCCCGCCTCTGTTTCCCCATATCTGATTCCCCGCCTCTGATTCCCCAACTCTGATTCCCCGCCTCTGATTCCCCAGCTCTGATTCCCCGCCTCTGATTCCCCGCGTCTGATTCCCTGCCTCTGATGCCCCGCCTCTGATTCCCCATCACTCATTCCCCGCCTCTGATTACCCGTGTCTGATTCCTTGCCTCTGATTCCCCGCCTCTGATTCCCCGCCTCTGATTCCCCAACTCTGGTTCCCCAACTCTGATTCCCCGCCTCTGATTCCCCGCCTCTGATTCCCCGCGTCTGATTCCCTGCCTCTGATTCCCCGCCTCTGATTCCCCGTATCTGATTCCCCGCGTCTGATTCCCTGCCTCTGATTCCCCACCTCTGATTCCCCATCTCTGATTCTCCAACTCTGATTCCCCACCTCTGATTCCCCATATCTGATTCCCCGCCTCAGTTTCCCCGCCTCTGATTCACCCCTCCGATTGCCAATATCTGATTCCCCGCCTCTGATTCCCCAACTCTGATTCCCCGCCTCTGATTCCCTGCCTCTGATTCCCCATCTCTGATTCCGCACATCTGATTCCCTGCCTCTGATTCCCCACCTCTGATTCCCCATATCTGATTCCCCGCCTCTGTTTCCCCGTCTCTGATTCCCCGCCTCTGTTTCCCCATATCTAATTCCCCGCCTCTGATTCCCAAACTCTGATTCCCCGCCTCTGTTTCCCCACCTCTGATTCCCCGCCTCTGTTTCCCCATATCTGATTCCCCGCCTCTGATTCCCAAACTCGGATTCCCCGCCTCTGTTTCCCCGCCTCTGATTCCCCAGCTCTGATTCCCCGCCTCTGATTCCCCGCGTCTGATTCCCTGCCTCTGATGCCCTGCCTCTGATTCCCCATCACTGATTCCCCGCCTCTGATTCCCCGTGTCTGATTCCCTGCCTTTGATTCCCCGCCTCTGATTCCCCGCCTCTGATTCCCCAACTCTGATCCCCGCCTCTGATTACCCAGCTCTGATTCCCCGCCTCTGATTCCCAGCGTCTGATTCCCTGTCTCTGATTCCCCGCCTCTGATTCCCCAGCTCTGATTCCCCGACTCTGAATCCCCGTGTCTGATACCCAGCCTCTGATACCCCGCCCCTGATTCCCCACCTCTGATTCCCCATATCTGATTCCCCGCCTCTCGTTCCGCGCCTCTGATTCCCTGCCTCTGATTCCCTATTTCTGATTCCCCGTCTCTGATTCCCCAACTCTGATTCGCCGCCTCTGATTCCCCAGCTCTGTTTCCCCGCCTCTGATTCCCCGCCTCTGATTCCCCAGATCTGATTCCCCGCCTCTGATTCCCCACATCTGATTCCCTGCCTCTGATTCCCCGACTCTGATTCCCCATCTCTGATTCCCCGCCTCTGAATCCCCGTGTCTGATACCCAGCTTATGATACCCCGCCCCTGATTCCCCACTTCTGATTCCCCATATCTGAAACACCGCCTCTGCTTCTGCGCCTCTGATTCCCCGCCTCTGATTCCCCAACTCTGATTCCCCGCCTCTGTTTCCCATATCTGATTCCCCGCCTCTGATTCCCCAACTCTGATTCCCCGCCTCTGATTCCCCAGCTCTGATTCCCCAACTCTGATTCCCCGTGTTTGATTCCCTGCCTCTGATTCCCCACCTCTGATTCCCCATCTCTGATTCACCGCCTTTCATTCGCCACCTCTGATTCCCCATATCAGATTCCCCGCCTCTGTTTCCCCGCCTCTGATTCCCCGCCTCTGTTTCCCCATATCTGATTCCCCGCCTCTGATTCCCCAACTCTGATTCCCCGCCTCTGATTACCCAGCTCTGATTCCCCGCCTCTGATTCCCCGCTTCTGATTCCCTGCCTCTGATTTCCCGCCTCTGATTCCCCATCTCTGATTCCACGACTCTGAATCCCCGTGTCTGATACCCAGCCTCCGATACCCCGCCCCTGATTCCCCACCTCTGATTCCCCATATCTGATTCCCCGCCTCTCTTTCCGCGCCTCTGATTCCCCGCCTCTGATTCCCCATATCTGATTCCCCGACTCTGATTCCCCAACTCTGATTCCCCGCCTCTGATTCCCCAGCTCTGTTTCCCCGCCTCTGATTCCCCGCCTCTGTTTCCCCATATCTAATTCCCCGCCTCTGATTCCCAAACTCTGATTCCCCGCCTCTGATTCCCCAGCTCTGATTCCCCGCCTCTGATTCCCCACATCTGATTCCCTGCCTCTGATTCCCCGCCTCTGATTCCCTGCCTCTGATTGATACCCACCTCTGAATCCCCATATCTGATTCCCTGCCTCTGATTCCCTGCCTATGATTCCCCGCCTCTGATTCCCCGCCTCTGATTCCTAACCTCTGATTCTCCACCTCTGATTCCCTATATCTGATTCCCTGCATCTGTTTCCCCGCCTCTGATTCCCCGCCTCTGTTTCCCCATATCTGATTCCCGGACTCTGATTCCCCACCTCTGATTCCCCATCTCTGATTCCGCACATCCGATTCCCTGCCTCTGATTCCCGGCCTCTGATTCCCCGCGTCTGATTCCCTGCCTCTGATTCCCAACCTCTGATTCCCCACCACTGATTCCCCATATCTGATTCCCCGCCTCTGTTTCCCCGCCTCTGATTCCCCGCCTCTGTTTCCCCATATCTGATTCCCCACCTCTGATTCCCCAACTCTGATTCCCCGCCTCTGATTCCCCAGCTCTGATTCCCCGCCTCTGATTCCCCGCGTCTGATTCCCTGCCTCTGATGCCCCGCCTCTGATTCCCCATCACTGATTCCCCGCCTCTGATTCCCCGTGTCTGATTCCCTGCCTTTGATTCCCCGCCTCTGATTCCCCGCCTCTGATTCCCCAACTCTGATTCCCCGCCTCTGATTACCCAGCTCTGATTCCCCGCCTCTGATTCCCCGCGTCTGATTCCCTGCCTCTGATTCCCCGCCTCTGATTCCCCATCTCTGATTCCCCGCCTCTTAATCCCCGTGTCTGATACCCAGCCTCTGATACCCCGCCCCTGATTCCCCACCTCTGATTCCCCATATCTGATTCCCCGCCTCTCTTTCCACGCTTCTGATTCCCCGCCTCTGATTCCCCATATCTGATTCCCCGACTCTGATTCCCCAACTCTGATTCCCCGCCTCTGATTCCCCAGCTCTGTTTCCCCGCCTCTGATTCCCCGCTTCTGTTTCCCCATATCTAATTCCCCGCCTCTGATTCCCAAACACTGATTCCCCGCCTCTGATTACCCAGCTCTGATTCCCCGCATCTGATTCCCCGCGTCTGATTCCCTGCCTCTGATTCCCCGCCTCTGATTCCCCATCTCTGATTCCCCGCCTCTGAATCCCCGTGTCTGATACCCAGACTCTGATACCCCGCCCCTGATTCCCCACCTCTGATTCCCCATATCTGATACCCCGCCTCTCTTTCTGCGCTTCTGATTCCCCGCCTCTGATTCCCCATATCTGATTCCCCGACTCTGATTCCCCAAGTCTGATTCACCGCCTCTGATTCCCCAGCTCTGTTTCCCCGCCTCTGATTCCCCGCCTCTGTTTCCCCATATCTAATTCCCCACCTCTGATTCCCAAACACTGATTCCCCGCCTCTGATTCCCCAGCTCTGATTCCCCGCCTCTGATTCCCCACATCTGATTCCCTGCCTCTCATTCCCCGCTTCAGATTCCCTGCCTCTGATTCCCTGCCTCTGATTCCCCGCCTCTGATTCCCCGCCTCTGATTCCCAACCTCTGATTCACCACCTCTGATTCCCCATATCTGATTCCCCGCCTCTGAATCCCCGCCTCTGATTCCCCGCCTCTGTTTCCCCATATCTGATTCCCGGACTCTGATTCCCCACCTCTGATTCCCCATCTCTGATTCCGCACATCCGATTCCCTGCCTCTGATTCCCTGCCTCTGATTCCCCGCGTCTGATTCCCTGCCTCTGATTCCCCGCCTCTGTTTCCCCATATCTGATTCCCCGCCTCTGTTTCCCCAACTCTGATTCCCCGCCTCTGATTCCCCAGCTCTGATTCCCCGCCTCTGATTCCCCGCGTCTGATTCCCTGCCTCTGATGCCCCGCCTCTGATTCCCCATCACTGATTCCCCGCCTCTGATTACCCGTGTCTGATTCCCTGCCTCTGATTCCCCGCCTCTGATTCCCCGCCTCTGATTCCCCAACTCTGATTCCCCAACTCTGATTCCCCGCCTCTGATTCCCCAGCTCTGATTCCCCGTGTTTGATTCCCCGCCTCTGATTCCCCATCTCTGATTCCCGGCCTCTGATTGCCGGCCTCTGATTCCCGACCTCTCATTCCCGGCCTCTGATTCCCGGCCTCTGATTCCCCGCCTCTGATTCCCCGCCTCTGATTCGCTGCCTCTGATTCCCCATCTCTGATTCCGCACATCTGCTTCCCTGCTTCTGATTCCCCGCCACTGACTCCCCGCCTCTGATTCCCTGCCTCTGTTTCCCAACCTCTGATTCCCCGCCTCTGTTTCCCCATATCTGATTCCCCGCCTCTGATTCCCCAACTCTGATTCCCTGCCTCTGATTCCCAAGCTCTGATTCCCCGCCTCTGATTCCCTGTGTTTGATTCCCTGCCTCTGATTCTCCGCCTCTGATTCACCATCTCTGATTCACCGCTTTTCATTCGCCACCTCTGATTCCCCATATCAGATTCCCCGCCTCTGTTTCCCCACCTCTGATACCCCGCCTCTGATTCCCCATATCTCATTCCCCGCCTCTGATTCCCCATCTCTGATTCCCGGACTCTGATTCCTGGCCTCTTACACCCGGCATCTGATTCCCGGACTCTGATCCCGGCCTCTGATTCCCCGCTTCTGATTCTGATCCCTGCCTCTCATTCCCCGCTTCAGATTCCCTGCCTCTGATTCCCTGCCTCTGATTCCCCGCCTCTGATTCCCCACCTCTGATTCCCAACCTCTGATTCCCCACCTCTGATTCCCCATATCTGATTCCCCGCCTCTGATTCCCCGCCTCTGATTCCCCGCCTCTGTTTCCCCATATCTGATTCCCGGACTCTGATTCCCCACCTCTGATTCCCCATCTCTGATTCCGCACATCCGATTCCCTGCCTCTGATTCCCCGCCTCTGATTCCCCGCGTCTGATTCCCTGCCTCTGATTCCCCGCCTCTGTTTCCCCATATCTGATTCCCCGCCTCTGATTCCCCAACTCTGATTCCCCGCCTCTGATTCCCCAGCTCTGATTCCCCGCCTCTGATTCCCCGCGTCTGATTCCCTGCCTCTGATGCCCCGCCTCTGATTCCCCATCACTCATTCCCCGCCTCTGATTACCCGTGTCTGATTCCTTGCCTCTGATTCCCCGCCTCTGATTCCCCGCCTCTGATTCCCCAACTCTGGTTCCCCAACTCTGATTCCCCGCCTCTGATTCCCCGCCTCTGATTCCCCGCGTCTGATTCCCTGCCTCTGATTCCCCGCCTCTGATTCCCCGTATCTGATTCCCCGCGTCTGATTCCCTGCCTCTGATTCCCCACCTCTGATTCCCCATCTCTGATTCTCCAACTCTGATTCCCCACCTCTGATTCCCCATATCTGATTCCCCGCCTCAGTTTCCCCGCCTCTGATTCACCCCTCCGATTGCCAATATCTGATTCCCCGCCTCTGATTCCCCAACTCTGATTCCCCGCCTCTGATTCCCTGCCTCTGATTCCCCATCTCTGATTCCGCACATCTGATTCCCTGCCTCTGATTCCCCACCTCTGATTCCCCATATCTGATTCCCCGCCTCTGTTTCCCCGTCTCTGATTCCCCGCCTCTGTTTCCCCATATCTAATTCCCCGCCTCTGATTCCCAAACTCTGATTCCCCGCCTCTGTTTCCCCACCTCTGATTCCCCGCCTCTGTTTCCCCATATCTGATTCCCCGCCTCTGATTCCCAAACTCGGATTCCCCGCCTCTGTTTCCCCGCCTCTGATTCCCCAGCTCTGATTCCCCGCCTCTGATTCCCCGCGTCTGATTCCCTGCCTCTGATGCCCTGCCTCTGATTCCCCATCACTGATTCCCCGCCTCTGATTCCCCGTGTCTGATTCCCTGCCTTTGATTCCCCGCCTCTGATTCCCCGCCTCTGATTCCCCAACTCTGATCCCCGCCTCTGATTACCCAGCTCTGATTCCCCGCCTCTGATTCCCAGCGTCTGATTCCCTGTCTCTGATTCCCCGCCTCTGATTCCCCAGCTCTGATTCCCCGACTCTGAATCCCCGTGTCTGATACCCAGCCTCTGATACCCCGCCCCTGATTCCCCACCTCTGATTCCCCATATCTGATTCCCCGCCTCTCGTTCCGCGCCTCTGATTCCCTGCCTCTGATTCCCTATTTCTGATTCCCCGTCTCTGATTCCCCAACTCTGATTCGCCGCCTCTGATTCCCCAGCTCTGTTTCCCCGCCTCTGATTCCCCGCCTCTGATTCCCCAGATCTGATTCCCCGCCTCTGATTCCCCACATCTGATTCCCTGCCTCTGATTCCCCGACTCTGATTCCCCATCTCTGATTCCCCGCCTCTGAATCCCCGTGTCTGATACCCAGCTTATGATACCCCGCCCCTGATTCCCCACTTCTGATTCCCCATATCTGAAACACCGCCTCTGCTTCTGCGCCTCTGATTCCCCGCCTCTGATTCCCCAACTCTGATTCCCCGCCTCTGTTTCCCATATCTGATTCCCCGCCTCTGATTCCCCAACTCTGATTCCCCGCCTCTGATTCCCCAGCTCTGATTCCCCAACTCTGATTCCCCGTGTTTGATTCCCTGCCTCTGATTCCCCACCTCTGATTCCCCATCTCTGATTCACCGCCTTTCATTCGCCACCTCTGATTCCCCATATCAGATTCCCCGCCTCTGTTTCCCCGCCTCTGATTCCCCGCCTCTGTTTCCCCATATCTGATTCCCCGCCTCTGATTCCCCAACTCTGATTCCCCGCCTCTGATTACCCAGCTCTGATTCCCCGCCTCTGATTCCCCGCTTCTGATTCCCTGCCTCTGATTTCCCGCCTCTGATTCCCCATCTCTGATTCCACGACTCTGAATCCCCGTGTCTGATACCCAGCCTCCGATACCCCGCCCCTGATTCCCCACCTCTGATTCCCCATATCTGATTCCCCGCCTCTCTTTCCGCGCCTCTGATTCCCCGCCTCTGATTCCCCATATCTGATTCCCCGACTCTGATTCCCCAACTCTGATTCCCCGCCTCTGATTCCCCAGCTCTGTTTCCCCGCCTCTGATTCCCCGCCTCTGTTTCCCCATATCTAATTCCCCGCCTCTGATTCCCAAACTCTGATTCCCCGCCTCTGATTCCCCAGCTCTGATTCCCCGCCTCTGATTCCCCACATCTGATTCCCTGCCTCTGATTCCCCGCCTCTGATTCCCTGCCTCTGATTGATACCCACCTCTGAATCCCCATATCTGATTCCCTGCCTCTGATTCCCTGCCTATGATTCCCCGCCTCTGATTCCCCGCCTCTGATTCCTAACCTCTGATTCTCCACCTCTGATTCCCTATATCTGATTCCCTGCATCTGTTTCCCCGCCTCTGATTCCCCGCCTCTGTTTCCCCATATCTGATTCCCGGACTCTGATTCCCCACCTCTGATTCCCCATCTCTGATTCCGCACATCCGATTCCCTGCCTCTGATTCCCGGCCTCTGATTCCCCGCGTCTGATTCCCTGCCTCTGATTCCCAACCTCTGATTCCCCACCACTGATTCCCCATATCTGATTCCCCGCCTCTGTTTCCCCGCCTCTGATTCCCCGCCTCTGTTTCCCCATATCTGATTCCCCACCTCTGATTCCCCAACTCTGATTCCCCGCCTCTGATTCCCCAGCTCTGATTCCCCGCCTCTGATTCCCCGCGTCTGATTCCCTGCCTCTGATGCCCCGCCTCTGATTCCCCATCACTGATTCCCCGCCTCTGATTCCCCGTGTCTGATTCCCTGCCTTTGATTCCCCGCCTCTGATTCCCCGCCTCTGATTCCCCAACTCTGATTCCCCGCCTCTGATTACCCAGCTCTGATTCCCCGCCTCTGATTCCCCGCGTCTGATTCCCTGCCTCTGATTCCCCGCCTCTGATTCCCCATCTCTGATTCCCCGCCTCTTAATCCCCGTGTCTGATACCCAGCCTCTGATACCCCGCCCCTGATTCCCCACCTCTGATTCCCCATATCTGATTCCCCGCCTCTCTTTCCACGCTTCTGATTCCCCGCCTCTGATTCCCCATATCTGATTCCCCGACTCTGATTCCCCAACTCTGATTCCCCGCCTCTGATTCCCCAGCTCTGTTTCCCCGCCTCTGATTCCCCGCTTCTGTTTCCCCATATCTAATTCCCCGCCTCTGATTCCCAAACACTGATTCCCCGCCTCTGATTACCCAGCTCTGATTCCCCGCATCTGATTCCCCGCGTCTGATTCCCTGCCTCTGATTCCCCGCCTCTGATTCCCCATCTCTGATTCCCCGCCTCTGAATCCCCGTGTCTGATACCCAGACTCTGATACCCCGCCCCTGATTCCCCACCTCTGATTCCCCATATCTGATACCCCGCCTCTCTTTCTGCGCTTCTGATTCCCCGCCTCTGATTCCCCATATCTGATTCCCCGACTCTGATTCCCCAAGTCTGATTCACCGCCTCTGATTCCCCAGCTCTGTTTCCCCGCCTCTGATTCCCCGCCTCTGTTTCCCCATATCTAATTCCCCACCTCTGATTCCCAAACACTGATTCCCCGCCTCTGATTCCCCAGCTCTGATTCCCCGCCACTGATTCCCCACATCTGATTCCCTGCCTCTCATTCCCCGCTTCAGATTCCCTGCCTCTGATTCCCTGCCTCTGATTCCCCGCCTCTGATTCCCCGCCTCTGATTCCCAACCTCTGATTCACCACCTCTGATTCCCCATATCTGATTCCCCGCCTCTGAATCCCCGCCTCTGATTCCCCGCCTCTGTTTCCCCATATCTGATTCCCGGACTCTGATTCCCCACCTCTGATTCCCCATCTCTGATTCCGCACATCCGATTCCCTGCCTCTGATTCCCTGCCTCTGATTCCCCGCGTCTGATTCCCTGCCTCTGATTCCCCGCCTCTGTTTCCCCATATCTGATTCCCCGCCTCTGTTTCCCCAACTCTGATTCCCCGCCTCTGATTCCCCAGCTCTGATTCCCCGCCTCTGATTCCCCGCGTCTGATTCCCTGCCTCTGATGCCCCGCCTCTGATTCCCCATCACTGATTCCCCGCCTCTGATTACCCGTGTCTGATTCCCTGCCTCTGATTCCCCGCCTCTGATTCCCCGCCTCTGATTCCCCAACTCTGATTCCCCGCCTCTGATTCCCCAGCTCTGATTCCCCGCCTCTGATTCCCCGCGTCTGATTCCCTGCCTCTGATTCCCCGACTCTGATTCCCCGTATCTGATTCCCCGCGTCTGATTCCCTGCCTCTCATTCCCCGCCTCTGATTCCCCATCTCTGATTCACCAACTCTGATTCCCCACCTCTGATTCCCCATATCTGATTTCCCGCATCAGTTTCCCCGCCTCTGATTCACCCCTCTGATTGCCCATATCTGATTCCCCGCCTCTGATTCCCCAACTCTGATTCCCCGCCTCTGATTCCCTGCCTCTGATTCCCCATCTCTGATTCCGCACATCTGATTCCCTGCCTCTGATTCCCCACCTCTGATTCCCCATATCTGATTCCCCGCCTCTGTTTCCCCGCCTCTGATTCCCCGCCTCTGTTTCCCCATATCTAATTCCCCGCCTCTGATTCCCAAACTCTGATTCCCCGCCTCTGTTTCCCCGCCTCTGATTCCCCGCCTCTGTTTCCCCATATCTGATTCCCCGCCTCTGATTCCCCAACTCTGATTCCCCACCTCTGATTCCCTATATCTGATTCCCTGCATCTGTTTCCCCGCCTCTGATTCCCCGCCTCTGTTTCCCCATATCTGATTCCCGGACTCTGATTCCCCACCTCTGATTCCCCATCTCTGATTCCGCACATCCGATTCCCTGCCTCTGATTCCCGGCCTCTGATTCCCCGCGTCTGATTCCCTGCCTCTGATTCAAAACCTCTGATTCCCCACCTCTGATTCCCCATCACTGATTCCCCGCCTCAGATTCCCCGCGTCTGATTCCCTGCCTCTGATGCCCCGCCTCTGATTCCCCATCACTGATTCCCCGCCTCTGATTACCCGTGTCTGATTCCCTGCCTCTGATTCCCCGCCTCTGATTTCCCACCTCTGATTCCCCGCCTCTGATTCCCCGCCTCTGATTCCCCGCGTCTGATTCCCCGCCTCTGTTTCCCCATATCTGATTCCCGGACTCTGATTCCCCACCTCTGATTCCCCATCTCTGATTCCGCACATCCGATTCCCTGCCTCTGATTCCCCGCCTCTGATTCCCCGCGTCTGATTCCCTGCCTCTGATTCCCGGCCTCTGATTCCCCGCGTCTGATTCCCTGCCTCTGATTCAAAACCTCTGATTCCCCACCTCTGATTCCCCATATCTGATTCCCCGCCTCAGATTCCCCGCGTCTGATTCCCTGCCTCTGATGCCCCGCCTCTGATTCCCCATCACTGATTCCCCGCCTCTGATTCCCCAGCTCTGATTCCCCGCCTCTGATTCCCCGCATCTGATTCCCTGCCTCTGATTCCCCGCCTCTGATTCCCCGCCTCTGATTCCCCGCGTCTGATTCCCCGCCTCTGTTTCCCCATATCTGATTCCCGGACTCTGATTCCCCACCTCTGATTCCCCATCTCTGATTCCGCACATCCGATTCCCTGCCTCTGATTCCCCGCCTCTGATTCCCCGCGTCTGATTCCCTGCCTCTGATGCCCCGCCTCTGATTCCCCATCACTGATTCCCCGCCTCTGATTACCCGTGTCTGATTCCCTGCCTCTGATTCCCCGCCTCTGATTTCCCACCTCTGATTCCCCAACTCTGATTCCCCGCCTCTGATTCCCCAGCTCTGATTCCCCGCCTCTGATTCCCCGCGTCTGATTCCCTGCCTCTGATTCCCCGCCTCTGATTCCCCGCCTCTGATTCCCCGCGTCTGATTCCCCGCCTCTGTTTCCCCATATCTGATTCCCGGACTCTGATTCCCCACCTCTGATTCCCCATCTCTGATTCCGCACATCCGATTCCCTGCCTCTGATTCCCCGCCTCTGATTCCCCGCGTCTGATTCCCTGCCTCTGATTCCCGGCCTCTGATTCCCCGCGTCTGATTCCCTGCCTCTGATTCAAAACCTCTGATTCCCCACCTCTGATTCCCCATATCTGATTCCCCGCCTCAGATTCCCCGCGTCTGATTCCCTGCCTCTGATGCCCCGCCTCTGATTCCCCATCACTGATTCCCCGCCTCTGATTACCCGTGTCTGATTCCCTGCCTCTGATTCCCCGCCTCTGATTTCCCACCTCTGATTCCCCAACTCTGATTCCCCGCCTCTGATTCCCCAGCTCTGATTCCCCGCCTCTGATTCCCCGCGTCTGATTCCCTGCCTCTGATTCCCCGCCTCTGATTCCCCGCCTCTGATTCCCCGCGTCTGATTCCCCGCCTCTGTTTCCCCATATCTGATTCCCGGACTCTGATTCCCCACCTCTGATTCCCCATCTCTGATTCCGCACATCCGATTCCCTGCCTCTGATTCCCCGCCTCTGATTCCCCGCGTCTGATTCCCTGCCTCTGATTCCCGGCCTCTGATTCCCCGCGTCTGATTCCCTGCCTCTGATTCAAAACCTCTGATTCCCCACCTCTGATTCCCCATATCTGATTCCCCGCCTCAGATTCCCCGCGTCTGATTCCCTGCCTCTGATGCCCCGCCTCTGATTCCCCATTACTGATTCCCCGCCTCTGATTCCCCAGCTCTGATTCCCCGCCTCTGATTCCCCGCGTCTGATTCCCTGCCTCTGATTCCCCGCCTCTGATTCCCCGCCTCTGATTCCCCATCTCTGATTCCGCACATCCGATTCCCTGCCTCTGATTCCCCGCCTCTGATTCCCCGCGTCTGATTCCCTGCCTCTGATTCCCGGCCTCTGATTCCCCGCGTCTGATTCCCTGCCTCTGATTCAAAACCTCTGATTCCCCACCTCTGATTCCCCATATCTGATTCCCCGCCTCAGATTCCCCGCGTCTGATTCCCTGCCTCTGATGCCCCGCCTCTGATTCCCCATCACTGATTCCCCGCCTCTGATTCCCCAGCTCTGATTCCCCGCCTCTGATTCCCCGCGTCTGATTCCCTGCCTCTGATTCCCCGCCTCTGATTCCCCGCCTCTGATTCCCCGCGTCTGATTCCCCGCCTCTGTTTCCCCATATCTGATTCCCGGACTCTGATTCCCCACCTCTGATTCCCCATCTCTGATTCCGCACATCCGATTCCCTGCCTCTGATTCCCCGCCTCTGATTCCCCGCGTCTGATTCCCTGCCTCTGATGCCCCGCCTCTGATTCCCCATCACTGATTCCCCGCCTCTGATTACCCGTGTCTGATTCCCTGCCTCTGATTCCCCGCCTCTGATTTCCCACCTCTGATTCCCTGCCTCTGATGCCCCGCCTCTGATTCCCCATCACTGATTCCCCGCCTCTGATTCCCCAGCTCTGATTCCCCGCCTCTGATTCCCCGCGTCTGATTCCCTGCCTCTGATTCCCCGCCTCTGATTCCCCACCTCTGATTCCCCATCTCTGATTCCGCACATCCGATTCCCTGCCTCTGATTCCCCGCCTCTGATTCCCCGCGTCTGATTCCCTGCCTCTGATGCCCCGCCTCTGATTCCCCATCACTGATTCCCCGCCTCTGATTACCCGTGTCTGATTCCCTGCCTCTGATTCCCCGCCTCTGATTTCCCACCTCTGATTCCCTGCCTCTGATGCCCCGCCTCTGATTCCCCATCACTGATTCCCCGCCTCTGATTCCCCAGCTCTGATTCCCCGCCTCTGATTCCCCGCGTCTGATTCCCTGCCTCTGATTCCCCGCCTCTGATTCCCCGCCTCTGATTCCCCATCTCTGATTCCGCACATCCGATTCCCTGCCTCTGATTCCCCGCCTCTGATTCCCCGCGTCTGATTCCCTGCCTCTGATTCCCGGCCTCTGATTCCCCGCGTCTGATTCCCTGCCTCTGATTCAAAACCTCTGATTCCCCACCTCTGATTCCCCATATCTGATTCCCCGCCTCAGATTCCCCGCGTCTGATTCCCTGCCTCTGATGCCCCGCCTCTGATTCCCCATCACTGATTCCCCGCCTCTGATTCCCCAGCTCTGATTCCCCGCCTCTGATTCCCCGCGTCTGATTCCCTGCCTCTGATTCCCCGCCTCTGATTCCCCGCCTCTGATTCCCCGCGTCTGATTCCCCGCCTCTGTTTCCCCATATCTGATTCCCGGACTCTGATTCCCCACCTCTGATTCCCCATCTCTGATTCCGCACATCCGATTCCCTGCCTCTGATTCCCCGCCTCTGATTCCCCGCGTCTGATTCCCTGCCTCTGATGCCCCGCCTCTGATTCCCCATCACTGATTCCCCGCCTCTGATTACCCGTGTCTGATTCCCTGCCTCTGATTCCCCGCCTCTGATTTCCCACCTCTGATTCCCCAACTCTGATTCCCCGCCTCTGATTCCCCAGCTCTGATTCCCCGCCTCTGATTCCCCGCGTCTGATTCCCTGCCTCTGATTCCCCGCCTCTGATTCCCCGCCTCTGATTCCCCGCGTCTGATTCCCCGCCTCTGTTTCCCCATATCTGATTCCCGGACTCTGATTCCCCACCTCTGATTCCCCATCTCTGATTCCGCACATCCGATTCCCTGCCTCTGATTCCCCGCCTCTGATTCCCCGCGTCTGATTCCCTGCCTCTGATTCCCGGCCTCTGATTCCCCGCGTCTGATTCCCTGCCTCTGATTCAAAACCTCTGATTCCCCACCTCTGATTCCCCATATCTGATTCCCCGCCTCAGATTCCCCGCGTCTGATTCCCTGCCTCTGATGCCCCGCCTCTGATTCCCCATCACTGATTCCCCGCCTCTGATTACCCGTGTCTGATTCCCTGCCTCTGATTCCCCGCCTCTGATTTCCCACCTCTGATTCCCCAACTCTGATTCCCCGCCTCTGATACCCCAGCTCTGATTCCCCGCCTCTGATTCCCCGCGTCTGATTCCCTGCCTCTGATTCCCCGCCTCTGATTCCCCGCCTCTGATTCCCCGCGTCTGATTCCCCGCCTCTGTTTCCCCATATCTGATTCCCGGACTCTGATTCCCCACCTCTGATTCCCCATCTCTGATTCCGCACATCCGATTCCCTGCCTCTGATTCCCCGCCTCTGATTCCCCGCGTCTGATTCCCTGCCTCTGATTCCCGGCCTCTGATTCCCCGCGTCTGATTCCCTGCCTCTGATTCAAAACCTCTGATTCCCCACCTCTGATTCCCCATATCTGATTCCCCGCCTCAGATTCCCCGCGTCTGATTCCCTGCCTCTGATGCCCCGCCTCTGATTCCCCATCACTGATTCCCCGCCTCTGATTCCCCAGCTCTGATTCCCCGCCTCTGATTCCCCGCGTCTGATTCCCTGCCTCTGATTCCCCGCCTCTGATTCCCCGCCTCTGATTCCCCGCGTCTGATTCCCCGCCTCTGTTTCCCCATATCTGATTCCCGGACTCTGATTCCCCACCTCTGATTCCCCATCTCTGATTCCGCACATCCGATTCCCTGCCTCTGATTCCCCGCCTCTGATTCCCCGCGTCTGATTCCCTGCCTCTGATTCCCCGCCTCTGTTTCCCCATATCTGATTCCCCGCCTCTGATTCCCCAACTCTGATTCCCCGCCTCTGATTCCCCATCACTGATTCCCCGCCTCTGATTACCCGTGTCTGATTCCCTGCCTCTGATTCCCCGCCTCTGATTCCCCGCCTCTGATTCCCCAACTCTGGTTCCCCAACTCTGATTCCCCGCCTCTGATTCCCCGCCTCTGATTCCCCGCGTCTGATTCCCTGCCTCTGATTCCCCGCCTCTGATTCCCCGTATCTGATTCCCCGCGTCTGATTCCCTGCCTCTGATTCCCCACCTCTGATTCCCCATCTCTGATTCACCAACTCTGATTCCCCACCTCTGATTCCCCATATCTGATTCCCCGCCTCAGTTTCCCCGCCTCTGATTCACCCCACTGATTGCCCATATCTGATTCCCCGCCTCTGATTCCCCAACTCTGATTCCCCGCCTCTGATTCCCTGCCTCTGATTCCCCATCTCTGATTCCGCACATCTGATTCCCTGCCTCTGATTCCCCACCTCTGATTCCCCATATCTGATTCCCCGCCTCTGTTTCCCCGTCTCTGATTCCCCGTGTTTGATTCCCTGCCTCTGATTCCCCGCCTCTGTTTCCCCATATCTGATTCCACGCCTCTGATTCCCCAACTCTGATTCCCCGCCTCTGATTCCCCGCATCTGATTCCCTGCCTCTGATTCCCCGCCTCTGTTTCCCCATATCTGATTCCCCGCCTCTGATTCCCCGACTCTGAATCCCCGTGTCTGATACCCAGCCTCTGATACCTCGCCCCTGATTCCACACCTGTGATTCCCCATATCTGATACCCCGCCTCTGTTTCTGCGCCTCTGATTCCCCGCCTCTGATTCCCAATATCTGATTCCCCGCCTCTGATTCCCCAACTCTGATTCCACGCCTCTGATTCCCCAGCACTGATTTCCCGCCTCTTATTCCCCGCATCTGTTTCCCCATATCTGATTCCCCGCCTCTGATTCCCCAACTCTGATTCCCCGCCTCTGATTCCCCAGCTCTGATTCCCCGTGTTTGATTCCCCGCCTCTGATTCCCCATCTCTGATTCCCGGCCTCTGAATGCCGGCCTCTGATTCCCGACCTCTCATTCCCGGCCTCTGATTCCCGGCCTCTGATTCCCCGCCTCTGATTCCCCGCCTCTGATTCGCTGCCTCTGATTCCCCATCTCTGATTCCGCACATCTGATTCCCAACCTCTGATTCCCCACCTCTGATTCCCCATATCTGAATCCCCACCTCTGTTTCCCTGCCTCTGATTCCCCGCCTCTGTTTCCCCATATCTGATTCCCCGCCTCTGATTCCCCAACTCTGATTCCCTGCCTCTGATTCCCAAGCTCTGATTCCCCGCCTCTGATTCCCCGTGTTTGATTCCCTGCCTCTGATTCCCCGCCTCTGATTCACCATCTCTGATTCACCGCTTTTCATTCGCCACCTCTGATTCCCCATATCAGATTCCCCGCCTCTGTTTCCCCACCTCTGATACCCCGCCGCTGATTCCCCATATCTCATTCCCCACCTCTGATTCCCCATCTCTGATTCCCGGACTCTGATTCCTGGCCTCTTACTCCCGGCATCTGATTCCCGGACTCTGATCCCGGCCTCTGATTCCCCGCTTTTGATTCTGATCCCTGCCTCTGATTCCCCATCTCTGATTCCGCACATCTGATTCCCTGCCTCTGATTCCCCACGTCTGATTCCCCATATCTGATTCCCCGCCTCTGTTTCCCCGCCTCTGATTCCCCGCTTCTGTTTCCCCCATATCTAATTCCCCACCTCTGATTCCCCGCCTCTGATTCCCCATCTCTGATACACCGCCTTTCATTCGCCACCTCTGATTCCCCATATCAGATTCCCCGCCTCTGTTTCCCCGCCTCTGATTCCCCGCCTCTGTTTCCCCATATCTGATTCCCCGCCTCTGATTCCCCAACTCTGATTCCCCGTCTCTGATTACCCAGCTCTGATTCCACGCCTCTGATTCCCCGCGTCTGATTCCCTGCCTCTGATTCCCCGCCTCTGATTCCCCATCTCTGATTCCCCGCCTCTGAATACCCGTGTCTGATACCCAGCCTCTGATACCCCGCCCCTGATTCCCCACCTCTGATACCCCATATCTGATTCCCCGCCTCTCTTTCCGCGCCTCTGATTCCCCGCCTCTGATTCCCCGCCTCTGGTTCCCCGCCTCTGATTTCCCAACTCTGATTCCCTGCCTCTGATTCCCCGCCTCTGATTCCCTGCCTCAGATTCCCAACCTCTGATTCCCCACCTCTGAATCCCCATATCTGATTCCCTGCCTCTGATTCCCTGCCTCTGATTCCACGCCTCTGATTCCCCGCCTCGGATTCCCAAACTCTGATTCCCCACCTCTGATTCCCCATATCTGATTCCCCGCCTCTGTTTCCCCGCCTCTGATTTCCCACCTCTGTTTCCCCATATCTGATTCCCGGACTCTGATTCCCCACGTCTTATTCCCCATCTCTGATTCCGCACATCCGATTCCCTGCCTCTGATTCCCCGCCTCTGATTCCCCGCGTCTGATTCCCTGCCTCTGATTCCCCACCTCTGATTCCCCATATCTGATTCCCCGCCTCTGTTTCCCCACCTCTGATTCCCCGCCTCTGATTCACAGCCTCTGATTCCCCGTGTCTGTTTTCCTGCCTCTGATTCCCCGCCTCTGATTCCCCATCTATGATTCACCACCTCTGATTCCACACCTCTGATTCCCCATATCTGATTCCCCACCTATGTTTCCCCGACTCTGATTCTCCGCCTCTGATTCCCCATCTCTGATTCCTGGACTCTGATTCCCCACCTCTGATTCCCCACCTCTGAGTCCCCATATCTGATTCCCCGCCTCAATTTCCCAGCCTCTGATTCCCCGCCTCTGTTTCCCCATATCTGATTCCCCGCCTCTGTTTCCCCGCCTCTGATTTCCCACCTCTGTTTCCCCATATCTGATTCCCGGACTCTGATTCCCCACGTCTTATTCCCCATCTCTGATTCCGCACATCCGATTCCCTGCCTCTGATTCCCCGCCTCTGATTCCCCGCGTCTGATTCCCTGCCTCTGATTCCCCACCTCTGATTCCCCATATCTGATTCCCCACCTCTGTTTCCCCGCCTCTGATTCCCCGCCTCTGATTCACAGCCTCTGATTCCCCGTGTCTGTTTTCCTGCCTCTGATTCCCCGCCTCTGATTCCCCATCTATGATTCACCACCTCTGATCCCCCACCTCTGATTCCCCATATCTGATTCCCCACCTATGTTTCCCCGACTCTGATTCTCCGCCTCTGATTCCCCATCTCTGATTCCTGGACTCTGATTCCCCACCTCTGATTCCCCACCTCTGAGTCCCCATATCTGATTCCCCGCCTCTGTTTCCCCGCCTCTGATTCCCCGCCTCTGTTTCCCCATATCTGATTCCCCGCCTCTGATTCCCCAACTCTGATTCCCCGCCTCTGATTCCCCAGCTCTGATTCCCCGCCTCTGATTCCCCGCGTCTGATTCCCTGCCTCTGATTCCCCGCCTCTGATTCCCCATCTCTGATTCCCAGCCTCTGAATCCCCGTGTCTGATACCCAGCCTCTGATACCCCGCCCCTGATTCCCCACCTGTGATTCCCCATATCTGATACCCCGCCTCTGTTTCTGCGCCTCTGATTTCCCGCCTATGATTCCCCATATCTGATTCCCCGCCTCTGATTCCCCAACTCTGATTCCACGCCTCTGATTCCCCATCTCTGATTCCCCGCCTCTGATTCCCCGCATCTGTTTCCCCATATCTGATTCCCCGCCTCTGATTCCCCAACTCTGATTCCCCGCCTCTGATTCCCCAGCTCTGATTCCCCGTGTTTGATTCCCCGCCTCTGATTCCCCATATCTGATTCCCGGCCTCTGATTGCCGGCCTCTGATTCCCGACCTCTCATTCCCGGCCTCTGATTCCCGGCCTCTGATTCCCCGCCTCTGATTCCCCGCCTCTGATTCGCTGCCTCTGATTCCCCATCTCTGATTCCGCACATCTGCTTCCCTGCTTCTGATTCCCCGCCACTGACTCCCCGCCTCTGATTCCCTGCCTCTGTTTCCCAACCTCTGATTCCCCACCTCTGATTCCCCATATCTGAATCCCCACCTCTGCTTCCCTGCCTCTGATTCCCCGCCTCTGTTTCCCCATATCTGATTCCCCGCCTCTGATTCCCCAACTCTGATTCCCTGCCTCTGATTCCCAAGCTCTGATTCCCCGCCTCTGATTCCCTGTGTTTGATTCCCTGCCTCTGATTCTCCGCCTCTGATTCACCATCTCTGATTCACCGCTTTTCATTCGCCACCTCTGATTCCCCATATCAGATTCCCCGCCTCTGTTTCCCCACCTCTGATACCCCGCCTCTGATTCCCCATATCTCATTCCCCACCTCTGATTCCCAATCTCTGATTCCCGGACTCTGATTCCTGGCCTCTTACACCCGGCATCTGATTCCCGGACTCTGATCCCGGCCTCTGATTCCCCGCTTCTGATTCTGATCCCTGCCTCTCATTCCCCGCTTCAGATTCCCTGCCTCTGATTCCCTGCCTCTGATTCCCCGCCTCTGATTCCCCGCCTCTGATTCCCAACCTCTGATTCCCCACCTCTGATTCCCCATATCTGATTCCCCGCCTCTGATTCCCCGCCTCTGATTCCCCGCCTCTGTTTCCCCATATCTGATTCCCGGACTCTGATTCCCCACCTCTCATTCCCCATCTCTGATTCCGCACATCCGATTCCCTGCCTCTGATTCCCCGCCTCTGATTCCCCGCGTCTGATTCCCTGCCTCTGATTCCCCGCCTCTGTTTCCACATATCTGATTCCCCGCCTCTGATTCCCCAACTCTGATTCCCCGCCTCTGATTCCCCAGCTCTGATTCCCCGCCTCTGATTCCCCGCGTCTGATTCCCTGCCTCTGATGCCCCGCCTCTGATTCCCCATCACTGATTCCCCGCCTCTGATTACCCGTGTCTGATTCCCTGCCTCTGATTCCCCGCCTCTGATTCCCCGCCTCTGATTCCCCAACTCTGGTTCCCCAACTCTGATTCCCTGCCTCTGATTCCCCGCCTCTGATTCCCCGTATCTGATTCCCCGCGTCTGATTCCCTGCCTCTGATTCCCCACCTCTGATTCCCCATCTCTGATTCACCAACTCTGATTCCCCACCTCTGATTCCCCATATCTGATTCCCCGCCTCAGTTTCCCCGCCTCTGATTCACCCCTCTGATTGCCCATATCTGATTCCCCGCCTCTGATTCCCCAACTCTGATTCCCCGCCTCTGATTCCCTGCCTCTGATTCCCCATCTCTGATTCCGCACATCTGATTCCCTGCCTCTGATTCCCCACCTCTGATTCCCCATATCTGATTCCCCGCCTCTGTTTCCCCGTCTCTGATTCCCCGCCTCTGTTTCCCCATATCTAATTCCCCGCTTCTGATTCCCAAACTCTGATTCCCCGCCTCTGTTTCCCCACCTCTGATTCCCCGCCTCTGTTTCCCCATATCTGATTCCCCGCCTCTGATTCCCCGCCTCTGATTCCCCGCCTCTGTTTCCCCATATCTAATTCCCCGCTTCTGATTCCCAAACTCGGATTCCCCGCCTCTGTTTCCCCGCCTCTGATTCCCCTGCTCTGATTCCCCGCCTCTGATTCCCCGCGTCTGATTCCCTGCCTCTGATGCCCCGCCTCTGATTCTCCATCACTGATTCCCCGCCTCTGATTCCCCGTGTCTGATTCCCTGCCTTTGATTCCCCGCCTCTGATTCCCCGCCTCTGATTCCCCAACTCTGATTCCCCGCCTCTGATTACCCAGCTCTGATTCCCCGCCTCTGATTCCCCGCGTCTGATTCCCTGCCTCTGATTCCCCGCCTCTGTTTCCCCACATCTGATTCCCTGCCTCTGATTCCCCGCCTCTGATTCCCTGCCTCTCATTGATACCCACCTCTGAATCCCCATATCTGATTCCCTGCCTCTGATTCCCTGCCTATGATTCCCCGCCTCTGATTCCCCGCCTCTGATTCCCAACCTCTGATTCCCCACCTCTGATTCCCTATATCTGATTCCCTGCATCTGTTTCCCCGCCTCTGATTCCCCGCCTCTGTTTCCCCATATCTGATTCCCGGACTCTGATTCCCCACCTCTGATTCCCCATCTCTGATTCCGCACATCCGATTCCCTGCCTCTGATTCCCGGCCTCTGATTCCCAACCTCTGATTCCCCACCTCTGATTCCCCATATCTGATTCCCCGCCTCTGTTTCCCCGCCTCTGATTCCCCGCCTCTGTTTCCCCATATCTGATTCCCCACCTCTGATTCCACAACTCTGATTCCCCGCCTCTGTTTCCCCATATCTGATTCCCAGCCTCTGATTCCCCAGCTCTGATTCCCCGCCTCTGATTCCCCGCGTCTGATTCCCCAGCTCTGATTCCCCGCCTCTGATTCCCCACATCTGATTCCCTGCCTCTGATGCCCCGCCTCTGATTCCCCATCACTGATTCCCCGCCTCTGATTCCCAGTGTCTGATTCCCTGCCTTTGATTCCCCGCCTCTGATTCCCCGCCTCTGATTCCCCAACTCTGATTCCCCGCCTCTGATTACCCAGCTCTGATTCCCCGCATCTGATTCCCCGCGTCTGATTCCCTGCCTCTGATTCCCATATCTGATTCCCCGCCTCTCTTTCCGCGCTTCTGATTCCCCGCCTCTTATTCCCCATATCTGATTCCCCGACTCTGATTCCCCAACTCTGATTCCCCGCCTCTGATTCCCCAGCTCTGTTTCCCCGCCTCTGATTCCCCGCCTCTGTTTCCCCATATCTAATTCCCCGCCTCTGATTCCCCACATCTGATTCCCTGCCTCTCATTCCCCGCTTCAGATTCCCTGCCTCTGATTCCCTGCCTCTGATTCCCTGCCTCTGATTCCCCGCCTCTGATTCCCAAACTCTGATTCCCCACCTCTGATTCCCCATATCTGATTCCCCGCCTCTGATTCCCCGCCTCTGATTCCCCGCCTCTGTTTCCCCATATCTGATTCCCGGACTCTGATACCCCACCTCTGATTCCCCATCTCTGATTCCGCACATCCGATTCCCTGCCTCTGATTCCCCGCCTCTGATTCCCCGCGTCTGATTCCCTGCCTCTGATTCCCCGCCTATGTTTCCCCATATCTGATTCCCCGCCTCTGATTCCCCAACTCTGATTCCCCGCCTCTGATTCCCCAGCTCTGATTCCCCGCCTCTGATTCCCCGCGTCTGATTCCCTGCCTCTGATGCCCCGCCTCTGATTCCCCATCACTGATTCCCCGCCTCTGATTACCCGTGTCTGATTCCCTGCCTCTGATTCCCCGCCTCTGATTCCCCGCCTCTGATTCCCCAACTCTGGTTCCCCAACTCTGATTCCCCGCCTCTGATTCCCCGCCTCTGATTCCCCGTGTCTGATTCCCTGCCTCTGATTCCCCGCCTCTGATTCCCCGTATCTGATTCCCCGCGTCTGATTCCCTGCCTCTGATTCCCCACCTCTGATTCCCCATCTCTGATTCACCAACTCTGATTCCCCACCTCTGATTCCCCATATCTGATTCCCCGCCTCAGTTTCCCCGCCTCTGATTCACCCCTCTGATTGCCCATATCTGATTCCCCGCCTCTGATTCCCCAACTCTGATTCCCCGCCTCTGATTCCCTGCCTCTGATTCCCCATCTCTGATTCCGCACATCTGATTCCCTGCCTCTGATTCCCCACCTCTGATTCCCCATATCTGATTCCCCGCCTCTGTTTCCCCGTCTCTGATTCCCCGCCTCTGTTTCCCCATATCTAATTCCCCGCCTCTGATTCCCAAACTCTGATTCCCCGCCTCTGTTTCCCCACCTCTGATTCCCCGCCTCTGTTTCCCCATATCTGATTCCCCGCCTCTGATTCCCCGCCTCTGATTCCCCGCCTCTGTTTCCCCATATCTAATTCCCCGCTTCTGATTCCCAAACTCTGATTCCCCGCCTCTGTTTCCCCGCCTCTGATTCCCCGCCTCTGTTTCCCCATATCTGATTCCCCGCCTCTGTTTCCCCATATCTAATTCCCCGCTTCTGATTCCCAAACTCTGATTCCCCGCCTCTGTTTCCCCGCCTCTGATTCCCCGCCTCTGTTTCCCCATATCTGATTCCCCGCCTCTGATTCCCCAACTCTGATTCCCCACCTCTGATTACCCAGCTCTGATTCCCCGACTCTGAATCCCCGTGTCTGATACCCAGCCTCTGATACCCCGCCCCTGATTCCCCACCTCTGATTCCCCATATCTGATTCCCCGCCTCTCGTTCCGCGCCTCTGATTCCCTGCCTCTGATTCCCTATTTCTGATTCCCCGTCTCTGATTCCCCAACTCTGATTCGCCGCCTCTGATTCCCCAGCTCTGTTTCCCCGCCTCTGATTCCCCGCCTCTGTTTCCCCATATCTAATTCCCCGCCTGTGATTCCCAAACTCTGATTCCCTGCCTCTGATTCCCCAGATCTGATTCCCCGCCTCTGATTCCCCACATCTGATTCCCTGCCTCTGATTCCCCGACTCTGATTCCCCATCTCTGATTCCCCGCCTCTGAATCCCCGTGTCTTATACCCAGCTTATGATACCCCGCCCCTGATTCCCCACTTCTGATTCCCCATATCTGATACACCGCCTCTGTTTCTGCGCCTCTGATTCCCCGCCTCTGATTCCCCAACTCTGATTCCCCGCCTCTGTTTCCCATATCTGATTCCCCGCCTCTGATTCCCCAACTCTGATTCCCCGCCTCTGATTCCCCAGCTCTGATTCCCCAACTCTGATTCCCCGTGTTTGATTCCCTGCCTCTGATTCCCCACCCTTGATTCCCCATCTCTGATTCACCGCCTTTCATTCGCCACCTCTGATTCCCCATATCAGATTCCCCGCCTCTGTTTCCCTGCCTCTGATTCCCCGCCTCTGTTTCCCCATATCTGATTCCCCGCCTCTGATTCCCCAACTCTGATTCCCCGCCTCTGATTACCCAGCTCTGATTCCCCGCCTCTGATTCCCCGCTTCTGATTCCCTGCCTCTGATTCCCCGCCTCTGATTCCCATCTCTGATTCCACGACTCTGAATCCCCGTGTCTGATACCCAGCCTCCGATACCCCGCCCCTGATTCCCCACCTCTGATTCCCCATATCTGATTCCCCGCCTCTCTTTCCGCGCCTCTGATTCCCCGCCTCTGATTCCCCATATCTGATTCCCCGACTCTGATTCCCCAACTCTGATTCCCCGCCTCTGATTCCCCAGCTCTGTTTCCCCGCCTCTGATTCCCCGCCTCTGTTTCCCCATATCTTATTCCCCGCCTCTGATTCCCAAACTCTGATTCCCCGCCTCTGATTCCCCAGCTCTGATTACCCGCCTCTGATTCCCCACATCTGATTCCCTGCCTCTGATTCCCCGCCTCTGATTCCCTGCCTCTGATTGATACCCACCTCTAAATCCCCATATCTGATTCCCTGCCTCTGATTCCCTGCCTATGATTCCCCGCATCTGATTCCCCGCCTCTGATTCCCAACCTCTGATTCCCCACCTCTGATTCCCTGTACCTGATTCCCTGCATCTGTTTCCCCGCCTCTGATTCCCCGCCTCTGTTTCCCCATATCTGATTCCCGGACTCTGATTCCCCACCTCTGATTCCCCATCTCTGATTCCGCACATCCGATTCCCTGCCTCTGATTCCCGGCCTCTGATTCCCCGCGTCTGATTCCCTGCCTCTGATTCCCAACCTCTGATTCCCCACCTCTGATTCCCCATATCTGATTCCCCGCCTCTGTTTCCCCGCCTCTGATTCCCCGCCTTTGTTTCCCCATATCTGATTCCCCACCTCTGATTAACCAACTCTGATTCCCCGCCTCTGATTCCCCAGCTCTGATTCCCCGCCTCTGATTCCCCGCGTCTGATTCCCTGCCTCTGATGCCCCGCCTCTGATTCCCCATCACTGATTCCCCGCCTCTGATTCCCCGTGTCTGATTCCCTGCCTTTGATTCCCCGCCTCTGATTCCCCGCCTCTGATTCCCCAACTCTGATTCCCCGCCTCTGATTACCCAGCTCTGATTCCCCGCCTCTGATTCCCCGCGTCTGATTCCCTGCCTCTGATTCCCCGCCTCTGATTCCCCATCTCTGATTCCCCACCTCTTAATCCCCGTGTCTGATACCCAGCCTCTGATACCCCGCCCCTGATTCCCCACCTCTGATTCCCCATATCTGATTCCCCGCCTCTCTTTCCACGCTTCTGATTCCCCGCCTCTGATTCCCCATATCTGATTCCCCGACTCTGATTCCCCAACTCTGATTCCCCGCCTCTGATTCCCCAGCTCTGTTTCCCCGCCTCTGATTCCCCGCTTCTCTTTCCCCATATCTAATTCCCCGCCTCTGATTCCCAAACACTGATTCCCCGCCTCTGATTACCCAGCTCTGATTCCCCGCCTCTGATTCCCCGCGTCTGATTCCCTGCCTCTGATTCCCCGCCTCTGATTCCCCATCTCTGATTCCCCGCCTCTGAATCCCCGTGTCTGATACCCAGCCTCTGATACCCCGCCCCTGATTCCCCACCTCTGATTCCCCATATCTGATTCCCCGCCTCTCTTTCCGCGCTTCTGATTCCCCGCCTCTGATTCCCCATATCTGATTCCCCGACTCTGATTCCCCAACTCTGATTCCCCGCCTCTGATTCCCCAGCTCTGTTTCCCCGCCTCTGATTCCCCGCCTCTGATTCCCCATATCTAATTCCCCACCCCTGATTCCCAAACACTGATTCCCCGCCTCTGATTCCCCAGCTCTGATTCCCCGCCTCTGATTCCCCACATCTGATTCCCTGCCTCTCATTCCCCGCTTCAGATTCCCTGCCTCTGATTCCCTGCCTCTGACTCCCCGCCTCTGATTCCCCGCCTCTGATTCCCAACCTCTGATTCACCACCTCTGATTCCCCATATCTGATTCCCCGCCTCTGATTCCCCGCCTCTGATTCCCCGCCTCTGTTTCCCCATATCTGATTCCCGGACTCTGATTCCCCACCTCTGATTCCCCATCTCTGATTCCGCACATCCGATTCCCTGACTCTGATTCCCTGCCTCTGATTCCCCGCGTCTGATTCCCTGCCTCTGATTCCCCGCCTCTGTTTCCCCATATCTGATTCCCCGCATCTGATTCCCCAACTCTGATTCCCCGCCTCTGATTCCCCAGCTCTGATTCCCCGCCTCTGATTCCCCGCGTCTGATTCCCTGCCTCTGATGCCCCGCCTCTGATTCCCCATCACTGATTCCCTGCCTCTGATTACCCGTGTCTGATTCCCTGCCTCTGATTCCCCGCCTCTGATTCCCCACCTCTGATTCCCCAACTCTGATTCCCCGCCTCTGATTCCCCAGCTCTGATTCCCCGCCTCTGATTCCCCGCGTCTGATTCCCTGCCTCTGATTCCCCGACTCTGATTCCCCGTATCTGATTCCCCGCGTCTGATTCCCTGCCTCTGATTCCCCGCCTCTGATTCCCCATCTCTGATTCACCAACTCTGATTCCCCACCTCTGATTCCCCATATCTGATTTCCCGCCACAGTTTCCCCGCCTCTGATTCACCCCTCTGATTGCCCATATCTGATTCCCCGCCTCTGATTCCCCAACTCTGATTCCCCGCCTCTGATTCCCTGCCTCTGATTCCCCATCTCTGATTCCGCACATCTGATTCCCTGCCTCTGATTCCCCACCTCTGATTCCCCATATCTGATTCCCCGCCTCTGTTTCCCCGCCTCTGATTCCCCGCCTCTGCTTCCCCATATCTAATTCCCCGCCTCTGATTCCCAAACTCTGATTCCCCGCCTCTGTTTCCCCGCCTCTGATTCCCCGCCTCTGTTTCCCCATATCTGATTCCCCGCCTCTGATTCCCCAACTCTGATTCCCCAACTCTGATTCCCTATATCTGATTCCCTGCATCTGTTTCCCCGCCTCTGATTCCCCGCCTCTGTTTCCCCATATCTGATTCCCGGACTCTGATTCCCCACCTCTGATTCCCCATCTCTGATTCCACACATCCGATTCCCTGCCTCTGATTCCCGGCCTCTGATTCCCCGCGTCTGTTTCCCATGCCTCTGATTCAAAACCTCTGATTCCCCACCTCTGATTCCCCATATCTGATTCCCCGCCTCTGATTCCCCATCTATGATTCACCACCTCTGATTCCCCACCTCTGATTCCCCATATCTGATTCCCCACCTATGTTTCCCCGACTCTGATTCTCCGCCTCTGATTCCCCATCTCTGATTCCTGGACTCTGATTCCCCACCTCTGATTCCCCACCTCTGAGTCCCCATATCTGATTCCCCGCCTCTGTTTCCCCGCCTCTGATTCCCCGCCTCTGTTTCCCCATATCTGATTCCCCGCCTCTGATTCCCCAACTCTGATTCCCCGCCTCTGATTCCCCAGCTCTGATTCCCCGCCTCTGATTCCCCGCGTCTGATTCCCTGCCTCTGATTCCCCGCCTCTGATTCCCCATCTCTGATTCCCAGCCTCTGAATCCCCGTGTCTGATACCCAGCCTCTGATACCCCGCCCCTGATTCCCCACCTGTGATTCCCCATATCTGATACCCCGCCTCTGTTTCTGCGCCTCTGATTTCCCGCCTATGATTCCCCATATCTGATTCCCCGCCTCTGATTCCCCAACTCTGATTCCACGCCTCTGATTCCCCATCTCTGATTCCCTGCCTCTGATTCCCCGCATCTGTTTCCCCATATCTGATTCCCCGCCTCTGATTCCCCAACTCTGATTCCCCGCCTCTGATTCCCCAGCTCTGATTCCCCTTGTTTGATTCCCCGCCTCTGATTCCCCATCTCTGATTCCCGGCCTCTGATTGCCGGCCTCTGATACCCGACCTCTCATTCCCGGCCTCTGATTCCCGGCCTCTGATTCCCCGCCTCTGATTCCCCGCCTCTGATTCGCTGCCTCTGATTCCCCATCTCTGATTCCGCACATCTGCTTCCCTGCTTCTGATTCCCCGCCACTGACTCCCCGCCTCTGATTCCCTGCCTCTGTTTCCCAACCTCTGATTCCCCACCTCTGATTCCCCATATCTGAATCCCCACCTCTGTTTCCCTGCCTCTGATTCCCCGCCTCTGTTTCCCCATATCTGATTCCCCGCCTCTGATTCCCCAACTCTGATTCCCTGCCTCTGATTCCCAAGCTCTGATTCCCCGCCTCTGATTCCCTGTGTTTGATTCCCTGCCTCTGATTCTCCGCCTCTGATTCACCATCTCTGATTCACCGCTTTTCATTCGCCACCTCTGATTCCCCATATCAGATTCCCCGCCTCTGTTTCCCCACCTCTGATACCCCGCCTCTGATTCCCCATATCTCATTCCCCACCTCTGATTCCCCATCTCTGATTCCCGGACTCTGATTCCTGGCCTCTTACACCCGGCATCTGATTCCCGGACTCTGATCCCGGCCTCTGATTCCCCGCTTCTGATTCTGATCCCTGCCTCTCATTCCCCGCTTCAGATTCCCTGCCTCTGATTCCCTGCCTCTGATTCCCCGCCTCTGATTCCCCGCCTCTGATTCCCAACCTCTGATTCCCCACCTCTGATTCCCCATATCTGATTCCCCGCCTCTGATTCCCCGCCTCTGATTCCCCGCCTCTGTTTCCACATATCTGATTCCCGGACTCTGATTCCCCACCTCTGATTCCCCATCTCTGATTCCGCACATCCGATTCCCTGCCTCTGATTCCCCGCCTCTGATTCCCCGCGTCTGATTCCCTGCCTCTGATTCCCCGCCTCTGTTTCCCCATATCTGATTCCCCGCCTCTGATTCCCCAACTCTGATTCCCCGCCTCTGATTCCCCAGCTCTGATTCCCCGATTCTGATTCCCCGCGTCTGATTCCCTGCCTCTGATGCCCCGCCTCTGATTCCCCATCACTGATTCCCCGCCTCTGATTACCCGTGTCTGATTCCCTGCCTCTGATTCCCCGCCTCTGATTCCCCGCCTCTGATTCCCCAACTCTGGTTCCCCAACTCTGATTCCCCGCCTCTGATTCCCCGCCTCTGATTCCCCGCGTCTGATTCCCTGCCTCTGATTCCCCGCCTCTGATTCCCCGTATCTGATTCCCCGCGTCTGATTCCCTGCCTCTGATTCCCCACCTCTGATTCCCCATCTCTGATTCACCAACTCTGATTCCCCACCTATGATTCCCCATATCTGATTCCCCGCCTCAGTTTCCCCGCCTCTGATTCACCCCTCTGATTGCCCATATCTGATTCCCCGCCTCTGATTCCCCAACTCTGATTCCCCGCCTCTGATTCCCTGCCTCTGATTCCCCATCTCTGATTCCGCACATCTGATTCCCTGCCTCTGATTCCCCACCTCTGATTCCCCATATCTGATTCCCCGCCTCTGTTTCCCCGTCTCTGATTCCCCGCCTCTGTTTCCCCATATCTAATTCCCCGCTTCTGATTCCCAAACTCTGATTCCCCGCCTCTGTTTCCCCACCTCTGATTCCCCGCCTCTGTTTCCCCATATCTGATTCCCCGCCTCTGATTCCCCGCCTCTGATTCCCCGCCTCTGTTTCCCCATATCTAATTCCCCGCTTCTGATTCCCAAACTCGGATTCCCCGCCTCTGTTTCCCCGCCTCTGATTCCCCAGCTCTGATTCCCCGCCTCTGATTCCCCGCGTCTGATTCCCTGCCTCTGATGCCCCGCCTCTGATTCTCCATCACTGATTCCCCGCCTCTGATTCCCCGTGTCTGATTCCCTGCCTTTGATTCCCCGCCTCTGATTCCCCGCCTCTGATTCCCCAACTCTGATTCCCCGCCTCTGATTACCCAGCTCTGATTCCCCGCCTCTGATTCCCCGCGTCTGATTCCCTGCCTCTGATTCCCCGCCTCTGTTTCCCCACATCTGATTCCCTGCCTCTGATTCCCCGCCTCTGATTCCCTGCCTCTGATTGATACCCACCTCTGAATCCCCATATCTGATTCCCTGCCTCTGATTCCCTGCCTATGATTCCCCGCCTCTGATTCCCCGCCTCTGATTCCCAACCTCTGATTCCCCACCTCTGATTCCCTATATCTGATTCCCTGCATCTGTTTCCCCGCCTCTGATTCCCCGCCTCTGTTTCCCCATATCTGATTCCCGGACTCTGATTCCCCACCTCTGATTCCCCATCTCTGATTCCGCACATCCGATTCCCTGCCTCTGATTCCCGGCCTCTGATTCCCAACCTCTGATTCCCCACCTCTGATTCCCCATATCTGATTCCCCGCCTCTGTTTCCCCGCCTCTGATTCCCCGCCTCTGTTTCCCCATATCTGATTCCCCACCTCTGATTCCACAACTCTGATTCCCCGCCTCTGTTTCCCCATATCTGATTCCCTGCCTCTGATTCCCCAGCTCTGATTCCCCGCCTCTGATTCCCCGCGTCTGATTCCACAGCTCTGATTCCCCGCCTCTGATTCCCCACATCTGATTCCCTGCCTCTGATGCCCCATATCTGATTCCCCGCCTCTCTTTCCGCGCTTCTGATTCCCCGCCTCTTATTCCCCATATCTGATTCCCCGACTCTGATTCCCCAACTCTGATTCCCCGCCTCTGATTCCCCAGCTCTGTTTCCCCGCCTCTGATTCCCCGCCTCTGTTTCCCCATATCTAATTCCCCGCCTCTGATTCCCCACATCTGATTCCCTGCCTCTCATTCCCCGCTTCAGATTCCCTGCCTCTGATTCCCTGCCTCTGATTCCCCGCCTCTGATTCCCCGCCTCTGATTCCCAAACTCTGATTCCCCACCTCTGATTCCCCATATCTGATTCCCCGCCTCTGATTCCCCGCCTCTGATTCCCCGCCTCTGTTTCCCCATATCTGATTCCCGGACTCTGATACCCCACCTCTGATTCCCCATCTCTGATTCCGCACATCCGATTCCCTGCCTCTGATTCCCCGCCTCTGATTCCCCGCGTCTGATTCCCTGCCTCTGATTCCCCGCCTCTGTTTCCCCATATCTGATTCCCCGCCTCTGATTCCCCAACTCTGATTCCCCGCCTCTGATTCCCCAGCTCTGATTCCCCGCCTCTGATTCCCCGCGTCTGATTCCCTGCCTCTGATGCCCCGCCTCTGATTCCCCATCACTGATTCCCCGCCTCTGATTACCCGTGTCTGATTCCCTGCCTCTGATTCCCCGCCTCTGATTCCCCGCCTCTGATTCCCCAACTCTGGTTCCCCAACTCTGATTCCCCGCCTCTGATTCCCCGCCTCTGATTCCCCGCGTCTGATTCCCTGCCTCTGATTCCCCGCCTCTGATTCCCCGTATCTGATTCCCCGCGTCTGATTCCCTGCCTCTGATTCCCCACCTCTGATTCCCCATCTCTGATTCACCAACTCTGATTCCCCACCTCTGATTCCCCATATCTGATTCCCCGCCTCAGTTTCCCCGCCTCTGATTCACCCCTCTGATTGCCCATATCTGATTCCCCGCCTCTGATTCCCCAACTCTGATTCCCCGCCTCTGATTCCCTGCCTCTGATTCCCCATCTCTGATTCCGCACATCTGATTCCCTGCCTCTGATTCCCCACCTCTGATTCCCCATATCTGATTCCCCGCCTCTGTTTCCCCGTCTCTGATTCCCCGCCTCTGTTTCCCCATATCTAATTCCCCGCCTCTGATTCCCAAACTCTGATTCCCCGCCTCTGTTTCCCCACCTCTGATTCCCCGCCTCTGTTTCCCCATATCTGATTCCCCGCCTCTGATTCCCCGCCTCTGATTCCCCGCCTCTGTTTCCCCATATCTAATTCCCCGCTTCTGATTCCCAAACTCTGATTCCCCGCCTCTGTTTCCCCGCCTCTGATTCCCCGCCTCTGTTTCCCCATATCTGATTCCCCGCCTCTGATTCCCCAACTCTGATTCCCCACCTCTGATTACCCAGCTCTGATTCCCCGACTCTGAATCCCCGTGTCTGATACCCAGCCTCTGATACCCCGCCCCTGATTCCCCACCTCTGATTCCCCATATCTGATTCCCCGCCTCTCGTTCCGCGCCTCTGATTCCCTGCCTCTGATTCCCTATTTCTGATTCCCCGTCTCTGATTCCCCAACTCTGATTCGCCGCCTCTGATTCCCCAGCTCTGTTTCCCCGCCTCTGATTCCCCGCCTCTGTTTCCCCATATCTAATTCCCCGCCTGTGATTCCCAAACTCTGATTCCCTGCCTCTGATTCCCCAGATCTGATTCCCCGCCTCTGATTCCCCACATCTGATTCCCTGCCTCTGATTCCCCGACTCTGATTCCCCATCTCTGATTCCCCGCCTCTGAATCCCCGTGTCTGATACCCAGCTTATGATACCCCGCCCCTGATTCCCCACTTCTGATTCCCCATATCTGATACACCGCCTCTGTTTCTGCGCCTCTGATTCCCCGCCTCTGATTCCCCAACTCTGATTCCCCGCCTCTGTTTCCCATATCTGATTCCCCGCCTCTGATTCCCCAACTCTGATTCCCCGCCTCTGATTCCCCAGCTCTGATTCCCCAACTCTGATTCCCCGTGTTTGATTCCCTGCCTCTGATTCCCCACCTCTGATTCCCCATCTCTGATTCACCGCCTTTCATTCGCCACCTCTGATTCCCCATATCAGATTCCCCGCCTCTGTTTCCCCGCCTCTGATTCCCCGCCTCTGTTTCCCCATATCTGATTCCCCGCCTCTGATTCCCCAACTCTGATTCCCCGCCTCTGATTACCCAGCTCTGATTCCCCGCCTCTGATTCCCCGCTTCTGATTCCCTGCCTCTGATTCCCCGCCTCTGATTCCCATCTCTGATTCCACGACTCTGAATCCCCGTGTCTGATACCCAGCCTCCGATACCCCGCCCCTGATTCCCCACCTCTGATTCCCCATATCTGATTCCCCGCCTCTCTTTCCGTGCCTCTGATTCCCCGCCTCTGATTCCCCATATCTGATTCCCCGACTCTGATTCCCCAACTCTGATTCCCCGCCTCTGATTCCCCAGCTCTGTTTCCCCGCCTCTGATTCCCCGCCTCTGTTTCCCCATATCTAATTCCCCGCCTCTGATTCCCAAACTCTGATTCCCCGCCTCTGATTCCCCAGCTCTGATTCACCGCCTCTGATTCCCCACATCTGATTCCCTGCCTCTGATTCCCCGCCTCTGATTCCCTGCCTCTGATTGATACCCACCTCTAAATCCCCATATCTGATTCCCTGCCTCTGATTCCCTGCCTATGATTCCCCGCATCTGATTCCCCGCCTCTGATTCCCAACCTCTGATTCCCCACCTCTGATTCCCTGTATCTGATTCCCTGCATCTGTTTCCCCGCCTCTGATTCCCCGCCTCTGTTTCCCCATATCTGATTCCCGGACTCTGATTCCCCACCTCTGATTCCCCATCTCTGATTCCGCACATCCGATTCCCTGCCTCTGATTCCCGGCCTCTGATTCCCCGCGTCTGATTCCCTGCCTCTGATTCCCAACTGATTCCCCACCTCTGATTCCCCATATCTGATTCCCCGCCTCTGTTTCCCCGCCTCTGATTCCCCGCCTTTGTTTCCCCATATCTGATTCCCCACCTCTGATTCCCCAACTCTGATTCCCCGCCTCTGATTCCCCAGCTCTGATTCCCCGCCTCTGATTCCCCGCGTCTGATTCCCTGCCTCTGATGCCCCGCCTCTGATTCCCCATCACTGATTCCCCGCCTCTGATTCCCCGTGTCTGATTCCCTGCCTTTGATTCCCCGCCTCTGATTCCCCGCCTCTGATTCCCCAACTCTGATTCCCCGCCTCTGATTACCCAGCTCTGATTCCCCGCCTCTGATTCCCCGCGTCTGATTCCCTGCCTCTGATTCCCCGCCTCTGATTCCCCATCTCTGATTCCCCACCTCTTAATCCCCGTGTCTGATACCCAGCCTCTGATACCCCGCCCCTGATTCCCCACCTCTGATTCCCCATATCTGATTCCCCGCCTCTCTTTCCACGCTTCTGATTCCCCGCCTCTGATTCCCCATATCTGATTCCCCGACTCTGATTCCCCAACTCTGATTCCCCGCCTCTAATTCCCCAGCTCTGTTTCCCCGCCTCTGATTCCCCGCTTCTCTTTCCCCATATCTAATTCCCCGCCTCTGATTCCCAAACAATGATTCCCCGCCTCTGATTACCCAGCTCTGATTCCCCGCCTCTGATTCCCCGCGTCTGATTCCCTGCCTCTGATTCCCCGCCTCTGATTCCCCATCTCTGATTCCCCGCCTCTGAATCCCCGTGTCTGATACCCAGCCTCTGATACCCCGCCCCTGATTCCCCACCTCTGATTCCCCATATCTGATTCCCCGCCTCTCTTTCCGCGCTTCTGATTCCCCGCCTCTGATTCCCCATATCTGATTCCCCGACTCTGATTCCCCAACTCTGATTCCCCGCCTCTGATTCCCCACCTCTGTTTCCCCGCCTCTGATTCCCCGCCTCTGATTCCCCATATCTAATTCCCCACCCCTGATTCCCAAACACTGATTCCCCGCCTCTGATTCCCCAGCTCTGATTCCCCGCCTCTGATTCCCCACATCTGATTCCCTGCCTCTCATTCCCCGCTTCAGATTCCCTGCCTCTGATTCCCCGCCTCTGTTTCCCCATATCTGATTCCCCGCATCTGATTCCCCAACTCTGATTCCCCGCCTCTGATTCCCCAGCTCTGATTCCCCGCCTCTGATTCCCCGCGTCTGATTCCCTGCCTCTGATGCCCCGCCTCTGATTCCCCATCACTGATTCCCTGCCTCTGATTACCCGTGTCTGATTCCCTGCCTCTGATTCCCCGCCTCTGATTCCCCACCTCTGATTCCCCAACTCTGATTCCCCGCCTCTGATTCCCCAGCTCTGATTCCCCGCCTCTGATTCCCCGCGTCTGATTCCCTGCCTCTGATTCCCCGACTCTGATTCCCCGTATCTGATTCCCCGCGTCTGATTCCCTGCCTCTGATTCCCCGCCTCTGATTCCCCATCTCTGATTCACCAACTCTGATTCCCCACCTCTGATTCCCCATATCTGATTTCCCGCCACAGTTTCCCCGCCTCTGATTCACCCCTATGATTGCCCATATCTGATTCCCCGCCTCTGATTCCCCAACTCTGATTCCCCGCCTCTGATTCCCTGCCTCTGATTCCCCATCTCTGATTCCGCACATCTGATTCCCTGCCTCTGATTCCCCACCTCTGATTCCCCATATCTGATTCCCCGCCTCTGTTTCCCCGCCTCTGATTCCCCGCCTCTGCTTCCCCATATCTAATTCCCCGCCTCTGATTCCCAAACTCTGATTCCCCGCCTCTGTTTCCCCGCCTCTGATTCCCCGCCTCTGTTTCACCATATCTGATTCCCCGCCTCTGATTCCCCAACTCTGATTCCCCAACTCTGATTCCCTATATCTGATTCCCTGCATCTGTTTCCCCGCCTCTGATTCCCCGCCTCTGTTTCCCCATATCTGATTCCCGGACTCTGATTCCCCACCTCTGATTCCCCATCTCTGATTCCACACATCCGATTCCCTGCCTCTGATTCCCGGCCTCTGATTCCCCGCGTCTGTTTCCCTGCCTCTGATTCAAAACCTCTGATTCCCCACCTCTGATTCCCCATATCTGATTCCCCGCCTCTGATTCCCCGCGTCTGATTCCCTGCCTCTGATGCCCCGCCTCTGATTTCCCGCCTCTGATTCCCCAACTCTGATTCCCCGTGTCTGATACCCTGCCTCTGATTCCCCGCCTCTGATTTCCCGCCTCTGATTCCCCAACTCTGATTCCCCGCCTCTGATTCCCCAGCTCTGATTCCCCGCCTCTGATTCCCCGCGTCTGATTCCCTGCCTCTGATTCCCCGCCTCTGATTCCCCGTATCTGATTCCCCGCGTCTGATTCCCTGCCTCTGATTCCCCGCCTCTGATTCCCCATCTCTGATTCACCAACTCTGATTCCCCACCTCTGATTCCCCATATCTGATTTCCCGCATCATATTCCCCGCCTCTGATTCACCCCTCTGATTGCCCATATCTGATTCCCCGCCTCTGATTCCCCAACTCTGATTCCCCGCCTCTGATTCCCTGCCTCTGATTCCCCATCTCTGATTCCGCACATCTGATTCCATGCCTCTGATTCCCCACCTCTGATTCCCCATATCTGATTCCCCGCCTCTGTTTCCCCGCCTCTGATTCCCCGACTCTGTTTCCCCATATCTAATTCCCCACCTCTGATTCCCAAACTCTGATTCCCCGCCTCTGTTTCCCCGCCTCTGATTCCCCGCCTCTGTTTCCCCATATCTGATTCCCCGCCTCTGATTCCCCAACTCTGATTCCCCACCTCTGATTACCCAGCTCTGGTTCCCCGACTCTGAATCCCCGTGTCTGATACCCAGCCTCTGATTCCCTATTTCTGATTCCCCGCCTCTGATTCCGCACATCCGATTCCCTGCCTCTGATTCCCGGCCTCTGATTCCCCGCGTCTGATTCCCTGCCTCTGATTCCCAACCTCTGATTCCCCACCTCTGATTCCCCATATCTGATTCCCAGCCTCTGTTTCCCCGCCTCTGATTCCCCGCCTCTGTTTCCCCATATCTGATTCCCCACCTCTGATTCCCCAACTCTGATTCCCCGCCTCTGATTCCCCAGCTCTGATTCCCCGCCTCTGATTCCCCGCGTCTGATTCCCTGCCTCTGATGCCCCGCCTCTGATTCCCCATCACTGATTCCCCGCCTCTGATTCCCCGTGTCTGATTCCCTGCCTTTGATTCCCCGCCTCTGATTCCCCGCCTCTGATTCCTCAACTCTGATTCCCCGCCTCAGATTACCCAGCTCTGATTCCCCGCCACTGATTCCCCGCGTCTGATTCCCTGCCTCTGATTCCCCGCCTCTGATTCCCCATCTCTGATTCCCCGCCTCTTAATCCCCGTGTCTGATACCCAGCCTCTGATACCCCGCCCCTGATTCCCCACCTCTGATTCCCCATATTTGATTCCCCGCCTCTCTTTCCGCGCTTCTGATTCCCCGCCTCTGATTCCCCATATCTGATTCAACGATTCTGATTCCCCAACTCTGATTCCCCGCCTCTGATTCCCCAGCTCTGTTTACCCGCCTCTGATTCCCCGCTTCTGTTTCCCCATATATAATTCCCCGCCTCTGATTCCCAAACACTGATTCCCCGCCTCTGATTACCCAGCTCTGATTACCCAGCTCTGATTCCCCGCCTCTGATTCCCCGCGTCTGATTCCCTGCCTCTGATTCCCCGCCTCTGATTCCCCATCTCTGATTCCCCGCCTCTGAATCCCCGTGTCTGATACCCAGCCTCTGATACCCCGCCCCTGATTCCCCACCTCTGATTCCCCATATCTGATTCCCCGCCTCTCTTTCCGCGCTTCTGATACCCCGCCTCTGATTCCCCGACTCTGATTCCCCATATCTAATTCCCCACCTCTGATTCCCAAACACTGATTCCCCGCCTCTGATTCCCCAGCTCTGATTCCCCGCCTCTGATTCCCCACATCTGATTCCCTGCCTCTCATTCCCCGCTTCAGATTCCCTGCCTCTGATTCCCTGCCTCTGATTCCCCGCCTCTGATTCCCGGCCTCTGATTCCCAACCTCTGATACCCCACCTCTGATTCCCCATATCTGATTCCCCGCCTCTGTTTCCCCGCCTCTGATTCCCCGCCTCTGTTTCCCCATATCTGATTCCCCACCTCTGATTCCCCAACTCTGATTCCCCGCCTCTGTTTCCCCATATCTGATTCCCCGCCTCTGATTCCCCAGCTCTGATTCCCCGCCTCTGATTCCCCGCGTCTGATTCCCCAGCTCTGATTCCCCGCCTCTGATTCCCCACATCTGATTCCCTGCCTCTGATGCCCCGCCTCTGATTCCCCATCACTGATTCCCCGCCTCTGATTCCCCGTGTCTGATTCCCTGCCTTTGATTCCCCGCCTCTGATTCCCCGCCTCTGATTCCCCAACTCTGATTCCCCGCCTCTGATTACCCAGCTCTGATTCCCCGCCTCTGATTCCCCGCGTCTGATTCCCTGCCTCTGATTCCCCATATCTGATTCCCCGCCTCTGATTCCCCATATCTGATTCCCCATATCTGATTCCCCGACTCTGATTCCCCAACTCTGATTCCCCGCCTCTGATTCCCCAGCTCTGTTTCCCCGCCTCTGATTCCCCGCCTCTGTTTCCCCATATCTAATTCCCCGCCTCTGATTCCCCACATCTGATTCCCTGCCTCTCATTCCCCGCTTCAGATTCCCCGCCTCTGATTCCCTGCCTCTGATTCCCCGCCTCTGATTCCCCGCCTCTGATTCCCAACCTCTGATTCCCCACCTCTGATTCCCCATATCTGATTCCCCGCCTCTGATTCCCCGCCTCTGATTCCCCGCCTCTGTTTCCCCATATCTGATTCCCGGACTCTGATTCCCCACCTCTGATTCCCCATCTCTGATTCCGCACATCCAATTCCCTGCCTCTGATTCCCCGCCTCTGATTCCCCGCGTCTGATTCCCTGCCTCTGATTCCCCGCCTCTGTTTCCCCATATCTGATTCCCCGCCTCTGATTCCCCAACTCTGATTCCCCGCCTCTGATTCCCCAGCTCTGGTTCCCCGCCTCTGATTCCCCGCGTCTGATTCCCTGCCTCTGATGCCCCGCCTCTGATTCCCCATCACTGATTCCCCGCCTCTGATTACCCGTGTCTGATTCCCTGCCTCTGATTCCCCGCCTCTGATTCCCCGCCTCTGATTCCCCAACTCTGGTTCCCCAACTCTGATTCCCCGCCTCTGATTCCCCGCCTCTGATTCCCCGCGTCTGATTCCCTGCCTCTGATTCCCCACCTCTGATTCCCCGTATCTGATTCCCCGCGTCTGATTCCCTGCCTCTGATTCCCCACCTCTGATTCCCCATCTCTGATTCACCAACTCTGATTCCCCACCTCTGATTCCCCATATCTGATTCCCCGCCTCAGTTTCCCCGCCTCTGATTCACCCCTCTGATTGCCCATATCTGATTCCCCGCCTCTGATTCCCCAACTCTGATTCCCCGCCTCTGATTCCCTGCCTCTGATTCCCCATCTCTGATTCCGCACATCTGATTCCCTGCCTCTGATTCCCCACCTCTGATTCCCCATATCTGATTCCCCGCCTCTGTTTCCCCGTCTCTGACTCCCCGCCTCTGTTTCCCCATATCTAATTCCCCGCCTCTGATTCCCAAACTCTGATTCCCCGACTCTGTTTCCCCACCTCTGATTCCCCGCCTCTGTTTCCCCATATCTGATTCCCCGCCTCTGATTCCCCGCCTCTGATTCCCCGCCTCTGTTTCCCCATATCTAATTCCCCGCTTCTGATTCCCAAACTCTGATTCCCCGCCTCTGTTTCCCCGCCTCTGATTCCCCCCCTCTGTTTCCCCATATCTGATTCCCCGCCTCTGATTCCCCAACTCTGATTCCCCACCTCTGATTACCCAGCTCTGATTCCCCGACTCTGAATCCCCGTGTCTGATACCCAGCCTGTGATACCCCGCCGCTGATTCCCCATATCTGATTCCCCGCCTCTCGTTCCGCGCCTCTGATTCCCTGCCACTGATTCCCTATTTCTGATTCCCCGTCTCTGATTCCCCAACTCTGATTCGCCGCCTCTGATTCCCCAGCTCTGTTTCCCCGCCTCTGATTCCCCGCCTCTGTTTCCCCATATCTAAATCCCCGCCTGTGATTCCCAAACTCTGATTCCCTGCCTCTGATTCCCCAGATCTGATTCCCCGCCTCTGATTCCCCACATCTGATTCCCTGCCTCTGATTCCCCGACTCTGATTCCCCATCTCTGATTCCCCGCCTCTGAATCCCCGTGTCTGATACCCAGCTTATGATACCCCGCCCCTGATTCCCCACTTCTGATTCCCCATATCTGATACACCGCCTCTGTTTCTGCGCCTCTGATTCCCCGCCTCTGATTCCCCAACTCTGATTCCCCGCCTCTGTTTCCCATATCTGATTCCCCGCCTCTGATTCCCCAACTCTGATTCCCCGCCTCTGATTCCCCAGCTCTGATTCCCCAACTCTGATTCCCCGTGTTTGATTCCCTGCCTCTGATTCCCCACCTCTGATTGCCCATCTCTGATTCACCGCCTTTCATTCGCCACCTCTGATTCCCCATATCAGATTCCCCGCCTCTGTTTCCCCGCCTCTGATTCCCCGCCTCTGTTTCCCCATATCTGATTCCCCGCCTCTGATTCCCCAACTCTGATTCCCCGCCTCTGATTACCCAGCTCTGATTCCCCGCCTCTGATTCCCCGCTTCTGATTCCCTGCCTCTGATTCCCCGCCTCTGATTCCCATCTCTGAATCCACGACTCTGAATCCCCGTGTCTGATACCCAGCCTCCGATACCCCGCCCCTGATTCCCCACCTCTGATTCCCATATCTGATTCCCCGCCTCTCTTTCCTCGCCTCTGATTCCCCGCCTCTGATTCCCCATATCTGATTCCCCGACTCTGATTCCCCAACTCTGATTCCCCGCCTCTGATTCCCCAGCTCTGTTTCCCCGCCTCTGATTCCCCGCCTCTGTTTCCCCATATCTAATTCCCCGCCTCTGATTCCCAAACTCTGATTCCCCGCCTCTGATTCCCCAGCTCTGATTCCCCGCCTCTGATTCCCCACATCTGATTCCCTGCCTCTGATTCCCCGCCTCTGATTCCCTGCCTCTGATTGATACCCACCTCTGAATCCCCATATCTGATTCCCTGCCTCTGATTCCCTGCCTATGATTCCACGCCTCTGATTCCCCGCCTCTGATTCCCAACCTCTGATTCCCCACCTCTGATTCCCTATATCTGATTCCCTGCATCTCTTTCCCCGCCTCTGATTCCCCGCCTCTGTTTCCCCATATCTGATTCCCGGACTCTGATTCCCCACCTCTGATTCCCCATCTCTGATTCCGCACATCCGATTCCCTGCCTCTGATTCCCGGCCTCTGATTCCCCGCGTCTGATTCCCTGCCTCTGATTCCCAACCTCTGATTCCCCACCTCTGATTCCCCATATCTGATTCCCCGCCTCTGTTTCCCCGCCTCTGATTCCCCGCCTTTGTTTCCCCATATCTGATTCCCCACCTCTGATTCCCCAACTCTGATTCCCCGCCTCTGATTCCCCAGCTCTGATTCCCCGCCTCTGATTCCCCGCGTCTGATTCCCTGCCTCTGATGCCCCGCCTCTGATTCCCCATCACTGATTCCCCGCCTCTGATTCCCCGTGTCTGATTCCCTGCCTTTGATTCCCCGCCTCTGATTCCCCGCCTCTGATTCCCCAACTCTGATTCCCCGCCTCTGATTACCCAGCTCTGATTCCCCACCTCTGATTCCCCGCGTCTGATTCCCTGCCTCTGATTCCCCGCCTCTGATTCCCCATCTCTGATTCCCCACCTCTTAATCCCCGTGTCTGATACCCAGCCTCTGATACCCCGCCCCTGATTCCCCACCTCTTATTCCCCATATCTGATTCCCCGCCTCTCTTTCCACGCTTCTGATTCCCCGCCTCTGATTCCCCATATCTGATTCCCCGACTCTGATTCCCCAACTCTGATTCCCCGCCTCTGATTCCCCAGCTCTGTTTCCCCGCCTCTGATTCACCCCTCTGATTGCCCATATCTGATTCCCCGCCTCTGATTCCCCAACTCTGATTCCCCGCCTCTGATTCCCTGCCTCTGATTCCCCATCTCTGATTCCGCACATCTGATTCCCTGCCTCTGATTCCCCACCTCTGATTCCCCATATCTGATTCCCCGCCTCTGTTTCCCCGTCTCTGATTCCCCGCCTCTGTTTCCCCATATCTAATTCCCCGCCTCTGATTCCCAAACTCTGATTCCCCGCCTCTGTTTCCCCACCTCTGATTCCCCGCCTCTGTTTCCCCATATCTGATTCCCCGCCTCTGATTCCCCGCCTCTGATTCCCCGCCTCTGTTTCCCCATATCTAATTCCCCGCTTCTGATTCCCGGCCTCTGATTCCCCGCCTCTGTTTCCCCATATCTAATTCCCCGCCTCTGATTCCCAAACTCTGATTCCCCGCCTCTGTTTCCCCACCTCTGATTCCCCGCCTCTGTTTCCCCATATCTGATTCCCCGCCTCTGATTCCCCACCTCTGATTCCCCATCTCTGATTCCACACATCCGATTCCCTGCCTCTGATTCCCGGCCTCTGATTCCCCGCGTCTGTTTCCCTGCCTCTGATTCAAAACCTCTGATTCCCCACCTCTGATTCCCCATATCTGATTCACCGCCTCTGATTCCCCGCGTCTGATTCCCTGCCTCTGATGCCCCGCCTCTGATTTCCCGCCTCTGATTCCCCAACTCTGATTCCCCGTGTCTGATTCCCTGCCTCTGATTCCCCGCCTCTGATTTCCCGCCTCTGATTCCCCAACTCTGATTCCCCGCCTCTGATTCCCCAGCTCTGATTCCCCGCCTCTGATTCCCCGCGTCTGATTCCCTGCCTCTGATTCCCCGCCTCTGATTCCCCGTATCTGATTCCCCGCGTCTGATTCCCTGCCTCTGATTCCCCGCCTCTGATTCCCCATCTCTGATTCACCAACTCTGATTCCCCACCTCTGATTCCCCATATCTGATTTCCCGCATCATATTCCCCGCCTCTGATTCACCCCTCTGATTGCCCATATCTGATTCCCCGCCTCTGATTCCCCAACTCTGATTCCCCGCCTCTGATTCCCTGCCTCTGATTCCCCATCTCTGATTCCGCACATCTGATTCCATGCCTCTGATTCCCCACCTCTGATTCCCCATATCTGATTCCCCGCCTCTGTTTCCCCGCCTCTGATTCCCCGACTCTGTTTCCCCATATCTAATTCCCCTCCTCTGATTCCCAAACTCTGATTCCCCGCCTCTGTTTCCCCGCCTCTGATTCCCCGCCTCTGTTTCCCCATATCTGATTCCCCGCCTCTGATTCCCCAACTCTGATTCCCCACCTCTGATTACCCAGCTCTGATTCCCCGACTCTGAATCCCCGTGTCTGATACCCAGCCTCTGATTCCCTATTTCTGATTCCCCGCCTCTGATTCCGCACATCCGATTCCCTGCCTCTGATTCCCGGCCTCTGATTCCCCGCGTCTGATTCCCTGCCTCTGATTCCCAACCTCTAATTCCCCACCTCTGATTCCCCATATCTGATTCCCAGCCTCTGTTTCCCCGCCTCTGATTCCCCGCCTCTGTTTCCCCATATCTGATTCCCCACCTCTGATTCCCCAACTCTGATTCCCCGCCTCTGATTCCCCAGCTCTGATTCCCCGCCTCTGATTCCCCGCGTCTGATTCCCTGCCTCTGATGCCCCGCCTCTGATTCCCCATCACTGATTCCCCGCCTCTGATTCCCCGTGTCTGATTCCCTGCCTTTGATTCCCCGCCTCTGATTCCCCGCCTCTGATTCCTCAACTCTGATTCCCCGCCTCTGATTACCCAGCTCTGATTCCCCGCCACTGATTCCCCGCGTCTGATTCCCTGCCTCTGATTCCCCGCCTCTGATTCCCCATCTCTGATTCCCCGCCTCTTAATCCCCGTGTCTGATACCCAGCCTCTGATACCCCGCCCCTGATTCCCCACCTCTGATTCCCCATATCTGATTCCCCGCCTCTCTTTCCACGCTTCTGATTCCCCGCCTCTGATTCCCCATATCTGATTCCCCGACTCTGATTCCCCAACTCTGATTCCCCGCCTCTGATTCCCCAGCTCTGTTTCCCCGCCTCTGACTCCCCGCTTCTGTTTCCCCATATATAATTCCCCGCCTCTGATTCCCAAACACTGATTCCCCGCCTCTGATTACCCAGCTCTGATTACCCAGCTCTGATTCCCCGCCTCTGATTCCCCGCGTCTGATTCCCTGCCTCTGATTCCCCGCCTCTGATTCCCCATCTCTGATTCCCCGCCTCTGAATCCCCGTGTCTGATACCCAGCCTCTGATACCCCGCCCCTGATTCCCCACCTCTGATTCCCCATATCTGATTCCCCGCCTCTCTTTCCGCGCTTCTGATACCCCGCCTCTGATTCCCCGACTCTGATTCCCCATATCTAATTCCCCACCTCTGATTCGCAAACACTGATTCCCCGCCTCTGATTCCCCAGCTCTGATTCCCCGCCTCTGATTCCCCACATCTGATTCCCTGCCTCTCATTCCCCGCTTCAGATTCCCTGCCTCTGATTCCCTGCCTCTGATTCCCCGCCTCTGATTCCCGGCCTCTGATTCCCAACCTCTGATTCCCCACCTCTGATTCCCCATATCTGATTCCCCGCCTCTGTTTCCCCGCCTCTGATTCCCCGCCTCTCTTTCCCCATATCTGATTCCCCACCTCTGATTCCCCAACTCTGATTCCCCGCCTCTGTTTCCCCATATCTGATTCCCCGCCTCTGATTCCCCAGCTCTGATTCCCCGCCTCTGATTCCCCGCGTCTGATTCCCCAGCTCTGATTCCCCGCCTCTGATTCCCCACATCTGATTCCCTGCCTCTGATGCCCCGCCTCTGATTCCCCATCACTGATTCGCCGCCTTTGATTCCCCGTGTCTGATTCCCTGCCTTTGATTCCCCGCCTCTGATTCCCCGCCTCTGATTCCCCAACTCTGATTCCCCGCCTCTGATTACCCAGCTCTGATTCCCCGCCTCTGATTCCCCGCGTCTGATTCCCTGCCTCTGATTCCCCATATCTGATTCCCCAACTCTGATTCCCCGCCTCTGATTCCCCAGCTCTGTTTCCCCGCCTCTGATTCCCCGCCTCTGTTTCCCCATATCTAATTCCCCGCCTCTGATTCCCCACATCTGATTCCCTGCCTCTCATTCCCCGCTTCAGATTCCCCGCCTCTGATTCCCTGCCTCTGATTCCCCGCCTCTGATTCCCCGCCTCTGATTCCCAACCTCTGATTCCCCACCTCTGATTCCCCATATCTGATTCCCCGCCTCTGATTCCCCGCCTCTGATTCCCCGCCTCTGTTTCCCCATATCTGATTCCCGGACTCTGATTCCCCACCTCTGATTCCCCATCTCTGATTCCGCACATCCGATTCCCTGCCTCTGATTCCCCGCCTCTGATTCCCCGCGTCTGATTCCCTGCCTCTGATTCCCCGCCTCTGTTTCCCCATATCTGATTCCCCGCCTCTGATTCCCCAACTCTGATTCCCCGCCTCTGATTCCCCAGCTCTGGTTCCCCGCCTCTGATTCCCCGCGTCTGATTCCCTGCCTCTGATGCCCCGCCTCTGATTCCCCATCACTGATTCCCCGCCTCTGATTACCCGTGTCTGATTCCCTGCCTCTGATTCCCCGCCTCTGATTCCCCGCCTCTGATTCCCCAACTCTGGTTCCCCAACTCTGATTCCCCGCCTCTGATTCCCCGCCTCTGATTCCCCGCGTCTGATTCCCTGCCTCTGATTCCCCGCCTCTGATTCCCCGTATCTGATTCCCCGCGTCTGATTCCCTGCCTCTGATTCCCCACCTCTGATTCCCCATCTCTGATTCACCAACTCTGATTCCCCACCTCTGATTCCCCATATCTGATTCCCCGCCTCAGTTTCCCCGCCTCTGATTCACCCCTCTGATTGCCCATATCTGATTCCCCGCCTCTGATTCCCCAACTCTGATTCCCCGCCTCTGATTCCCTGCCTCTGATTCCCCATCTCTGATTCCGCACATCTGATTCCCTGCCTCTGATTCCCCACCTCTGATTCCCCATATCTGATTCCCCGCCTCTGTTTCCCCGTCTCTGATTCCCCGCCTCTGTTTCCCCATATCTAATTCCCCGCCTCTGATTCCCAAACTCTGATTCCCCGCCTCTGTTTCCCCACCTCTGATTCCCCGCCTCTGTTTCCCCATATCTGATTCCCCGCCTCTGATTCCCCGCCTCTGATTCCCCGCCTCTGTTTCCCCATATCTAATTCCCCGCTTCTGATTCCCAAACTCTGATTCCCCAGCTCTGTTTCCCCGCCTCTGATTCCCCGCCTCTGTTTCCCCATATCTAATTCCCCGCCTCTGATTCCCCACATCTGATTCCCTGCCTCTCATTCCCCGCTTCAGATTCCCCGCCTCTGATTCCCTGCCTCTGATTCCCCGCCTCTGATTCCCCGCCTCTGATTCCCAACCTCTGATTCCCCACCTCTGATTCCCCATATCTGATTCCCCGCCTCTGATTCCCCGCCTCTGATTCCCCGCCTCTGTTTCCCCATATCTGATTCCCGGACTCTGATTCCCCACCTCTGATTCCCCATCTCTGATTCCGCACATCCGATTCCCTGCCTCTGATTCCCCGCCTCTGATTCCCCGCGTCTGATTCCCTGCCTCTGATTCCCCGCCTCTGTTTCCCCATATCTGATTCCCCGCCTCTGATTCCCCAACTCTGATTCCCCGCCTCTGATTCCCCAGCTCTGGTTCCCCGCCTCTGATTCCCCGCGTCTGATTCCCTGCCTCTGATGCCCCGCCTCTGATTCCCCATCACTGATTCCCCGCCTCTGATTACCCGTGTCTGATTCCCTGCCTCTGATTCCCCGCCTCTGATTCCCCGCCTCTGATTCCCCAACTCTGGTTCCCCAACTCTGATTCCCCGCCTCTGATTCCCCGCCTCTGATTCCCCGCGTCTGATTCCCTGCCTCTGATTCCCCGCCTCTGATTCCCCGTATCTGATTCCCCGCGTCTGATTCCCTGCCTCTGATTCCCCACCTCTGATTCCCCATCTCTGATTCACCAACTCTGATTCCCCACCTCTGATTCCCCATATCTGATTCCCCGCCTCAGTTTCCCCGCCTCTGATTCACCCCTCTGATTGCCCATATCTGATTCCCCGCCTCTGATTCCCCAACTCTGATTCCCCGCCTCTGATTCCCTGCCTCTGATTCCCCATCTCTGATTCCGCACATCTGATTCCCTGCCTCTGATTCCCCACCTCTGATTCCCCATATCTGATTCCCCGCCTCTGTTTCCCCGTCTCTGATTCCCCGCCTCTGTTTCCCCATATCTAATTCCCCGCCTCTGATTCCCAAACTCTGATTCCCCGCCTCTGTTTCCCCACCTCTGATTCCCCGCCTCTGTTTCCCCATATCTGATTCCCCGCCTCTGATTCCCCGCCTCTGATTCCCCGCCTCTGTTTCCCCATATCTAATTCCCCGCTTCTGATTCCCAAACTCTGATTCCCCGCCTCTGTTTCCCCGCCTCTGATTCCCCGCCTCTGTTTCCCCATATCTGATTCCCCGCCTCTGATTCCCCAACTCTGATTCCCCACCTCTGATTACCCAGCTCTGATTCCCCGACTCTGAATCCCCGTGTCTGATACCCAGCCTCTGATACCCCGCCCCTGATTCCCCACCTCTGATTCCCCATATCTGATTCCCCGCCTCTCGTTCCGCGCCTCTGATTCCCTGCCACTGATTCCCTATTTCTGATTCCCCGTCTCTGATTCCCCAACTCTGATTCGCCGCCTCTGATTCCCCAGCTCTGTTTCCCCGCCTCTGATTCCCCGCCTCTGTTTCCCCATATCTAAATCCCCGCCTGTGATTCCCAAACTCTGATTCCCTGCCTCTGATTCCCCAGATCTGATTCCCCGCCTCTGATTCCCCACATCTGATTCCCTGCCTCTGATTCCCCGACTCTGATTCCCCATCTCTGATTCCCCGCCTCTGAATCCCCGTGTCTGATACCCAGCTTATGATACCCCGCCACTGATTCTCCACTTCTGATTCCCCATATCTGATACACCGCCTCTGTTTCTGCGCCTCTGATTCCCCGCCTCTGATTCCCCAACTCTGATTCCCCGCCTCTGTTTCCCATATCTGATTCCCCGCCTCTGATTCCCCAACTCTGATTCCCCGCCTCTGATTCCCCAGCTCTGATTCCCCAACTCTGATTCCCCTTGTTTGATTCCCTGCCTCTGATTCCCCACCTCTGATTCCCCATCTCTGATTCACCGCCTTTCATTCGCCACCTCTGATTCCCCATATCAGATTCCCCGCCTCTGTTTCCCCGCCTCTGATTCCCCGCCTCTGTTTCCCCATATCTGATTCCCCGCCTCTGATTCCCCAACTCTGATTCCCCGCCTCTGATTACCCAGCTCTGATTCCCCGCCTCTGATTCCCCGCTTCTGATTCCCTGCCTCTGATTCCCCGCCTCTGATTCCCATCTCTGATTCCACGACTCTGAATCCCCGTGTCTGATACCCAGCCTCCGATACCCCGCCCCTGATTCCCCACCTCTGATTCCCCATATATGATTCCCCGCCTCTCTTTCCTCGCCTCTGATTCCCCGCCTCTGATTCCCCATATCTGATTCCCCGACTCTGATTCCCCAACTCTGATTCCCCGCCTCTGATTCCCCAGCTCTGTTTCCCCGCCTCTGATTCCCCGCCTCTGTTTCCCCATATCTAATTCCCCGCCTCTGATTCCCAAACTCTGATTCCCCGCCTCTGATTCCCCAGCTCTGATTCCCTGCCTCTGATTCCCCACATCTGATTCCCTGCCTCTGATTCCCCGCCTCTGATTCCCTGCCTCTGATTGATACCCACCTCTGAATCCCCATATCTGATTCCCTGCCTCTGATTCCCTGCCTATGATTCCCCGCCTCTGATTCCCCGCCTCTGATTCCCAACCTCTGATTCCCCACCTCTGATTCCCTATATCTGATTCCCTGCATCTGTTTCCCCGCCTCTGATTCCCCGCCTCTGTTTCCCCATATCTGATTCCCGGACTCTGATTCCCCACCTCTGATTCCCCATCTCTGATTCCGCACATCCGATTCCCTGCCTCTGATTCCCGGCCTCTGATTCCCCGCGTCTGATTCCCTGCCTCTGATTCCCAACCTCTGATTCCCCACCTCTGATTCCCCATATCTGATTCCCCGCCTCTGTTTCCCCGCCTCTGATTCCCCGCCTTTGTTTCCCCATATCTGATTCCCCACCTCTGATTCCCCAACTCTGATTCCCCGCCTCTGATTCCCCAGCTCTGATTCCCCGCCTCTGATTCCCCGCGTCTGATTCCCTGCCCCTGATGCCCCGCCTCTGATTCCCCATCACTGATTCCCCGCCTCTGATTCCCCGTGTCTGATTCCCTGCCTTTGATTCCCCGCCTCTGATTCCCCGCGTCTGATTCCCTGCCTCTGATTCCCCGCCTCTGATTACCCATCTCTGATTCCCCACCTCTTAATCCCCGTGTCTGATACCCAGCCTCTGATACCCCGCCCCTGATTCCCCACCTCTTATTCCCCATATCTGATTCCCCGCCTCTCTTTCCACGCTTCTGATTCCCCGCCTCTGATTCCCCATATCTGATTCCCCGACTCTGATTCCCCAACTCTGATTCCCCGCCTCTGATTCCCCAGCTCTGTTTCCCCGCCTCTGATTCACCCCTCTGATTGCCCATATCTGATTCCCCGCCTCTGATTCCCCAACTCTGATTCCCCGCCTCTGATTCCCTGCCTCTGATTCCCCATCTCTGATTCCGCACATCTGATTCCCTGCCTCTGATTCCCCACCTCTGACTCCCCATATCTGATTCCCCGCCTCTGTTTCCCCGTCTGTGATTCCCCGCCTCTGTTTCCCCATATCTAATTCCCCGCCTCTGATTCCCAAACTCTGATTCCCCGCCTCTGTTTCCCCACCTCTGATTCCCCGCCTCTGTTTCCCCATATCTGATTCCCCGCCTCTGATTCCCCGCCTCTGATTCCCCGCCTCTGTTTCCCCATATCTAATTCCCCGCTTCTGATTCCCAAACTCTGATTCCCCGCCTCTGTTTCCCCGCCTCTGATTCCCCGCCTCTGTTTCCCCATATCTGATTCCCCGCCTCTGATTCCCCAACTCTGATTCCCCACCTCTGATTACCCAGCTCTGATTCCCCGACTCTGAATCCCCGTGTCTGATACCCAGCCTCTGATACCCCGCCCCTGATTCCCCACCTCTGATTCCCCATATCTGATTCCCCGCCTCTCGTTCCGCGCCTCTGATTCCCTGCCTCTGATTCCCTATTTCTGATTCCCCGTCTCTGATTCCCCAACTCTGATTCGCCGCCTCTGATTCCCCAGCTCTGTTTCCCCGCTTCTGATTCCCCGCCTCTGTTTCCCCATATCTAATTCCCCGCCTGTGATTCCCAAACTCTGATTCCCTGCCTCTGATTCCCCAGATCTGATTCCCCGCCTCTGATTCCCCACATCTGATTCCCTGCCTCTGATTCCCCGACTCTGATTCCCCATCTCTGATTCCCCGCCTCTGAATCCCCGTGTCTGATACCCAGCTTATGATACCCCGCCCCTGATTCCCCACTTCTGATTCCCCATATCTGATACACCGCCTCTGTTTCTGCGCCTCTGATTCCCCGCCTCTGATTCCCCAACTCTGATTCCCCGCCTCTGTTTCCCATATCTGATTCCCCGCCTCTGATTCCCCAACTCTGATTCCCCGCCTCTGATTCCCCAGCTCTGATTCCCCAACTCTGATTCCCCGTGTTTGATTCCCTGCCTCTGATTCCCCACCTCTGATTCCCCATCTCTGATTCACCGCCTTTCATTCGCCACCTCTGATTCCCCATATCAGATTCCCCGCCTCTGTTTCCCCGCCTCTGATTCCCCGCCTCTGTTTCCCCATATCTGATTCCCCGCCTCTGATTCCCCAACTCTGATTCCCCGCCTCTGATTACCCAGCTCTGATTCCCCGCCTCTGATTTCCCGCTTCTGATTCCCTGCCTCTGATTCCCCGCCTCTGATTCCCATCTCTGATTCCACGACTCTGAATCCCCGTGTCTGATACCCAGCCTCCGATACCCCGCCCCTGATTCCCCACCTCTGATTCCCCATATCTGATTCCCCGCCTCTCTTTCCGCGCCTCTGATTCCCCACCTCTGATTCCCCATATCTGATTCCCCGACTCTGATTCCCCAACTCTGATTCCCCGCCTCTGATTCCCCAGCTCTGTTTCCCCACTTCTGATTCCCCATATCTGATACACCGCCTCTGTTTCTGCGCCTCTGATTCCCCGCCTCTGATTCCCCAACTCTGATTCCCCGCCTCTGTTTCCCATATCTGATTCCCCGCCTCTGATTCCCCAACTCTGATTCCCCGCCTCTGATTCCCCAGCTCTGATTCCCCAACTCTGATTCCTCGTGTTTGATTCCCTGCCTCTGATTCCCCACCTCTGATTCCCCATCTCTGATTCACCGCCTTTCATTCCCCGCCTCTGTTTCCCCATATCTGATTCCCCGCCTCTGATTCCCCAACTCTGATTCCCCGCCTCTGATTACCCAGCTCTGATTCCCCGCCTCTGATTCCCCGCTTCTGATTCCCTGCCTCTGATTCCCCGCCTCTGATTCCCATCTCTGATTCCCCGCCTCTGATTCCCCGCCTCTGATTCCCCAACTCTGGTTCCCCAACTCTGATTCCCCGCCTCTGATTCCCCGCCTCTGATTCCCCGCGTCTGATTCCCTGCCTCTGATTCCCCGCCTCTGATTCCCCGTATCTGATTCCCCGCGTCTGATTCCCTGCCTCTGATTCCCCACCTCTGATTCCCCATCTCTGATTCACCAACTCTGATTCCCCACCTCTGATTCCCCATATCTGATTCCCCGCCTCAGTTTCCCCGCCTCTGATTCACCCCTCTGATTGCCCATATCTGATTCCCCGCCTCTGATTCCCCAACTCTGATTCCCCGCCTCTGATTCCCTGCCTCTGATTCCCCATCTCTGATTCCGCACATCTGATTCCCTGCCTCTGATTCCCCACCTCTGATTCCCCATATCTGATTCCCCGCCTCTGTTTCCCCGTCTCTGATTCCCCGCCTCTGTTTCCCCATATCTAATTCCCCGCCTCTGATTCCCAAACTCTGATTCCCCGCCTCTGTTTCCCCACCTCTGATTCCCCGCCTCTGTTTCCCCATATCTGATTCCCCGCCTCTGATTCCCCGCCTCTGATTCCCCGCCTCTGTTTCCCCATATCTAATTCCCCGCTTCTGATTCCCAAACTCTGATTCCCCGCCTCTGTTTCCCCGCCTCTGATTCCCCGCCTCTGTTTCCCCATATCTGATTCCCCGCCTCTGATTCCCCAACTCTGATTCCCCACCTCTGATTACCCAGCTCTGATTCCCCGACTCTGAATCCCCGTGTCTGATACCCAGCCTCTGATACCCCGCCCCTGATTCCCCACCTCTGATTCCCCATATCTGATTCCCCGCCTCTCGTTCCGCGCCTCTGATTCCCTGCCACTGATTCCCTATTTCTGATTCCCCGTCTCTGATTCCCCAACTCTGATTCGCCGCCTCTGATTCCCCAGCTCTGTTTCCCCGCCTCTGATTCCCCGCCTCTGTTTCCCCATATCTAAATCCCCGCCTGTGATTCCCAAACTCTGATTCCCTGCCTCTGATTCCCCAGATCTGATTCCCCGCCTCTGATTCCCCACATCTGATTCCCTGCCTCTGATTCCCCGACTCTGATTCCCCATCTCTGATTCCCCGCCTCTGAATCCCCGTGTCTGATACCCAGCTTATGATACCCCGCCACTGATTCCCCACTTCTGATTCCCCATATCTGATACACCGCCTCTGTTTCTGCGCCTCTGATTCCCCGCCTCTGATTCCCCAACTCTGATTCCCCGCCTCTGTTTCCCATATCTGATTCCCCGCCTCTGATTCCCCAACTCTGATTCCCCGCCTCTGATTCCCCAGCTCTGATTCCCCAACTCTGATTCCCCGTGTTTGATTCCCTGCCTCTGATTCCCCACCTCTGATTCCCCATCTCTGATTCACCGCCTTTCATTCGCCACCTCTGATTCCCCATATCAGATTCCCCGCCTCTGTTTCCCCGCCTCTGATTCCCCGCCTCTGTTTCCCCATATCTGATTCCCCGCCTCTGATTCCCCAACTCTGATTCCCCGCCTCTGATTACCCAGCTCTGATTCCCCGCCTCTGATTCCCCGCTTCTGATTCCCTGCCTCTGATTCCCCGCCTCTGATTCCCATCTCTGATTCCACGACTCTGAATCCCCGTGTCTGATACCCAGCCTCCGATACCCCGCCCCTGATTCCCCACCTCTGATTCCCCATATATGATTCCCCGCCTCTGTTTCCTCGCCTCTGATTCCCCGCCTCTGATTCCCCATATCTGATTCCCCGACTCTGATTCCCCAACTCTGATTCCCCGCCTCTGATTCCCCAGCTCTGTTTCCCCGCCTCTGATTCCCCGCCTCTGTTTCCCCATATCTAATTCCCCGCCTCTGATTCCCAAACTCTGATTCCCCGCCTCTGATTCCCCAGCTCTGATTCCCCGCCTCTGATTCCCCACATCTGATTCCCTGCCTCTGATTCCCCGCCTCTGATTCCCTGCCTCTGATTGATACCCACCTCTGAATCCCCATATCTGATTCCCTGCCTCTGATTCCCTGCCTATGATTCCCCGCCTCTGATTCCCCGCCTCTGATTCCCAACCTCTGATTCCCCACCTCTGATTCCCTATATCTGATTCCCTGCATCTGTTTCCCCGCCTCTGATTCCCCGCCTCTGTTTCCCCATATCTGATTCCCGGACTCTGATTCCCCACCTCTGATTCCCCATCTCTGATTCCGCACATCCGATTCCCTGCCTCTGATTCCCGGCCTCTGATTCCCCGCGTCTGATTCCCTGCCTCTGATTCCCAACCTCTGATTCCCCACCTCTGATTCCCCATATCTGATTCCCCGCCTCTGATTCCCCGCGTCTGATTCCCTGCCCCTGATGCCCCGCCTCTGATTCCCCATCACTGATTCCCCGCCTCTGATTCCCCGTGTCTGATTCCCTGCCTTTGATTCCCCGCCTCTGATTCCCCGCGTCTGATTCCCTGCCTCTGATTCCCCGCCTCTGATTACCCATCTCTGATTCCCCACCTCTTAATCCCCGTGTCTGATACCCAGCCTCTGATACCCCGCCCCTGATTCCCCACCTCTTATTCCCCATATCTGATTCCCCGCCTCTCTTTCCACGCTTCTGATTCCCCGCCTCTGATTCCCCATATCTGATTCCCCGACTCTGATTCCCCAACTCTGATTCCCCGCCTCTGATTCCCCAGCTCTGTTTCCCCGCCTCTGATTCACCCCTCTGATTGCCCATATCTGATTCCCCGCCTCTGATTCCCCAACTCTGATTCCCCGCCTCTGATTCCCTGCCTCTGATTCCCCATCTCTGATTCCGCACATCTGATACCCTGCCTCTGATTCCCCACCTCTGACTCCCCATATCTGATTCCCCGCCTCTGTTTCCCCGTCTGTGATTCCCCGCCTCTGTTTCCCCATATCTAATTCCCCGCCTCTGATTCCCAAACTCTGATTCCCCGCCTCTGTTTCCCCACCTCTGATTCCCCGCCTCTGTTTCCCCATATCTGATTCCCCGCCTCTGATTCCCCGCCTCTGATTCCCCGCCTCTGTTTCCCCATATCTAATTCCCCGCTTCTGATTCCCAAACTCTGATTCCCCGCCTCTGTTTCCCCGCCTCTGATTCCCCGCCTCTGTTTCCCCATATCTGATTCCCCGCCTCTGATTCCCCAACTCTGATTCCCCACCTCTGATTACCCAGCTCTGATTCCCCGACTCTGAATCCCCGTGTCTGATACCCAGCCTCTGATACCCTGCCCCTGATTCCCAACCTCTGATTCCCCATATCTGATTCCCCGCCTCTCGTTCCGCGCCTCTGATTCCCTGCCTCTGATTCCCTATTTCTGATTCCCCGTCTCTGATTCCCCAACTCTGATTCGCCGCCTCTGATTCCCCAGCTCTGTTTCCCCGCTTCTGATTCCCCGCCTCTGTTTCCCCATATCTAATTCCCCGCCTGTGATTCCCAAACTCTGATTCCCTGCCTCTGATTCCCCAGATCTGATTCCCCGCCTCTGATTCCCCACATCTGATTCCCTGCCTCTGATTCCCCGACTCTGATTCCCCATCTCTGATTCCCCGCCTCTGAATCCCCGTGTCTGATACCCAGCTTATGATACCCCGCCCCTGATTCCCCACTTCTGATTCCCCATATCTGATACACCGCCTCTGTTTCTGCGCCTCTGATTCCCCGCCTCTGATTCCCCAACTCTGATTCCCCGCCTCTGTTTCCCATATCTGATTCCCCGCCTCTGATTCCCCAACTCTGATTCCCCGCCTCTGATTCCCCAGCTCTGATTCCCCAACTCTGATTCCCCGTGTTTGATTCCCTGCCTCTGATTCCCCACCTCTGATTCCCCATCTCTGATTCACCGCCTTTCATTCGCCACCTCTGATTCCCCATATCAGATTCCCCGCCTCTGTTTCCCCGCCTCTGATTCCCCGCCTCTGTTTCCCCATATCTGATTCCCCGCCTCTGATTCCCCAACTCTGATTCCCCGCCTCTGATTACCCAGCTCTGATTCCCCGCCTCTGATTTCCCGCTTCTGATTCCCTGCCTCTGATTCCCCGCCTCTGATTCCCATCTCTGATTCCACGACTCTGAATCCCCGTGTCTGATACCCAGCCTCCGATACCCCGCCCCTGATTCCCCACCTCTGATTCCCCATATCTGATTCCCCGCCTCTCTTTCCGCGCCTCTGATTCCCCACCTCTGATTCCCCATATCTGATTCCCCGACTCTGATTCCCCAACTCTGATTCCCCGCCTCTGATTCCCCAGCTCTGTTTCCCCACTTCTGATTCCCCATATCTGATACACCGCCTCTGTTTCTGCGCCTCTGATTCCCCGCCTCTGATTCCCCAACTCTGATTCCCCGCCTCTGTTTCCCATATCTGATTCCCCGCCTCTGATTCCCCAACTCTGATTCCCCGCCTCTGATTCCCCAGCTCTGATTCCCCAACTCTGATTCCCCGTGTTTGATTCCCTGCCTCTGATTCCCCACCTCTGATTCCCCATCTCTGATTCACCGCCTTTCATTCCCCGCCTCTGTTTCCCCATATCTGATTCCCCGCCTCTGATTCCCCAACTCTGATTCCCCGCCTCTGATTACCCAGCTCTGATTCCCCGCCTCTGATTCCCCGCTTCTGATTCCCTGCCTCTGATTCCCCGCCTCTGATTCCCATCTCTGATTCCCCGCCTCTGATTCCCCGCCTCTGATTCCCCAACTCTGGTTCCCCAACTCTGATTCCCCGCCTCTGATTCCCCGCCTCTGATTCCCCGCGTCTGATTCCCTGCCTCTGATTCCCCTCCTCTGATTCCCCGTATCTGATTCCCCGCGTCTGATTCCCTGCCTCTGATTCCCCACCTCTGATTCCCCATCTCTGATTCACCAATTCTGATTCCCCACCTCTGATTCCCCATATCTGATTCCCCGCCTCAGTTTCCCCGCCTCTGATTCACCCCTCTGATTGCCCATATCTGATTCCCCGCCTCTGATTCCCCAACTCTGATTCCCCGCCTCTGATTCCCTGCCTCTGATTCCCCATCTCTGATTCCGCACATCTGATTCCCTGCCTCTGATTCCCCACCTCTGATTCCCCATATCTGATTCCCCGCCTCTGTTTCCCCGTCTCTGATTCCCCGCCTCTGTTTCCCCATATCTAATTCCCCGCCTCTGATTCCCAAACTCTGATTCCCCGCCTCTGTTTCCCCACCTCTGATTCCCCGCCTCTGTTTCCCCATATCTGATTCCCCGCCTCTGATTCCCCGCCTCTGATTCCCCGCCTCTGTTTCCCCATATCTAATTCCCCGCTTCTGATTCCCAAACTCTGATTCCCCGCCTCTGTTTCCCCGCCTCTGATTCCCCGCCTCTGTTTCCCCATATCTGATTCCCCGCCTCTGATTCCCCAACTCTGATTCCCCACCTCTGATTACCCAGCTCTGATTCCCCGACTCTGAATCCCCGTGTCTGATACCCAGCCTCTGATACCCCGCCCCTGATTCCCCACCTCTGATTCCCCATATCTGATTCCCCGCCTCTCGTTCCGCGCCTCTGATTCCCTGCCACTGATTCCCTATTTCTGATTCCCCGTCTCTGATTCCCCAACTCTGATTCGCCGCCTCTGATTCCCCAGCTCTGTTTCCCCGCCTCTGATTCCCCGCCTCTGTTTCCCCATATCTAAATCCCCGCCTGTGATTCCCAAACTCTGATTCCCTGCCTCTGATTCCCCAGATCTGATTCCCCGCCTCTGATTCCCCACATCTGATTCCCTGCCTCTGATTCCCCGACTCTGATTCCCCATCTCTGATTCCCCGCCTCTGAATCCCCGTGTCTGATACCCAGCTTATGATACCCCGCCACTGATTCCCCACTTCTGATTCCCCATATCTGATACACCGCCTCTGTTTCTGCGCCTCTGATTCCCCGCCTCTGATTCCCCAACTCTGATTCCCCGCCTCTGTTTCCCATATCTGATTCCCCGCCTCTGATTCCCCAACTCTGATTCCCCGCCTCTGATTCCCCAGCTCTGATTCCCCAACTCTGATTCCCCGTGTTTGATTCCCTGCCTCTGATTCCCCACCTCTGATTCCCCATCTCTGATTCACCGCCTTTCATTCGCCACCTCTGATTCCCCATATCAGATTCCCCGCCTCTGTTTCCCCGCCTCTGATTCCCCGCCTCTGTTTCCCCATATCTGATTCCCCGCCTCTGATTCCCCAACTCTGATTCCCCGCCTCTGATTACCCAGCTCTGATTCCCCGCCTCTGATTCCCCGCTTCTGATTCCCTGCCTCTGATTCCCCGCCTCTGATTCCCATCTCTGATTCCACGACTCTGAATCCCCGTGTCTGATACCCAGCCTCCGATACCCCGCCCCTGATTCCCCACCTCTGATTCCCCATATATGATTCCCCGCCTCTCTTTCCTCGCCTCTGATTCCCCGCCTCTGATTCCCCATATCTGATTCCCCGACTCTGATTCCCCAACTCTGATTCCCCGCCTCTGATTCCCCAGCTCTGTTTCCCCGCCTCTGATTCCCCGCCTCTGTTTCCCCATATCTAATTCCCCGCCTCTGATTCCCAAACTCTGATTCCCCGCCTCTGATTCCCCAGCTCTGATTCCCCGCCTCTGATTCCCCACATCTGATTCCCTGCCTCTGATTCCCCGCCTCTGATTCCCTGCCTCTGATTGATACCCACCTCTGAATCCCCATATCTGATTCCCTGCCTCTGATTCCCTGCCTATGATTCCCCGCCTCTGATTCCCCGCCTCTGATTCCCAACCTCTGATTCCCCACCTCTGATTCCCTATATCTGATTCCCTGCATCTGTTTCCCCGCCTCTGATTCCCCGCCTCTGTTTCCCCATATCTGATTCCCGGACTCTGATTCCCCACCTCTGATTCCCCATCTCTGATTCCGCACATCCGATTCCCTGCCTCTGATTCCCGGCCTCTGATTCCCCGCGTCTGATTCCCTGCCTCTGATTCCCAACCTCTGATTCCCCACCTCTGATTCCCCATATCTGATTCCCCGCCTCTGTTTCCCCGCCTCTGATTCCCCGCCTTTGTTTCCCCATATCTGATTCCCCACCTCTGATTCCCCAACTCTGATTCCCCGCCTCTGATTCCCCAGCTCTGATTCCCCGCCTCTGATTCCCCGCGTCTGATTCCCTGCCCCTGATGCCCCGCCTCTGATTCCCCATCACTGATTCCCCGCCTCTGATTCCCCGTGTCTGATTCCCTGCCTTTGATTCCCCGCCTCTGATTCCCCGCGTCTGATTCCCTGCCTCTGATTCCCCGCCTCTGATTACCCATCTCTGATTCCCCACCTCTTAATCCCCGTGTCTGATACCCAGCCTCTGATACCCCGCCCCTGATTCCCCACCTCTTATTCCCCATATCTGATTCCCCGCCTCTCTTTCCACGCTTCTGATTCCCCGCCTCTGATTCCCCATATCTGATTCCCCGACTCTGATTCCCCAACTCTGATTCCCCGCCTCTGATTCCCCAGCTCTGTTTCCCCGCCTCTGATTCACCCCTCTGATTGCCCATATCTGATTCCCCGCCTCTGATTCCCCAACTCTGATTCCCCGCCTCTGATTCCCTGCCTCTGATTCCCCATCTCTGATTCCGCACATCTGATTCCCTGCCTCTGATTCCCCACCTCTGACTCCCCATATCTGATTCCCCGCCTCTGTTTCCCCGTCTGTGATTCCCCGCCTCTGTTTCCCCATATCTAATTCCCCGCCTCTGATTCCCAAACTCTGATTCCCCGCCTCTGTTTCCCCACCTCTGATTCCCCGCCTCTGTTTCCCCATATCTGATTCCCCGCCTCTGATTCCCCGCCTCTGATTCCCCGCCTCTGTTTCCCCATATCTAATTCCCCGCTTCTGATTCCCAAACTCTGATTCCCCGCCTCTGTTTCCCCGCCTCTGATTCCCCGCCTCTGTTTCCCCATATCTGATTCCCCGCCTCTGATTCCCCAACTCTGATTCCCCACCTCTGATTACCCAGCTCTGATTCCCCGACTCTGAATCCCCGTGTCTGATACCCAGCCTCTGATACCCCGCCCCTGATTCCCCACCTCTGATTCCCCATATCTGATTCCCCGCCTCTCGTTCCGCGCCTCTGATTCCCTGCCTCTGATTCCCTATTTCTGATTCCCCGTCTCTGATTCCCCAACTCTGATTCGCCGCCTCTGATTCCCCAGCTCTGTTTCCCCGCTTCTGATTCCCCGCCTCTGTTTCCCCATATCTAATTCCCCGCCTGTGATTCCCAAACTCTGATTCCCTGCCTCTGATTCCCCAGATCTGATTCCCCGCCTCTGATTCCCCACATCTGATTCCCTGCCTCTGATTCCCCGACTCTGATTCCCCATCTCTGATTCCCCGCCTCTGAATCCCCGTGTCTGATACCCAGCTTATGATACCCCGCCCCTGATTCCCCACTTCTGATTCCCCATATCTGATACACCGCCTCTGTTTCTGCGCCTCTGATTCCCCGCCTCTGATTCCCCAACTCTGATTCCCCGCCTCTGTTTCCCATATCTGATTCCCCGCCTCTGATTCCCCAACTCTGATTCCCCGCCTCTGATTCCCCAGCTCTGATTCCCCAACTCTGATTCCCCGTGTTTGATTCCCTGCCTCTGATTCCCCACCTCTGATTCCCCATCTCCGATTCACCGCCTTTCATTCGCCACCTCTGATTCCCCATATCAGATTCCCCGCCTCTGTTTCCCCGCCTCTGATTCCCCGCCTCTGTTTCCCCATATCTGATTCCCCGCCTCTGATTCCCCAACTCTGATTCCCCGCCTCTGATTACCCAGCTCTGATTCCCCGCCTCTGATTTCCCGCTTCTGATTCCCTGCCTCTGATTCCCCGCCTCTGATTCCCATCTCTGATTCCACGACTCTGAATCCCCGTGTCTGATACCCAGCCTCCGATACCCCGCCCCTGATTCCCCACCTCTGATTCCCCATATCTGATTCCCCGCCTCTCTTTCCGCGCCTCTGATTCCCCACCTCTGATTCCCCATATCTGATTCCCCGACTCTGATTCCCCAACTCTGATTCCCCGCCTCTGATTCCCCAGCTCTGTTTCCCCACTTCTGATTCCCCATATCTGATACACCGCCTCTGTTTCTGCGCCTCTGATTCCCCGCCTCTGATTCCCCAACTCTGATTCCCCGCCTCTGTTTCCCATATCTGATTCCCCGCCTCTGATTCCCCAACTCTGATTCCCCGCCTCTGATTCCCCAGCTCTGATTCCCCAACTCTGATTCCCCGTGTTTGATTCCCTGCCTCTGATTCCCCACCTCTGATTCCCCATCTCTGATTCACCGCCTTTCATTCCCCGCCTCTGTTTCCCCATATCTGATTCCCCGCCTCTGATTCCCCAACTCTGATTCCCCGCCTCTGATTACCCAGCTCTGATTCCCCGCCTCTGATTCCCCGCTTCTGATTCCCTGCCTCTGATTCCCCGCCTCTGATTCCCATCTCTGATTCCACGACTCTGAATCCCCGTGTCTGATACCCAGCCTCCGATACCCCGCCCCTGATTCCCCACCTCTGATTCCCCATATCTGATTCCCCGCCTCTCTTTCCGCGCCTCTGATTCCCCGCCTCTGATTCCCCATATCTGATTCCCCGACTCTGATTCCCCAACTCTGATTCCCCGCCTCTGATTCCCCAGCTCTGTTTCCCCGCCTCTGATTCCCCGCCTATGATTCCCCGCCTCTGATTCCCCGCCTCTGATTCCCAACCTCTGATTCCCCACCTCTGATTCCCTATATCTGATTCCCTGCATCTGTTTCCCCGCCTCTGATTCCCCGCCTCTGTTTCCCCATATCTGATTCCCGGACTCGGATTCCCCACCTCTGATTCCCCATCTCTGATTCCGCACATCCGATTCCCTGCCTCTCATTCCCGGCCTCTGATTCCCCGCGTCTGATTCCCTGCCTCTGATTCCCAACCTCTGATTCCCCACCTCTGATTCCCCATATCTGATTCCCCGCCTCTGTTTCCCCGCCTCTGATTCCCCGCCTTTGTTTCCCCATATCTGATTCCCCACCTCTGATTCCCCAACTCTGATTCCCCGCCTCTGATTCCCCAGCTCTGTTTCCCCGCCTCTGATTCACCCCTCTGATTGCCCATATCTGATTCCCCGCCTCTGATTCCCCAACTCTGATTCCCCGCCTCTGATTCCCTGCCTCTGATTCCCCATCTCTGATTCCGCACATCTGATTCCCTGCCTCTGATTCCCCACCTCTGATTCCCCATATCTGATTCCCCGCCTCTGTTTCCCCGTCTCTGATTCCCCGCCTCTGTTTCCCCATATCTAATTCCCCGCCTCTGATTCCCAAACTCTGATTCCCCGCCTCTGTTTCCCCACCTCTGATTCCCCGCCTCTGTTTCCCCATATCTGATTCCCCGCCTCTGATTCCCCGCCTCTGATTCCCCGCCTCTGTTTCCCCATATCTAATTCCCCGCTTCTGATTCCCAAACTCTGATTCCCCGCCTCTGTTTCCCCGCCTCTGATTCCCCGCCTCTGTTTCCCCATATCTGATTCCCCGCCTCTGATTCCCCAACTCTGATTCCCCACCTCTGATTACCCAGCTCTGATCCCCGACTCTGAATCCCCGTGTCTGATACCCAGCCTCTGATACCCCGCCCCTGATTCCCCACCTCTGATTCCCCATATCTGATTCCCCGCCTCTCGTTCCGCGCCTCTGATTCCCTGCCTCTGATTCCCTATTTCTGATTCCCCGTCTCTGATTCCCCAACTCTGATTCGCCGCCTCTGATTCCCCAGCTCTGTTTCCCCGCCTCTGATTCCCCGCCTCTGTTTCCCCATATCTAATTCCCCGCCTGTGATTCCCAAACTCTGATTCCCTGCCTCTGATTCCCCAGATCTGATTCCAGCTTCTGATTCCCCACATCTGATTCCCTGCCTCTGATTCCCCGACTCTGATTCCCCATCTCTGATTCCCCGCCTCTGAATCCCCGTGTCTGATACCCAGCTTATGATACCCAGCCCCTGATTCCCCACTTCTGATTCCCCATATCTGATACACCGCCTCTGTTTCTGCGCCTCTGATTCCCCGCCTCTGATTCCCCAACTCTGATTCCCCGCCTCTGTTTCCCATATCTGATTCCCCGCCTCTGATTCCCCAACTCTGATTCCCCGCCTCTGATTCCCCAGCTCTGATTCCCCAACTCTGATTCCCCGTGTTTGATTCCCTGCCTCTGATTCCCCACCTCTGATTCCCCATCTCTGATTCACCGCCTTTCATTCCCCGCCTCTGTTTCCCCATATCTGATTCCCCGCCTCTGATTCCCCAACTCTGATTCCCCGCCTCTGATTACCCAGCTCTGATTCCCCGCCTCTGATTCCCCGCTTCTGATTCCCTGCCTCAGATTCCCCGCCTCTGATTCCCATCTCTGATTCCACGACTCTGAATCCCCGTGTCTGATACCCAGCCTCCGATACCCCGCCACTGATTCCCCACTTCTGATTCCCCATATCTGATACACCGCCTCTGTTTCTGCGCCTCTGATTCCCCGCCTCTGATTCCCCAACTCTGATTCCCCGCCTCTGTTTCCCATATCTGATTCCCCGCCTCTGATTCCCCAACTCTGATTCCCCGCCTCTGATTCCCCAGCTCTGATTCCCCAACTCTGATTCCCCGTGTTTGATTCCCTGCCTCTGATTCCCAACCTCTGATTCCCCATCTCTGATTCACCGCCTTTCATTCGCCACCTCTGATTCCCCATATCAGATTCCCCGCCTCTGTTTCCCCGCCTCTGATTCCCCGCCTCTGTTTCCCCATATCTGATTCCCCGCCTCTGATTCCCCAACTCTGATTCCCCGCCTCTGATTACCCAGCTCTGATTCCCCGCCTCTGATTCCCCGCTTCTGATTCCCTGCCTCTGATTCCCCGCCTCTGATTCCCATCTCTGATTCCACGACTCTGAATCCCCGTGTCTGATACCCAGCCTCCGATACCCCGCCCCTGATTCCCCACCTCTGATTCCCCATATATGATTCCCCGCCTCTCTTTCCTCGCCTCTGATTCACCGCCTCTGATTCCCCATATCTGATTCCCCGACTCTGATTCCCCAACTCTGATTCCCCGCCTCTGATTCCCCAGCTCTGTTTCCCCGCCTCTGATTCCCCGCCTCTGTTTCCCCATATCTAATTCCCCGCCTCTGATTCCCAAACTCTGATTCCCCGCCTCTGATTCCCCAGCTCTGATTCCCCGCCTCTGATTCCCCACATCTGATTCCCTGCCTCTGATTCCCCGCCTCTGATTCCCTGACTCTGATTGATACCCACCTCTGAATCCCCATATCTGATTCCCTGCCTCTGATTCCCTGCCTATGATTCCCCGCCTCTGATTCCCCGCCTCTGATTCCCAACCTCTGATTCCCCACCTCTGATTCCCTATATCTGATTCCCTGCATCTGTTTCCCCGCCTCTGATTCCCCGCCTCTGTTTCCCCATATCTGATTCCCGGACTCTGATTCCCCACCTCTGATTCCCCATCTCTGATTCCGCACATCCGATTCCCTGCCTCTGATTCCCGGCCTCTGATTCCCCGCGTCTGATTCCCTGCCTCTGATTCCCAACCTCTGATTCCCCACCTCTGATTCCCCATATCTGATTCCCCGCCTCTGTTTCCCCGCCTCTGATTCCCCGCCTTTGTTTCCCCATATCTGATTCCCCACCTCTGATTCCCCAACTCTGATTCCCCGCCTCTGATTCCCCAGCTCTGATTCCCCGCCTCTGATTCCCCGCGTCTGATTCCCTGCCCCTGATGCCCCGCCTCTGATTCCCCATCACTGATTCCCCGCCTCTGATTCCCCGTGTCTGATTCCCTGCCTTTGATTCCCCGCCTCTGATTCCCCGCCTCTGATTCCCCAACTCTGATTCCCCGCCTCTGATTACCCAGCTCTGATTCCCCGCCTCTGATTCCCCGCGTCTGATTCCCTGCCTCTGATTCCCCGCCTCTGATTCCCCATCTCTGATTCCCCACCTCTTAATCCCCGTGTCTGATACCCAGCCTCTGATACCCCGCCCCTGATTCCCCACCTCTTATTCCCCATATCTGATTCCCCGCCTCTCTTTCCACGCTTCTGATTCCCCGCCTCTGATTCCCCATATCTGATTCCCCGACTCTGATTCCCCAACTCTGATTCCCCGCCTCTGATTCCCCAGCTCTGTTTCCCCGCCTCTGATTCACCCCTCTGATTGCCCATATCTGATTCCCCGCCTCTGATTCCACAACTCTGATTCCCCGCCTCTGATTCCCTGCCTCTGATTCCCCATCTCTGATTCCGCACATCTGATTCCCTGCCTCTGATTCCCCACCTCTGACTCCCCATATCTGATTCCCCGCCTCTGTTTCCCCGTCTGTGATTCCCCGCCTCTGTTTCCCCATATCTAATTCCCCGCCTCTGATTCCCAAACTCTGATTCCCCGCCTCTGTTTCCCCACCTCTGATTCCCCGCCTCTGTTTCCCCATATCTGATTCCCCGCCTCTGATTCCCCGCCTCTGATTCCCCGCCTCTGTTTCCCCATATCTAATTCCCCGCTTCTGATTCCCAAACTCTGATTCCCCGCCTCTGTTTCCCCGCCTCTGATTCCCCGCCTCTGTTTCCCCATATCTGATTCCCCGCCTCTGATTCCCCAACTCTGATTCCCCACCTCTGATTACCCAGCTCTGATTCCCCGACTCTGAATCCCCGTGTCTGATACCCAGCCTCTGATACCCCGCCCCTGATTCCCCACCTCTGATTCCCCATATCTGATTCCCCGCCTCTCGTTCCGCGCCTCTGATTCCCTGCCTCTGATTCCCTATTTCTGATTCCCCGTCTCTGATTCCCCAACTCTGATTCGCCGCCTCTGATTCCCCAGCTCTGTTTCCCCGCCTCTGATTCCCCGCCTCTGTTTCCCCATATCTAATTCCCCGCCTGTGATTCCCAAACTCTGATTCCCTGCCTCTGATTCCCCAGATCTGATTCCCCGCCTCTGATTCCCCACATCTGATTCCCTGCCTCTGATTCCCCGACTCTGATTCCCCATCTCTGATTCCCCGCCTCTGAATCCCCGTGTCTGATACCCAGCTTATGATACCCCGCCCCTGATTCCCCACTTCTGATTCCCCACCTCTGATTCCCCATCTCTGATTCACCGCCTTTCATTCCCCGCCTCTGTTTCCCCATATCTGATTCCCCGCCTCTGATTCCCCAACTCTGATTCCCCGCCTCTGATTACCCAGCTCTGATTCCCCGCCTCTGATTCCCCGCTTCTGATTCCCTGCCTCAGATTCCCCGCCTCTGATTCCCATCTCTGATTCCACGACTCTGAATCCCCGTGTCTGATACCCAGCCTCCGATACCCCGCCACTGATTCCCCACTTCTGATTCCCCATATCTGATACACCGCCTCTGTTTCTGCGCCTCTGATTCCCCGCCTCTGATTCCCCAACTCTGATTCCCCGCCTCTGTTTCCCATATCTGATTCCCCGCCTCTGATTCCCCAACTCTGATTCCCCGCCTCTGATTCCCCAGCTCTGATTCCCCAACTCTGATTCCCCGTGTTTGATTCCCTGCCTCTGATTCCCAACCTCTGATTCCCCATCTCTGATTCACCGCCTTTCATTCGCCACCTCTGATTCCCCATATCAGATTCCCCGCCTCTGTTTCCCCGCCTCTGATTCCCCGCCTCTGTTTCCCCATATCTGATTCCCCGCCTCTGATTCCCCAACTCTGATTCCCCGCCTCTGATTACCCAGCTCTGATTCCCCGCCTCTGATTCCCCGCTTCTGATTCCCTGCCTCTGATTCCCCGCCTCTGATTCCCATCTCTGATTCCACGACTCTGAATCCCCGTGTCTGATACCCAGCCTCCGATACCCCGCCCCTGATTCCCCACCTCTGATTCCCCATATATGATTCCCCGCCTCTCTTTCCTCGCCTCTGATTCACCGCCTCTGATTCCCCATATCTGATTCCCCGACTCTGATTCCCCAACTCTGATTCCCCGCCTCTGATTCCCCAGCTCTGTTTCCCCGCCTCTGATTCCCCGCCTCTGTTTCCCCATATCTAATTCCCCGCCTCTGATTCCCAAACTCTGATTCCCCGCCTCTGATTCCCCAGCTCTGATTCCCCGCCTCTGATTCCCCACATCTGATTCCCTGCCTCTGATTCCCCGCCTCTGATTCCCTGACTCTGATTGATACCCACCTCTGAATCCCCATATCTGATTCCCTGCCTCTGATTCCCTGCCTATGATTCCCCGCCTCTGATTCCCCACCTCTGATTCCCAACCTCTGATTCCCCACCTCTGATTCCCTATATCTGATTCCCTGCATCTGTTTCCCCGCCTCTGATTCCCCGCCTCTGTTTCCCCATATCTGATTCCCGGACTCTGATTCCCCACCTCTGATTCCCCATCTCTGATTCCGCACATCCGATTCCCTGCCTCTGATTCCCGGCCTCTGATTCCCCGCGTCTGATTCCCTGCCTCTGATTCCCAACCTCTGATTCCCCACCTCTGATTCCCCATATCTGATTCCCCGCCTCTGTTTCCCCGCCTCTGATTCCCCGCCTTTGTTTCCCCATATCTGATTCCCCACCTCTGATTCCCCAACTCTGATTCCCCGCCTCTGATTCCCCAGCTCTGATTCCCCGCCTCTGATTCCCCGCGTCTGATTCCCTGCCCCTGATGCCCCGCCTCTGATTCCCCATCACTGATTCCCCGCCTCTGATTCCCCGTGTCTGATTCCCTGCCTTTGATTCCCCGCCTCTGATTCCCCGCCTCTGATTCCCCAACTCTGATTCCCCGCCTCTGATTACCCAGCTCTGATTCCCCGCCTCTGATTCCCCGCGTCTGATTCCCTGCCTCTGATTCCCCGCCTCTGATTCCCCATCTCTGATTCCCCACCTCTTAATCCCCGTGTCTGATACCCAGCCTCTGATACCCCGCCCCTGATTCCCCACCTCTTATTCCCCATATCTGATTCCCCGCCTCTCTTTCCACGCTTCTGATTCCCCGCCTCTGATTCCCCATATCTGATTCCCCGACTCTGATTCCCCAACTCTGATTCCCCGCCTCTGATTCCCCAGCTCTGTTTCCCCGCCTCTGATTCACCCCTCTGATTGCCCATATCTGATTCCCCGCCTCTGATTCCACAACTCTGATTCCCCGCCTCTGATTCCCTGCCTCTGATTCCCCATCTCTGATTCCGCACATCTGATTCCCTGCCTCTGATTCCCCACCTCTGACTCCCCATATCTGATTCCCCGCCTCTGTTTCCCCGTCTGTGATTCCCCGCCTCTGTTTCCCCATATCTAATTCCCCGCCTCTGATTCCCAAACTCTGATTCCCCGCCTCTGTTTCCCCACCTCTGATTCCCCGCCTCTGTTTCCCCATATCTGATTCCCCGCCTCTGATTCCCCGCCTCTGATTCCCCGCCTCTGTTTCCCCATATCTAATTCCCCGCTTCTGATTCCCAAACTCTGATTCCCCGCCTCTGTTTCCCCGCCTCTGATTCCCCGCCTCTGTTTCCCCATATCTGATTCCCCGCCTCTGATTCCCCAACTCTGATTCCCCACCTCTGATTACCCAGCTCTGATTCCCCGACTCTGAATCCCCGTGTCTGATACCCAGCCTCTGATACCCCGCCCCTGATTCCCCACCTCTGATTCCCCATATCTGATTCCCCGCCTCTCGTTCCGCGCCTCTGATTCCCTGCCTCTGATTCCCTATTTCTGATTCCCCGTCTCTGATTCCCCAACTCTGATTCGCCGCCTCTGATTCCCCAGCTCTGTTTCCCCGCCTCTGATTCCCCGCCTCTGTTTCCCCATATCTAATTCCCCGCCTGTGATTCCCAAACTCTGATTCCCTGCCTCTGATTCCCCAGATCTGATTCCCCGCCTCTGATTCCCCACATCTGATTCCCTGCCTCTGATTCCCCGACTCTGATTCCCCATCTCTGATTCCCCGCCTCTGAATCCCCGTGTCTGATACCCAGCTTATGATACCCCGCCCCTGATTCCCCACTTCTGATTCCCCATATCTGATACACCGCCTCTGTTTCTGCGCCTCTGATTCCCCACCTCTGATTCCCCAACTCTGATTCCCCGCCTCTGTTTCCCATATCTGATTCCCCGCCTCTGATTCCCCAACTCTGATTCCCCGCCTCTGATTCCCCAGCTCTGATTCCCCAACTCTGATTCCCCGTGTTTGATTCCCTGCCTCTGATTCCCAACCTCTGATTCCCCATCTCTGATTCACCGCCTTTCATTCGCCACCTCTGATTCCCCATATCAGATTCCCCGCCTCTGTTTCCCCGCCTCTGATTCCCCGCCTCTGTTTCCCCATATCTGATTCCCCGCCTCTGATTCCCCAACTCTGATTCCCCGCCTCTGATTACCCAGCTCTGATTCCCCGCCTCTGATTCCCCGCTTCTGATTCCCTGCCTCAGATTCCCCGCCTCTGATTCCCATCTCTGATTCCACGACTCTGAATCCCCGTGTCTGATACCCAGCCTCCGATACCCCGCCACTGATTCCCCACTTCTGATTCCCCATATCTGATACACCGCCTCTGTTTCTGCGCCTCTGATTCCCCGCCTCTGATTCCCCAACTCTGATTCCCCGCCTCTGTTTCCCATATCTGATTCCCCGCCTCTGATTCCCCAACTCTGATTCCCCGCCTCTGATTCCCCAGCTCTGATTCCCCAACTCTGATTCCCCGTGTTTGATTCCCTGCCTCTGATTCCCCACCTCTGATTCCCCATCTCTGATTCACCGCCTTTCATTCGCCACCTCTGATTCCCCATATCAGATTCCCCGCCTCTGTTTCCCCGCCTCTGATTCCCCGCCTCTGTTTCCCCATATCTGATTCCCCGCCTCTGATTCCCCAACTCTGATTCCCCGCCTCTGATTACCCAGCTCTGATTCCCCGCCTCTGATTTCCCGCTTCTGATTCCCTGCCTCTGATTCCCCGCCTCTGATTCCCATCTCTGATTCCACGACTCTGAATCCCCGTGTCTGATACCCAGCCTCCGATACCCCGCCCCTGATTCCCCACCTCTGATTCCCCATATCTGATTCCCCGCCTCTCTTTCCGCGCCTCTGATTCCCCACCTCTGATTCCCCATATCTGATTCCCCGACTCTGATTCCCCAACTCTGATTCCCCGCCTCTGATTCCCCAGCTCTGTTTCCCCACTTCTGATTCCCCATATCTGATACACCGCCTCTGTTTCTGCGCCTCTGATTCCCCGCCTCTGATTCCCCAACTCTGATTCCCCGCCTCTGTTTCCCATATCTGATTCCCCGCCTCTGATTCCCCAACTCTGATTCCCCGCCTCTGATTCCCCAGCTCTGATTCCCCAACTCTGATTCCCCGTGTTTGATTCCCTGCCTCTGATTCCCCACCTCTGATTCCCCATCTCTGATTCACCGCCTTTCATTCCCCGCCTCTGTTTCCCCATATCTGATTCCCCGCCTCTGATTCCCCAACTCTGATTCCCCGCCTCTGATTACCCAGCTCTGATTCCCCGCCTCTGATTCCCCGCTTCTGATTCCCTGCCTCTGATTCCCCGCCTCTGATTCCCATCTCTGATTCCACGACTCTGAATCCCCGTGTCTGATACCCAGCCTCCGATACCCCGCCCCTGATTCCCCACCTCTGATTCCCCATATCTGATTCCCCGCCTCTCTTTCCGCGCCTCTGATTCCCCGCCTCTGATTCCCCATATCTGATTCCCCGACTCTGATTCCCCAACTCTGATTCCCCGCCCCTGATTCCCCAGCTCTGTTTCCCCGCCTCTGATTCCCCGCCTATGATTCCCCGCCTCTGATTCCCCGCCTCTGATTCCCAACCTCTGATTCCCCACCTCTGATTCCCTATATCTGATTCCCTGCATCTGTTTCCCCGCCTCTGATTCCCCGCCTCTGTTTCCCCATATCTGATTCCCGGACTCGGATTCCCCACCTCTGATTCCCCATCTCTGATTCCGCACATCCGATTCCCTGCCTCTCATTCCCGGCCTCTGATTCCCCGCATCTGATTCCCTGCCTCTGATTCCCAACCTCTGATTCCCCACCTCTGATTCCCCATATCTGATTCCCCGCCTCTGTTTCCCCGCCTCTGATTCCCCGCCTTTGTTTCCCCATATCTGATTCCCCACCTCTGATTCCCCATCTCTGATTCCCCGCCTCTGATTCCCCAGCTCTGTTTCCCCGCCTCTGATTCACCCCTCTGATTGCCCATATCTGATTCCCCGCCTCTGATTCCCCAACTCTGATTCCCCGCCTCTGATTCCCTGCCTCTGATTCCCCATCTCTGATTCCGCACATCTGATTCCCTGCCTCTGATTCCCCACCTCTGATTCCCCATATCTGATTCCCCGCCTCTGTTTCCCCGTCTCTGATTCCCCGCCTCTGTTTCCCCATATCTAATTCCCCGCCTCTGATTCCCAAACTCTGATTCCCCGCCTCTGTTTCCCCACCTCTGATTCCCCGCCTCTGTTTCCCCATATCTGATTCCCCGCCTCTGATTCCCCGCCTCTGATTCCCCGCCTCTGTTTCCCCATATCTAATTCCCCGCTTCTGATTCCCAAACTCTGATTCACCGCCTCTGTTTCCCCGCCTCTGATTCCCCGCCTCTGTTTCCCCATATCTGATTCCCCGCCTCTGATTCCCCAACTCTGATTCCCCACCTCTGATTACCCAGCTCTGATTCCCCGACTCTGAATCCCCGTGTCTGATACCCAGCCTCTGATACCCCGCCCCTGATTCCCCACCTCTGATTCCCCATATCTGATTCCCCGCCTCTCGTTCCGCGCCTCTGATTCCCTGCCTCTGATTCCCTATTTCTGATTCCCCGTCTCTGATTCCCCAACTCTGATTCGCCGCCTCTGATTCCCCAGCTCTGTTTCCCCGCCTCTGATTCCCCGCCTCTGTTTCCCCATATCTAATTCCCCGCCTGTGATTCCCAAACTCTGATTCCCTGCCTCTGATTCCCCAGATCTGATTCCAGCTTCTGATTCCCCACATCTGATTCCCTGCCTCTGATTCCCCGACTCTGATTCCCCATCTCTGATTCCCCGCCTCTGAATCCCCGTGTCTGATACCCAGCTTATGATACCCAGCCCCTGATTCCCCACTTCTGATTCCCCATATCTGATACACCGCCTCTGTTTCTGCGCCTCTGATTCCCCGCCTCTGATTCCCCAACTCTGATTCCCCGCCTCTGTTTCCCATATCTGATTCCCCGCCTCTGATTCCCCAACTCTGATTCCCCGCCTCTGATTCCCCAGCTCTGATTCCCCAACTCTGATTCCCCGTGTTTGATTCCCTGCCTCTGATTCCCCACCTCTGATTCCCCATCTCTGATTCACCGCCTTTCATTCCCCGCCTCTGTTTCCCCATATCTGATTCCCCGCCTCTGATTCCCCAACTCTGATTCCCCGCCTCTGATTACCCAGCTCTGATTCCCCGCCTCTGATTCCCCGCTTCTGATTCCCTGCCTCAGATTCCCCGCCTCTGATTCCCATCTCTGATTCCACGACTCTGAATCCCCGTGTCTGATACCCAGCCTCCGATACCCCGCCCCTGATTCCCCACCTCTGATTCCCCATATCTGATTCCCCGCCTCTCTTTCCGCGCCTCTGATTCCCCGCCTCTGATTCCCCATATCTGATTCCCCGACTCTGATTCCCTAACTCTGATTCCCCGCCTCTGATTCCCCAGCTCTGTTTCCCCGCCTCTGATTCCCCGCCTCTGCTTCCCGATATCTAATTCCCCGCCTCTGATTCCCAAACTCTGACTCCCCGCCTCTGATTCCCCAGCTCTGATTCCCCGCCTCTGATTCCCCACATCTGATTCCCCGCCTCTGTTTCCCCATATCTGATTCCCTGACTCTGATTCCCCACCTCTGATTCCCCATCTCTGATTCCGCACATCCGATTCCCTGCCTCTGATTCCCGGCCTCTCATTCCCCGCATCTGATTCCCTGCCTCTGATTCCCAACCTCTGATTCCCCACCTCTGATTCCCCATATCTGATTCCCCGCCTCTGTTTCCCCGCCTCTGATTCCCCGCCTTTGTTTCCCCATATCTGATTCCCCACCTCTGATTCCCCAACTCTGAATCCCCGCCTCTGATTCCCCAGCTCTGATTCCCCGCCTCTGATTCCCCGCTTCTGATTCCCTGCCTCTGATGCCCCGCCTCTGATTCCCCATCTCTGATTCCGCACATCCGATTCCCTGCCTCTGATTCCCGGCCTCTGATTCCCCGCGTCTGATTCCCTGCCTCTGATTCCCAACCTCTGATTCCCCACCTCTGATTCCCCATATCTGATTCCCCGCCTCTGTTTCCCCGCCTCTGATTCCCCGCCTTTGTTTCCCCATATCTGATTCCCCACCTCTGATTCCCCAACTCTGATTCCCCGCCTCTGATTCCCCAGCTCTGATTCCCCGCCTCTGATTCCCCGCGTCTGATTCCCTGCCCCTGATGCCCCGCCTCTGATTCCCCATCACTGATTCCCCGCCTCTGATTCCCCGTGTCTGATTCCCTGCCTTTGATTCCCCGCCTCTGATTCCCCGCCTCTGATTCCCCAACTCTGATTCCCCGCCTCTGATTACCCAGCTCTGATTCCCCGCCTCTGATTCCCCGCGTCTGATTCCCTGCCTCTGATTCCCCGCCTCTGATTCCCCATCTCTGATTCCCCACCTCTTAATCCCCGTGTCTGATACCCAGCCTCTGATACCCCGCCCCTGATTCCCCACCTCTTATTCCCCATATCTGATTCCCCGCCTCTCTTTCCACGCTTCTGATTCCCCGCCTCTGATTCCCCATATCTGATTCCCCGACTCTGATTCCCCAACTCTGATTCCCCGCCTCTGATTCCCCAGCTCTGTTTCCCCGCCTCTGATTCACCCCTCTGATTGCCCATATCTGATTCCCCGCCTCTGATTCCACAACTCTGATTCCCCGCCTCTGATTCCCTGCCTCTGATTCCCCATCTCTGATTCCGCACATCTGATTCCCTGCCTCTGATTCCCCACCTCTGACTCCCCATATCTGATTCCCCGCCTCTGTTTCCCCGTCTGTGATTCCCCGCCTCTGTTTCCCCATATCTAATTCCCCGCCTCTGATTCCCAAACTCTGATTCCCCGCCTCTGTTTCCCCACCTCTGATTCCCCGCCTCTGTTTCCCCATATCTGATTCCCCGCCTCTGATTCCCCGCCTCTGATTCCCCGCCTCTGTTTCCCCATATCTAATTCCCCGCTTCTGATTCCCAAACTCTGATTCCCCGCCTCTGTTTCCCCGCCTCTGATTCCCCGCCTCTGTTTCCCCATATCTGATTCCCCGCCTCTGATTCCCCAACTCTGATTCCCCACCTCTGATTACCCAGCTCTGATTCCCCGACTCTGAATCCCCGTGTCTGATACCCAGCCTCTGATACCCCGCCCCTGATTCCCCACCTCTGATTCCCCATATCTGATTCCCCGCCTCTCGTTCCGCGCCTCTGATTCCCTGCCTCTGATTCCCTATTTCTGATTCCCCGTCTCTGATTCCCCAACTCTGATTCGCCGCCTCTGATTCCCCAGCTCTGTTTCCCCGCCTCTGATTCCCCGCCTCTGTTTCCCCATATCTAATTCCCCGCCTGTGATTCCCAAACTCTGATTCCCTGCCTCTGATTCCCCAGATCTGATTCCCCGCCTCTGATTCCCCACATCTGATTCCCTGCCTCTGATTCCCCGACTCTGATTCCCCATCTCTGATTCCCCGCCTCTGAATCCCCGTGTCTGATACCCAGCTTATGATACCCCGCCCCTGATTCCCCACTTCTGATTCCCCACCTCTGATTCCCCATCTCTGATTCACCGCCTTTCATTCCCCGCCTCTGTTTCCCCATATCTGATTCCCCGCCTCTGATTCCCCAACTCTGATTCCCCGCCTCTGATTACCCAGCTCTGATTCCCCGCCTCTGATTCCCCGCTTCTGATTCCCTGCCTCAGATTCCCCGCCTCTGATTCCCATCTCTGATTCCACGACTCTGAATCCCCGTGTCTGATACCCAGCCTCCGATACCCCGCCACTGATTCCCCACTTCTGATTCCCCATATCTGATACACCGCCTCTGTTTCTGCGCCTCTGATTCCCCGCCTCTGATTCCCCAACTCTGATTCCCCGCCTCTGTTTCCCATATCTGATTCCCCGCCTCTGATTCCCCAACTCTGATTCCCCGCCTCTGATTCCCCAGCTCTGATTCCCCAACTCTGATTCCCCGTGTTTGATTCCCTGCCTCTGATTCCCAACCTCTGATTCCCCATCTCTGATTCACCGCCTTTCATTCGCCACCTCTGATTCCCCATATCAGATTCCCCGCCTCTGTTTCCCCGCCTCTGATTCCCCGCCTCTGTTTCCCCATATCTGATTCCCCGCCTCTGATTCCCCAACTCTGATTCCCCGCCTCTGATTACCCAGCTCTGATTCCCCGCCTCTGATTCCCCGCTTCTGATTCCCTGCCTCTGATTCCCCGCCTCTGATTCCCATCTCTGATTCCACGACTCTGAATCCCCGTGTCTGATACCCAGCCTCCGATACCCCGCCCCTGATTCCCCACCTCTGATTCCCCATATATGATTCCCCGCCTCTCTTTCCTCGCCTCTGATTCACCGCCTCTGATTCCCCATATCTGATTCCCCGACTCTGATTCCCCAACTCTGATTCCCCGCCTCTGATTCCCCAGCTCTGTTTCCCCGCCTCTGATTCCCCGCCTCTGTTTCCCCATATCTAATTCCCCGCCTCTGATTCCCAAACTCTGATTCCCCGCCTCTGATTCCCCAGCTCTGATTCCCCGCCTCTGATTCCCCACATCTGATTCCCTGCCTCTGATTCCCCGCCTCTGATTCCCTGACTCTGATTGATACCCACCTCTGAATCCCCATATCTGATTCCCTGCCTCTGATTCCCTGCCTATGATTCCCCGCCTCTGATTCCCCGCCTCTGATTCCCAACCTCTGATTCCCCACCTCTGATTCCCTATATCTGATTCCCTGCATCTGTTTCCCCGCCTCTGATTCCCCGCCTCTGTTTCCCCATATCTGATTCCCGGACTCTGATTCCCCACCTCTGATTCCCCATCTCTGATTCCGCACATCCGATTCCCTGCCTCTGATTCCCGGCCTCTGATTCCCCGCGTCTGATTCCCTGCCTCTGATTCCCAACCTCTGATTCCCCACCTCTGATTCCCCATATCTGATTCCCCGCCTCTGTTTCCCCGCCTCTGATTCCCCGCCTTTGTTTCCCCATATCTGATTCCCCACCTCTGATTCCCCAACTCTGATTCCCCGCCTCTGATTCCCCAGCTCTGATTCCCCGCCTCTGATTCCCCGCGTCTGATTCCCTGCCCCTGATGCCCCGCCTCTGATTCCCCATCACTGATTCCCCGCCTCTGATTCCCCGTGTCTGATTCCCTGCCTTTGATTCCCCGCCTCTGATTCCCCGCCTCTGATTCCCCAACTCTGATTCCCCGCCTCTGATTACCCAGCTCTGATTCCCCGCCTCTGATTCCCCGCGTCTGATTCCCTGCCTCTGATTCCCCGCCTCTGATTCCCCATCTCTGATTCCCCACCTCTTAATCCCCGTGTCTGATACCCAGCCTCTGATACCCCGCCCCTGATTCCCCACCTCTTATTCCCCATATCTGATTCCCCGCCTCTCTTTCCACGCTTCTGATTCCCCGCCTCTGATTCCCCATATCTGATTCCCCGACTCTGATTCCCCAACTCTGATTCCCCGCCTCTGATTCCCCAGCTCTGTTTCCCCGCCTCTGATTCACCCCTCTGATTGCCCATATCTGATTCCCCGCCTCTGATTCCACAACTCTGATTCCCCGCCTCTGATTCCCTGCCTCTGATTCCCCATCTCTGATTCCGCACATCTGATTCCCTGCCTCTGATTCCCCACCTCTGACTCCCCATATCTGATTCCCCGCCTCTGTTTCCCCGTCTGTGATTCCCCGCCTCTGTTTCCCCATATCTAATTCCCCGCCTCTGATTCCCAAACTCTGATTCCCCGCCTCTGTTTCCCCACCTCTGATTCCCCGCCTCTGTTTCCCCATATCTGATTCCCCGCCTCTGATTCCCCGCCTCTGATTCCCCGCCTCTGTTTCCCCATATCTAATTCCCCGCTTCTGATTCCCAAACTCTGATTCCCCGCCTCTGTTTCCCCGCCTCTGATTCCCCGCCTCTGTTTCCCCATATCTGATTCCCCGCCTCTGATTCCCCAACTCTGATTCCCCACCTCTGATTACCCAGCTCTGATTCCCCGACTCTGAATCCCCGTGTCTGATACCCAGCCTCTGATACCCCGCCCCTGATTCCCCACCTCTGATTCCCCATATCTGATTCCCCGCCTCTCGTTCCGCGCCTCTGATTCCCTGCCTCTGATTCCCTATTTCTGATTCCCCGTCTCTGATTCCCCAAATCTGATTCGCCGCCTCTGATTCCCCAGCTCTGTTTCCCCGCCTCTGATTCCCCGCCTCTGTTTCCCCATATCTAATTCCCCGCCTGTGATTCCCAAACTCTGATTCCCTGCCTCTGATTCCCCAGATCTGATTCCCCGCCTCTGATTCCCCACATCTGATTCCCTGCCTCTGATTCCCCGACTCTGATTCCCCATCTCTGATTCCCCGCCTCTGAATCCCCGTGTCTGATACCCAGCTTATGATACCCCGCCCCTGATTCCCCACTTCTGATTCCCCATATCTGATACACCGCCTCTGTTTCTGCGCCTCTGATTCCCCGCCTCTGATTCCCCAACTCTGATTCCCCGCCTCTGTTTCCCATATCTGATTCCCCGCCTCTGATTCCCCAACTCTGATTCCCCGCCTCTGATTCCCCAGCTCTGATTCCCCAACTCTGATTCCCCGTGTTTGATTCCCTGCCTCTGATTCCCCACCTCTGATTCCCCATCTCTGATTCACCGCCTTTCATTCGCCACCTCTGATTCCCCATATCAGATTCCCCGCCTCTGTTTCCCCGCCTCTGATTCCCCGCCTCTGTTTCCCCATATCTGATTCCCCGCCTCTGATTCCCCAACTCTGATTCCCCGCCTCTGATTACCCAGCTCTGATTCCCCGCCTCTGATTTCCCGCTTCTGATTCCCTGCCTCTGATTCCCCGCCTCTGATTCCCATCTCTGATTCCACGACTCTGAATCCCCGTGTCTGATACCCAGCCTCCGATACCCCGCCCCTGATTCCCCACCTCTGATTCCCCATATCTGATTCCCCGCCTCTCTTTCCGCGCCTCTGATTCCCCACCTCTGATTCCCCATATCTGATTCCCCGACTCTGATTCCCCAACTCTGATTCCCCGCCTCTGATTCCCCAGCTCTGTTTCCCCACTTCTGATTCCCCATATCTGATACACCGCCTCTGTTTCTGCGCCTCTGATTCCCCGCCTCTGATTCCCCAACTCTGATTCCCCGCCTCTGTTTCCCATATCTGATTCCCCGCCTCTGATTCCCCAACTCTGATTCCCCGCCTCTGATTCCCCAGCTCTGATTCCCCAACTCTGATTCCCCGTGTTTGATTCCCTGCCTCTGATTCCCCACCTCTGATTCCCCATCTCTGATTCACCGCCTTTCATTCCCCGCCTCTGTTTCCCCATATCTGATTCCCCGCCTCTGATTCCCCAACTCTGATTCCCCGCCTCTGATTACCCAGCTCTGATTCCCCGCCTCTGATTCCCCGCTTCTGATTCCCTGCCTCTGATTCCCCGCCTCTGATTCCCATCTCTGATTCCACGACTCTGAATCCCCGTGTCTGATACCCAGCCTCCGATACCCCGCCCCTGATTCCCCACCTCTGATTCCCCATATCTGATTCCCCGCCTCTCTTTCCGCGCCTCTGATTCCCCGCCTCTGATTCCCCATATCTGATTCCCCGACTCTGATTCCCCAACTCTGATTCCCCGCCTCTGATTCCCCAGCTCTGTTTCCCCGCCTCTGATTCCCCGCCTATGATTCCCCGCCTCTGATTCCCCGCCTCTGATTCCCAACCTCTGATTCCCCACCTCTGATTCCCTATATCTGATTCCCTGCATCTGTTTCCCCGCCTCTGATTCCCCGCCTCTGTTTCCCCATATCTGATTCCCGGACTCGGATTCCCCACCTCTGATTCCCCATCTCTGATTCCGCACATCCGATTCCCTGCCTCTCATTCCCGGCCTCTGATTCCCCGCGTCTGATTCCCTGCCTCTGATTCCCAACCTCTGATTCCCCACCTCTGATTCCCCATATCTGATTCCCCGCCTCTGTTTCCCCGCCTCTGATTCCCCGCCTTTGTTTCCCCATATCTGATTCCCCACCTCTGATTCCCCATCTCTGATTCCCCGCCTCTGATTCCCCAGCTCTGTTTCCCCGCCTCTGATTCACCCCTCTGATTGCCCATATCTGATTCCCCGCCTCTGATTCCCCAACTCTGATTCCCCGCCTCTGATTCCCTGCCTCTGATTCCCCATCTCTGATTCCGCACATCTGATTCCCTGCCTCTGATTCCCCACCTCTGATTCCCCATATCTGATTCCCCGCCTCTGTTTCCCCGTCTCTGATTCCCCGCCTCTGTTTCCCCATATCTAATTCCCCGCCTCTGATTCCCAAACTCTGATTCCCCGCCTCTGTTTCCCCACCTCTGATTCCCCGCCTCTGTTTCCCCATATCTGATTCCCCGCCTCTGATTCCCCGCCTCTGATTCCCCGCCTCTGTTTCCCCATATCTAATTCCCCGCTTCTGATTCCCAAACTCTGATTCACCGCCTCTGTTTCCCCGCCTCTGATTCCCCGCCTCTGTTTCCCCATATCTGATTCCCCGCCTCTGATTCCCCAACTCTGATTCCCCACCTCTGATTACCCAGCTCTGATTCCCCGACTCTGAATCCCCGTGTCTGATACCCAGCCTCTGATACCCCGCCCCTGATTCCCCACCTCTGATTCCCCATATCTGATTCCCCGCCTCTCGTTCCGCGCCTCTGATTCCCTGCCTCTGATTCCCTATTTCTGATTCCCCGTCTCTGATTCCCCAACTCTGATTCGCCGCCTCTGATTCCCCAGCTCTGTTTCCCCGCCTCTGATTCCCCGCCTCTGTTTCCCCATATCTAATTCCCCGCCTGTGATTCCCAAACTCTGATTCCCTGCCTCTGATTCCCCAGATCTGATTCCAGCTTCTGATTCCCCACATCTGATTCCCTGCCTCTGATTCCCCGACTCTGATTCCCCATCTCTGATTCCCCGCCTCTGAATCCCCGTGTCTGATACCCAGCTTATGATACCCAGCCCCTGATTCCCCACTTCTGATTCCCCATATCTGATACACCGCCTCTGTTTCTGCGCCTCTGATTCCCCGCCTCTGATTCCCCAACTCTGATTCCCCGCCTCTGTTTCCCATATCTGATTCCCCGCCTCTGATTCCCCAACTCTGATTCCCCGCCTCTGATTCCCCAGCTCTGATTCCCCAACTCTGATTCCCCGTGTTTGATTCCCTGCCTCTGATTCCCCACCTCTGATTCCCCATCTCTGATTCACCGCCTTTCATTCCCCGCCTCTGTTTCCCCATATCTGATTCCCCGCCTCTGATTCCCCAACTCTGATTCCCCGCCTCTGATTACCCAGCTCTGATTCCCCGCCTCTGATTCCCCGCTTCTGATTCCCTGCCTCAGATTCCCCGCCTCTGATTCCCATCTCTGATTCCACGACTCTGAATCCCCGTGTCTGATACCCAGCCTCCGATACCCCGCCCCTGATTCCCCACCTCTGATTCCCCATATCTGATTCCCCGCCTCTCTTTCCGCGCCTCTGATTCCCCGCCTCTGATTCCCCATATCTGATTCCCCGACTCTGATTCCCTAACTCTGATTCCCCGCCTCTGATTCCCCAGCTCTGTTTCCCCGCCTCTGATTCCCCGCCTCTGCTTCCCGATATCTAATTCCCCGCCTCTGATTCCCAAACTCTGACTCCCCGCCTCTGATTCCCCAGCTCTGATTCCCCGCCTCTGATTCCCCACATCTGATTCCCCGCCTCTGTTTCCCCATATCTGATTCCCGGACTCTGATTCCCCACCTCTGATTCCCCATCTCTGATTCCGCACATCCGATTCCCTGCCTCTGATTCCCGGCCTCTGATTCCCCGCATCTGATTCCCTGCCTCTGATTCCCAACCTCTGATTCCCCACCTCTGATTCCCCATATCTGATTCCCCGCCTCTGTTTCCCCGCCTCTGATTCCCCGCCTTTGTTTCCCCATATCTGATTCCCCACCTCTGATTCCCCAACTCTGAATCCCCGCCTCTGATTCCCCAGCTCTGATTCCCCGCCTCTGATTCCCCGCTTCTGATTCCCTGCCTCTGATGCCCCGCCTCTGATTCCCCATCACTGATTCCCCGCCTCTGATTCCCTGTGTCTGATTCCCTGCCTTTGATTCCTCGCCTCTGATTCCCCGCCTCTGATTCCCCAACTCTGATTCGCCGCCTCTGATTCCCCAGCTCTGTTTCCCCGCCTCTGATTCCCCGCCTCTGTTTCCCCATATCTAATTCCCCGCCTGTGATTCCCAAACTCTGATTCCCTGCCTCTGATTCCCCAGATCTGATTCCCCGCCTCTGATTCCCCACATCTGATTCCCTGCCTCTGATTCCCCGACTCTGATTCCCCATCTCTGATTCCCCGCCTCTGAATCCCCGTGTCTGATACCCAGCTTATGATACCCCGCCCCTGATTCCCCACTTCTGATTCCCCACCTCTGATTCCCCATCTCTGATTCACCGCCTTTCATTCCCCGCCTCTGTTTCCCCATATCTGATTCCCCGCCTCTGATTCCCCAACTCTGATTCCCCGCCTCTGATTACCCAGCTCTGATTCCCCGCCTCTGATTCCCCGCTTCTGATTCCCTGCCTCAGATTCCCCGCCTCTGATTCCCATCTCTGATTCCACGACTCTGAATCCCCGTGTCTGATACCCAGCCTCCGATACCCCGCCACTGATTCCCCACTTCTGATTCCCCATATCTGATACACCGCCTCTGTTTCTGCGCCTCTGATTCCCCGCCTCTGATTCCCCAACTCTGATTCCCCGCCTCTGTTTCCCATATCTGATTCCCCGCCTCTGATTCCCCAACTCTGATTCCCCGCCTCTGATTCCCCAGCTCTGATTCCCCAACTCTGATTCCCCGTGTTTGATTCCCTGCCTCTGATTCCCAACCTCTGATTCCCCATCTCTGATTCACCGCCTTTCATTCGCCACCTCTGATTCCCCATATCAGATTCCCCGCCTCTGTTTCCCCGCCTCTGATTCCCCGCCTCTGTTTCCCCATATCTGATTCCCCGCCTCTGATTCCCCAACTCTGATTCCCCGCCTCTGATTACCCAGCTCTGATTCCCCGCCTCTGATTCCCCGCTTCTGATTCCCTGCCTCTGATTCCCCGCCTCTGATTCCCCATATCTGATTCCCCGACTCTGATTCCCCATCTCTGATTCACCGCCTTTCATTCGCCACCTCTGATTCCCCATATCAGATTCCCCGCCTCTCTTTCCTCGCCTCTGATTCACCGCCTCTGATTCCCCATATCTGATTCCCCGACTCTGATTCCCCAACTCTGATTCCCCGCCTCTGATTCCCCAGCTCTGTTTCCCCGCCTCTGATTCCCCGCCTCTGTTTCCCCATATCTAATTCCCCGCCTCTGATTCCCAAACTCTGATTCCCCGCCTCTGATTCCCCAGCTCTGATTCCCCGCCTCTGATTCCCCACATCTGATTCCCTGCCTCTGATTCCCCGCCTCTGATTCCCTGACTCTGATTGATACCCACCTCTGAATCCCCATATCTGATTCCCTGCCTCTGATTCCCTGCCTATGATTCCCCGCCTCTGATTCCCCGCCTCTGATTCCCAACCTCTGATTCCCCACCTCTGATTCCCTATATCTGATTCCCTGCATCTGTTTCCCCGCCTCTGATTCCCCGCCTCTGTTTCCCCATATCTGATTCCCGGACTCTGATTCCCCACCTCTGATTCCCCATCTCTGATTCTGCACATCCGATTCCCTGCCTCTGATTCCCGGCCTCTGATTCCCCGCGTCTGATTCCCTGCCTCTGATTCCCAACCTCTGATTCCCCACCTCTGATTCCCCATATCTGATTCCCCGCCTCTGTTTCCCCGCCTCTGATTCCCCGCCTTTGTTTCCCCATATCTGATTCCCCACCTCTGATTCCCCAACTCTGATTCCCCGCCTCTGATTCCCCAGCTCTGATTCCCCGCCTCTGATTCCCCGCGTCTGATTCCCTGCCCCTGATGCCCCGCCTCTGATTCCCCATCACTGATTCCCCGCCTCTGATTCCCCGTGTCTGATTCCCTGCCTTTGATTCCCCGCCTCTGATTCCCCGCCTCTGATTCCCCAACTCTGATTCCCCGCCTCTGATTACCCAGCTCTGATTCCCCGCCTCTGATTCCCCGCGTCTGATTCCCTGCCTCTGATTCCCCGCCTCTGATTCCCCATCTCTGATTCCCCACCTCTTAATCCCCGTGTCTGATACCCAGCCTCTGATACCCCGCCCCTGATTCCCCACCTCTTATTCCCCATATCTGATTCCCCGCCTCTCTTTCCACGCTTCTGATTCCCCGCCTCTGATTCCCCATATCTGATTCCCCGACTCTGATTCCCCAACTCTGATTCCCCGCCTCTGATTCCCCAGCTCTGTTTCCCCGCCTCTGATTCACCCCTCTGATTGCCCATATCTGATTCCCCGCCTCTGATTCCACAACTCTGATTCCCCGCCTCTGATTCCCTGCCTCTGATTCCCCATCTCTGATTCCGCACATCTGATTCCCTGCCTCTGATTCCCCACCTCTGACTCCCCATATCTGATTCCCCGCCTCTGTTTCCCCGTCTGTGATTCCCCGCCTCTGTTTCCCCATATCTAATTCCCCGCCTCTGATTCCCAAACTCTGATTCCCCGCCTCTGTTTCCCCACCTCTGATTCCCCGCCTCTGTTTCCCCATATCTGATTCCCCGCCTCTGATTCCCCGCCTCTGATTCCCCGCCTCTGTTTCCCCATATCTAATTCCCCGCTTCTGATTCCCAAACTCTGATTCCCCGCCTCTGTTTCCCCGCCTCTGATTCCCCGCCTCTGTTTCCCCATATCTGATTCCCCGCCTCTGATTCCCCAACTCTGATTCCCCACCTCTGATTACCCAGCTCTGATTCCCCGACTCTGAATCCCCGTGTCTGATACCCAGCCTCTGATACCCCGCCCCTGATTCCCCACCTCTGATTCCCCATATCTGATTCCCCGCCTCTCGTTCCGCGCCTCTGATTCCCTGCCTCTGATTCCCTATTTCTGATTCCCCGTCTCTGATTCCCCAACTCTGATTCGCCGCCTCTGATTCCCCAGCTCTGTTTCCCCGCCTCTGATTCCCCGCCTCTGTTTCCCCATATCTAATTCCCCGCCTGTGATTCCCAAACTCTGATTCCCTGCCTCTGATTCCCCAGATCTGATTCCCCGCCTCTGATTCCCCACATCTGATTCCCTGCCTCTGATTCCCCGACTCTGATTCCCCATCTCTGATTCCCCGCCTCTGAATCCCCGTGTCTGATACCCAGCTTATGATACCCCGCCCCTGATTCTCCACTTCTGATTCCCCATATCTGATACACCGCCTCTGTTTCTGCGCCTCTGATTCCCCGCCTCTGATTCCCCAACTCTGATTCCCCGCCTCTGTTTCCCATATCTGATTCCCCGCCTCTGATTCCCCAACTCTGATTCCCCGCCTCTGATTCCCCAGCTCTGATTCCCCAACTCTGATTCCCCGTGTTTGATTCCCTGCCTCTGATTCCCCACCTCTGATTCCCCATCTCTGATTCACCGCCTTTCATTCGCCACCTCTGATTCCCCATATCAGATTCCCCGCCTCTGTTTCCCCGCCTCTGATTCCCCGCCTCTGTTTCCCCATATCTGATTCCCCGCCTCTGATTCCCCAACTCTGATTCCCCGCCTCTGATTACCCAGCTCTGATTCCCCGCCTCTGATTTCCCGCTTCTGATTCCCTGCCTCTGATTCCCCGCCTCTGATTCCCATCTCTGATTCCACGACTCTGAATCCCCGTGTCTGATACCCAGCCTCCGATACCCCGCCCCTGATTCCCCACCTCTGATTCCCCATATCTGATTCCCCGCCTCTCTTTCCGCGCCTCTGATTCCCCACCTCTGATTCCCCATATCTGATTCCCCGACTCTGATTCCCCAACTCTGATTCCCCGCCTCTGATTCCCCAGCTCTGTTTCCCCACTTCTGATTCCCCATATCTGATACACCGCCTCTGTTTCTGCGCCTCTGATTCCCCGCCTCTGATTCCCCAACTCTGATTCCCCGCCTCTGTTTCCCATATCTGATTCCCCGCCTCTGATTCCCCAACTCTGATTCCCCGCCTCTGATTCCCCAGCTCTGATTCCCCAACTCTGATTCCCCGTGTTTGATTCCCTGCCTCTGATTCCCCACCTCTGATTCCCCATCTCTGATTCACCGCCTTTCATTCCCCGCCTCTGTTTCCCCATATCTGATTCCCCGCCTCTGATTCCCCAACTCTGATTCCCCGCCTCTGATTACCCAGCTCTGATTCCCCGCCTCTGATTCCCCGCTTCTGATTCCCTGCCTCTGATTCCCCGCCTCTGATTCCCATCTCTGATTCCACGACTCTGAATCCCCGTGTCTGATACCCAGCCTCCGATACCCCGCCCCTGATTCCCCACCTCTGATTCCCCATATCTGATTCCCCGCCTCTCTTTCCGCGCCTCTGATTCCCCGCCTCTGATTCCCCATATCTGATTCCCCGACTCTGATTCCCCAACTCTGATTCCCCGCCTCTGATTCCCCAGCTCTGTTTCCCCGCCTCTGATTCCCCGCCTATGATTCCCCGCCTCTGATTCCCCGCCTCTGATTCCCAACCTCTGATTCCCCACCTCTGATTCCCTATATCTGATTCCCTGCATCTGTTTCCCCGCCTCTGATTCCCCGCCTCTGTTTCCCCATATCTGATTCCCGGACTCGGATTCCCCACCTCTGATTCCCCATCTCTGATTCCGCACATCCGATTCCCTGCCTCTCATTCCCGGCCTCTGATTCCCCGCGTCTGATTCCCTGCCTCTGATTCCCAACCTCTGATTCCCCACCTCTGATTCCCCATATCTGATTCCCCGCCTCTGTTTCCCCGCCTCTGATTCCCCGCCTTTGTTTCCCCATATCTGATTCCCCACCTCTGATTCCCCATCTCTGATTCCCCGCCTCTGATTCCCCAGCTCTGTTTCCCCGCCTCTGATTCACCCCTCTGATTGCCCATATCTGATTCCCCGCCTCTGATTCCCCAACTCTGATTCCCCGCCTCTGATTCCCTGCCTCTGATTCCCCATCTCTGATTCCGCACATCTGATTCCCTGCCTCTGATTCCCCACCTCTGATTCCCCATATCTGATTCCCCGCCTCTGTTTCCCCGTCTCTGATTCCCCGCCTCTGTTTCCCCATATCTAATTCCCCGCCTCTGATTCCCAAACTCTGATTCCCCGCCTCTGTTTCCCCACCTCTGATTCCCCGCCTCTGTTTCCCCATATCTGATTCCCCGCCTCTGATTCCCCGCCTCTGATTCCCCGCCTCTGTTTCCCCATATCTAATTCCCCGCTTCTGATTCCCAAACTCTGATTCCCCGCCTCTGTTTCCCCGCCTCTGATTCCCCGCCTCTGTTTCCCCATATCTGATTCCCCGCCTCTGATTCCCCAACTCTGATTCCCCACCTCTGATTACCCAGCTCTGATTCCCCGACTCTGAATCCCCGTGTCTGATACCCAGCCTCTGATACCCCGCCCCTGATTCCCCACCTCTGATTCCCCATATCTGATTCCCCGCCTCTCGTTCCGCGCCTCTGATTCCCTGCCTCTGATTCCCTATTTCTGATTCCCCGTCTCTGATTCCCCAACTCTGATTCGCCGCCTCTGATTCCCCAGCTCTGTTTCCCCGCCTCTGATTCCCCGCCTCTGTTTCCCCATATCTAATTCCCCGCCTGTGATTCCCAAACTCTGATTCCCTGCCTCTGATTCCCCAGATCTGATTCCAGCTTCTGATTCCCCACATCTGATTCCCTGCCTCTGATTCCCCGACTCTGATTCCCCATCTCTGATTCCCCGCCTCTGAATCCCCGTGTCTGATACCCAGCTTATGATACCCAGCCCCTGATTCCCCACTTCTGATTCCCCATATCTGATACACCGCCTCTGTTTCTGCGCCTCTGATTCCCCGCCTCTGATTCCCCAACTCTGATTCCCCGCCTCTGTTTCCCATATCTGATTCCCCGCCTCTGATTCCCCAACTCTGATTCCCCGCCTCTGATTCCCCAGCTCTGATTCCCCAACTCTGATTCCCCGTGTTTGATTCCCTGCCTCTGATTCCCCACCTCTGATTCCCCATCTCTGATTCACCGCCTTTCATTCCCCGCCTCTGTTTCCCCATATCTGATTCCCCGCCTCTGATTCCCCAACTCTGATTCCCCGCCTCTGATTACCCAGCTCTGATTCCCCGCCTCTGATTCCCCGCTTCTGATTCCCTGCCTCAGATTCCCCGCCTCTGATTCCCATCTCTGATTCCACGACTCTGAATCCCCGTGTCTGATACCCAGCCTCCGATACCCCGCCCCTGATTCCCCACCTCTGATTCCCCATATCTGATTCCCCGCCTCTCTTTCCGCGCCTCTGATTCCCCGCCTCTGATTCCCCATATCTGATTCCCCGACTCTGATTCCCTAACTCTGATTCCCCGCCTCTGATTCCCCAGCTCTGTTTCCCCGCCTCTGATTCCCCGCCTCTGCTTCCCGATATCTAATTCCCCGCCTCTGATTCCCAAACTCTGACTCCCCGCCTCTGATTCCCCAGCTCTGATTCCCCGCCTCTGATTCCCCACATCTGATTCCCCGCCTCTGTTTCCCCATATCTGATTCCCGGACTCTGATTCCCCACCTCTGATTCCCCATCTCTGATTCCGCACATCCGATTCCCTGCCTCTGATTCCCGGCCTCTGATTCCCCGCATCTGATTCCCTGCCTCTGATTCCCAACCTCTGATTCCCCACCTCTGATTCCCCATATCTGATTCCCCGCCTCTGTTTCCCCGCCTCTGATTCCCCGCCTTTGTTTCCCCATATCTGATTCCCCACCTCTGATTCCCCAACTCTGAATCCCCGCCTCTGATTCCCCAGCTCTGATTCCCCGCCTCTGATTCCCCGCTTCTGATTCCCTGCCTCTGATGCCCCGCCTCTGATTCCCCATCACTGATTCCCCGCCTCTGATTCCCCGTGTCTGATTCCCTGCCTTTGATTCCTCGCCTCTGATTCCCCGCCTCTGATTCCCCAACTCTGATTCCCCGCCTCTGATTACCCAGCTCTGATTCCCCGCCTCTGATTCCCCACGTCTGATTCCCTGCCTCTGATTCCCCGCCTCTGATTCCCCATCTCTGATTCCCCACCTCTTAATCCCCGTGTCTGATACCCAGCCTCTGATACCCCGCCCCTGATTCCCCACCTCTTATTCCCCATATCTGATTCCCCACCTCTCTTTCCACGCTTCTGATTCCCCGCCTCTGATTCCCCATATCTGATTCCCCGACTCTGATTCCCCAACTCTGATTCCCCGCCTCTGATTCCCCAGCTCTGTTTCCCCGCCTCTGATTCCCCGCTTCTGTTTCCCCATAGCTAATTCCCCGCCTCTGATTCCCAAACACTGATTCCCCGCCTCTGTTTACCCAGCTCTGATTCCCCGCCTCTGATTCCCCGCGTCTGATTCCCTGCCTCTGATTCCCCGCCTCTGATTCCCCATCTCTGATTCCCCGCCTCTGAATCCCCGTGTCTGATACCCAGCCTCTGATACCCCGCCCCTGATTCCCCACCTCTGATTCCCCATATCTGATTCCCCGCCTCTCTTTCCGCGCTTCTGATTCCCCGCCTCTGATTCCCCATATCTGATTCCCCGACTCTGATTCCCCAACTCTGATTCCCCGCCTCTGATTCCCCAGCTCTGTTTCCCCGCCTCTGATTCCCCGCCTCTGATTCCCCATATCTAATTCCCCACCTCTGATTCCCAAACACTGATTCCCCGCCTCTGATTCCCCAGCTCTGATTCCCCGCCTCTGATTCCCCACATCTGATTCCCTGCCTCTCATTCCCCGCTTCAGATTCCCTGCCTCTGATTCCCTGCCTCTGATTCCCCGCCTCTGATTCCCCGCCTCTGATTCCCAACCTCTGATTCACCACCTCTGATTCCCCATATCTGATTCCCCGCCTCTGATTCCCCGCCTCTGATTCCCCGCCTCTGTTTCCCCATATCTGATTCCCGGACTCTGATTCCCCACCTCTGATTCCCCATCTCTGATTCCGCACATCCGATTCCCTGCCTCTGATTCCCTGCCTCTGATTCCCCGCGTCTGATTCCCTGCCTCTGATTCCCCGCCTCTGTTTCCCCATATCTGATTCCCCGCCTCTGATTCCCCAACTCTGATTCCCCGCCTCTGATTCCCCAGCTCTGATTCCCCGCCTCTGATTCCCCGCGTCTGATTCCCTGCCTCTGATGCCCCGCCTCTGATTCCCCATCACTGATTCCCCGCCTCTGATTACCCGTGTCTGATTCCCTGCCTCTGATTCCCCGCCTCTGATTCCCCACCTCTGATTCCCCAACTCTGATTCCCCGCCTCTGATTCCCCAGCTCTGATTCCCCGCCTCTGATTCCCCACGTCTGATTCCCTGCCTCTGATTCCCCGACTCTGATTCCCCGTATCTGATTCCCCGCGTCTGATTCCCTGCCTCTTATTCCCCGCCTCTGATTCTCCATCTCTGATTCACCAACTCTGATTCCACACCTCTGATTCCCCATATCTGATTTCCCGCCACAGTTTCCCCGCCTCTGATTCACCCCTCTGATTGCCCATATCTGATTCCCCGCCTCTGATTCCCCAACTCTGATTCCCCGGCTCTGATTCCCTGCCTCTGATTCCCCATCTCTGATTCCGCACATCTGATTCCCTGCCTCTGATTCCCCACCTCTGATTCCCCATATCTGATTCCCCGCCTCTGTTTCCCCGCCTCTGATTCCCCGCCTCTGTTTCCCCATATCTAATTCCCCGCCTCTGATTCCCAAACTCTGATTCCCCGCCTCTGTTTCCCCGCCTCTGATTCCCCGCCTCTGTTTCCCCATATCTGATTCCCCGCCTCTGATTCCCCAACTCTGATTCCCCAACTCTGATTCCCTATATCTGATTCCCTGCATCTGTTTCCCCGCCTCTGATTCCCCACCTCTGTTTCCCCATATCTGATTCCCGGACTCTGATTCCCCACCTCTGATTCCCCATCTCTGATTCCACACATCCGATTCCCTGCCTCTGATTCCCGGCCTCTGATTCCCCGCGTCTGATTCCCTGCCTCTGATTCAAAACCTCTGATTCCCCACCTCTGATTCCCCATATCTGATTCCCCGCCTCTGATTCCCCGCGTCTGATTCCCTGCCTCTGATGCCCCGCCTCTGATTCCCCATCACTGATTCCCCGCCTCTGATTACCCGTGTCTGATTCCCTGCCTCTGATTCCCCGCCTCTGATTTCCCGCCTCTGATTCCCCAACTCTGATTCCCCGCCTCTGATTCCCCAGCTCTGATTCCCCGCCTCTGATTCCCCGCGTCTGATTCCCTGCCTCTGTATCCCCGCCTCTGATTCCCCGTATCTGATTCCCCGCGTCTGATTCCCTGCCTCTGATTCCCCGCCTCTGATTCCCCATCTCTGATTCACCAACTCTGATTCCCCACCTCTGATTCCCCATATCTGATTTCCCGCATCAGTTTCCCCGCCTCTGATTCACCCCTCTGATTGCCCATATCTGATTCCCCGCCTCTGATTCCCCAACTCTGATTCCCCGCCTCTGATTCCCTGCCTCTGATTCCCCATCTCTGATTCCGCACATCTGATTCCCTGCCTCTGATTCCCCACCTCTGATTCCCCATATCTGATTCCACGCCTCTGTTTCCCCGCCTCTGATTCCCCGACTCTGTTTCCCCATATCTAATTCCCCACCTCTGATTCCCAAACTCTGATTCCCCGCCTCTGTTTCCCCGCCTCTGATTCCCCGCCTCTGTTTCCCCATATCTGATTCCCCGCCTCTGATTCCCCAACTCTGATTCCCCACCTCTGATTACCCAGCTCTGATTCCCCGACTCTGAATCCCCGTGTCTGATACCCAGCCTCTGATTCCCTATTTCTGATTCCCCGCCTCTGATTCCGCACATCCGATTCCCTGCCTCTGATTCCCTGCCTCTGATTCCCAACCTCTGATTCCCCACCTCTGATTCCCCATATCTGATTCCCAGCCTCTGTTTCCCCGCCTCTGATTCCCCGCCTCTGTTTCCCCATATCTGATTCCCCAGCTCTGATTCCCCAACTCTGATTCCCCGCCTCTGATTCCCCAGCTCTGATTCCCCGCCTCTGATTCCCCGCGTCTGATTCCCTGCCTCTGATGCCCCGCCTCTGATTCCCCATCACTGATTCCCCGCCTCTGATTCCCCGTGTCTGATTCCCTGCCTTTGATTCCCCGCCTCTGATTCCCCGCCTCTGATTCCCCAACTCTGATTCCCCGCCTCTGATTACCCAGCTCTGATTCCCCGCCACTGATTCCCCGCGTCTGATTCCCTGCCTCTGATTCCCCGCCTCTGATTCCCCATCTCTGATTCCCCGCCTCTTAATCCCCGTGTCTGATACCCAGCCTCTGATACCCCGCCCCTGATTCCCCACCTCTGATTCCCCATATCTGATTACCCGCCTCTCTTTCCGCGCTTCTGATTCCCCGCCTCTGATTCCCCATATCTGATTCCCCGACTCTGATTCCCCAACTCTGATTCCCCGCCTCTGATTCCCCAGCTCTGTTTCCCCGCCTCTGATTCCCCGCTTCTGTTTCCCCATATATAATTCCCCGCCTCTGATTCCCAAACACTGATTCCCCGCCTCTGATTACCCAGCTCTGATTACCCAGCTCTGATTCCCCGCCTCTGATTCCCCGCGTCTGATTCCCTGCCTCTGATTCCCCGCCTCTGATTCCCCATCTCTGATTCCCCGCCTCTGAATCCCCGTGTCTGATACCCAGCCTCTGATACCCCGCCCCTGATTCCCCACCTCTGATTCCCCATATCTGATTCCCCGCCTCTCTTTCCGCGCTTCTGATACCCCGCCTCTGATTCCCCGACTCTGATTCCCCATATCTAATTCCCCACCTCTGATTCCCAAACACTGATTCCCCGCCTCTGATTCCCCAGCTCTGATTCCCCGCCTCTGATTCCCCACATCTGATTCCCTGCCTCTCATTCCCCGCTTCAGATTCCCTGCCTCTGATTCCCTGCCTCTGATTCCCCGCCTCTGACTCCCCGCCTCTGATTCCCAACCTCTGATTCACCACCTCTGATTCCCCATATCTGATTCCCCGCCTCTGATTCCCCGCCTCTGATTCCCCGCCTCTGTTTCCCCATATCTGATTCCCGGACTCTGATTCCCCACCTCTGATTCCCCATCTCTGATTCCGCACATCCGATTCCCTGCCTCTGATTCCCTGCCTCTGATTCCCCGCGTCTGATTCCCTGCCTCTGATTCCCCGCCTCTGTTTCCCCATATCTGATTCCCCGCCTCTGATTCCCCAACTCTGATTCCCCGCCTCTGATTCCCCAGCTCTGATTCCCCGCCTCTGATTCCCCGCGTCTGATTCCCTGCCTCTAATGCCCCGCCTCTGATTCCCCATCACTGATTCCCCGCCTCTGATTACCCGTGTCTGATTCCCTGCCTCTGATTCCCCGCCTCTGATTCCCCGCCTCTGATTCCCCAACTCTGATACCCCGCCTCTGATTCACCAGCTCTGATTCCCCGCCTCTGATTCCCCGCATCTGATTCCCTGCCTCTGATTCCCCGCCTCTGATTCCCCGTATCTGATTCCCCGCGTCTGATTCCCTGCCTCTGATTCCCCGCCTCTGATTCCCCATCTCTGATTCACCAACTCTGATTCCCCACCTCTGTTTCCCCATATCTGATTTCCCGCATCAGTTTCCCAGCCTCTGATTCACCCCTCTGATTGCCCATATCTGATTCCCCGTCTCTGATTCCCCAACTCTGATTCCCCGCCTCTGATTCCCTGCCTCTGATTCCCCATCTCTGATTCCGCACATCTGATTCCCTGCCTCTGATTCCCCACCTCTCTGATTCCCCATATCTGATTCCCAGCCTCTGTTTCCCCGCCTCTGATTCCCCGCCTCTGTTTCCCCATATCTAATTCCCCGCCTCTGATTCCCAAACTCTGATTCCCCGCCTCTGTTTCCCCGCCTCTGATTCCCCGCCTCTGTTTCCCCATATCTGATTCGCCGCCTCTGATTCCCCAACTCTGATTCCCCACCTCTGATTACCCAGCTCTGATTCCCCGACTCTGAATCCCCGTGTCTGATACCCAGCCTCTGATTCCCTATTTCTGATTCCCCGCTTCTGATTCCCCAACTCTGATTCGCCGCCTCTGATTCCCCAGCTCTGTTTCCCCGCCTCTGATTCCCCACATCTGATTCCCTGCCTCTGATTCCCCGACTCTGATTCCCCATCTCTGATTCCCCGCCTCTGAATCCCCGTGTCTGATACCCAGCTTCTGATACCCCGCCCCTGATTCCCCACTTCTGATTCCCCATATCTGATACACCGCCTCTGTTTCTGCGCCTCTGATTCCCCGCCTCTGATTCCCCATATCTGATACCCCGCCTCTGATTCCCCAACTCTGATTCCCCGCCTCTGTTTCCCATATCTGATTCCCCGCCTCTGATTCCACAACTCTGATTCCCCGCCTCTGATTCCCCAGCTCTGATTCCCCAACTCTGAATCCCCGTGTTTGATTCCCTGCCTCTGATTCCCCACCTCTGATTCCCCATCTCTGATTCACCGCCTTTCATTCGCCACCTCTGATTCCCCATATCAGATTCCCCGCCTCTGTTTCCCCGCCTCTGATTCCCCGCCTCTGTTTCCCCATATCTGATTCCCCGCCTCTGATTCCCCAACTCTGATTCCCCGCCTCTGATTACCCAGCTCTGATTCCCCGCCTCTGATTCCCCACTTCTGATTCCCTGCCTCTGATTCCCCGCCTCTGATTCCCCATCTCTGATTCCACGACTCTGAATCCCCGTGTCTGATACCCAGCCTCCGATACCCCGCCCCTGATTCCCCACCTCTGATTCCCCATATCTGATTCCCCGCCTCTCTTACCGCGCCTCTGATTCCCCGCCTCTGATTCCCCATATCTGATTCCCCGACTCTGATTCCCCAACTCTGATTCCCCGCCTCTGATTCCCCAGCTCTGTTTCCCCGCCTCTGATTCCCCGCCTCTGTTTCCCCATATCTAATTCCCCGCCTCTGATTCCCAAACTCTGATTCCCCGCCTCTGATTCCCCAGCTCTGATTCCCCGCCTCTGATTCCCCACATCTGATTCCCTGCCTCTGATTCCCCGCCTCTGATTCCCTGCCTCTGATTGATACCCACCTCTGAATCCCCATATCTGATTCCCTGCCTCTGATTCCCTGCCTATGATTCCCCGCCTCTGATTCCCCGCCTCTGATGCCCCGCCTCTGATTCCCCATCACTGATTCCCCGCCTCTGATTACCCGTGTCTTATTCCCTGCCTCTGATTCCCCGCCTCTGATTCCCCTCCTCTGATTCCCCAACTCTGATTCCCCGCCTCTGATTCCCCAGCTCTGATTCCCCGCCTCTGATTCCCCGCGTCTGATTCCCTGCCTCTGATTCCCCGACTCTGATTCCCCGTATCTGATTCCCCGCGTCTGATTCCCTGCCTCTTATTCCCCGCCTCTGATTCTCCATCTCTGATTCACCAACTCTGATTCCCCACCTCTGATTCCCCATATCTGATTTCCCGCCACAGTTTCCCCGCCTCTGATTCACCCCTCTGATTGCCCATATCTGATTCCCCGCCTCTGATTCCCCAACTCTGATTCCCCGCCTCTGATTCCCTGCCTCTGATTCCCCATCTCTGATTCCGCACATCTGATTCCCTGCCTCTGATTCCCCACCTCTGATTCCCCATATCTGATTCCCCGCCTCTGTTTCCCCGCCTCTGATTCCCCGCCTCTGTTTCCCCATATCTAATTCCCCGCCTCTGATTCCCCGCCTCTGATTCCCCGCCTCTGTTTCCCCGCCTCTGATTCCCCGCCTCTGTTTCCCCATATCTGATTCCCCGCCTCTGATTCCCCAACTCTGATTCCCCAACTCTGATTCCCTATATCTGATTCCCTGCATCTGTTTCCCCGCCTCTGATTCCCCGCCTCTGTTTCCCCATATCTGATTCCCGGACTCTGATTCCCCACCTCTGATTCCCCATCTCTGATTCCACACATCCGATTCCCTGCCTCTGATACCCGGCCTCTGATTCCCCGCGTCTGATTCCCTGCCTCTGATTCAAAACGTCTGATTCCCCACCTCTGATTCCCCATATCTGATTCCCCGCCTCTAATTCCCCGCGTCTGATTCCCTGCCTCTGATGCCCCGCCTCTGATTCCTCATCACTGATTCCCCGCCTCTGATTACCCGTGTCTGATTCCCTGCCTCTGATTCCCCAGCTCTGATTCCCCGCCTCTGATTCCCCGCGTCTGATTCCCTGCCTCTGATTCCCCGCCTCTGATTCCCCGTATCTGATTCCCCGCGTCTGATTCCCTGCCTCTGATACCCCGCCTCTGATTCCCCATCTCTGATTCACCAACTCTGATTCCCCACCTCTGATTCCCCATATCTGATTTCCCGCATCAGTTTCCCCGCCTCTGATTCACCCCTCTGATTGCCCATATCTGATTCCCCGCCTCTGATTCCCCAACTCTGATTCCCCGCCTCTGATTCCCTGCCTCTGATTCCCCATCTCTGATTCCGCACATCTGATTCCCTGCCTCTGATTCCCCACCTCTGATTCCCCATATCTGATTCCCCGCCTCTGTTTCCCCGCCTCTGATTCCCCGACTCTGTTTCCCCATATCTAATTCCCCACCTCTGATTCCCAAACTCTGATTCCCCGCCTCTGTTTCCCCGCCTCTGATTCCCCGCCTCTGTTTCCCCATATCTGATTCCCCGCCTCTGATTCCCCAACTCTGATTCCCCACCTCTGATTACCCAGCTCTGATTCCCCGACTCTGAATCCCCGTGTCTGATACCCAGCCTCTGATTCCCTATTTCTGGTTCCCCGCCTCTGATTCCGCACATCCGATTCCCTGCCTCTGATTCCCGGCCTCTGATTCCCCGCGTCTGATTCCCTGCCTCTGATTCCCAACCTCTGATTCCCCACCTCTGATTCCCCATATCTGATTCCCAGCCTCTGTTTCCCCGCCTCTGATTCCCCGCCTCTGTTTCCCCATATCTGATTCCCCGCCTCTGATTCCCCAACTCTGATTCCCCACCTCTGATTACCCAGCTATGATTCCCCGACTCTGAATCCCCGTGTCTGATACCCAGCCTCTGATTCCCTATTTCTGATTCCCCGCCTCTGATTCCGCACATCCGATTCCCTGCCTCTGATTCCCGGCCTCTGATTCCCCGCGTCTGATTCCCTGCCTCTGATTCCCAACCTCTGATTCCCCACCTCAGATTCCCCATATCTGATTCCCAGCCTCTGTTTCCCCGCCTCTGATTCCCCGCCTCTGTTTCCCCATATCTGATTCCCCAGCTCTGATTCCCCAACTCTGATTCCCCGCCTCTGATTCCCCAGCTCTGATTCCCCGCCTCTGATTCCCCGCGTCTGATTCCCTGCCTCTGATGCCCCGCCTCTGATTCCCCATCACTGATTCCCCGCCTCTGATTCCCCGTGTCTGATTCCCTGCCTTTGATTCCCCGCCTCTGATTCCCCGCCTCTGATTCCCCAACTCTGATTCCCCGCCTCTGATTACCCAGCTCTGATTCCCCGCCACTGATTCCCCGCGTCTGATTCCCTGCCTCTGATTCCCCGCCTCTGATTCCCCATCTCTGATTCCCCGCCTCTTAATCCCCGTGTCTGATACCCAGCCTCTGATACCCCGCCCCTGATTCCCCACCTCTGATTCCCCATATCTGATTCCCCGCCTCTCTTTCCGCGCTTCTGATTCCCCGCCTCTGATTCCCCATATCTGATTCCCCGACTCTGATTCCCCAACTCTGATTCCCCGCCTCTGATTCCCCAGCTCTGTTTCCCCGCCTCTGATTCCCCGCTTCTGTTTCCCCATATATAATTCCCCGCCTCTGATTCCCAAACACTGATTCCCCGCCTCTGATTACCCAGCTCTGATTACCCAGCTCTGATTCCCCGCCTCTGATTCCCCGCGTCTGATTCCCTGCCTCTGATTCCCCGCCTCTGATTCCCCATCTCTGATTCCCCGCCTCTGAATCCCCGTGTCTGATACCCAGCCTCTGATACCCCGCCCCTGATTCCCCACCTCTGATTCCCCATATCTGATTCCCCGCCTCTCTTTCCGCGCTTCTGATACCCCGCCTCTGATTCCCCGACTCTGATTCCCCATATCTAATTCCCCACCTCTGATTCCCAAACACTGATTCCCCGCCTCTGATTCCCCAGCTCTGATTCCCCGCCTCTGATTCCCCACATCTGATTCCCTGCCTCTCATTCCCCGCTTCAGATTCCCTGCCTCTGATTCCCTGCCTCTGATTCCCCGCCTCTGATTCCCCGCCTCTGATTCCCAACCTCTGATTCACCACCTCTGATTCCCCATATCTGATTCCCCGCCTCTGATTCCCCGCCTCTGATTCCCCGCCTCTGTTTCCCCATATCTGATTCCCGGACTCTGATTCCCCACCTCTGATTCCCCATCTCTGATTCCGCACATCCGATTCCCTGCCTCTGATTCCCTGCCTCTGATTCCCCGCGTCTGATTCCCTGCCTCTGATTCCCCGCCTCTGTTTCCCCATATCTGATTCCCCGCCTCTGATTCCCCAACTCTGATTCCCCGCCTCTGATTCCCCAGCTCTGATTCCCCACCTCTGATTCCCCGCGTCTGATTCCCTGCCTCTAATGCCCCGCCTCTGATTCCCCATCACTGATTCCCCGCCTCTGATTACCTGTGTCTGATTCCCTGCCTCTGATTCCCCGCCTCTGATTCCCCGCCTCTGATTCCCCAACTCTGATACCCCGCCTCTGATTCCCCAGCTCTGATTCCCCGCCTCTGATTCCCCGCGTCTGATTCCCTGCCTCTGATTCCCCGCCTCTGATTCCCCATCTCTGATTCACCAACTCTGATTCCCCACCTCTGATTCCCCATATCTGATTTCCCGCATCATTTTCCCAGCCTCTGATTCACCCCTCTGATTGCCCATATCTGATTCCCCGCCTCTGATTCCCCAACTCTGATTCCCCGCCTCTGATTCCCTGCCTCTGATTCCCCATCTCTGATTCCGCACATCTGATTCCCTGCCTCTGATTCCCCACCTCTGATTCCCCATATCTGATTCCCAGCCTCTGTTTCCCCGCCTCTGATTCCCCGCCTCTGTTTCCCCATATCTAATTCCCCGCCTCTGATTCCCAAACTCTGATTCCCCGCCTCTGTTTCCCCGCCTCTGATTCCCCGCCTCTGTTTCCCCATATCTGATTCGCCGCCTCTGATTCCCCAACTCTGATTCCCCACCTCTGATTACCCAGCTCTGATTCCCCGACTCTGAATCCCCGTGTCTGATACCCAGCCTCTGATTCCCTATTTCTGATTCCCCGCTTCTGATTCCCCAACTCTGATTCGCCGCCTCTGATTCCCCAGCTCTGTTTCCCCGCCTCTGATTCCCCACATCTGATTCCCTGCCTCTGATTCCCCGACTCTGATTCCCCATCTCTGATTCCCCGCCTCTGAATCCCCGTGTCTGATACCCAGCTTCTGATACCCCGCCCCTGATTCCCCACTTCTGATTCCCCATATCTGATACACCGCCTCTGTTTCTGCGCCTCTGATTCCCCGCCTCTGATTCCCCATATCTGATACCCCGCCTCTGATACCCCAACTCTGATTCCCCGCCTCTGTTTCCCATATCTGATTCCCCGCCTCTGATTCCCCAACTCTGATTCCCCGCCTCTGATTCCCCAGCTCTGATTCCCCAACTCTGATTCCCCGTGTTTGATTCCCTGCCTCTGATTCCCCACCTCTGATTCCCCATCTCTGATTCACCGCCTTTCATTCGCCACCTCTGATTCCCCATATCAGATTCCCCGCCTCTGTTTCCCCGCCTCTGATTCCCCGCCTCTGTTTCCCCATATCTGATTCCCCGCCTCTGATTCCCCAACTCTGATTCCCCGCCTCTGATTACCCAGCTCTGATTCCCCGCCTCTGATTCCCCACTTCTGATTCCCTGCCTCTGATTCCCCGCCTCTGATTCCCCATCTCTGATTCCACGACTCTGAATCCCCGTGTCTGATACCCAGCCTCCGATACCCCGCCCCTGATTCCCCACCTCTGATTCCCCATATCTGATTCCCCGCCTCTCTTACCGCGCCTCTGATTCCCCGCCTCTGATTCCCCATATCTGATTCCCCGACTCTGATTCCCCAACTCTGATTCCCCGCCTCTGATTCCCCAGCTCTGTTTCCCCGCCTCTGATTCCCCGCCTCTGTTTCCCCATATCTAATTCCCCGCCTCTGATTCCCAAACTCTGATTCCCCGCCTCTGATTCCCCAGCTCTGATTCCCCGCCTCTGATTCCCCACATCTGATTCCCTGCCTCTGATTCCCCGCCTCTGATTCCCTGCCTCTGATTGATACCCACCTCTGAATCCCCATATCTGATTCCCTGCCTCTGATTCCCTGCCTATGATTCCCCGCCTCTGATTCCCCGCCTCTGATGCCCCGCCTCTGATTCCCCATCACTGATTCCCCACCTCTGATTACCCGTGTCTTATTCCCTGCCTCTGATTCCCCGCCTCTGATTCCCCACCTCTGATTCCCCAACTCTGATTCCCCGCCTCTGATTTCCCAGCTCTGATTCCCCGCCTCTGATTCCCCGCGTCTGATTCCCTGCCTCTGATTCCCCGACTCTGATTCCCCGTATCTGATTCCCCGCGTCTGATTCCCTGCCTCTTATTCCCCGCCTCTGATTCTCCATCTCTGATTCACCAACTCTGATTCCCCACCTCTGATTCCCCATATCTGATTTCCCGCAACAGTTTCCCCGCCTCTGATTCACCCCTCTGATTGCCCATATCTGATTCCCCGCCTCTGATTCCCCAACTCTGATTCCCCGCCTCTGATTCCCTGCCTCTGATTCCCCATCTCTGATTCCGCACATCTGATTCCCTGCCTCTGATTCCCCACCTCTGATTCCCCATATCTGATTCCCCGCCTCTGTTTCCCCGCCTCTGATTCCCCGCCTCTGTTTCCCCATATCTAATTCCCCGCCTCTGATTCCCCGCCTCTGATTCCCCGCCTCTGTTTCCCCGCCTCTGATTCCCCGCCTCTGTTTCCCCATATCTGATTCCCCGCCTCTGATTCCCCAACTCTGATTCCCCAACTCTGATTCCCTATATCTGATTCCCTGCATCTGTTTCCCCGCCTCTGATTCCCCGACTCTGTTTCCCCATATCTGATTCCCGGACTCTGATTCCCCACCTCTGATTCCCCATCTCTGATTCCACACATCCGATTCCCTGCCTCTGATTCCCGGCCTCTGATTCCCCGCGTCTGATTCCCTGCCTCTGATTCAAAACGTCTGATTCCCCACCTCTGATTCCCCATATCTGATTCCCCGCCTCTAATTCCCCGCGTCTGATTCCCTGCCTCTGATGCCCCGCCTCTGATTCCCCATCACTGATTCCCCGCCTCTGATTACCCGTGTCTGATTCCCTGCCTCTGATTCCCCAGCTCTGATTCCCCGCCTCTGATTCCCCGCGTCTGATTCCCTGCCTCTGATTCCCCGCCTCTGATTCCCCGTATCTGATTCCCCGCGTCTGATTCCCTGCCTCTGATTCCCCGCCTCTGATTCCCCATCTCTGATTCACCAACTCTGATTCCCCACCTCTGATTCCCCATATCTGATTTCCCGCATCAGTTTCCCCGCCTCTGATTCACCCCACTGATTGCCCATATCTGATTCCCCGCCTCTGATTCCCCAACTCTGATTCCCCGCCTCTGATTCCCTGCCTCTGATTCCCCATCTCTGATTCCGCACATCTGATTCCCTGCCTCTGATTCCCCACCTCTGATTCCCCATATCTGATTCCCCGCCTCTGTTTCCCCGCCTCTGATTCCCCGACTCTGTTTCCCCATATCTAATTCCCCACCTCTGATTCCCAAACTCTGATTCCCCGCCTCTGTTTCCCCGCCTCTGATTCCCCGCCTCTGTTTCCCCATATCTGATTCCCCGCCTCTGATTCCCCAACTCTGATTCCCCACCTCTGATTACCCAGCTCTGATTCCCCGACTCTGAATCCCCGTGTCTGATACCCAGCCTCTGATTCCCTATTTCTGATTCCCCGCCTCTGATTCCGCACATCCGATTCCCTGCCTCTGATTCCCGGCCTCTGATTCCCCGCGTCTGATTCCCTGCCTCTGATTCCCAACCTCTGATTCCCCACCTCTGATTCCCCATATCTGATTCCCAGCCTCTGTTTCCCCGCCTCTGATTCCCCGCCTCTGTTTCCCCATATCTGATTCCCCAGCTCTGATTCCCCAACTCTGATTCCCCGCCTCTGATTCCCTAGCTCTGATTCCCCGCCTCTGATTCCCCGCGTCTGATTCCCTGCCTCTGATGCCCCGCCTCTGATTCCCCATCACTGATTCCCCGCCTCTGATTCCCCGTGTCTGATTCCCTGCCTTTGATTCCCCGCCTCTGATTCATCGCCTCTGATTCCCCAACTCTGATTCCCCGCCTCTGATTACCCAGCTCTGATTCCCCGCCACTGATTCCCCGCGTCTGATTCCCTGCCTCTGATTCCCCGCCTCTGATTCCCCATCTCTGATTCCCCGCCTCTTAATCCCCGTGTCTGATACCCAGCCTCTGATACCCCGCCCCTGATTCCCCACCTCTGATTCCCCATATCTGATTCCCCGCCTCTCTTTCCGCGCTTCTGATTCCCCGCCTCTGATTCCCCATATCTGATTCCCCGACTCTGATTCCCCAACTCTGATTCCCCGCCTCTGATTCCCCAGCTCTGTTTCCCCGCCTCTGATTCCCCGCTTCTGTTTCCCCATATATAATTCCCCGCCTCTGATTCCCAAACACTGATTCCCCGCCTCTGATTACCCAGCTCTGATTACCCAGCTCTGATTCCCCGCCTCTGATTCCCCGCGTCTGATTCCCTGCCTCTGATTCCCCGCCTCTGATTCCCCATCTCTGATTCCCCGCCTCTGAATCCCCGTGTCTGATACCCAGCCTCTGATACCCCGCCCCTGATTCCCCACCTCTGATTCCCCATATCTGATTCCCCGCCTCTCTTTCCGCGCTTCTGATACCCCGCCTCTGATTCCCCGACTCTGATTCCCCATATCTAATTCCCCACCTCTGATTCCCAAACACTGATTCCCCGCCTCTGATTCCCCAGCTCTGATTCCCCGCCTCTGATTCCCCACATCTGATTCCCTGCCTCTCATTCCCCGCTTCAGATTCCCTGCCTCTGATTCCCTGCCTCTGATTCCCCGCCTCTGATTCCCCGCCTCTGATTCTCAACCTCTGATTCACCACCTCTGATTCCCCATATCTGATTCCCCGCCTCTGATTCCCCGCCTCTGATTCCCCGCCTCTGTTTCCCCATATCTGATTCCCGGACTCTGATTCCCCACCTCTGATTCCCCATCTCTGATTCCGCACATCCGATTCCCTGCCTCTGATTCCCTGCCTCTGATTCCCCGCGTCTGATTCCCTGCCTCTGTTTCCCCGTCTCTGTTTCCCCATATCTGATTCGCCGCCTCTGATTCCCCAACTCTGATTCCCCGCCTCTGATTCCCCAGCTCTGATTCCCCACCTCTGATTCCCAGCGTCTGATTCCCTGCCTCTGATGCCCCGCCTCTGATTCCCCATCACTGATTCCCCGCCTCTGATTTCCCGTGTCTGATTCCCTGCCTCTGATTCCCCGCCTCTGATTCCCCGCCTCTGATTCCCCAACTCTGATACCCCGCCTCTGATTCCCCAGCTCTGATTCCCCGCCTCTGATTCCCCGCGTCTGATTCCCTGCCTCTGATTCCCCGCCTCTGATTCCCCGTATCTGATTCCCCGCGTCTGATTCCCTGCCTCTGATTCCCCGCCTCTGATTCCCCATCTCTGATTCACCAACTCTGATTCCCCACCTCTGATTCCCCATATCTGATTTCCCGCATCAGTTTCCCCGCCTCTGATTCACCCCTCTGATTGCCCATATCTGATTCCCCGCCTCTGATTCCCCAACTCTGATTCCCCGCCTCTGATTCCCTGCCTCTGATTCCCCATCTCTGATTCCGCACATCTGATTCCCTGCCTCTGATTCCCCACCTCTGATTCCCCATATCTGATTCCCCACCTCTGTTTCCCCACCTCTGATTCCCCGCCTCTGTTTCCCCATATCTAATACCCCGCCTCTGATTCCGAAACTCTGATTCCCCGCCTCTGTTTCCCCGCCTCTGATTCCCCGCCTCTGTTTCCCCATATCTGATTCGCCGCCTCTGATTCCCCAACTCTGATTCCCCACTTCTGATTACCCAGCTCTGATTCCCCGACTCTGAATCCCCGTGTCTGATACCCAGCCTCTGATTCACTATTTCTGATTCCCCGACTCTGATTCCCCAACTCTGATTCGCCGCCTCTGATTCCCCAGCTCTGTTTCCCCGCCTCTGATTCCCCACATCTGATTCCCTGCCTCTGATTCCCCGACTCTGATTCCCCATATCTGATTCCGCGCCTCTGAATCCCCGTGTCTGATACCCAGCTTCTGATACCCCGCCTCTGATTCCCCAACTCTGATTCCCCGCCTCTGATTCCCTGCCTCTGATTCCCCATCTCTGATTCCGCACATCTGATTCCCTGCCTCTGATTCCCCACCTCTGATTCCCCATATCTGATTCCCAGCCTCTGTTTCCCCGCCTCTGATTCCCCGCCTCTGTTTCCCCATATCTAATTCCCCGCCTCTGATTCCCAAACTCTGATTCCCCGCCTCTGTTTCCCCGCCTCTGATTCCCCGCCTCTGTTTCCCCATATCTGATTCGCCGCCTCTGATTCCCCAACTCTGATTCCCCACCTCTGATTACCCAGCTCTGATTCCCCGACTCTGAATCCCCGTGTCTGATACCCAGCCTCTGATTCCCTATTTCTGATTCCCCGCCTCTGATTCCCCAACTCTGATTCGCCGCCTCTGATTCCCCAGCTCTGTTTCCCCGCCTCTGATTCCCCACATCTGATTCCCTGCCTCTGATTCCCCGACTCTGATTCCCCATCTCTGATTCCCCGCCTCTGAATCCCCGTGTCTGATACCCAGCTTCTGATACCCCGCCCCTGATTCCCCACTTCTGATTCCCCATATCTGATACACCGCCTCTGTTTCTGCGCCTCTGATTCCCCGCCTCTGATTCCCCATATCTGATACCCCGCCTCTGATTCCCCAACTCTGATTCCCCGCCTCTGTTTCCCATATCTGATTCCCCGCCTCTGATTCCCCAACTCTGATTCCCCGCCTCTGATTCCCCAGCTCTGATTCCCAACTCTGATTCCCCGTGTTTGATTCCCTGCCTCTGATTCCCCACCTCTGATTCCCCATCTCTGATTCACCGCCTTTCATTCGCCACCTCTGATTCCCCATATCAGATTCCCCGCCTCTGTTTCCCCGCCTCTGATTCCCCGCCTCTGTTTCCCCATATCTGATTCCCCGCCTCTGATTCCCCAACTCTGATTCCCCGCCTCTGATTACCCAGCTCTGATTCCCCGCCTCTGATTCCCCACTTCTGATTCCCTGCCTCTGATTCCCCGCCTCTGATTCCCCATCTCTGATTCCACGACTCTGAATCCCCGTGTCTGATACCCAGCCTCCGATACCCCGCCCCTGATTCCCCACCTCTGATTCCCCATATCTGATTCCCCGCCTCTCTTACCGCGCCTCTGATTCCCCGCCTCTGATTCCCCATATCTGATTCCCCGACTCTGATTCCCCAACTCTGATTCCCCGCCTCTGATTCCCCAGCTCTGTTTCCCCGCCTCTGATTCCCCGCCTCTGTTTCCCCATATCTAATTCCCCGCCTCTGATTCCCAAACTCTGATTCCCTGCCTCTGATTCCCCAGCTCTGATTCCCCGCCTCTGATTCCCCACATCTGATTCCCTGCCTCTGATTCCCCGCCTCTGATTCCCTGCCTCTGATTGATACCCACCTCTGAATCCCCATATCTGATTCCCTGCCTCTGATTCCCTGCCTATGATTCCCCGCCTCTGATTCCCCGCCTCTGATGCCCCGCCTCTGATTCCCCATCACTGATTCCCCGCCTCTGATTACCCGTGTCTGATTCCCTGCCTCTGATTCCCCGCCTCTGATTCCCCACCTCTGATTCCCCAACTCTGATTCCCCGCCTCTGATTCCCCAGCTCTGATTCCCCGCCTCTGATTCCCCGCGTCTGATTCCCTGCCTCTGATTCCCCGACTCTGATTCCCCGTATCTGATTCCCCGCGTCTGATTCCCTGCCTCTTATTCCCCGCCTCTGATTCTCCATCTCTGATTCACCAACTCTGATTCCCCACCTCTGATTCCCCATATCTGATTTCCCGCCACAGTTTCCCCGCCTCTGATTCACCCCTCTGATTGCCCATATCTGATTCCCCGCCTCTGATTCCCCAACTCTGATTCCCCGCCTCTGATTCCCTGCCTCTGATTCCCCATCTCTGATTCCGCACATCTGATTCCCTGCCTCTGATTCCCCACCTCTGATTCCCCATATCTGATTCCCCGCCTCTGTTTCCCCGCCTCTGATTCCCCGCCTCTGTTTCCCCATATCTAATTCCCCGCCTCTGATTCCCAAACTCTGATTCCCCGCCTCTGTTTCCCCGCCTCTGATTCCCCGCCTCTGTTTCCCCATATCTGATTCCCCGCCTCTGATTCCCCAACTCTGATTCCCCAACTCTGATTCCCTATATCTGATTCCCTGCATCTGTTTCCCCGCCTCTGATTCCCCGCCTCTGTTTCCCCATATCTGATTCCCGGACTCTGATTCCCCACCTCTGATTCCCCATCTCTGATTCCACACATCCGATTCCCTGCCTCTGATTCCCGGCCTCTGATTCCCCGCTTCTGATTCCCTGCCTCTGATTCAAAACGTCTGACTCCCCACCTCTGATTCCCCATATCTGATTCCCCGCCTCTGATTCCCCGCGTCTGATTCCCTGCCTCTGATGCCCCGCCTCTGATTCCCCATCACTGATTCCCCGCCTCTGATTACCCGTGTCTGATTCCCTGCCTCTGATTCCCCAGCTCTGATTCCCCGCCTCTGATTCCCCGCGTCTGATTCCCTGCCGCTGATTCCCCGCCTCTGATTCCCCGTATCTGATTCCCCGCGTCTGATTCCCTGCCTCTGATTCCCCGCCTCTGATTCCCCATCTCTGATTCACCAACTCTGATTCCCCACCTCTGATTCCCCATATCTGATTTCCCGCATCAGTTTCCCCGCCTCTGATTCACCCCTCTGATTGCCCATATCTGATTCCCCGCCTCTGATTCCCCAACTCTGATTCCCCGCCTCTGATTCCCTGCCTCTGATTCCCCATCTCTGATTCCGCACATCTGATTCCCTGCCTCTGATTCCCCACCTCTGATTCCCCATATCTGATTCCCCGCCTCTGTTTCCCCGCCTCTGATTCCCCGACTCTGTTTCCCCATATCTAATTCCCCACCACTGATTCCCAAACTCTGATTCCCTGCCTCTGTTTCCCCGCCTCTGATTCCCCGCCTCTGTTTCCCCATATCTGATTCCCCGCCTCTGATTCCCCAACTCTGATTCCCCACCTCTGATTACCTAGCTCTGATTCCCCGACTCTGAATCCCCGTGTCTGATACCCAGCCTCTGATTCCCTATTTCTGATTCCCCGCCTCTGATTCCGCACATCCGATTCCCTGCCTCTGATTCCCGGCCTCTGATTCCCCGCGTCTGATTCCCTGCCTCTGATTCCCAACCTCTGATTCCCCACCTCTGATTCCCCATATCTGATTCCCAGCCTCTGTTTCCCCGCCTCTGATTCCCCGCCTCTGTTTCCCCATATCTGATTCCCCAGCTCTGATTCCCCAACTCTGATTCCCCGCCTCTGATTCCCCAGCTCTGATTCCCCGCCTCTGATTCCCCGCGTCTGATTCCCTGCCTCTGATGCCCCGCCTCTGATTCCCCATCACTGATTCCCCGCCTCTGATTCCCCGTGTCTGATTCCCTGCCTTTGATTCCCCGCCTCTGATTCCCCGCCTCTGATTCGCCAACTCTGATTCCCCGCCTCTGATTACCCAGCTCTGATTCCCCACCACTGATTCCCCGCGTCTGATTCCCTGCCTCTGATTCCCCGCCTCTGATTCCCCATCTCTGATTCCCCGCCTCTTAATCCCCGTGTCTGATACCCAGCCTCTGATACCCCGCCCCTGATTCCCCACCTCTGATTCCCCATATCTGATTCCCCGCCTCTCTTTCCGCGCTTCTGATTCCCCGCCTCTGATTCCCCATATCTGATTTCCCGACTCTGATTCCCCAACTCTGATTCCCCGCCTCTGATTCCCCAGCTCTGTTTCCCCGCCTCTGATTCCCCGCTTCTGTTTCCCCATATATAATTCCCCGCCTCTGATTCCCAAACACTGATTCCCCGCCTCTGATTACCCAGCTCTGATTACCCAGCTCTGATTCCCCGCCTCTGATTCCACGCGTCTGATTCCCTGCCTCTGATTCCCCGCCTCTGATTCCCCGCCTCTGAATCCCCGTGTCTGATACCCAGCCTCTGATACCCCGCCCCTGATTCCCCACCTCTGATTCCCCATATCTGATTCCCCGCCTCTCTTTCCGCGCTTCTGATACCCCGCCTCTGATTCCCCGACTCTGATTCCCCATATCTAATTCCCCACCTCTGATTCCCAAACACTGATTCCCCGCCTCTGATTCCCCAGCTCTGATTCCCCGCCTCTGATTCCCCACATCTGATTCCCTGCCTCTCATTCCCCGCTTCAGATTCCCTGCCTCTGATTCCCTGCCTCTGATTCCCCGCCTCTGTTTCCCCGCCTCTGATTCCCAACCTCTGATTCACCACCTCTGATTCCCCATATCTGATTCCCCGCCTCTGATTCCCCGCCTCTGATTCCCCGCCTCTGTTTCCCCATATCTGATTCCCGGACTCTGATTCCCCACCTCTGATTCCCCATCTCTGATTCCGCACATCCGATTCCCTGCCTCTGATTCCCTGCCTCTGATTCCCCGCGTCTGATTCCCTGCCTCTGATTCCCCGCCTCTGTTTCCCCATATCTGATTCCCCGCCTCTGATTCCCCAACTCTGATTCCCCGCCTCTGATTCCCCAGCTCTTATTCCCCACCTCTGATTCCCCGCGTCTGATTCCCTGCCTCTGATGCCCCGCCTCTGATTCCCCATCACTGATTCCCCGCCTCTGATTACCCGTGTCTGATTCCCTGCCTCTGATTCCCCGCCTCTGATTCCCCGCCTCTGATTCCCCAACTCTGATACCCCGCCTCTGATTCCCCAGCTCTGATTCCCAGCCTCTGAGTCCCCGCGTCTGATTCCCTGCCTCTGATTCCCCGCCTCTGATTCCCCGTATCTGATTCCCCGCGTCTGATTCCCTGCCTCTGATTCCCCGCCTCTGATTCCCCATCTCTGATTCACCAACTCTGATTCCCCACCTCTGATTCCCCATATCTGATTTCCCGCATCAGTTTCCCCGCCTCTGATTCACCCCTCTGATTGCCCATATCTGATTCCCCGCCTCTGATTCCCCAACTCTGATTCCCCGCCTCTGATTCCCTGCCTCTGATTCCCCATCTCTGATTCCGCACATCTGATTCCCTGCCTCTGATTCCCCACCTCTGATTCCCCATATCTGATTCCCCATTTCTGTTTCCCCACCTCTGATTCCCCGCCTCTCTTTCCCCATATCTAATTGCCCGCCTCTGATTCCCAAACTCTGATTCCCCGCCTCTGTTTCCCCGCCTCTGATTCCCCGCCTCTGTTTCCCCATATCTGATTCGCCGCCTCTGATTCCCCAACTCTGATTCCCCACTTCTGATTACCCAGCTCTGATTCCCCGACTCTGAATCCCCGTGTCTGATACCCAGCCTCTGATTCCCTATTTCTGATTCCCCGCCTCTGATTCCCCAACTCTGATTCGCCGCCTCTGATTCCGCAGCTCTGTTTCCCCGCCTCTGATTCCCCACATCTGATTCCCTGCCTCTGATTCCCCGACTCTGATTCCCCATATCTGATTCCCCGCCTCTGAATCCCCGTGTCTGATACCCAGCTACTGATACCCCGCCCCTGATTCCCCACTTCTGATTCCCCATATCTGATACACCGCCTCTGTTTCTGCGCCTCTGATTCCCCGCCTCTGATTCCCCATATCTGATACCCCGCCTCTGATTCCCCAACTCTGATTCCCCGCCTCTGTTTCCCATATCTGATTCCCCGCCTCTGATTCCCCAACTCTGATTCCCCGCCTCTGATTCCCCAGCTCTGATTCCCCAACTCTGATTCCCCGCGTTTGATTCCCTGCCTCTGATTCCCCACCTCTGATTCCCCATCTCTGATTCACCGCCTTTCATTCGCCACCTCTGATTCCCCATATCAGATTCCCCGCCTCTGTTTCCCCGCCTCTGATTCCCCGCCTCTGTTTCCCCATATCTGATTCCCCGCCTCTGATTCCCCAACTCTGATTCCCCGCCTCTGATTACCCAGCTCTGATTCCCCGCCTCTGATTCCCCACTTCTGATTCCCTGCCTCTGATTCCCCGCCTCTGATTCCCCATCTCTGATTCCACGACTCTGAATCCCCGTGTCTGATACCCAGCCTCCGATACCCCGCCCCTGATTCCCCACCTCTGATTCCCCATATCTGATTCCCCGCCTCTCTTACCGCGCCTCTGATTCCCCGCCTCTGATTCCCCATATCTGATTCCCCGACTCTGATTCCCCAACTCTGATTCCCCGCCTCTGATTCCCCAGCTCTGTTTCCCCGCCTCTGATTCCCCGCCTCTGTTTCCCCATATCTAATTCCCCGCCTCTGATTCCCAAACTCTGATTCCCCGCCTCTGATTCCCCAGCTCTGATTCCCCGCCTCTGATTCCCCACATCTGATTCCCTGCCTCTGATTCCCCGCCTCTGATTCCCTGCCTCTGATTGATACCCACCTCTGAATCCCCATATCTGATTCCCTGCCTCTGATTCCCTGCCTATGATTCCCCGCCTCTGATTCCCCGCCTCTGATTCCCAACCTCTGATTCCCCACCTCTGATTCCCCATATCTGATTCCCTGCATCTGTTTCCCCGCCTCTGATTCCCCGCATCTGTTTCCCCATATCTGATTCCCGGACTCTGATTCCCCACCTCTGATTCCCCATCTCTGATTCCGCACATCCGATTCCCTGCCTCTGATTCCCTGCCTCTGATTCCCCGCGTCTGATTCCCTGCCTCTGATTCCCAACCTCTGATTCCCCACCTCTGATTCCCCATATCTGATTTCCCGCCTCTGTTACCCCGCCTCTGATTCCCCGCCTCTGTTTCCCCATATCAGATTCCCCGCCTCTGATTCCCCAACTCTGATTCCCCGCCTCTGATTCCCCAGCTCTGATTCCCCGCCTCTGATTCCCCGCGTATGATTCCCTGCCTCTGATGCCCCGCCTCTGATTCCCAAACTCTGATTCCCCGCCTCTGTTTCCCCGCCTCTGATTCCCCGCCTCTGTTTCCCCATATCTGATTCCCCGCCTCTGATTCCCCAACTCTGATTCCCCACTTCTGATTACCCAGCTCTGATTCCCCGACTCTGAATCCCCGTGTCTGATACCCAGCCTCTGATTCCCTATTTCTGATTCCCCGCCTCTGATTCCCCAACTCTGATTCGCCGCCTCTGATTCCGCAGCTCTGTTTCCCCGCCTCTGATTCCCCACATCTGATTCCCTGCCTCTGATTCCCCGACTCTGATTCCCCATATCTGATTCCCCGCCTCTGAATCCCCGTGTCTGATACCCAGCTTCTGATACCCCGCCCCTGATTCCCCACTTCTGATTCCCCATATCTGATACACCGCCTCTGTTTCTGCGCCTCTGATTCCCCGCCTCTGATTCCCCATATCTGATACCCCGCCTCTGATTCCCCAACTCTGATTCCCCGCCTCTGTTTCCCATATCTGATTCCCCGCCTCTGATTCCCCAACTCTGATTCCCCGCCTCTGATTCCCCAGCTCTGATTCCCCAACTCTGATTCCCCGCGTTTGATTCCCTGCCTCTGATTCCCCACCTCTGATTCCCCATCTCTGATTCACCGCCTTTCATTCGCCACCTCTCATTCCCCATATCAGATTCCCCGCCTCTGTTTCCCCGCCTCTGATTCCCCGCCTCTGTTTCCCCATATCTGATTCCCCGCCTCTGATTCCCCAACTCTGATTCCCCGCCTCTGATTACCCAGCTCTGATTCCCCGCCTCTGATTCCCCACTTCTGATTCCCTGCCTCTGATTCCCCGCCTCTGATTCCCCATCTCTGATTCCACGACTCTGAATCCCCGTGTCTGATACCCAGCCTCCGATACCCCGCCCCTGATTCCCCACCTCTGATTCCCCATATCTGATTCCCCGCCTCTGTTTCCCCGCCTCTGATTCCCCGCCTCTGTTTCCCCATATCTGATTCCCCGCCTCTGATTCCCCATATCTGATTCCCCGACTCTGATTCCCCAACTCTGATTCCCCGCCTTTCATTCGCCACCTCTGATTCCCCATATCAGATTCCCCGCCTCTGTTTCCCCGCCTCTGATTCCCCGCCTCTGTTTCCCCATATCTGATTCCCCGCCTCTGATTCCCCATATCTGATTCCCCGACTCTGATTCCCCAACTCTGATTCCCCGCCTCTGATTCCCCAGCTCTGTTTCCCCGCCTCTGATTCCCCGCCTCTGTTTCCCCAGATCTAATTCCCCGCCTCTGATTCCCAAACTCTGATTCCCCGCCTCTGATTCCCCAGCTCTGATTCCCCGCCTCTGATTCCCCACATCTGATTCCCTGCCTCTGATTCCCCGCCTCTGATTCCCTGCCTCTGATTGATACCCACCTCTGAATCCCCATATCTGATTCCCTGCCTCTGATTCCCTGCCTATGATTCCCCGCCTCTGATTCCCCGCCTCTGATTCCCAACCTCTGATTCCCCACCTCTGATTCCCCATATCTGATTCCCTGCATCTGTTTCCCCGCCTCTGATTCCCCGCATCTGTTTCCCCATATCTGATTCCCGGACTCTGATTCCCCACCTCTGATTCCCCATCTCTGATTCCGCACATCCGATTCCCTGCCTCTGATTCCCTGCCTCTGATTCCCCGCGTCTGATTCCCTGCCTCTGATTCCCAACCTCTGATTCCCCACCTCTGATTCCCCATATCTGATTTCCCGCCTCTGTTACCCCGCCTCTGATTCCCCGCCTCTGTTTCCCCATATCAGATTCCCCGCCTCTGATTCCCCAACTCTGATTCCCCGCCTCTGATTCCCCAGCTCTGATTCCCCGCCTCTGATTCCCCGCGTATGATTCCCTGCCTCTGATGCCCCGCCTCTGATTCCCCATCACTGATTCTCCACCTCTGATTCCCCGTGTCTGATTCCCTGCCTTTGATTCCCCGCTTCTGATTCCCCGCCTCTGATTCCCCAACTCTGATTCCCCGCCTCTGATTACCCAGCTCTGATTCCCCGCCTCTGATTCCCCGCGTCTTATTCCCTGCCTCTGATTCCCCGCCTCTGATTCCCCATCTCTGATTCCCCGCCTCTGAATCCCCGTGTCTGATACCCAGCCTCTGATACCCCGCCCCTGATTCCCCACCTCTGATTCCCCATATCTGATTCCCAGCCTCTCTTTCCGCGCTTCTGATTCCCCGCCTCTGATTCCCCATATCTGATTCCCCGACTCTGATTCCCCAACTCTGATTCCCCGCCTCTGATTCCCCAGCTATGTTTCCCCGCCTCTGATTCCTCGCCTCTGTTTCCCCATATCTAATTCCCCGCCTCTGATTCCCAAACACTGATTCCCTGCCTCAGATTCCCCAGCTCTGATTCCCCGCCTCTGATTCCCCACATCTGATTCCCTGCCTCTCATTCCCCACTTCAGATTCCCTGCCTCTGATTACCTGCCTCTGATTCCCCGCCTCTGATTCCCCGCATCTGATTCCCAACCTCTGATTCCCCGCCTCTGATTCCCCAGCTCTGATTCCCCGCCTCTGATTCCCCGCCTCTGATTCCCCGCCTCTGTTTCCCCATATCTGATTCCCGGACTCTGATTCCCCACCTCTGATTCCCCATCTCTGATTCCGCACATCCGATTCCCTGCCTCTGATTCCCCGCCTCTGATTCCCCGTGTCTGATTCCCTGCCTCTGATTCCCCGCCTCTGTTTCCCCATATCTGATTCCACGCCTCTGATTCCCCAACTCTGATTCCCCGCCTCTGATTCCCCAGCTCAGATTCCCCGCCTCTGATTCCCCGCGTCTGATTCCCTGCCTCTGATGCCCCGCCTCTGATTCCCCATCACTGATTCCCCCCCTCTGATTCCCCGTGTCTGATTCCCTGCCTCTGATTCCCCGCCTCTGATTCCCAGCCACTGATTCCCCAACTCTGATTCCCCACCTCTGATTCCCCAGCTCTGATTCCCCGCCTCTGATTCCCCGCGTCTGATTCCCTGCCTCTGATTCCCTGCCTCTGATTCCCCTCCTCTGATTCCCCGCATCTGATTCCCTGGCTCTGATTCCCTGCCTCTGATTCCCCATCTCTGATTCACCAACTCTGATTCCCCACCTCTGATTCCCCATATCTGATTCCCCGCCTCAGTTTCCCCGCCTCTGATTCACCCCTCTGATTCCCCATATCTGATTCCCCGCCTCTGATTCCCCAACTCTGATTCCCCGCCTCTGATTCTCCAGCTCTGATTCCCCGCCTCTGAATCCCCAACTCTGATTCCCTGCCTCTGATTCCCCAGCTCTGATTCCCCGCCTCTGATTCCCCAGCTCTGATTCCCTGCCTCTGATTTCCCGCCTGTGATTCCCCAGCTCTGATTCCCCGCCTCTGTTTGCCTACCTCTAATTCCCCGCCTCTGTTTCCCCATATCTGATTCCCCGCCTCTGATTCCCCAACTCTGATTCCCCGCCTCTGATTCCCCAGCTCTGATTCCCCAGCTCTGATTCCCCGCCTCTGATTCCTGGACTCTGATTCCCCACCTCTGATTCCCCAACTCTGAGTCCCCATATCTGATTCCCCGCCTCTGTTTCCCCGCCTCTGATTCCCCGCCTCTGTTTCCCCATATCTGATTCCCCGCCTCTGATTCCCCAACTCTGATTCCCCGCCCCTGATTCCCCACCTCTGATTCCCCGCCTCTGATTCCCCGCCTCTCGTTCCGCGCCTCTGATTCCCTGCCTCTGATTCCCTATTTCTGATTCCCCGTCTCTGATTCCCCAACTCTGATTCGCCGCCTCTGATTCCCCAGCTCTGTTTCCCCGCCTCTGATTCCCCGCCTCTGTTTCCCCATATCTAATTCCCGGCCTGTGATTCCCAAACTCTGATTCCCTGCCTCTGATTCCCCAGATCTGATTCCCCGCCTCTGATTCCCCACATCTGATTCCCTGCCTCTGATTCCCCGACTCTGATTCCCCATCTCTGATTCCCCGCCTCTGAATCCCCGTGTCTGATACCCAGCTTATGATACCCCGCCCCTGATTCCCCACTTCTGATTCCCCATATCTGAAACACCGCCTCTGTTTCTGCGCCTCTGATTCCCCGCCTCTGATTCCCCAACTCTGATTCCCCGCCTCTGTTTCCCATATCTGATTCCCCGCCTCTGATTCCCCAACTCTGATTCCCCGCCTCTGATTCCCCAGCTCTGATTCCCCAACTCTGATTCCCCGTGTTTGATTCCCTGCCTCTGATTCCCCACCTCTGATTCCCCATCTCTGATTCACCGCCTTTCATTCGCCACCTCTGATTCCCCATATCAGATTCCCCGCCTATGTTTCCCCGCCTCTGATTCCCAGCCTCTGTTTCCCCATATCTGATTCCCCGCCTCTGATTCCCCAACTCTGATTCCCTGCCTCTGATTACCCAGCTCTGATTCCCCGCCTCTGATTCCCCGCTTCTGATTCCCTGCCTCTGATTCCCCGCCTCTGATTTCCCATCTCTGATTCCACGACTCTGAATCCCCGTGTCTGATACCCAGCCTCCGATACCCCGCCCCTGATTCCCCACCTCTGATTCCCCATATCTGATTCCCCGCCTCTCTTTCCGCGCCTCTGATTCCCCGCCTCTGATTCCCCATATCTGATTCCCCGACTCTGATTCCCCAATTCTGATTCCCCGCCTCTGATTCCCCAGCTCTGTTTCCCCGCCTCTGATTCCCCGCCTCTGTTTCCCCATATCTAATTCCCCGCCTCTGATTCCCAAACTCTGATTCCCCGCCTCTGATTCCCCAGCTCTGATTCCCCGCCTCTGATTCCCCACATCTGATTCCCTGCCTCTGATTCCCCGCCTCTGATTCCCTGCCTCTGATTGATACCCACCTCTGAATCCCCATATCTGATTCCCTGCCTCTGATTCCCTGCCTATGATTCCCCGCCTCTGATTCCCCGCCTCTGATTCCTAACCTCTGATTCCCCACCTCTGATTCCCTATATCTGATTCCCTGCATCTGTTTCCCCGCCTCTGATTCCCCGCCTCTGTTTCCCCATATCTGATTCCCGGACTCTGATTCCCCACCTCTGATTCCCCATCTCTGATTCCGCACATCCGATTCCCTGCCTCTGATTCCCGGCCTCTGATTCCCCGCGTCTGATTCCCTGCCTCTGATTCCCAACCTCTATTTCCCCACCACTGATTCCCCATATCTGATTCCCCGCCTCTGTTTCCCCGCCTCTGATTCCCCGCCTCTGTTTCCCCATATCTGATTCCCCACCTCTGATTCCCCAACTCTGATTTCCCCGCCTCTGATTCCCCAGCTCTGATTCCCCGCCTCTGATTCCCCGCGTCTGATTCCCTGCCTCTGATGCCCCGCCTCTGATTCCCCATCACTGATTCCCCGCCTCTGATTCCCCGTGTCTGATTCCCTGCCTTTGATTCCCCGCCTCTGATTCCCCGCCTCTGATTCCCCAACTCTGATTCCCCGCCTCTGATTACCCAGCTCTGATTCCCCGCCTCTGATTCCCCGCGTCTGATTCCCTGCCTCTGATTCCCCGCCTCTGATTCCCCATCTCTGATTCCCCGCCTCTTAATCCCCGTGTCTGATACCCAGCCTCTGATACCCCGCCCCTGATTCCCCACCTCTGATTCCCCATATCTGATTCCCCGCCTCTCTTTCCACGCTTCTGATTCCCCGCCTCTGATTCCCCATACCTGATTCCCCGACTCTGATTCCCCAACTCTGATTCCCCGCCTCTGATTCCCCAGCTCTGTTTCCCCGCCTCTGATTCCCCGCTTCTGTTTCCCCATATCTAATTCCCCGCCTCTGATTCCCAAACACTGATTCCCCGCCTCTGATTACCCAGCTCTGATTCCCCGCATCTGATTCCCCGCGTCTGATTCCCTGCCTCTGATTCCCCGCCTCTGATTCCCCATCTCTGATTCCCCGCCTCTGAATCCCCGTGTCTGATACCCAGCCTCTGATACCCCGCCCCTGATTCCCCACCTCTGGTTCCCCATATCTGATACCCCACCTCTCTTTCTGCGCTTCTGATTCCCCACCTCTGATTCCCCATATCTGATTCCCCGACTCTGATTCCCCAAGTCTGATTCACCGCCTCTGATTCCCCAGCTCTGTTTCCCCGCCTCTGATTCCCCGCCTCTGTTTCCCCATATCTAATTCCCCACCTCTGATTCCCAAACACTGATTACCCGCCTCTGATTCCCCAGCTCTGATTCCCCGTGTCTGATTCCCCACATCTGATTCCCTGCCTCTCATTCCCCGCTTCAGATTCCCTGCCTCTGATTCCCTGCCTCTGATTCCCCGCCTCTGATTCCCCGCCTCTGATTCCCAACCTCTGATTCACCACCTCTGATTCCCCATATCTGATTCCCCGCCTCTGAATCCCCGCCTCTGATTCCCCGCCTCTGTTTCCCCATATCTGATTCCTGGACTCTGATTCCCCACCTCTGATTCCCCATCTCTGATTCCGCACATCCGATTCCCTGCCTCTGATTCCCTGCCTCTGATTCCCCGCGTCTGATTCCCTGCCTCTGATTCCCCGCCTCTGTTTCCCCATATCTGATTCCCCTCCTCTGTTTCCCCAACTCTGATTCCCCGCCTCTGATTCCCCAGCTCTGATTCCCCGCCTCTGATTCCCCGCGTCTGATTCCCTGCCTCTGATGCCCCGCCTCTGATTCCCCATCACTGATTCCCCGCCTCTGATTACCCGTGTCTGATTCCCTGCCTCTGATTCCCCGCCTCTGTTTCCCCATATCTGATTCCCCTCCTCTGTTTCCCCAACTCTGATTCCCCGCCTCTGATTCCCCAGCTCTGATTCCCCGCCTCTGATTCCCCGTGTCTGATACCCAGCCTCTGATACCCCGCCCCTGATTCCCCACCTCTGGTTCCCCATATCTGATACCCCACCTCTCTTTCTGCGCTTCTGATTCCCCACCTCTGATTCCCCATATCTGATTCCCCGACTCTGATTCCCCAAGTCTGATTCACCGCCTCTGATTCCCCAGCTCTGTTTCCCCGCCTCTGATTCCCCGCCTCTGTTTCCCCATATCTAATTCCCCACCTCTGATTCCCAAACACTGATTACCCGCCTCTGATTCCCCAGCTCTGATTCCCCGTGTCTGATTCCCCACATCTGATTCCCTGCCTCTCATTCCCCGCTTCAGATTCCCTGCCTCTGATTCCCTGCCTCTGATTCCCCGCCTCTGATTCCCCGCCTCTGATTCCCAACCTCTGATTCACCACCTCTGATTCCCCATATCTGATTCCCCGCCTCTGAATCCCCGCCTCTGATTCCCCGCCTCTGTTTCCCCATATCTGATTCCTGGACTCTGATTCCCCACCTCTGATTCCCCATCTCTGATTCCGCACATCCGATTCCCTGCCTCTGATTCCCTGCCTCTGATTCCCCGCGTCTGATTCCCTGCCTCTGATTCCCCGCCTCTGTTTCCCCATATCTGATTCCCCTCCTCTGTTTCCCCAACTCTGATTCCCCGCCTCTGATTCCCCAGCTCTGATTCCCCGCCTCTGATTCCCCGCGTCTGATTCCCTGCCTCTGATGCCCCGCCTCTGATTCCCCATCACTGATTCCCCGCCTCTGATTACCCGTGTCTGATTCCCTGCCTCTGATTCCCCGCCTCTGATTCCCCGCCTCTGATTCCACAACTCTGATTACCCGCCTCTGATTCCCCAGCTCTGATTCCCCGCCTCTGATTCCCCGCGTCTGATTCCCTGCCTCTGATTCCCCGACTCTGATTCCCTGTATCTGATTCCCCGCGTCTGATTCCCTGCCTCTGATTCCCCGCCTCTGATTCCCCATCTCTGATTCACCAACTCTGATTCCCCACCTCTGATTCCCCATATCTGATTTCCCGCATCAGTTTCCCCGCCTCTGATTCACCCCTCTGATTGCCCATATCTGATTCCCCGCCTCTGATTCCCCAACTCTGATTCCCCGCCTCTGATTCCCTGCCTCTGATTCCCCATCTCTGATTCCGCACATCTGATTCCCTGCCTCTGATTCCCCACCTCTGATTCCCCATATCTGATTCCCCGCCTCATTTTCCCCGCCTCTGATTCCCCGCCTCTGTTTCCCCATATCTAATTCCCCTCCTCTGATTCCCAAACTCTGATTCCCCGCCTCTGTTTCCCCGCCTCTGATTCCCCACCTCTGTTTCCCCATATCTGATTCCCCGCCTCTGATTCCCCAACTCTGATTCCCCACCTCTGATTCCCTATATCTGATTCCCTGCATCTGTTTCCCCGCCTCTGATTACCCGCCTCTGTTTCCCCATATCTGATTCCCGGACTCTGATTCCCCACCTCTGATTCCCCATCTCTGATTCCGCACATCCGATTCCCTGCCTCTGATTCCCGGCCTCTGATTCCCCGCGTCTGATTCCCTGCCTCTGATTCAAAACCTCTGATTCCCCACCTCTGATTCCCCATATCTGATTCCCCGCCTCTGATTCCCCGCGTCTGATTCCCTGCCTCTGATGCCCCGCCTCTGATTCCCCATCACTGATTTCCCGCCTCTGATTACCCGTGTCTGACTCCCTGCCTCTGATTCCCCGCCTCTGATTTCCCGCCTCTGATTCCCCAACTCTGATTCCTCGCCTCTGATTCCCCAGCTCTGATTCCCCGCCTCTGATTCCCCGCGTCTGATTCCCTGCCTCTGATTCCCCGCCTCTGATTCCCCGTATCTGATTCCCCGCGTCTGATTCCCTGCCTCTGATTCCCCGCCTCTGATTCCCCATCTCTGATTCACCAACTCTGATTCCCCAACTTTGATTCCCCATATCTGATTTCCCGCACCAGTTTCCCCGCCTCTGATTCACCCCTCTGATTCCCCATATCTGATTCCCCGCCTCTCTTTCCGCGCCTCTGATTCCCCGCCTCTGATTCCCCATATCTGATTCCCCGACTCTGATTCCCCAACTTTTATTCCCCGCCTCTGATTCCCCAGCTCTGTTTCCCCGCCTCTGATTCCCCGCCTCTGTTTCCCCATATCTAATTCCCCGCCTCTGATTCCCAAACTCTGATTTCCCGCCTCTGTTTACCCAGCTCTGATTCCCCGCCTCTGATTCCCCACATCTGATTCCCTGCCTCTGATTCCCCGCCTCTGATTCCCTGCCTCTGATTCCCAACCTCTGATACCCACCTCTGAATCCCCATATCTGATTCCCTGCCTCTGATTCCCTGCCTCTGATTCCCCGCCTCTGATTCCCCGCCTCTGATTCCCAACCTTTGATTCCCCACCTCTGATTCCCCATATCTGATTCCCTGCCTCTGTTTCCCCGCCTCTGATTCCCCGCCTCTGCTTCCCCATATCTGATTCCCGGACTCTGATTCCCCACCTCTGATTCCCCATCTCTGATTCTGCACATCCGATTCCCTGCCTCTGATTCCCCGCCTCTGATTCCCCGCGTCTGATTCCCTGCCTATGATTCCCAACCTCTGATTCCCCACCTCTGATTCCCCATTTCTGATTCCCCGCCTCTGTTTCCCCGCCTCTGATTCCCCGCCTCTGTTTCCCCATATCTGATTCCCCGCCACTGATTCCCCGCATCTGATTCCCTGCCTCTGATGCCCCGCCTCTGATTCCCCATCACTGATTCCCCGCCTCTGATTCCCTGTGTCTGATTTCCTGCCTCTGATTCCCCATCTATGATTCACCGCCTCTGATTCCCCACCTCTGATTCCCCATATCTGATTCCCCACCTATGTTTCCCCGCCTCTGATTCCCCACCTCTGATTCCCCATCTCTGATTCCTGGACTCTGATTCCCCACCTCTGATTCCCCATCTCTGATTCCGCACATCCGATTCCCTGCCTTTGACTCCCCGCCTCTGATTCCCTGCCTCTGTTTCAAACCTCTGATTCTCCACCTCTGATTCCCCATATCTGATTCCCCACCTCTGTTTCCCTGCCTCTGATTCCCCGACTCTGATTCCCCATCTCTGATTCCCCGCCTCTGAATCCCCGTGTCTGATACCCAGCTTCTGATACCCCGCCCCTGAATCCCCACCTCTGATTCTCCATATCTGATTCCCCGCCTCTGATTCCCCAACTCTGATTCCACGCCTCTGATTCCCCAGCTCTGATTCCCCACCTCTGATTCCCCGCCTCTGTTTCCCCATATCTGATTCCCCGCCTCTGATTCCCCAACCCTGATTCCCCGCCTCTGATTCCCCAGCTCTGATTCCCCGTGTTTGATTCCCCGCCTCTGATTCCCCATCTCTGATTCCCGGCCTCTGATTCCCGGCCTCTGATTCCCGGCATCTCATTCCCGGCCTCTGATTTCCGGCCTCTGATTCCCCGCCTCTGGTCCCCCGCTTCTAATTCGCTGCCTCTGATTCCCCATCTCTGATTCCGCACATCTGATTTCCTGCCTCTGATTCCCCGCCTGTGACTCCCCGCCTCTGATTCCCTGCCTCTGTTTCAAACCTCTGATTCTCCACCTCTGATTCCCCATATCTGATTCCCCACCTCTGTTTCCCTGCCTCTGATTCCCCGCCTCTGTTTCCCCATATCTGATTCCCCGCCTCTGATTCCCCAACTCTGATTCCCCGCCTCTGATTCCCCAGCTCTGATTCCCCAACTCTGTTTCCCCGTGTTTGATTCCCTGCCTCTGATTCCCCGCCTCTGATTACCCATCTCTGATTCACTGCCTTTCATTCGCCACCTCTGACTCCCAATATCAGATTCCCCCCCTCTGTTTCCCCGCCTCTGATTCCCCGCCTCTGTTTCCCCATATCTGATTCCCCGCCTCTGATTCCCCAACTCTGATTCCCCGCCTCTGATTACCCAGCTCTGATTCCCTGCCTCTGATTCCCCGCTTCTGATTCCCTGCCTCTGATTCCCCGCCTCTGATTCCCCATCTCTGATTCCACGCCTCTGAATCCCCGTGTCTGATACCCAGCCTCTGATACCCCGCCCCTGATTCCCCACCTCTGATTCCCCATATCTGATTCCCCGCCTCTCTTTCCGCGCCTCTGATTCCCCGCCTCTGATTCCCCATATCTGATTCCCCGACTCTGATTCCCCAACTTTGATTCCCCGCCTCTGATTCCCCAGCTCTGTTTCCCCGCCTCTGATTCCCCACCTCTGTTTCCCCATATCTAATTCCCCGCCACTGATTCCCAAACTCTGATTTCCCGCCTCTGTTTACCCAGCTCTGATTCCCCGCCTCTGATTCCCCACATCTGATTCCCTGCCTCTGATTCCCCGCCTCTGATTCCCTGCCTCTGCTTCCCAACCTCTGATACCCACCTCTGAATCCCCATATCTGATTCCCTGCCTCTGATTCCCTGCCTCTGATTCCCCGCCTCTGATTCCCCGCCTCTGATTCCCAACCTTTGATTCCCCACCTCTGATTCCCCATATCTGATTCCCTGCCTCTGTTTCCCCGCCTCTGATTCCCCGCCTCTGCTTCCCCATATCTGATTCCCGGACTCTGATTCCCCACCTCTGATTCCCCATCTCTGATTCTGCACATCCGATTCCCTGCCTCTGATTCCCCGCCTCTGATTCCCCGCATCTGATACCCTGCCTCTGATTCCCAACCTCTGATTCCCCACCTCTGATTCCCCATATCTGATTCGCCGCCTCTGTTTCCCCGCCTCTGATTCCCCGCCTCTGTTTCCCCATATCTGATTCCCCGCCACTGATTCCCCGCATCTGATTCCCTGCCTCTGATGCCCCGCCTCTGATTCCCCATCACTGATTCCCCGCCTCTGATTCCCTGTGTCTGATTCCCTGCCTCTGATTCCCCATCTATGATTCACCGCCTCTGATTCCCCACCTCTGATTCCCCATATCTGATTCCCCAACTATGTTTCCCCGCCTCTGATTCCCCGCCTTTGATTCCCCTTCTCTGATTCCTGGACTCTGATTCCCGACCTCTGATTCCCCATCTCTGATTCCGCACATCCGATTCCCTGCCTCTGATTCCCCGCCTCTGATTCCCTGCCTCATATTCCCTTCCTCTGATTCCCAACCTCTGATTCCCCACCTCTGAGTCCCCATATCTGATTCCCCGCCTCTGTTTCCCCGCCTCTGATTCCCCGCCTCAGTTTCTCCATATCATATTCCCCGCCTCTGATTCCCCAACTCTGAATCCCCGCCTCTGATTCCGCACATTTGATTCCCTGCCTCTGATTCCCCGCCTCTGACTCCCCGCCTCTGATTCCCTGCCTCTGTTTCCCAACCTCTGATTCCCCACCTCTGATTCCCCATATCTGATTCCCCACCTCTGTTTCCCTGCCTCTGATTCCCCGCCTCTGTTTCCCCATATCTGATTCCCCGCCTCTGATTCTCCACCTCTGATTCCCCATATCTGATTCCCCACCTCTGTTACCCTGCCTCTGATTCCCCGACTCTGATTCCCCATCTCTGATTCCCCGCCTCTGAATCCCCGTGTCTGATACCCAGCTTCTGATACCCCACCCCTGATTCCCCACCTCTGATTCCCCATATCTGATACCCCGCCTCTGTTTCTGCGCCTCTGATTCCCCGCCTCTGATTCCCCATATCTGATTCCCAGCCTCTAATTCCCCAACTCTGATTCCACGCCTCTGATTCCCCAGCTCTGATTCCCCACCTCTGATTCCCCGCCTCTGTTTCCCCATATCTGATTCCCCGCCTCTGATTCCCCAACTCTGATTCCCCGCCTCTGATTCCCCAGCTCTGATTCCCCGTGTTTGATTCCCCGCCTCTGATTCCCCATCTCTGATTCCCGGCCTCTGATTCCCGGCCTCTGATTCCCGGCATCTCATTCCCGGTCTCTGATTTCCGGCCTCTGATTCCCCGCCTCTGGTTCCCCGCCTCTAATTCGCTGCCTCTGACTCCCCATCTCTGATTCCGCACATCTGATTTCCTGCCTCTGATTCCCCGCCTGTGACTCCCCGCCTCTGATTCCCTGCCTCTGTTTCAAACCTCTGATTCTCCACCTCTGATTCCCCATATCTGATTCCCCACCTCTTTTTCCCTGCCTCTGATTCCCCGCCTCTGTTTCCCCATATCTGATTCCCCGCCTCTGATTCCCCAACTCTGATTCCCCGCCTCTGATTCCCCAGCTCTGATTCCCCAACTCTGATTCCCCGTGTTTGATTCCCTGCCTCTGATTCCCCGCCTCTGATTACCCATCGCTGATTCCCCAGCTCTGTTTCCCCGCCTCTGATTCCCCGCCTCTGTTTCCCCATATCTAATTCCCCGCCTCTGATTCCCAAACTCTGATTTCCCGCCTCTGTTTACCCAGCTCTGATTCCCCGCCTCTGATTCCCCACATCTGATTCCCTGCCTCTGATTCCCCGCCTCTGATTCCCTGCCTCTGATTCCCAACCTCTGATACCCACCTCTGAATCCCCATATCTGATTCCCTGCCTCTGATTCCCTGCCTCTGATTCCCCGCCTCTGATTCCCCGCCTCTGATTCCCAACCTTTGATTCCCCACCTCTGATTCCCCATATCTGATTCCCTGCCTCTGTTTCCCCGCCTCTGATTCCCCGACTCTGCTTCCCCATATCTGATTCCCGGACTCTGATTCCCCACCTCTGATTCCCCATCTCTGATTCTGCACATCCGATTCCCTGCCTCTGATTCCCCGCCTCTGATTCCCCGCGTCTGATACCCTGCCTCTGATTCCCAACCTCTGATTCCCCACCTCTGATTCCCCATATCTGATTCCCCGCCTCTGTTTCCCCGCCTCTGATTCCCCGCCTCTGTTTCCCCATATCTGATTCCCCGCCACTGATTCCCCGCATCTGATTCCCTGCCTCTGATGCCCCGCCTCTGATTCCCCATCACTGATTCCCCGCCTCTGATTCCCTGTGTCTGATTCCCTGCCTCTGATTCCCCATCTATGATTCACCGCCTCTGATTCCCCACCTCTGATTCCCCATATCTGATTCCCCACCTATGTTTCCCCGCCTCTGATTCCCCGCCTCTGATTCCCCATCTCTGATTCCTGGACTCTGATTCCCCACCTCTGATTCCCCATCTCTGATTCCGCACATCCGATTCCCTGCCTCTGATTCCCCGCCTCTGATTCCCCGCCTCATATTCCCTGCCTCTGATTCCCAACCTCTGATTCACCACCTCTGAGTCCCCATATCTGATTCCCCGCCTCTGTTTCCCCGCCTCTGATTCCCCGCCTCAGTTTCTCCATATCATATTCCCCGCCTCTGATTCCCCAACTCTGAATCCCCGCCTCTGATTCCGCACATTTGATTCCCTGCCTCTGATTCCCCGCCTCTGACTCCCCGCCTCTGATTCCCTGCCTCTGATTCCATGCCTCTGTTTCCCCACCTCTGATTCCCCATATCTGATTCCCCACCTCTGTTTCCCTGCCTCTGATTCCCCGCCTCTGTTTCCCCATATCTGATTCCCCGCCTCTGATTCCCCAACTCTGATTCCCCGCCCCTGATTCCCCAGCTCTGATTCACCGCCTCTGATTCCCCGTGTTTGATTCCCTGCCTCTGATTCCCCGCCTATGATTCACCATCTCTGATTCACCGCCTTTCATTCGCCACCTCTGATTCCCCATATCAGATTCCCCGCCTCAGTTTCCCCGCCTCTGATTCCCCGCCTCTGTTTCCCTATATCTAATTCCCCGCGTCTGATTCCCTGCCTCTGATTCCCCACATCTGATTCCCTGCCTCTGATTCCCCGACTCTGATTCCCCATCTCTGATTCCCCGCCTCTGAATCCCCGTGTCTGATACCCAGCTTCTGATACCCCGCCCCTGATTCCCCACCTCTGATTCCCCATATCTGATACCCCGCCTCTGTTTCTGCGCCTCTGATTCCCCGCCTCTGATTCCCCATATCTGATTCCCCGCCTCTGATTCCCCAACTCTGATTCCACGCCTCTGATTCCCCAGCTCTGATTCCCCGCCTCTGATTCCCCGCCTCTGTTTCCCCATATCTGATTCCCCGCCTCTGATTCCCCAACTCTGATTCCCCGCCTCTGATTCCCCAGCTCTGATTCCCCGTGTTTGATTCCCCGCCTCTGATTCCCCATCTCTGATTCCCGGCCTCTGATTCCCGGCCTCTGATTCCCGGCATCTCATTCCCGGCCTCTGATTTCCGGCCTCTGATTCCCCGCCTCTGGTCCCCCGCCTCTAATTCGCTGCCTCTGATTCCCCATCTCTGATTCCGCACATCTGATTTCCTGCCTCTGATTCCCCGCCTGTGACTCCCCGCCTCTGATTCCCTGCCTCTGTTTCAAACCTCTGATTCTCCACCTCTGATTCCCCATATCTGATTCCCCACCTCTGTTTCCCTGCCTCTGATTCCCCGCCTCTGTTTCCCCATATCTGATTCCCCGCCTCTGATTCCCCAACTCTGATTCCCCGCCTCTGATTCCCCAGCTCTGATTCCCCAACTCTGTTTCCCCGTGTTTGATTCCCTGCCTCTGATTCCCCGCCTCTGATTACCCATCTCTGATTCACTGCCTTTCATTCGCCACCTCTGACTCCCAATATCAGATTCCCCCCCTCTGTTTCCCCGCCTCTGATTCCCCGCCTCTGTTTCCCCATATCTGATTCCCCGCCTCTGATTCCCCGCTTCTGATTCCCTGCCTCTGATTCCCCGCCTCTGATTCCCCATCTCTGATTCCACGCCTCTGAATCCCCGTGTCTGATACCCAGCCTCTGACACCCCGCCCCTGATTCCCCACCTCTGATTCCCCATATCTGATTCCCCGCCTCTCTTTCCGCGCCTCTGATTCCCCGCCTCTGATTCCCCATATCTGATTCCCCGACTCTGATTCCCCAACTTTGATTCCCCGCCTCTGATTCCCCAGCTCTGTTTCCCCGCCTCTGATTCCCCGCCACTGTTTCCCCATATCTAATTCCCCGCCACTGATTCCCAAACTCTGATTTCCCGCCTCTGTTTACCCAGCTCTGATTCCCCGCCTCTGATTCCCCACATCTGATTCGCTGCCTCTGATTCCGCGCCTCTGATTCCCTGCCTCTGATTCCCAACCTCTGATACCCACCTCTGAATCCCCATATCTGATTCCCTGCCTCTGATTCCCTGCCTCTGATTCCCCGCCTCTGATTCCCCGCCTCTGATTCCCAACCTTTGATTCCCCACCTCTGATTCCCCATATCTGATTCCCTGCCTCTGTTTCCCCGCCTCTGATTCCCCGCCTCTGCTTCCCCATATCTGATTCCCGGACTCTGATTCCCCACCTCTGATTCCCCATCTCTGATTCTGCACATCCGATTCCCTGCCTCTGATTCCCCGCCTCTGATTCCCCGCATCTGATACCCTGCCTCTGATTCCCAACCTCTGATTCCCCACCTCTGATTCCCCATATCTGATTCCCCGCCTCTGTTTCCCCGCCTCTGATTCCCCGCCTCTGTTTCCCCATATCTGATTCCCCGCCACTGATTCCCCGCATCTGATTCCCTGCCTCTGATGCCCCGCCTCTGATTCCCCATCACTGATTCCCCGCCTCTGATTCCCTGTGTCTGATTCCCTGCCTCTGATTCCCCATCTATGATTCACCGCCTCTGATTCCCCACCTCTGATTCCCCATATCTGATTCCCCACCTATGTTTCCCCGCCTCTGATTCCCCGCCTTTGATTCCCCTTCTCTGATTCCTGGACTCTGATTCCCGACCTCTGATTCCCCATCTCTGATTCCGCACATCCGATTCCCTGCCTCTGATTCCCCGCCTCTGATTCCCCGCCTCATATTCCCTTTCTCTGATTCCCAACCTCTGATTCCCCACCTCTGAGTCCCCATATCTGATTCCCCGCCTCTGTTTCCCCGCCTCTGATTCCCCGCCTCAGTTTCTCCATATCATATTCCCCGCCTCTGATTCCCCAACTCTGAATCCCCGCCTCTGATTCCGCACATTTGATTCCCTGCCTCTGATTCCCCGCCTCTGACTCCCCGCCTCTGATTCCCTGCCTCTGTTTCCCAACCTCTGATTCCCCACCTCTGATTCCCCATATCTGATTCCCCACCTCTGTTTCCCTGCCTCTGATTCCCCGCCTCTGTTTCCCCATATCTGATTCCCCGCCTCTGATTCTCCACCTCTGATTCCCCATATCTGATTCCCCACCTCTGTTACCCTGCCTCTGATTCCCCGACTCTGATTCCCCATCTCTGATTCCCCGCCTCTGAATCCCCGTGTCTGATACCCAGCTTCTGATACCCCGCCCCTGATTCCCCACCTCTGATTCCCCATATCTGATACCCCGCCTCTGTTTCTGCGCCTCTGATTCCCCGCCTCTGATTCCCCATATCTGATTCCCCGCCTCTGATTCCCCAACTCTGATTCCACGCCTCTGATTCCCCAGCTCTGATTCCCCACCTCTGATTCCCCGCCTCTGTTTCCCCATATCTGATTCCCCGCCTCTGATTCCCCAACTCTGATTCCCCGCCTCTGATTCCCCAGCTCTGATTCCCCGTGTTTGATTCCCCGCCTCTGATTCCCCATCTCTGATTCCCGGCCTCTGATTCCCGGCCTCTGATTCCCGGCATCTCATTCCCGGTCTCTGATTTCCGGCCTCTGATTCCCCGCCTCTGGTTCCCCGCCTCTAATTCGCTGCCTCTGACTCCCCATCTCTGATTCCGCACATCTGATTTCCTGCCTCTGATTCCCCGCCTGTGACTCCCCGCCTCTGATTCCCTGCCTCTGTTTCAAACCTCTGATTCTCCACCTCTGATTCCCCATATCTGATTCCCCACCTCTTTTTGCCTGCCTCTGATTCCCCGCCTCTGTTTCCCCATATCTGATTCCCCGCCTCTGATTCCCCAACTCTGATTCCCCGCCTCTGATTCCCCAGCTCTGATTCCCCAACTCTGATTCCCCGTGTTTGATTCCCTGCCTCTGATTCCCCGCCTCTGATTACCCATCGCTGATTCACTGCCTTTCCTTCGCCACCTCTGACTCCCCATATCAGATTCCCCCCCTCTGTTTCCCCGCCTCTGATTACCCGCCTCTGATTCCCCAGCTCTGTTTCCCCGCCTCTGATTCCCCGCCTCTGTTTCCCCATATCTAATTCCCCGCCTCTGATTCCCAAACTCTGATTTCCCGCCTCTGTTTACCCAGCTCTGATTCCCCGCCTCTGATTCCCCACATCTGATTCCCTGCCTCTGATTCCCCGCCTCTGATTCCCTGCCTCTGATTCCCAACCTCTGATACCCACCTCTGAATCCCCATATCTGATTCCCTGCCTCTGATTCCCTGCCTCTGATTCCCCGCCTCTGATTCCCCGCCTCTGATTCCCAACCTTTGATTCCCCACCTCTGATTCCCCATATCTGATTCCCCACCTATGTTTCCCCGCCTCTGATTCCCCGCCTCTGATTCCCCATCTCTGATTCCTGGACTCTGATTCCCCACCTCTGATTCCCCATCTCTGATTCCGCACATCCGATTCCCTGCCTCTGATTCCCCGCCTCTGATTCCCCGCCTCATATTCCCTGCCTCTGATTCCCAACCTCTGATTCACCACCTCTGAGTCCCCATATCTGATTCCCCGCCTCTGTTTCCCCGCCTCTGATTCCCCGCCTCAGTTTCTCCATATCATATTCCCCGCCTCTGATTCCCCAACTCTGAATCCCCGCCTCTGATTCCGCACATTTGATTCCCTGCCTCTGATTCCCCGCCTCTGACTCCCCGCCTCTGATTCCCTGCCTCTGATTCCCTGCCTCTGTTTCCCCACCTCTGATTCCCCATATCTGATTCCCCACCTCTGTTTCCCTGCCTCTGATTCCCCGCCTCTGTTTCCCCATATCTGATTCCCCGCCTCTGATTCCCCAACTCTGATTCCCCGCCCCTGATTCCCCAGCTCTGATTCCCCGCCTCTGATTCCCCGTGTTTGATTCCCTGCCTCTGATTCCCCGCCTATGACTCACCATCTCTGATTCACCGCCTTTCATTCGCCAGCTCTGATTCCCCATATCAGATTCCCCGCCTCAGTTTCCCCGCCTCTGATTCCCCGCCTCTGTTTCCCCATATCTAATTCCCCGCGTCTGATTCCCTGCCTCTGATTCCCCACATCTGATTCCCTGCCTCTGATTCCCCGACTCTGATTCCCCATCTCTGATTCCCCGCCTCTGAATCCCCGTGTCTGATACCCAGCTTCTGATACCCCGCCCCTGATTCCCCACCTCTGATTCCCCATATCTGATACCCCGCCTCTGTTTCTGCGCCTCTGATTCCCCGCCTCTGATTCCCCATATCTGATTCCCCGCCTCTGATTCCCCAACTCTGATTCCACGCCTCTGATTCCCCAGCTCTGATTCCCCGCCTCTGATTCCCCGCCTCTGTTTCCCCATATCTGATTCCCCGCCTCTGATTCCCCAACTCTGATTCCCCGCCTCTGATTCCCCAGCTCTGATTCCCCGTGTTTGATTCCCCGCCTCTGATTCCCCATCTCTGATTCCCGGCCTCTGATTCCCGGCCTCTGATTCCCGGCATCTCATTCCCGGCCTCTGATTTCCGGCCTCTGATTCCCCGCCTCTGGTTCCCCGCCTCTAATTCGCTGCCTCTGATTCCCCATCTCTGATTCCGCACATCTGATTTCCTGCCTCTGATTCCCCGCCTCTGACTCCCCGCCTCTGATTCCCTGCCTCTGTTTCAAACCTCTGATTCTCCACCTCTGATTCCCCATATCTGATTCCTCACCTCTGTTTCCCTGCATCTGATTCCCCGCCTCTGTTTCCCCATATCTGATTCCTCGCCTCTGACTCCCCAACTCTGATTCCCCGCCTCTGATTCCCCAGCTCTGATTCCCCAACTCTGATTCCCCGTGTTTGATTCCCTGCCTCTGATTCCCCGCCTCTGATTACCCATCTCTGATTCACTGCCTTTCATTCGCCACCTCTGACTCCCCATATCAGATTCCCCCCCTCTGTTTCCCCGCCTCTGATTCCCCGCCTCTGTTTCCCCATATCTGATTCCCCGCCTCTGATTCCCCAACTCTGATTCCCCGCCTCTGATTACCCAGCTCTGATTCCCTGCCTCTGATTCCCCGCTTCTGATTCCCTGCCTCTGATTCCCCGCCTCTGATTCCCCATCTCTGATTCCACGCCTCTGAATCCCCGTGTCTGATACCCAGCCTCTGATACCCCGCCCCTGATTCCCCACTTCTGATTCCCCATATCTGATTCCCCGCCTCTCTTTCCGCGCCTCTGATTCCCCGCCTCTGATTCCCCATATCTGATTCCCCGACTCTGATTCCCCAACTTTGATTCCCCGCCTCTGATTCCCCAGCTCTGTTTCCCCGCCTCTGATTCCCCGCCTCTGTTTCCCCATATCTAATTCCCCGCCTCTGATTCCCAAACTCTGATTTCCCTCCTCTGTTTACCCAGCTCTGATTCCCCGCCTCTGATTCCCCACATCTGATTCCCTGCCTCTGATTCCCCGCCTCTGATTCCCCGCCTCTGTTTCCCCATATCTAATTCCCCACCTCTGATTCCCAAACTCTGATTCCCCGCCTCTGATTCCCCAGCTCTGATTCCCCGCCTCTGATTCCCCACATCTGATTCCCTGCCTCTGATTCCCCGCCTCTGATTCCCTGCCTCTGATTCCCAACCTCTGATTCCCCACCTCTGAATCCCCAGCTCTGATTCCCCGCCTCTGATTCCCAGCTCATATTCCCTGCCTCTGATTTCCCGCCTGTGATTCCCCAGCTCTGATTCACAACCTCTGATTCCCCACCTCTGATTCACCATATCTGATTCCCCGCCTCTGATTCCCCAACTCTGATTCCACGCCTCTGATTCCCCAGCTCTGATTCCCCACCTCTGATTCCCCGCCTCTGATTCCCCAGCTCTGATTCCCCAACTCTGATTCCCCGTGTTTGATTCCCTGCCTCTGATTCCCCGCCTCTGATTACCCATCTCTGATTCACTGCCTTTCATTCGCCACCTCTGACTCCCCATATCAGATTCCCCCCCTCTGTTTCCCCGCCTCTGATTACCCGCCTCTGATTCCCCAGCTCTGTTTCCCCGCCTCTGATTCCCCGCCTCTGTTTCCCCATATCTAATTCCCCGCCTCTGATTCCCAAACTCTGATTTCCCGCCTCTGTTTACCCAGCTCTGATTCCCCGCCTCTGATTCCCCACATCTGATTCCCTGCCTCTGATTCCCCGCCTCTGATTCCCTGCCTCTGATTCCCAACCTCTGATACCCACCTCTGAATCCCCATATCTGATTCCCTGCCTCTGATTCCCTGCCTCTGATTCCCCGCCTCTGATTCCCCGCCTCTGATTCCCAACCTTTGATTCCCCACCTCTGATTCCCCATATCTGATTCCCTGCCTCTGTTTCCCCGCCTCTGATTCCCCGCCTCTGCTTCCCCATATCTGATTCCCGGACTCTGATTCCCCACCTCTGATTCCCCATCTCTGATTCTGCACATCCGATTCCCTGCCTCTGATTCCCCGCCTCTGATTCCCCGCGTCTGATACCCTGCCTCTGATTCCCAACCTCTGATTCCCCACCTCTGATTCCCCATATCTGATTCCCCACCTCTGTTTCCCCGCCTCTGATTCCCCGCCTCTGTTTCCCCATATCTGATTCCCCGCCACTGATTCCCCGCATCTGATTCCCTGCCTCTGATGCCCCGCCTCTGATTCCCCATCACTGATTCCCCGCCTCTGATTCCCTGTGTCTGATTCCCTGCCTCTGATTCCCCATCTATGATTCACCGCCTCTGATTCCCCACCTCTGATTCCCCATATCTGATTCCCCACCTATGTTTCCCCGCCTCTGATTCCCCGCCTCTGATTCCCCATCTCTGATTCCTGGACTCTGATTCCCCACCTCTGATTCCCCATCTCTGATTCCGCACATCCGATTCCCTGCCTCTGATTCCCCGCCTCTGATTCCCCGCCTCATATTCCCTGCCTCTGATTCCCAACCTCTGATTCACCACCTCTGAGTCCCCATATCTGATTCCCCGCCTCTGTTTCCCCGCCTCTGATTCCCCGCCTCAGTTTCTCCATATCATATTCCCCGCCTCTGATTCCCCAACTCTGAATCCCCGCCTCTGATTCCGCACATTTGATTCCCTGCCTCTGATTCCCAGCCTCTGACTCCCCGCCTCTGATTCCCTGCCTCTGATTCCCTGCCTCTGTTTCCCCACCTCCGATTCCCCATATCTGATTCCCCACCTCTGTTTCCCTGCCTCTGATTCCCCGCCTCTGTTTCCCCATATCTGATTCCCCGCCTCTGATTCCCCAACTCTGATTCCCCGCCCCTGATTCCCCAGCTCTGATTCCCTGCCTCTGATTCCCCGTGTTTGATTCCCTGCCTCTGATTCCCCGCCTATGATTCACCATCTCTGATTCACCGCCTTTCATTCGCCACCTCTGATTCCCCATATCAGATTCCCCGCCTCAGTTTCCCCGCCTCTGATTCCCCGCCTCTGTTTCCCCATATCTAATTTCCCGCGTCTGATTCCCTGCCTCTGATTCCCCACATCTGATTCCCTGCCTCTGATTCCCCGACTCTGATTCCCCATCTCTGATTCCCCGCCTCTGAATCCCCGTGTCTGATACCCAGCTTCTGATACCCCGCCCCTGATTCCCCACCTCTGATTCCCCATATCTGATACCCCGCCTCTGTTTCTGCGCCTCTGATTCCCCGCCTCTGATTCCCCATATCTGATTCCCCGCCTCTGATTCCCCAACTCTGATTCCACGCCTCTGATTCCCCAGCTCTGATTCCCCGCCTCTGATTCCCCGCCTCTGTTTCCCCATATCAGATTCCCCGCCTCTGATTCCCCAACTCTGATTCCCCGCCTCTGATTCCCCAGCTCTGATTCCCCGTGTTTGATTCCCCGCCTCTGATTCCCCATCTCTGATTCCCGGCCTCTGATTCCCGGCCTCTGATTCCCGGCATCTCATTCCCGGCCTCTGATTTCCGGCCTCTGATTCCCCGCCTCTGGTTCCCCGCCTCTAATTCGCTGCCTCTGATTCCCCATCTCTGATTCCGCACATCTGATTTCCTGCCTCTGATTCCCCGCCTCTGACTCCCCGCCTCTGATTCCCTGCCTCTGTTTCAAACCTCTGATTCTCCACCTCTGATTCCCCATATCTGATTCCTCACCTCTGTTTCCCTGCATCTGATTCCCCGCCTCTGTTTCCCCATATCTGATTCCCCGCCTCTGATTCCCCAACTCTGATTCCCCGCCTCTGATTCCCCAGCTCTGATTCCCCAACTCTGATTCCCCGTGTTTGATTCCCTGCCTCTGATTCCCCGCCTCTGATTACCCATCTCTGATTCACTGCCTTTCATTCGCCACCTCTGACTCCCCATATCAGATTCCCCCCCTCTGTTTCCCCGCCTCTGATTCCCCGCCTCTGTTTCCCCATATCTGATTCCCCGCCTCTGATTCCCCAACTCTGATTCCCCGCCTCTGATTACCCAGCTCTGATTCCCTGCCTCTGATTCCCCGCTTCTGATTCCCTGCCTCTGATTCCCCGCCTCTGATTCCCCATCTCTGATTCCACGCCTCTGAATCCCCGTGTCTGATACCCAGCCTCTGATACCCCGCCCCTGATTCCCCACTTCTGATTCCCCATATCTGATTCCCCGCCTCTCTTTCCGCGCCTCTGATTCCCCGCCTCTGATTCCCCATATCTGATTCCCCGACTCTGATTCCCCAACTTTGATTCCCCGCCTCTGATTCCCCAACTCTGATTCCCCGCCTCTGATTACCCAGCTCTGATTCCCTGCCTCTGATTCCCCGCTTCTGATTCCCTGCCTCTGATTCCCCGCCTCTGATTCCCCATCTCTGATTCCACGCCTCTGAATCCCCGTGTCTGATACCCAGCCTCTGATACCCCGCCCCTGATTCCCCACTTCTGATTCCCCATATCTGATTCCCCGCCTCTCTTTCCGCGCCTCTGATTCCCCGCCTCTGATTCCCCATATCTGATTCCCCGACTCTGATTCCCCAACTTTGATTCCCCGCCTCTGATTCCCCAGCTCTGATTCCCCGCCTCTGATTCCCCGCCTCTGTTTCCCCATATCTAATTCCCCACCTCTGATTCCCAAACTCTGATTCCCCGCCTCTGATTCCCCAGCTCTGATTCCCCGCCTCTGATTCCCCACATCTGATTCCCTGCCTCTGATTCCCCGCCTCTGATTCCCTGCCTCTGATTCCCAACCTCTGATTCCCCACCTCTGAATCCCCAGCTCTGATTCCCCGCCTCTGATTCCCAGCTCATATTCCCTGCCTCTGATTTCCCGCCTGTGATTCCCCAGCTCTGATTCACAACCTCTGATTCCCCACCTCTGATTCACCATATCTGATTCCCCGCCTCTGATTCCCCAACTCTGATTCCACGCCTCTGATTCCCCAGCTCTGATTCCCCACCTCTGATTCCCCGCCTCTGATTCCCCAGCTCTGATTCCCCAACTCTGATTCCCCATGTTTGATTCCCTGCCTCTGATTCCCCGCCTCTGATTACCCATCTCTGATTCACTGCCTTTCATTCGCCACCTCTGACTCCCCATATCAGATTCCCCCCCTCTGTTTCCCCGCCTCTGATTACCCGCCTCTGATTCCCCAGCTCTGTTTCCCCGCCTCTGATTCCCCGCCTCTGTTTCCCCATATCTAATTCCCCGCCTCTGATTCCCAAACTCTGATTTCCCGCCTCTGTTTACCCAGCTCTGATTCCCCGCCTCTGATTCCCCACATCTGATTCCCTGCCTCTGATTCCCCGCCTCTGATTCCCTGCCTCTGATTCCCAACCTCTGATACCCACCTCTGAATCCCCATATCTGATTCCCTGCCTCTGATTCCCTGCCTCTGATTCCCCGCCTCTGATTCCCCGCCTCTGATTCCCAACCTTTGATTCCCCACCTCTGATTCCCCATATCTGATTCCCTGCCTCTGTTTCCCCGCCTCTGATTCCCCGCCTCTGCTTCCCCATATCTGATTCCCCACCTCTGATTCCCCATCTCTGATTCCCCATCTCTGATTCTGCACATCCGATTCCCTGCCTCTGATTCCCCGCCTCTGATTCCCCGCGTCTGATACCCTGCCTCTGATTCCCAACCTCTGATTCCCCACCTCTGATTCCCCATATCTGATTCCCCACCTCTGTTTCCCCGCCTCTGATTCCCCGCCTCTGTTTCCCCATATCTGATTCCCCGCCACTGATTCCCCGCATCTGATTCCCTGCCTCTGATGCCCCGCCTCTGATTCCCCATCACTGATTCCCCGCCTCTGATTCCCTGTGTCTGATTCCCTGCCTCTGATTCCCCATCTATGATTCACCGCCTCTGATTCCCCACCTCTGATTCCCCATATCTGATTCCCCACCTATGTTTCCCCGCCTCTGATTCCCCGCCTCTGATTCCCCATCTCTGATTCCTGGACTCTGATTCCCCACCTCTGATTCCCCATCTCTGATTCCGCACATCCGATTCCCTGCCTCTGATTCCCCGCCTCTGATTCCCCGCCTCATATTCCCTGCCTCTGATTCCCAACCTCTGATTCACCACCTCTGAGTCCCCATATCTGATTCCCCGCCTCTGTTTCCCCGCCTCTGATTCCCCGCCTCAGTTTCTCCATATCATATTCCCCGCCTCTGATTCCCCAACTCTGAATCCCCGCCTCTGATTCCGCACATTTGATTCCCTGCCTCTGATTCCCAGCCTCTGACTCCCCGCCTCTGATTCCCTGCCTCTGATTCCCTGCCTCTGTTTCCCCACCTCCGATTCCCCATATCTGATTCCCCACCTCTGTTTCCCTGCCTCTGATTCCCCGCCTCTGTTTCCCCATATCTGATTCCCCGCCTCTGATTCCCCAACTCTGATTCCCCGCCCCTGATTCCCCAGCTCTGATTCCCCGCCTCTGATTCCCCGTGTTTGATTCCCTGCCTCTGATTCCCCGCCTATGATTCACCATCTCTGATTCACCGCCTTTCATTCGCCACCTCTGATTCCCCATATCAGATTCCCCGCCTCAGTTTCCCCGCCTCTGATTCCCCGCCTCTGTTTCCCCATATCTAATTTCCCGCGTCTGATTCCCTGCCTCTGATTCCCCACATCTGATTCCCTGCCTCTGATTCCCCGACTCTGATTCCCCATCTCTGATTCCCCGCCTCTGAATCCCCGTGTCTGATACCCAGCTTCTGATACCCCGCCCCTGATTCCCCACCTCTGATTCCCCATATCTGATACCCCGCCTCTGTTTCTGCGCCTCTGATTCCCCGCCTCTGATTCCCCATATCTGATTCCCCGCCTCTGATTCCCCAACTCTGATTCCACGCCTCTGATTCCCCAGCTCTGATTCCCCGCCTCTGATTCCCCGCCTCTGTTTCCCCATATCAGATTCCCCGCCTCTGATTCCCCAACTCTGATTCCCTGCCTCTGATTCCCCAGCTCTGATTCCCCGTGTTTGATTCCCCGCCTCTGATTCCCCATCTCTGATTCCCGGCCTCTGATTCCCGGCCTCTGATTCCCGGCATCTCATTCCCGGCCTCTGATTTCCGGCCTCTGATTCCCCGCCTCTGGTTCCCCGCCTCTAATTCGCTGCCTCTGATTCCCCATCTCTGATTCCGCACATCTGATTTCCTGCCTCTGATTCCCCGCCTCTGACTCCCCGCCTCTGATTCCCTGCCTCTGTTTCAAACCTCTGATTCTCCACCTCTGATTCCCCATATCTGATTCCTCACCTCTGTTTCCCTGCATCTGATTCCCCGCCTCTGTTTCCCCATATCTGATTCCCCGCCTCTGATTCCCCAACTCTGATTCCCCGCCTCTGATTCCCCAGCTCTGATTCCCCAACTCTGATTCCCCGTGTTTGATTCCCTGCCTCTGATTCCCCGCCTCTGATTACCCATCTCTGATTCACTGCCTTTCATTCGCCACCTCTGACTCCCCATATCAGATTCCCCCCCTCTGTTTCCCCGCCTCTGATTCCCCGCCTCTGTTTCCCCATATCTGATTCCCCGCCTCTGATTCCCCAACTCTGATTCCCCGCCTCTGATTACCCAGCTCTGATTCCCTGCCTCTGATTCCCCGCTTCTGATTCCCTGCCTCTGATTCCCCGCCTCTGATTCCCCATCTCTGATTCCACGCCTCTGAATCCCCGTGTCTGATACCCAGCCTCTGATACCCCGCCCCTGATTCCCCACTTCTGATTCCCCATATCTGATTCCCCGCCTCTCTTTCCGCGCCTCTGATTCCCCGCCTCTGATTCCCCATATCTGATTCCCCGACTCTGATTCCCCAACTTTGATTCCCCGCCTCTGATTCCCCAGCTCTGTTTCCCCGCCTCTGATTCCCCGCCTCTGTTTCCCCATATCTAATTCCCCGCATCTGATTCCCAAACTCTGATTTCCCGCCTCTGTTTACCCAGCTCTGATTCCCCGCCTCTGATTCCCCACATCTGATTCCCTGCCTCTGATTCCCCGCCTCTGATTCCCCGCCTCTGTTTCCCCATATCTAATTCCCCACCTCTGATTCCCAAACACTGATTCCCCGCCTCTGATTCGCCAGCTCTGATTCCCCGCCTCTGATTCCCCACATCTGATTCCCTGCCTCTGATTCCCCGCCTCTGATTCCCTGCCTCTGATTCCCAACCTCTGATTCCCCACCTCTGAATCCCCAGCTCTGATTCCCCGCCTCTGATTCCCAGCTCTGATTCCCTGCCTCTGATTTCCCGCCTGTGATTCCCCAGCTCTGATTCACAACCTCTGATTCCCCACCTCTGATTCACCATATCTGATTCCCCGCCTCTGATTCCCCAACTCTGATTCCCCGCCTCTGATTCCCCAGCTCTGATTCCCCGCCTCTGATTCCCGGCGTCCGATTCCCTGCCTCTGATTCACCGCCTCTGATTCCCCATCTCTGATTCTCCGCCTCTGATTCCCCGTCTGATTCCCTGCCTCTGATTCCCCGCCTCTGATTCCCCGCCTCTGATTCCCTGCCACTGATTCCCCGCCCCTGATTCCCCACCTCTGATTCCCCATATCTGATTCCCTGCCACTGATTTCCCGCCTGTGATTCCCCATCTCCGATTCACAACCTATGATTCCCCACCTCTGATTCACCATATCTGATTCCCCGCCTCTGATTCCCCAACTCTGATTCCCCGCCTCTGATTCCCCAGCTCTGATTCCCCGCCTCTGATTCCCCGCCTCTGTTTCCCCATATCTGATTCCCCGCCTCTGATTCCCCAACTCTGATTCCCCGCCTCTGATTACCCAGCTCTGATTCCCTGCCTCTGATTCCCCGCTTCTGATTCCCTGCCTCTGATTCCCCGCCTCTGATTCCCCATCTCTGATTCCACGCCTCTGAATCCCCATGTCTGATACCCAGCCTCTGATACCCCGCCCCTGATTCCCCACTTCTGATTCCCCATATCTGATTCCCCGCCTCTCTTTCCGCGCCTCTGATTCCCCGCCTCTGATTCCCCATATCTGATTCCCCGACTCTGATTCCCCAACTTTGATTCCCCGCCTCTGATTCCCCAGCTCTGTTTCCCCGCCTCTGATTCCCCGCCTCTGTTTCCCCATATCTAATTCCCCGCATCTGATTCCCAAACTCTGATTTCCCGCCTCTGTTTACCCAGCTCTGATTCCCCGCCTCTGATTCCCCACATCTGATTCCCTGCCTCTGATTCCCCGCCTCTGATTCCCCGCCTCTGTTTCCCCATATCTAATTCCCCACCTCTGATTCCCAAACTCTGATTCCCCGCCTCTGATTCGCCAGCTCTGATTCCCCGCCTCTGATTCCCCACATCTGATTCCCTGCCTCTGATTCCCCGCCTCTGATTCCCTGCCTCTGATTCCCAACCTCTGATTCCCCACCTCTGAATCCCCAGCTCTGATTCCCCGCCTCTGATTCCCAGCTCTGATTCCCTGCCTCTGATTTCCCGCCTGTGATTCCCCAGCTCTGATTCACAACCTCTGATTCCCCACCTCTGATTCACCATATCTGATTCCCCGCCTCTGATTCCCCAACTCTGATTCCCCGCCTCTGATTCCCCAGCTCTGATTCCCCGCCTCTGATTCCCGGCGTCCGATTCCCTGCCTCTGATTCACCGCCTCTGATTCCCCATCTCTGATTCTCCGCCTCTGATTCCCCGTCTGATTCCCTGCCTCTGATTCCCCGCCTCTGATTCCCCGCCTCTGATTCCCTGCCACTGATTCCCCGCCCCTGATTCCCCACCTCTGATTCCCCATATCTGATTCCCTGCCTCTGATTTCCCGCCTGTGATTCCCCATCTCCGATTCACAACCTATGATTCCCCACCTCTGATTCACCATATCTGATTCCCCGCCTCTGATTCCCCAACTCTTATTCCCCGCCTCTGATTCCCCAGCTCTGATTCCCCGCCTCTGATTCCCGGCGTCCGATTCCCTGCCTCTGATTCACCACCTCTGATTCCCCATCTCATATTCCCCGCCTCTGATTCCCCGTGTCTGATTCCCTGCCTCTGATTCCCAGCCTCTGATTCCCCGCCTCTGATTCCCTGCCACTGATTCCCCGCCCCTGATTCCCCACCTCTGATTCCCCATATCTGATTCCCCAACTCTGATTCCCCGCCTTTGATTCCCCAGCTCTGATACCCCGTGTTTGATTCCCCGCCTCTGATTCCCCATCTCTGATTCCCCGCCTCTGATTCCCCGGCCTCTGATTCCTGGCCTCTCATTCCCGGCCTCTGATTCCAGGCCTCTGATACCCCGCCTCTGGTTCCCCACCTCTGATTCCCCATATCTGATTCCCCGCCTCTCTTTCCGCGCCTCTGATTCCCCGCCTCTGATTCCCCGCGTCTGATACCCTGCCTCTGATTCCCAACCTCTGATTCCCCACCTCTGATTCCCCGCCTCTGACTCCCCGCCTCTGATTCCCCGCCTCTGATTCCCCATCTCTGATTCCACGCCTCTGAATCCCCGTGTCTGATACCCAGCCTCTGATACCCCGCCCCTGATTCCCCACCTCTGATTCCCCATATCTGATTCCCCGCCTCTGATTCCCCGACTCTGATTCCCCGCCTCTGATTCCTGGACTCTGATTCCCCGCCTCTGATTCCCCGCGTATGATTCCCTGCCTCTGATTCCCCACCTCTGATTCCCCGCCTCTGATTCCCCACCTCTGAATCCCCGTGTCTGATACCCAGCCTCTGATACCCCGCCCCTGATTCCCCACCTCTGATTCCCCATATCTGATTCCCCGCCTCTCTTTCCGCACCTCTGATTCCCCGCCTCTGATTCCCCATATCTGATTCCCCGCCTCTGATTCCCCAACTCTGATTCCCCGCCTCTGATTCCCCAGCTCTGTTTCCCTACCTCTGATTCCCGCCTCTGTTTCCCCAAATCTAATTCCCCGCCTCTGATTCCCAAACTCTGATTCCCCATATCTGATTCCCCACCTCTGTTTCCCTGCCTCTGATTCCCCGCCTCTCTTTCCGCGCCTCTGATTCCCCGCCTCTGATTCCCCATATCTGATTCCCCGCCTCTGATTCCCCAACTCTGATTCCCCGCCTCTGATTCCCCAGCTCTGTTTCCCCACCTCCGATTCCCCACCTATGTTTCCCGCCTCTGATTCCCCGCCTCTGATTCCCCATCTCTGATTCCTGGACTCTGATTCCCCACCTCTGATTCCCCATCTCTGATTCCGCACATCCGATTCCCTGCCTCTGATTCCCCGCCTCTGATTCCCCGCCTCATATTCCCTGCCTCTGATTCCCAACCTCTGATTCACCACCTCTGAGTCCCCATATCTGATTCCCCGCCTCTGTTTCCCCGCCTCTGATTCCCCGCCTCAGTTTCTCCATATCTGATTCCCCGCCTCTGATTCCCCAACTCTGAATCCCCGCCTCTGATTCCGCACATTTGATTCCCTGCCTCTGATTCCCCGCCTCTGACTCCCCGCCTCTGATTCCCTGCCTCTGATTCCCTGCCTCTGTTTCCCCACCTCTGATTCCCCATATCTGATTCCCCACCTCTGTTTCCCTGCCTCTGATTCCCCGCCTCTGTTTCCCCATATCTGATTCCCCGCCTCTGATTCCCCAACTCTGATTCCCCGCCCCTGATTCCCCAGCTCGGATTCCCCGCCTCTGATTCCCCGTGTTTGATTCCCTGCCTCTGATTCCCCGCCTCTGATTCACCATCTCTGATTCACCGCCTTTCATTCGCCACCTCTGATTCCCCATATCAGATTCCCCGCCTCAGTTTCCCCGCCTCTGATACCCCGCCTCTGATTCCCCATATCTGATTCCCGGACTCTGATTCCTGGCATCTTATTCCCGGCATCTGATTCCCGGCCTCTGATCCCGGCCTATGATTCGCCGCTTCTGATTCTGATTCCCTGCCTCTGATTCCCCATCTCTGATTCCGCACATCTGATTCCCTGCCTCTGATTCCCCAAATATGATTCCCCATATCTGATTCCCCGCCTCTGTTTCCCCGCCTCTGATTCCCCGCCTCTGTTTCCCCATATCTAATTCCCCGCGTCTGATTCCCTGCCTCTGATTCCCCACATCTGATTCCCTGCCTCTGATTCCCCGACTCTGATTCCCCATCTCTGATTCACCGCCTCTGAATCCCCGTGTCTGATACCCAGCTTCTGATACCCCGCCCCTGATTCCCCGCCTCTGATTCCCCATATCTGATTCCCCGCCTCTGATTCCCCAACTCTGATTCCACGCCTCTGATTCCCCAGCTCTGATTCCCCGCCTCTGATTCCCCGCCTCTGTTTCCCCATATCTGATTCCCCGCCTCTGATTCCCCAACTCTGATTCCCCGCCTCTGATTCCCCAGCTCTGATTCCCCGTGTTTGATTCCCCGCCTCTGATTCCCCATCTCTGATTCCCGGCCTCTGATTCCCGGCCTCTGATTCCCGGCATCTCATTCCCGGCCTCTGATTTCCGGCCTCTGATTCCCCGCCTCTGGTTCCCCGCCTCTAATTCGCTGCCTCTGATTCCCCATCTCTGATTCCGCACATCTGATTTCCTGCCTCTGATTCCCCGCCTCTGACTCCCCGCCTCTGATTCTCCGCCTCTGATTCCCCGTCTGATTCCCTGCCTCTGATTCCCCGCCTCTGATTCCCCGCCTCTGATTCCCTGCCACTGATTCCCCGCCTCTGATTCCCCGCCTCTGATTCCCCAGCTCTGATTCCCCGCCTCTGATTCCCGGCGTCCGATTCCCTGCCTCTGATTCACCGCCTCTGATTCCCCATCTCTGATTCTCCGCCTCTGATTCCCCGTCTGATTCCCTGCCTCTGATTCCCCGCCTCTGATTCCCCGCCTCTGATTCCCTGCCACTGATTCCCCACCTCTGATTCCCTGCCACTGATTCCCCGCCCCTGATTCCCCACCTCTGATTCCCCATATCTGATTCCCTGCCTCTGATTTCCCGCCTGTGATTCCCCATCTCTGATTCACAACCTATGATTCCCCACCTCTGATTCACCATATCTGATTCCCCGCCTCTGATTCCCCAACTCTGATTCCCCGCCTCTGATTCCCCAGCTCTGATTCCCCGCCTCTGATTCCCGGCGTCCGATTCCCTGCCTCTGATTCACCGCCTCTGATTCCCCATCTCTGATTCCCCGCCTCTGATTCCCCGTGTCTGATTCCCTGCCTCTGATTCCCCGCCTCTGATTCCCCGCCTCTGATTCCCTGCCACTGATTCCCCGCCTCTGATTCCCGGCGTCCGATTCCCTGCCTCTGATTCACCGCCTCTGATTCCCCATCTCTGATTCTCCGCCTCTGATTCCCCGTCTGATTCCCTGCCTCTGATTCCCCGCCTTTGATTCCCCGCCTCTGATTCCCTGCCACTGATTCCCCGCCCCTGATTCCCCACCTCTGATTCCCCATATCTGATTCCCTGCCTCTGATTTCCCGCCTGTGATTCCCCATCTCTGATTCACAACCTATGATTCCCCACCTCTGATTCACCATATCTGATTCCCCGCCTCTGATTCCCCAACTCTGATTCCCCGCCTCTGATTCCCCAGCTCTGATTCCCCGCCTCTGATTCCCGGCGTCCGATTCCCTGCCTCTGATTCACCGCCTCTGATTCCCCATCTCTGATTCCCCGCCTCTGATTCCCCGTGTCTGATTCCCTGCCTCTGATTCCCCGCCTCTGATTCCCCGCCTCTGATTCCCTGCCACTGATTCCCCGCCCCTGATTCCCCACCTCTGATTCCCCATATCTGATTCCCCAACTCTGATTCCCCGCCTTTGATTCCCCAGCTCTGATACCCCGTGTTTGATTCCCCGCCTCTGATTCCCCATCTCTGATTCCCCGCCTCTGATTCCCCGGCCTCTGATTCCTGGCCTCTCATTCCCGGCCTCTGATTCCAGGCCTCTGATACCCCGCCTCTGGTTCCCCGCCTCTTTTTCGCTGCCTCTGATTCTCCATCTCTGATTCCGCACATCTGATTCCCTGCCTCTGATTCCCCACCTCTGATTCCCCACCTCTGATTCCCCATATCTGATTCCCCAACTATGATACCCCGCCTCTGATTCTCCAGCTCTGATTCCCCGCCTCTGATTCACCTTGTTTGATTCCCTGCCTCTGATTCCCCGCCTCTGATTCCCCATCTCTGATTCACTTCCTTTCATTCGCCACCTCTGATTCCCCATATCAGATTCCCCGCTTCTGTTTCCCCGCCTCTGATTCCCCGCCTCTGTTTCCCCATATCTGATTTCCCGCCTCTGATTCCCCGACTCTGATTCCCCGCCTCTGATTCCTGGACTCTGATTCCCCGCCTCTGATTCCCCGCCTCTGATTCCCCGCCTCTGAATCCCCGTGTCTGATACCCAGCCTCTGATACCCCGCCCCTGATTCCCCACCTCTGATTCCCCATATCTGATTCCCCGCCTCTCTTTCCGCGCCTCTGATTCCCCGCCTCTGATTCCCCATATCTGATTCCCCGCCTCTGATTCCCCAATTCTGATTCCCCGCCTCTGATTCCCCAGCTCTGTTTCCCCACCTCTGATTCCCCGCCTCTGTTTCCCCATATCTAATTCCCCGCCTCTGATTCCCAAACTCTGATTCCCCACCTCTGATTCCCCAGCTCTGATTCCCCGCCTCTGATTCCCCATCTCTGATTCCCGGCCTCTGATTCCCGGCCTCTGATTCCCGGCATCTCATTCCCGGCCTCTGATTTCCGGCCTCTGATTCCCCGCCTCTGGTTCCCCGCCTCTAATTCGCTGCCTCTGGTCCCCCATCTCTGATTCCGCACATCTGATTTCCTGCCTCTGATTCCCCGCCTCTGACTCCCCGCCTCTGATTCCCTGCCTCTGTTTCAAACCTCTGATTCTCCACCTCTGATTCCCCATATCTGATTCCCCACCTCTGTTTCCCTGCCTCTGATTCCCCTCCTCTGTTTCCCCATATCTGATTCCCCGCCTCTGATTCCCCAACTCTGATTATTCGCCTCTGATTCCCCAGCTCTGATTCCCCAACTCTGATTCCCCGTGTTTGATTCCCTGCCTCTGATTCACCGCCTCTGATTACCCATCTCTGATTCACTGCCTTTCATTCGCCACCTCTGACTCCCCATATCAGATTCCCTGCCTCTGTTTCCCCGCCTCTGATTCCCCGCCTCTACTTTCCCATATCTGATTCCCGGACTCTGATTCCCCACCTCTGATTCCCCATCTCTGATTCTGCACATCCGATTCCCTGCCTCTGATTCCCCGCCTCTGATTCCCCGCGTCTGATTCCCTGCCTCTGATTCCCAACCTCTGATTCCCCACCTCTGATTCCCCATATCTGATTCCCCGCCTCTGTTTCCCCGCCTCTGATTCCCCGCCTCTGTTTCCCCATTTCTGATTCCCCGCCACTGATTCCCCGCATCTGATTCCCTGCCTCTGATGCCCCGCCTCTGATTCCCCATCACTGATTCCCCGCCTCTGATTCCCTGTGTCTGATTTCCTGCCTCTGATTCCCCATCTATGATTCACCGCCTCTGATTCCCCACCTCTGATTCCCCATATCTGATTCCCCACCTATGTTTCCCCGCCTCTGATTCCCCGCCTCTGATTCCCCATCTCTGATTCCTGGACTCTGATTCCCCACCTCTGATTCCCCATCTCTGATTCCGCACATCCGATTCCCTGCCTCTGACTCCCCGCCTCTGATTCCCTGCCTCTGTTTCAAACCTCTGATTCTCCACCTCTGATTCCCCATATCTGATTCCCCACCTCTGTTTCCCTGCCTCTGATTCCCCGACTCTGATTCCCCATCTCTGATTCCCCGCCTCTGAATCCCCGTCTCTGATACCCAGCTTCTGATACCCCGCCCCTGATTCCCCACCTCTGATTCCCCATATCTGATACCCCGCCTCTGTTTCTGCGCCTCTGATTCCCCGCCTCTGATTCCCCATATCTGATTCCCCGCCTCTGAATCCCCAACTCTGATTCCACGCCTCTGATTCCCCAGCTCTGATTCCCCACCTCTGATTCCCCGCCTCTGTTTCCCCATATCTGATTCCCCGTGTTTGATTCCCCGCCTCTGATTCCCCATCTCTGATTCCCGGCCTCTGATTCCCGTCCTCTGATTCCCGGCATCTCATTCCCGGCCTCTGATTTCCGGCCTCTGATTCCCCGCCTCTGGTTCCCCGCCTCTAATTCGCTGCCTCTGATTCCCCATCTCTGATTCCGCACATCTGATTTCCTGCCTCTGATTCCCCGCCTCTGACTCCCCGCCTCTGATTCCCTGCCTCTGTTTCAAACCTCTGATTCTCCACCTCTGATTCCCCATATCTGATTCCCCACCTCTTTTTCCCTGCCTCTGATTCCCCGCCTCTGTTTCCCCATATCTGATTCCCCGCCTCTGATTCCCCATATCTGATTTCCCGCCTCTGATTCCCCAACTCTGATTCCCCGCCTCTGATTCCCCAGCTCTGATTCCCCAACTCTGATTCCCCGTGTTTTATTCCCTGCCTCTGATTCCCCGCCTCTGATTACCCATCTCTGATTCACTGCCTTTCATTCGCCACCTCTGACTCCCCATATCAGATTCCCCCCCTCTGTTTCCCCGCCTCTGATTCCCCGCCTCTGTTTCCCCATATCCGATTCCCCGCCTCTGATTCCCCAACTCTGATTCCCCGCCTCTGATTACCCAGCTCTGATTCCCTGCCTCTGATTCCCCGCTTCTGATTCCCTGCCTCTGATTCCCCGCCTCTGATTCCCCATCTCTGATTCCACGCCTCTGAATCCCCGTGTCTGATACCCAGCCTCTGATTCCCCGCCCCTGATTCCCCACCTCTGATTCCCCATATCTGATTCCCCGCCTCTCTTTCCACGCCTCTGATTCCCCGCCTCAGATTCCCAATATCTGATTCCCCGACTCTGATTCCCCAACTTTGATTCCCCGCCTCTGATTCCCCAGCTCTGTTTCCCCGCCTCTGATTCCCCGCCTCTGTTTCCCCATATCTAATTCCCCGCCTCTGATTCCCAAACTCTGATTTCCCGCCTCTGTTTACCCATCTCTGATTCCCCGCCTCTGATTCCCCACATCTGATTCCCTGCCTCTGATTCCCCGCCTCTGATTCCCTGCCTCTGATTCCCAACCTCTGATACCCACCTCTGAATCCCCATATCTGATTCCCTGCCTCTGATTCCCCACCTCTGATTCCCCACCTCTGTTTCCCCATATCTGATTCCCCGTGTTTGATTCCCCGCCTCTGATTCCCCATCTCTGATTCCCGGCCTCTGATTCCCGTCCTCTGATTCCCGGCATCTCATTCCCGGCCTCTGATTTCCGGCCTCTGATTCCCCGCCTCTGGTTCCCCGCCTCTAATTCGCTGCCTCTGATTCCCCATCTCTGATTCCGCACATCTGATTTCCTGCCTCTGATTCCCCGCCTCTGACTCCCCGCCTCTGATTCCCTGCCTCTGTTTCAAACCTCTGATTCTCCACCTCTGATTCCCCATATCTGATTCCCCACCTCTGTTTCCCTGCCTCTGATTCCCCGCCTCTGTTTCCCCATATCTGATTTCCCGCCTCTGATTCCCCAACTCTGATTCCCCGCCTCTGATTCCCCAGCTCTGATTCCCCAACTCTGATTCCCCGTGTTTGATTCCCTGCCTCTGATTCCCCGCCTCTGATTACCCATCTCTGATTCACTGCCTTTCATTCGCCACCTCTGACTCCCCATATCAGATTCCCCCCCTCTCTTTCCCCGCCTCTGATTCCCCGCCTCTGTTTCCCCATATCTGATTCCCCGCCTCTGATTCCCCAACTCTGATTCCCCGCCTCTGATTACCCAGCTCTGATTCCCTGCCTCTGATTCCCCGCTTCTGATTCCCTGCCTCTGATTCCCCGCCTCTGATTCCCCATCTCTGATTCCACGCCTCTGAATCCCCATGTCTGATACCCAGCCTCTGATTCCCCGCCCCTGATTCCCCACCTCTGATTCCCCATATCTGATTCCCCGCCCCTCTTTCCACGCCTCTGATTCCCCGCCTCAGATTCCCCATATCTGATTCCCCGACTCTGATTCCCCAACTTTGATTCCCCGCCTCTGATTCCCCAGCTCTGTTTCCCCGCCTCTGATTCCCCGCCTCTGTTTCCCCATATCTAATTCCCCGCCTCTGATTCCCAAACTCTGATTTCCCGCCTCTGTTTACCCATCTCTGATTCCCCGCCTCTGATTCCCCACATCTGATTCCCTGCCTCTGATTCCCCGCCTCTGATTCCCTGCCTCTGATTCCCAACCTCTGATACCCACCTCTGAATCCCCATATCTGATTCCCTGCCTCTGATTCCCTGCCTCTGATTCCCCGCCTCTGATTCCCCGCCTCTGATTCCCAACCTTTGATTCCCCACCTCTGATTCCCCATATCTGATTCCCTGCCTCTGTTTCCCCGCCTCTGATTCCCCGCCTCTGCTTCCCCATATCAGATTCCCGGACTCTGATTCCCCACCTCTGATTCCCCATCTCTGATTCTGCACATCCGATTCCCTGCCTCTGATTCCCCGCCTCTGATTCCCCGCGTCTGATTCCCTGCCTCTGATTCCCAACCTCTGATTCCCCACCTCTGATTCCCCATATCTGATTCCCCGCCTCTGTTTCCCCGCCTCTGATTCCCCGCCTCTGTCTCCCCATATCTGATTCCCCGCCACTGATTCCCCGCATCTGATTCCCTGCCTCTGATGCCCCGCCTCTGATTCCCCATCACTGATTCCCCGCCTCTGATTCCCTGTGTCTGATTCCCTGCCTCTGATTCCCCATCTATGATTCACCGCCTCTGATTCCCCACCTCTGATTCCCCATATCTGATTCCCCACCTATGTTTCCCCGCCTCTGATTCCCCGCCTCTGATTCCCCATCTCTGATTCCTGGACTCTGATTCCCCACCTCTGATTCCCCATCTCTGATTCCGCACATCCGATTCCCTGCCTCTGATTCCCCGCCTCTGATTCCCCGCCTCATATTCCCTGCCTCTGATTCCCAACCTCTGATTCCCCACCTCTGAGTCCCCATATCTGATTCCCCGCCTCTGTTTCCCCGCCTCTGATTCCCCGCCTCTGTTTCTCCATATCTGATTCCCCGCCTCTGATTCCCGAACTCTGAATCCCCGCCTCTGATTCCGCACATTTGATTCCCTGCCTCTGATTCCCCGCCTCTGACTCCCCGCCTCTGATTCCCTGCCTCTGTTTCCCAACCTCTGATTCCCCACCTCTGATTCCCCATATCTGATTCCCCACCTCTGTTTCCCTGCCTCTGATTCCCCGCCTCTGTTTCCCCATATCTGATTCCCCGCCTCTGATTCCCCAACTCTGATTCCCCGCCCCTGATTCCCCAGCTCTGATTCCCCGCCTCTGATTCCCCGTGTTTGATTCCCTGCCTCTGATTCCCCGCCTCTGATTCACCATCTCTGATTCACCGCCTTTCATTCACCACCTCTGATTCCCCATATCAGATTCCCCGCCTCAGTTTCCCCGCCTCTGATACCCCGCCTCTGATTCCCCATATCTGATTCCCGGACTCTGATTCCTGGCCTCTTATTCCCGGCATCTGATTCCCGGCCTCTGATCCCGGCCTATGATTCGCCGCTTCTGATTCTGATTCCCTGCCTCTGATTCCCCATCTCTGATTCCGCACATCTGATTCCCTGCCTCTGATTCCCCAAATCTGATTCCCCATATCTGATTCCCCGCCTCTGTTTCCCCGCCTCTGATTCCCCGCCTCTGTTTCCCCATATCTAATTCCCCGCGTCTGATTCCCTGCCTCTGATTCCCCACATCTGATTCCCTGCCTCTGATTCCTCGACTCTGTTTCCCCATATCTGATTCCCCGCCTCTGTTTCCCCATATCTGTTTCCCCATATCTGATTCCCCGCCTCTGATTCCCCAACTCTGATTCCCCGCCTCTGATTCCCCAGCTCTGATTCCCCGTGTTTGATTCCCCGCCTCTGATTCCCCATCTCTGATTCCCGGCCTCTGATTCCCCATCTCTGATTCCCGGCCTCTGATTCCCCATCTCTGATTCCCAGCCTCTGAATCCCCGTGTCTGATACCCAGCTTCTGATACCCCGCCCCTGATTCCCCACCTCTGATTCCCCATATCTGATACCCCGCCTCTGTTTCTGCGCCTCTGATTCCCCGCCTCTGATTCCCCATATCTGATTCCCCGCCTCTGTTTCCCCATATCTGATTCCCCGCCACTGATTCCCCGCATCTGATTCCCTGCCTCTGATGCCCCGCCTCTGATTCCCCATCACTGATTCCCCGCCTCTGATTCCCTGTGTCTGATTTCCTGCCTCTGATTCCCCATCTATGATTCACCGCCTCTGATTCCCCACCTCTGATTCCCCATATCTGATTCCCCACCTATGTTTCCCCGCCTCTGATTCCCCGCCTCTGATTCCCCATCTCTGATTCCTGGACTCTGATTCCCCACCTCTGATTCCCCATCTCTGATTCCGCACATCCGATTCCCTGCCTCTGACTCCCCGCCTCTGATTCCCTGCCTCTGTTTCAAACCTCTGATTCTCCACCTCTGATGAACCATATCTGATTCCCCACCTCTGTTTCCCTGCCTCTGATTCCCCGACTCTGATTCCCCATCTCTGATTCCCCGCCTCTGAATCCCCGTGTCTGATACCCAGCTTCTGATACCCCGCCCCTGATTCCCCACCTCTGATTCCCCATATCTGATACCCCGCCTCTGTTTCTGCGCCTCTGATTCCCCGCCTCTGATTCCCCATATCTGATTCCCCGCCTCTGATTCCCCAACTCTGATTCCACGCCTCTGATTCCCCAGCTCTGATTCCCCACCTCTGATTCCCCGCCTCTGTTTCCCCATATCTGATTCCCCGCCTCTGATTCCCCAACTCTGATTCCCCGCCTCTGATTCCCCAGCTCTGATTCCCCGTGTTTGATTCCCCGCCTCTGATTCCCCATCTCTGATTACCGGCCTCTGATTCCCGGTCTCTGATTCCCGGCATCTCATTCCCGGCCTCTGATTTCCGGCCTCTGATTCCCCGCCTCCTGTTCCCCGCCTCTAATTCGCTGCCTCTGATTCCCCATCTCTGATTCCGCACATCTGATTTCCTGCCTCTGATTCCCCGCCTCTGACTCCCCGCCTCTGATTCCCTGCCTCTGTTTCAAACCTCTGATTCTCCACCTCTGATTCCCCATATCTGATTCCCCACCTCTGTTTCCCTGCCTCTGATTCCCCGCCTCTGTTTCCCCATATCTGATTCCCCGCCTCTGATTCCAAAACTCTGATTCCCCGCCTCTGATTCCCCAGCTCTGATTCCCCAACTCTGATTCCCCGTGTTTGATTCCCTGCCTCTGATTCCCCGCCTCTGTTTACCCATCTCTTATTCACTGCCTTTCATTCGCCACCTCTGACTCCCCATATCAGATTCCCCCCCTCTGTTTCCCCGCCTCTGATTCCCCGCCTCTGTTTCCCCATATCTGATTCCCCTCCTCTGATTCCCCAACTCTGCTTCCCCGCCTCTGATTACCCAGCTCTGATTCCCTGCCTCTCATTCCCCGCTTCTGATTCCCTGCCTCAGATTCCCCGCCTCTGATTCCCCATCTCTGATTCCACGCCTCTGAATCCCCGTGTCTGATACCCAGCCTCTGATTCCCCGCCCCTGATTCCCCACCTCTGATTCCCCATATCTGATTCCCCGCCTCTCTTTCCGCGCCTCTGATTCCCCGCCTCAGATTCCCCATATCTGATTCCCCGCCTCTGATTCCCCAACTTTGATTCCCCGCCTCTGATTCCCCAGCTCTGTTTCCCCGCCTCTGATTCCCCGCCTCTGTTTCCCCATATCTAATTCCCCGCCTCTGATTCCCAAATTCTGATTTCCCGCCTCTGTTTACCCAGCTCTGATTCCCCGCCTCTGATTCCCCACATCTGATTCCCTGCCTCTGATTCCCCGCCTCTGATTCCCTGCCTCTGATTCCCAACCTCTGATACCCACCTCTGAATCCCCATGTCTGATTCCCTGCCTCTGATTCCCTGCCTCTGATTCCCCGCCTCTGATTCCCCGCCTCTGATTCCCAACCTTTGATTCCCCACCTCTGATTCCCCATATCTGATTCCCTGCCTCTGTTTCCCCGCCTCTGATTCCCCGCCTCTGCTTCCCCATATCAGATTCCCGGACTCTGATTCCCCACCTCTGATTCCCCATCTCTGATTCTGCACATCCGATTCCCTGCCTCTGATTCCCCGCCTCTGATTCCCCGCGTCTTATTCCCTGCCTCTGATTCCCAACCTCTGATTCCCCACCTCTGATTCCCCATATCTGATTCCCCGCCTCTGTTTCCCCGCCTCTGATTTCCCGCCTCTGTTTCCCCATATCTGATTCCCCGCCACTGATTCCCCGCATCTGATTCCCTGCCTCTGATGCCCCGCCTCTGATTCCCCATCACTGATTCCCCGCCTCTGATTCCCTGTGTCTGATTCCCTGCCTCTGATTCCCCATCTATGATTCACCGCCTCTGATTCCCCACCTCTGATTCCCCATATCTGATTCCCCACCTATGTTTCCCCGCCTCTGATTCCCCGCCTCTGATTCCCCATCTCTGATTCCTGGACTCTGATTCCCCACCTCTGATTCCCCATCTCTGATTCCGCACATCCGATTCCCTGCCTCTGATTCCCCGCCTCTGATTCCCCGCCTCATATTCCCTGCCTCTGATTCCCAACCTCTGATTCCCCACCTCTGAGTCCCCATATCTGATTTCCCGCCTCTGTTTCCCCGGCTCTGATTCCCCGCCTCTGTTTCTCCATATCTGATTCCCCGCCTCTGATTTCCCAACTCTGAATCCCCGCCTCTGATTCCGCACATTTGATTCCCTGCCTCTGATTCCCCGCCTCTGACTCCCCGCCTCTGATTCCCTGCCTCTGTTTCCCAACCTCTGATTCCCCACCTCTGATTCCCCATATCTGATTCCCCACCTCTGTTTCCCTGCCTCTGATTCCCCGCCTCTGTTTCCCCATATCTGATTCCCCGCCTCTGATTCCCCAACTCTGATTCCCCGCCCCTGATTCCCCAGCTCTGATTCCCCGCCTCTGATTCCCCGTGTTTGATTCCCTGCCTCTGATTCCCCGCCTCTGATTCACCATCTCTGATTCACCGCCTTTCATTCGCCACCTCTTATTCCCCATATCAGATTCCCCGCCTCAGTTTCCCCGCCTCTGATACCCCGCCTCTGATTCCCCATATCTGATTCCCGGACTCTGATTCCTGGCCCCTTATTCCCGGCATCTGATTCCCGGCCTCTGATCCCGGCCTATGATTCGCCGCTTCTGATTCTGATTCCCTGCCTCTGATTCCCCATCTCTGATTCCGCACATCTGATTCCCTGCCTCTGATTCCCCAAATCTGATTCCCCATATCTGATTCCCGGCCTCTGTTTCCCCGCCTCTGATTCCCCGCCTCTGTTTCCCCATATCTAATTCCCCGCGTCTGATTGCCTGCCTCTGATTCCCCACATCTGATTCCCTGCCTCTGATTCCCCGACTCTGATTCCCCATCTCTGATTCCCCGCCTCTGAATCCCCGTGTCTGATACCCAGCTTCTGATACCCCGCCCCTGATTCCCCACCTCTGATTCCCCATATCTGATACCCCGCCTCTGTTTCTGCGCCTCTGATTCCCCGCCTCTGATTCCCCATATCTGATTCCCCGCCTCTGATTCCCCAACTCTGATTCCACGCCTCTGATTCCCCAGCTCTGATTCCCCGCCTCTGATACCCCGCCTCTGTTTCCCCATATCTGATTCCCCGCCTCTGATTCCCCAACTCTGATTCCCCGCCTCTGATTCCCCAGCTCTGATTCCCCGTGTTTGATTCCCCGCCTCTGATTCCCCATCTCTGATTCCCGGCCTCTGATTCCCGGCCTCTGATTCCCGGCATCTCATTCCCGGCCTCTGATTTCCGGCCTCTGATTCCCCGCCTCTGGTTCCCCGCCTCTAATTCGCTGCCTCTGATTCCCCTTCTCTGATTCCGCACATCTGATTTCCTGCCTCTGATTCCCCGCCTCTGACTCCCCGCCTCTGATTCCCTGCCTCTGTTTCAAACCTCTGATTCTCCACCTCTGATTCCCCATATCTGATTCCTCACCTCTGTTTCCCTGCATCTGATTCCCCGCCTCTGTTTCCCCATATCTGATTCCCCGCCTCTGATTCCCCAACTCTGATTCCCCGCCTCTGATTCCCCAGCTCTGATTCCCCAACTCTGATTCCCCGTGTTTGATTCCCTGCCTCTGATTCCCCGCCTCTGATTACCCATCTCTGATTCACTGCCTTTCATTCGCCACCTCTGACTCCCCATATCAGATTCCCCCCCTCTGTTTCACCGCCTCTGATTCCGCGCCTCTCTTTCCCCATATCTGATTCCCCGCCTCTGATTCCCCAACTCTGATTCCCCGCCTTTGATTACCCAGCTCTGATTCCCTGCCTCTGATTCCCCGCTTCTGATTCCCTGCCTCTGATTCCCCGCCTCTGATTCCCCATCTCTGATTCCACGCCTCTGAATCCCCGTGTCTGATACCCAGCCTCTGATACCCCGCCCCTGATTCCCCACCTCTGATTCCCCATATCTGATTCCCCGCCTCTCTTTCCGCGCCTCTGATTCACGGCCTCTGATTCCCCATATCTGATTCCCCGACTCTGATTCCCCAACTTTGATTCCCCGCCTCTGATTCCCCAGCTCTGTTTCCCCGCCTCTGATTCCCCGCCTCTGTTTCCCCATATCTAATTCCCCGCCTCTGATTCCCAAACTCTGATTTCCCTCCTCTGTTTACCCAGCTCTGATTCCCCATATCTGATTCCCCACCTCTGTTTCCCTGCCTCTGATTCCCCGCCTCTGTTTCCCCATATCTGATTCCCCGCCTCTGATTCCCCAACTCTGATTCCCCGCCCCTGATTCCCCAGCTCTGATTCCCCGCCTCTGATTCCCCGTGTTTGATTCCCTGCCTCTGATTCCCCGCCTCTGATTCACCATCTCTGATTCACCGCCTTTCATTCGCCACCTCTGATTCCCCATATTAGATTCCCCGCCTCAGTTTCCCCGCCTCTGATACCCCGCCTCTGATTCCCCATATCTGATTCCCGGACTCTGATTCCTGGCCCCTTATTCCCGGCATCTGATTCCCGGCCTCTGATCCCGGCCTATGATTCGCCGCTTCTGATTCTGATTCCCTGCCTCTGATTCCCCATCTCTGATTCCGCACATCTGATTCCCTGCCTCTGATTCCCCAAATCTGATTCCCCATATCTGATTCCCCGCCTCTGTTTCCCCGCCTCTGATTCCCCGCCTCTGTTTCCCCATATCTAATTCCCCGCGTCTGATTGCCTGCCTCTGATTCCCCACATCTGATTCCCTGCCTCTGATTCCCCGACTCTGATTCCCCATCTCTGATTCCCCGCCTCTGAATCCCCGTGTCTGATACCCAGCTTCTGATACCCCGCCCCTGATTCCCCACCTCTGATTCCCCATATCTGATACCCCGCCTCTGTTTCTGCGCCTCTGATTCCCCGCCTCTGATTCCCCATATCTGATTCCCCGCCTCTGATTCCCCAACTCTGATTCCACGCCTCTGATTCCCCAGCTCTGATTCCCCGCCTCTGATACCCCGCCTCTGTTTCCCCATATCTGATTCCCCGCCTCTGATTCCCCAACTCTGATTCCCCGCCTCTGATTCCCCAGCTCTGATTCCCCGTGTTTGATTCCCCGCCTCTGATTCCCCATCTCTGATTCCCGGCCTCTGATTCCCGGCCTCTGATTCCCGGCATCTCATTCCCGGCCTCTGATTTCCGGCCTCTGATTCCCCGCCTCTGGTTCCCCGCCTCTAATTCGCTGCCTCTGATTCCCCTTCTCTGATTCCGCACATCTGATTTCCTGCCTCTGATTCCCCGCCTCTGACTCCCCGCCTCTGATTCCCTGCCTCTGTTTCAAACCTCTGATTCTCCACCTCTGATTCCCCATATCTGATTCCTCACCTCTGTTTCCCTGCATCTGATTCCCCGCCTCTGTTTCCCCATATCTGATTCCCCGCCTCTGATTCCCCAACTCTGATTCCCCGCCTCTGATTCCCCAGCTCTGATACCCCAACTCTGATTCCCCGTGTTTGATTCCCTGCCTCTGATTCCCCGCCTCTGATTACCCATCTCTGATTCACTGCCTTTCATTCGCCACCTCTGACTCCCCATATCAGATTCCCCCCCTCTGTTTCACCGCCTCTGATTCCCCGCCTCTCTTTCCCCATATCTGATTCCCCGCCTCTGATTCCCCAACTCTGATTCCCCGCCTTTGATTACCCAGCTCTGATTCCCTGCCTCTGATTCCCCGCTTCTGATTCCCTGCCTCTGATTCCCCGCCTCTGATTCCCCATCTCTGATTCCACGCCTCTGAATCCCCGTGTCTGATACCCAGCCTCTGATACCCCGCCCCTGATTCCCCACCTCTGATTCCCCATATCTGATTCCCCGCCTCTCTTTCCGCGCCTCTGATTCACGGCCTCTGATTCCCCATATCTGATTCCCCGACTCTGATTCCCCAACTTTGATTCCCCGCCTCTGATTCCCCAGCTCTGTTTCCCCGCCTCTGATTCCCCGCCTCTGTTTCCCCATATCTAATTCCCCGCCTCTGATTCCCAAACTCTGATTTCCCGCCTCTGTTTACCCAGCTCTGATTCCCCGCCTCTGATTCCCCACATCTGATTCCCTGCCTCTGATTCCCCGCCTCTGATTCCCCGCCTCTGTTTCCCCATATCTAATTCCCCACCTCTGATTCCCAAACTCTGATTCCCCGCCTCTGATTCCCCAGCTCTGATTCCCCACCTCTGATTCCCCACATCTGATTCCCTGCCTCTGATTCCCCGCCTCTGATTCCCTGCCTCTGATTCCCAACCTCTGATTCCCCACCTCTGAATCCCCATATCTGATTGCCTGCCTCTGATTCCCCGCCTCTGATTCCCCGCTTCTGATTCCCCAGCTCTGATTCCCCGCCTCTGAATCCCCAACTCTGATTCCCTGCCTCTGATTCACCAGCTCTGATTCCCCGCCTCTGATTCCCCAGCTCTGATTCCCTGCCTCTGATTTCCCGCCTGTGATTCCCCATCTCTGATTCACAACGTCTGATTCCCCACCTCTGATTCACCATATCTGATTCCCCGCCTCTGATTCCCCAACTCTGATTCCCCGCCTCTGATTCCCCAGCTCTGAATCCCCGCCTCTGATTCCCGGCGTCCGATTCCCTGCCTCTGATTCACCGCCTCTGATTCCCCATCTCTGATTCCCCGCCTCTGATTCCCCGTGTCTGATTCCCTGCCTCTGATTCCCCGCCTCTGATTCCCCGCCTCTGATTCCCTGCCACTGATTCCCCGCCCCTGATTCCCCACCTCTGATTCCCCATATCTGATTCCCTGCCTCTGATTTCCCGCCTGTGATTCCCGGCATCTCATTCCCGGCCTCTGATTTCCGGCCTCTGATTCCCCGCCTCTGGTTCCCCGCCTCTAATTCGCTGCCTCTGATTCCCCATCTCTGATTCCGCACATCTGATTTCCTGCCTCTGATTCCCCGCCTCTGACTCCCCGCCTCTGATTCCCTGCCTCTGTTTCAAACCTCTGATTCTCCACCTCTGATTCCCCATATCTGATTCCCCACCTCTGTTTCCCTGCCTCTGATTCCCCGCCTCTGTTTCCCCATATCTGATTCCCCGCCTCTGATTCCCCAACTCTGATTCCCCGCCTCTGATTCCCCAGCTCTGATTCCCCAACTCTGATTCCCCGTGTTTGATTCCCTGCCTCTGTTTCCCCGCCTCTGATTACCCATCTCTGATTCACTGCCTTTCATTCGCCACCTCTGACTCCCCATATCAGATTCCCCCCCTCTGTTTCCCCGCCTCTGATTCCCCGCCTCTGTTTCCCCATATCTGATTCCCCGCCTCTGATTCCCCAACTCTGATTCCCCGCCTCTGATTACCCAGCTCTGATTCCCTGCCTCTGATTCCCCGCTTCTGATTCCCTGCCTCTGATTCCCCGCCTCTGATTCCCCATCTCTGATTCCACGCCGCTGAATCCCCGTGTCTGATACCCAGCCTCTGATTCCCCGCCCCTGATTCCCCACCTCTGATTCCCCATATCTGATTCCCCGCCTCTCTTTCCGCGCCTCTGATTCCCCGCCTCAGATTCCCCATATCTGATTCCCCGACTCTGATTCCCCAACTTTGATTCCCCGCCTCTGATTCCCCAGCTCTGTTTCCCCGCCTCTGATTCCCCGCCTCTGTTTCCCCATATCTAATTCCCCGCCTCTGATTCCCAAACTCTGATTTCCCGCCTCTGTTTACCCAGCTCTGATTCCCCGCCTCTGATTCCCCACATCTGATTCCCTGCCTCTGATTCCCCGCCTCTGATTCCCTGCCTCTGATTCCCAACCTCTGATACCCACCTCTGAATCCCCATATCTGATTCCCTGCCTCTGATTCCCTGCCTCTGATTCCCCGCCACTGATTCCCCGCCTCTGATTCCCAACCTTTGATTCCCCACCTCTGATTCCCCATATCTGATTCCCTGCCTCTGTTTCCCCGCCTCTGATTCCACGCCTCTGCTTCCCCATATCAGATTCCCGGACTCTGATTCCCCACCTCTGATTCCCCATCTCTGATTCTGCACATCCGATTCCCTGCCTCTGATTCCCCGCCTCTGATTCCCCGCATCTGATTCCCTGCCTCTGATTCCCAACCTCTGATTCCCCACCTCTGATTCCCCATATCTGATTCCCCGCCTCTGTTTCCCCGCCTCTGATTCCCCGCCTCTGTTTCCCCATATCTGATTCCCCGCCACTGATTCCCCGCATCTGATTCCCTGCCTCTGATGCCCCGCCTCTGATTCCCCATCACTGATTCCCCGCCTCTGATTCCCTGTGTCTGATTCCCTGCCTCTGATTCCCCATCTATGATTCACCGCCTCTGATTCCCCACCTCTGATTCCCCATATCTGATTCCCCACCTATGTTTCCCCGCCTCTGATTCCTGGCCTCTCATTCCCGGCCTCTGATTCCAGGCCTCTGATACCCCGCCTCTGGTTCCCCGCCTCTTTTTCGCTGCCTCTGATTCTCCATCTCTGATTCCGCACATCTGATTCCCTGCCTCTGATTCCCCACCTCTGATTCCCCACCTCTGATTCCCCATATCTGATTCCCCACCTCTGTTTCCCTGCCTCTGATTCCCCGCCTCTGTTTCCCCATATCTGATTCCCCGCTTCTGATTCCCCGCCTCTGATTCCCCAACTCTGATTCCCCGCCTCTGATTCCCCAGCTCTGATTCCCCAACTCTGATTCCCCGTGTTTGATTCCCTGCCTCTGTTTCCCCGCCTCTGATTACCCATCTCTGATTCACTGCCTTTCATTCGCCACCTCTGACTCCCCATATCAGATTCCCCCCCTCTGTTTCCCCGCCTCTGATTCCCCGCCTCTGTTTCCCCATATCTGATTCCCCGCCTCTGATTCCCCAACTCTGATTCCCCGCCTCTGATTACCCAGCTCTGATTCCCTGCCTCTGATTCCCCGCTTCTGATTCCCTGACGCTGATTCCCCGCCTCTGATTCCCCATCTCTGATTCCACGCCTCTGAATCCCCGTGTCTGATACCCAGCCTCTGATTCCCCGCCCCTGATTCCCCACCTCTGATTCCCCATATCTGATTCCCCGCCTCTCTTTCCGCGCCTCTGATTCCCCGCCTCAGATTCCCCATATCTGATTCCCCGACTCTGATTCCCCAACTTTGATTTCCCGCCTCTGATTCCCCAGCTCTGTTTCCCCGCCTCTGATTCCCCACCTCTGTTTCCCCATATCTAATTCCCCGCCTCTGATTCCCAAACTCTGATTTCCCGCCTCTGTTTACCCAGCTCTGATTCCCCGCCTCTGATTCCCCACATCTGATTCCCTGCCTCTGATTCCCCGCCTCTGATTCCCTGCCTCTGATTCCCAACCTCTGATACCCACCTCTGAATCCCCATATCTGATTCCCTGCCTCTGATTCCCTGCCTCTGATTCCCCGCCACTGATTCCCCGCCTCTGATTCCCAACCTTTGATTCCCCACCTCTGATTCCCCATATCTGATTCCCTGCCTCTGTTTCCCCGCCTCTGATTCCCCGCCTCTGCTTCCCCATATCAGATTCCCGGACTCTGATTCCCCACCTCTGATTCCCCATCTCTGATTCTGCACATCCGATTCCCTGCCTCTGATACCCCGCCTCTGATACCCCGCGTCTGATTCCCTGCCTCTGATTCCCAACCTCTGATTCCCCACCTCTGATTCCCCATATCTGATTCCCCGCCTCTGTTTCCCCGCCTCTGATTCCCCGCCTCTGTTTCCCCATATCTGATTCCCCGCCACTGATTCCCCGCATCTGATTCCCTGCCTCTGATGCCCCGCCTCTGATTCCCCATTACTGATTCCCCGCCTCTGATTCCCTGTGTCTGATTCCCTGCCTCTGATTCCCCATCTATGATACACCGCCTCTGATTCCCCACCTCTGATTCCCCATACCTGATTCCCCACCTATGTTTCCCCGCCTCTGATTCCCCGCCTCTGATTCCCCATCTCTGATTCCTGGACTCTGATTCCCCACCTCTGATTCCCCATCTCTGATTCCGCACATCCGATTCCCTGCCTCTGATTCCCCGCCTCTGATTCCCCGCCTCATATTCCCTGCCTCTGATTCCCAACCTCTGATTCCCCACCTCTGTGTCCCCATATCTGATTCCCCGCCTCTGTTTCCCCGCCTCTGATTCCCCGCCTCTGTTTCTCCATATCTGATTCCCCGCCTCTGATTCCCCAACTCTGAATCCCCGCCTCTGATTCCGCACATTTGATTCCCTGCCTCTGATTCCCCGCCTCTGACTCCCCACCTCTGATTCCCTGCCTCTGTTTCCCAACCTCTGATTCCCCACCTCTGATTCCCCATATCTGATTCCCCACCTCTGTTTCCCTGCCTCTGATTCCCCGCCCCTGATTCCCCAGCTCTGATTCCCCGCCTCTGATTCCCCGTGTTTGATTCCCTGCCTCTGATTCCCCGCCTCTGATTCACCATCTCTGATTCACCGCCTTTCATTCGCCACCTCTGATTCCCCATATCAGATTCCCCGCCTCAGTTTCCCCGCCTCTGATACCCCGCCTCTGATTCCCCATATCTGATTCCCGGACTCTGATTCCTGGCCTCTTATTCCCGGCATCTGATTCCCGGCCTCTGATCCCGGCCTATGATTCGCCGCTTCTGATTCTGATTCCCTGCCTCTGATTCCCCGCCTCTGATTCCCCATCTCTGATTCCGCACATCTGATTCCCTGCCTCTGATTCCCCAAATCTGATTCCCCATATCTGATTCCCCGCCTCTGTTTCCCCGCCTCTGATTCCCCGCCTCTGTTTCCCCATATCTAATTCCCCGCGTCTGATTCCCTGCCTCTGATTCCCCACATCTGATTCCCTGCCTCTGATTCCCCGACTCTGATTCCCCATCTCTGATTCCCCGCCTCTGAATCCCCGTGTCTGATACCCAGCTTCTGATACCCCGCCCCTGATTCTCCACCTCTGATTCCCCATATCTGATACCCCGCCTCTGTTTCTGCGCCTCTGATTCCCCGCCTCTGATTCCCCATATCTGATTCCCCGCCTCTGATTCCCCAACTCTGATTCCACGCCTCTGATTCCCCAGCTCTGATTCCCCGTGTTTGATTCCCCGCCTCTGATTCCCCATCTCTGATTCCCGGCCTCTGATTCCCGGCCTCTGATTCCCGGCATCTCATTCCCGGCCTCTGATTTCCGGCCTCTGATTCCCCGCCTCTGGTTCCCCGCCTCTAATTCGCTGCCTCTGATTCCCCTTCTCTGATTCCGCACATCTGATTTCCTGCCTCTGATTCCCCGCCTCTGACTCCCCGCCTCTGATTCCCTGCCTCTGTTTCAAACCTCTGATTCTCCACCTCTGATTCCCCATATCTGATTCCTCACCTCTGTTTCCCTGCATCTGATTCCCCGCCTCTGTTTCCCCATATCTGATTCCCCGCCTCTGATTCCCCAACTCTGATTCCCCGCCTCTGATTCCCCAGCTCTGATTCCCCAACTCTGATTCCCCGTGTTTGATTCCCTGCCTCTGATTCCCCGCCTCTGATTACCCATCTCTGATTCACTGCCTTTCATTCGCCACCTCTGACTCCTCATATCAGATTCCCCCCTCTGTTTCACCGCCTCTGATTCCCCGCCTCTGTTTCCCCATATCTGATTCACCGCCTCTGATTCCCCAACTCTGATTCCCCGCCTCTGATTACCCAGCTCTGATTCCCTGCCTCTGATTCCCCGCTTCTGATTCCCTGCCTCTGATTCCCCGCCTCTGATTCCCCATCTCTGATTCCACGCCTCTGAATCCCCGTGTCTGATACCCAGCCTCTGATACACCGCCCCTGATTCCCCACCTCTGATTCCCCATATCTGATTCCCCGCCTCTCTTTCCGCGCCTCTGATTCCCCGCCTCTGATTCCCCATATCTGATTCCCCGACTCTGATTCCCCAACTTTGATTCCCCGCCTCTGATTCCCCAGCTCTGTTTCCCCGCCTCTGATTCCCCACCTCTGTTTCCCCATATCTAATTCCCCGCCTCTGATTCCCAAACTCTGATTTCCCGCCTCTGTTTACCCAGCTCTGATTCCCCGCCTCTGATTCCCCACATCTGATTCCCTGCCTCTGATTCCCCGCCTCTGATTCCCCGCCTCTGTTACCCATATCTAATTCCCCACCTCTGATTCCCAAACTCTTATTCCCCGCCTCTGATTCCCCAGCTCTGATTCCCCGCCTCTGATTCCCCACATCTGATTCCCTGCCTCTGATTCCCCGCCTCTGATTCCCTGCCTCTGATTCCCAACCTCTGATTCCCCACCTCTGAATCCCCATATCTGATTGCCTGCCTCTGATTCCCTGCCTCTGATTCCCCGCCTCTGATTCCCCGCTTCTGATTCCCCAGCTCTGATTCCCCGCCTCTGAATCCCCAACTCTGATTCCCTGCCTCTGATTCACCAGCTCTGATTCCCCGCCTCTGATTCCCCAGCTCTGATTCCCTGCCTCTGATTTCCCGCCTGTGATTCCCCATCTCTGATTCACAACGTCTGATTCCCCACCTCTGATTCACCATATCTGATTCCCCGCCTCTGATTCCCCAACTCTGATTCCCCGCCTCTGATTCCCCAGCTCTGAATCCCCGCCTCTGATTCCCGGCATCCGATTCCCTGCCTCTGATTCACCGCCTCTGATTCCCCATCTCTGATTCCCCGCCTCTGATTCCCCGTGTCTGATTCCCTGCCTCTGATTCCCCGCCTCTGATTCCCCGCATCTGATTCCCTGCCACTGATTCCCCGCCCCTGATTCCCCACCTCTGATTCCCCATATCTGATTCCCTGCCTCTGATTTCCCACCTGTGATTCCCCATCTCTGATTCACAACCTCTGATTCCCCACCTCTGATTCACCATATCTGATTCCCCGCCTCTGATTCCCCAACTCTGATTCCCCGCCTCTGATTCCCCAGCTCTGATTCCCCGCCTCTGATTCCCGGCGTCCGATTCCCTGCCTCTGATTCACCGCCTCTGATTCCCCATCTCTGATTCCCCGCCTCTGATTCCCCGTGTCTGATTCCCTGCCTCTGATTCCCCGCCTCTGATTCCCTGCCACTGATTCCCCGCCCCTGATTCCCCACCTCTGATTCCCCATATCTGATTCCCCAACTCTGATTCCCCGCCTTTGATTCCCCAGCTCTGATACCCCGTGTTTGATTCCCCGCCTCTGATTCCCCATCTCTGATTCCCCGCCTCTGATTCCCCGGCCTCTGATTCCTGGCCTCTCATTCCCGGCCTCTGATTCCAGGCCTCTGATACCCCGCCTCTGGTTCCCCGCCTCTTTTTCGCTGCCTCTGATTCTCCATCTCTGATTCCGCACATCTGATTCCCTGCCTCTGATTCCCCACCTCTGATTCCCCACCTCTGATTCCCCATATCTGATTCCCCACCTCTGTTTCCCTGCCTCTGATTCCCCGCCTCTGTTTCCCCATATCTGATTCCCCGCTTCTGATTCCCCAACTCTGATTCCCCGCCTCTGATTCTCCAGCTCTGATTCCCCGCCTCTGATTCACCTTGTTTGATTCCCTGCCTCTGATTTCCCGCCTCTGATTCACCATCTCTGATTCACAGCCTTTCATTCGCCACCTCTGATTCCCCATATCAGATTCCCCGCCTCAGTTTCCCCGCCTCTGATACACCGCCTCTGATTCCCAATATCTGATTCCCGGACTCTGATTCCTGGCCTCTTATTCCCGGCATCTGATTCCCGGCCTCTGATCCCGGCCTATGATTCGCCGCTTCTGATTCTGATTCCCTGCCTCTGATTCCCCATCTCTGATTCCGCACATCTGATTCCCTGCCTCTGATTCCCCAAATCTGATTCCCCATATCTGATTCCCCGCCTCTGTTTCCCCGCCTCTGATTCCCCGCCTCTGTTTCCCCATATCTAATTCCCCGCGTCTGATTCCCTGCCTCTGATTCCCCACATCTGATTCCCTGCCTCTGATTCCCCGACTCTGATTCCCCATCTCTGATTCCCCGCCTCTGAATCCCCGTATCTGATACCCAGCTTCTGATACCCCGCCCCTGATTCCCCACCTCTGATTCCCCATATCTGATACCCCGCCTCTGTTTCTGCGCCTCTGATTCCCCGCCTCTGATTCCCCATATCTGATTCCCCGCCTCTGATTCCCCAACTCTGATTCCACGCCTCTGATTCCCCAGCTCTGATTCCCCGCCTCTGATTCCCCGCCTCTGTTTCCCCATATCTGATTCCCCGCCTCTGATTCCCCAACTCTGATTCCCCGCCTCTGATTCCCCAGCTCTGATTCCCCGTGTTTGATTCCCCGCCTCTGATTCCCCATCTCTGATTCCCGGCCTCTGATTCCCGGCCTCTGATTCCCGTCATCTCATTCCCGGCCTCTGATTTCCGGCCTCTGATTCCCCGCCTCTGGTTCCCCGCCTCTAATTCGCTGCCTCTGATTCCCCATCTCTGATTCCGCACATCTTAATTCCTGCCTCTGATTCCCCGCCTCTGACTCCCCGCCTCTGATTCCCTGCCTCTGTTTCAAACCTCTGATTCTCCACCTCTGATTCCCCATATCTGATTCCTCACCTCTGTTTCCCTGCATCTGATTCCCCGCCTCTGTTTCCCCATATCTGATTCCCCGCCTCTGATTCCCCAACTCTGATTCCCCGCCTCTGATTCCCTAGCTCTGATTCCCCAACTCTGATTCCCCGTGTTTGATTCCCTGCCTCTGATTCCCCGCCTCTGATTACCCATCTCTGATTCAATGCCTTTCATTCGCCACCTCTGACTCCCCATATCAGATTCCCCCCCTCTGTTTCACTGCCTCTGATTCCCCGCCTCTGTTTCCCCATATCTGATTCCCCGCCTCTCATTCCCCAACTCTGATTCCCCGCCTCTGATTACCCAGCTCTGATTCCCTGCCTCTGATTCCCCACCTCTGATTCCCCATATCTGATTCCCCAGCTCTGATTCCCCGCCTTTGATTCCCCGCCTCTGTTTCCCCATATCTGATTCCCCGCCTCTGATTCCCCAACTCTGATTCCCCGCCTCTGATTCCCCAGCTCTGATTCCCCGTGTTTGATTCCCCGCCTCTGATTCCCCATCTCTGATTCCCGGCCTCTGATTCCCGGCATCTCATTCCCGGCCTCTGATTTCCGGCCTCTGATTCCCCGCCTCTGGTTCCCCGCCTCTAATTCGCTGCCTCTGATTCCCCATCTCTGATTCCGCACATCTGAATTCCTGCCTCTGATTCCCCGCCTCTGACTCCCCGCCTCTGATTCCCTGCCTCTGTTTCAAACCTCTGATTCTCCACCTCTGATTCCCCATATCTGATTCCTCACCTCTGTTTCCCTGCATCTGATTCCCCGCCTCTGTTTCCCCATATCTGATTCCCCGCCTCTGATTCCCCAACTCTGATTCCCCGCCTCTGATTCCCCAGCTCTGATTCCCCAACTCTGATTCCCCGTGTTTGATTCCCTGCCTCTGATTCCCCGCCTCTGATTACCCATCTCTGATTCAATGCCTTTCATTCGCCACCTCTGACTCCCCATATCAGATTCCCCCCCTCTGTTTCACTGCCTCTGATTCCCCGCCTCTGTTTCCCCATATCTGATTCCCCGCCTCTCATTCCCCAACTCTGATTCCCCGCCTCTGATTACCCAGCTCTGATTCCCTGCCTCTGATTCCCCACCTCTGATTCCCCATATCTGATTCCCCAACTCTGATTCCCCGCCTTTGATTCCCCAGCTCTGATACCCCGTGTTTGATTCCCCGCCTCTGATTCCCCATCTCTGATTCCCCGCCTCTGATTCCCCGGCCTCTGATTCCTGGCCTCTCATTCCCGGCCTCTGATTCCAGGCCTCTGATACCCCGCCTCTGGTTCCCCGCCTCTTTTTCGCTGCCTCTGATTCTCCATCTCTGATTCCGCAGATCTGATTCCCTGCCTCTGATCCCCACCTCTGATTCCCCACCTCTGATTCCCCATATCTGATTCCCCACCTCTGTTTCCCTGCCTCTGATTCCCCGCCTCTGTTTCCCCATATCTGATTCCCCGCTTCTGATTCCCCAACTCTGATTCCCCGCCTCTGATTCTCCAGCTCTGATTCCCCGCCTCTGATTCACCTTGTTTGATTCCCTGCCTCTGATTTCCCGCCTCTGATTCACCATCTCTGATTCACAGCCTTTCATTCGCCACCTCTGATTCCCCATATCAGATTCCCCGCCTCAGTTTCCCCGCCTCTGATACCCCGCCTCTGATTCCCCATATCTGATTCCCGGACTCTGATTCCTGGCCTCTTATTCCCGGCATCTGATTCCCGGCCTCTGATCCCGGCCTATGATTCGCCGCTTCTGATTCTGATTCCCTGCCTCTGATTCCCCATCTCTGATTCCGCACATCTGATTCCCTGCCTCTGATTCCCCAAATCTGATTCCCCATATCTGATTCCCCGCCTCTGTTTCCCCGCCTCTGATTCCCCGCCTCTGTTTCCCCATATCTAATTCCCCGCGTCTGATTCCCTGCCTCTGATTCCCCACATCTGATTCCCTGCCTCTGATTCCCCGACTCTGATTCCCCATCTCTGATTCCCCGCCTCTGTATCCCCGTGTCTGATACCCAGCTTCTGATACCCCGCCCCTGATTCCCCACCTCTGATTCCCCATATCTGATACCCCGCCTCTGTTTCTGCGCCTCTGATTCCCCGCCTCTGATTCCCCATATCTGATTCCCCGCCTCTGATTCCCCAACTCTGATTCCACGCCTCTGATTCCCCAGCTCTGATTCCCCGCCTCTGATTCCCCGCCTCTGTTTCCCCATATCTGATTCCCCGCCTCTGATTCCCCAACTCTGATTCCCCGCCTCTGATTCCCCAGCTCTGATTCCCCGTGTTTGATTCCCCGCCTCTGATTCCCCATCTCTGATTCCCGGCCTCTGATTCCCGGCCTCTGATTCCCGGCATCTCATTCCCGGCCTCTGATTTCCGGCCTCTGATTCCCCGCCTCTGGTTCCCCGCCTCTAATTCGCTGCCTCTGATTCCCCATCTCTGATTCCGCACATCTGATTTCCTGCCTCTGATTCCGCGCCTCTGACTCCCCGCCTCTGATTCCCTGCCTCTGTTTCAAACCTCTGATTCTCCACCTCTGATTCCCCATATCTGATTCCTCACCTCTGTTTCCCTGCATCTGATTCCCCGCCTCTGTTTCCCCATATCTGATTCCCCGCCTCTGATTCCCCAACTCTGATTCCCCGCCTCTGATTCCCCAGCTCTGATTCCCCAACTCTGATTCCCCGTGTTTGATTCCCTGCCTCTGATTCCCCGCCTCTGATTACCCATCTCTGATTCACTGCCTTTCATTCGCCACCTCTGACTCCCCATATCAGATTCCCCCCCTCTGTTTCACTGCCTCTGATTCCCGCCTCTGTTTCCCCATATCTGATTCCCCGCCTCTCATTCCCCAACTCTGATTCCCCGCCTCTGATTACCCAGCTCTGATTCCCTGCCTCTGATTCCCCGCTTCTGATTCCCTGCCTCTGATTCCCCGCCTCTGATTCCCCATCTCTGATTCCACGCCTCTGAATCCCCGTGTCTGATACCCAGCCTCTGATACCCCGCCCCTGATTCCCCACCTCTGATTCCCCATATCTGATTCCCCGCCTCTCTTTCCGCGCGTCTGATTCCCCGCCTCTGATTCCCCATATCTGATTCCCCGACTCTGATTCCCCAACTTTGATTCCCCGCCTCTGATTCCCCAGCTCTGTTTCCCAGCCTCTGATTCCCCGCCTCTGTTTCCCCATATCTAATTCCCCGCCTCTGATTCCCAAACTCTGATTTCCCGCCTCTGTTTACCCAGCTCTGATTCCCCGCCTCTGATTCCCCACATCTGATTCCCTGCCTCTGATTCCCCGCCTCTGATTCCCCGCCTCTGTTTCCCCATATCTAATTCCCCACCTCTGATTCCCAAACTCTGATTCCCCGCCTCTGATTCCCCAGCTTTGATTCCCCGCCTCTGAATCCCCACATCTGATTCCCTGCCTCTGATTCCCCGCCTCTGATTCCCTGCCTCTGATTCCCAACCTCTGATTCCCCACCTCTGAATCCCCATATCTGATTGCCTGCCTCTGATTCCCTGCTTCTGATTCCCCGCCTCTGATTCCCCGCTTCTGATTCCCCAGCTCTGATTCCCCGCCTCTGAATCCCCAACTCTGATTCCCTGCCTCTGATTCCCCAGCTCTGATTCCCCGCCTCTGATTCCCAGGCTCTGATTCCCTGCCTCTGATTTCCCGCCTGTGATTCCCCATCTCTGATTCACAACCTCTGATTCCCCACCTCTGATTCACCATATCTGATTCCCCGCCTCTGATTCCCCAACTCTGATTCCCCGCCTCCGATTCCCCAGCTCTGATTCCCCGCCTCTGATTCCCGGCGTCCGATTCCCTGCCTCTGATTCACCGCCTCTGATTCCCCATCTCTGATTCCCCGCCTCTGATTCCCCGTGTCTGATTCCCTGCCTCTGATTCCCCGCCTCTGATTCCCCGCCTCTGATTCCCTGCCACTGATTCCCCGCCCCTGATTCCCCACCTCTGATTCCCCATATCTGATTCCCTGCCACTGATTCCCCGCCCCTGATTCCCCACCTCTGATTCCCCATATCTGATTCCCCAACTCTGATTCCCCGCCTTTGATTCCCCAGCTCTGATACCCCGTGTTTGATTCCCCGCCTCTGATTCCCCATCTCTGATTCCCCGCCTCTGATTCCCCGGCCTCTGATTCCTGGCCTCTCATTCCCGGCCTCTGATTCCAGGCCTCTGATACCCCGCCTCTGGTTCCCCGCCTCTTTTTCGCTGCCTCTGATTCTCCATCTCTGATTCCGCACATCTGATTCCCTGCCTCTGATTCCCCACCTCTGATTCCCCACCTCTGATTCCCCATATCTGATTCCCCACCTCTGTTTCCCTGCCTCTGATTCCCCGCCTCTGTTTCCCCATATCTGATTCCCCGCTTCTGATTCCCCAACTCTGATTCCCCGCCTCTGATTCTCCAGCTCTGATTCCCCGCCTCTGATTCACCTTGTTTGATTCCCTGCCTCTGATTTCCCGCCTCTGATTCACCATCTCTGATTCACAGCCTTTCATTCGCCACCTCTGATTCCCCATATCAGATTCCCCGCCTCAGTTTCCCCGCCTCTGATACACCGCCTCTGATTCCCAATATCTGATTCCCGGACTCTGATTCCTGGCCTCTTATTCCCGGCATCTGATTCCCGGCCTCTGATCCCGGCCTATGATTCGCCGCTTCTGATTCTGATTCCCTGCCTCTGATTCCCCATCTCTGATTCCGCACATCTGATTCCCTGCCTCTGATTCCCCAAATCTGATTCCCCATATCTGATTCCCCGCCTCTGTTTCCCCGCCTCTGATTCCCCGTCTCTGTTTCCCCATATCTAATTCCCCGCGTCTGATTCCCTGCCTCTGATTCCCCACATCTGATTCCCTGCCTCTGATTCCCCGACTCTGATTCCCCATCTCTGATTCCCCGCCTCTGAATCCCCGTATCTGATACCCAGCTTCTGATACCCCGCCCCTGATTCCCCACCTCTGATTCCCCATATCTGATACCCCGCCTCTGTTTCTGCGCCTCTGATTCCCCGCCTCTGATTCCCCATATCTGATTCCCCGCCTCTGATTCCCCAACTCTGATTCCACGCCTCTGATTCCCCAGCTCTGATTCCCCGCCTCTGATTCCCCGCCTCTGTTTCCCCATATCTGATTCCCCGCCTCTGATTCCCCAACTCTGATTCCCCGCCTCTGATTCCCCAGCTCTGATTCCCCGTGTTTGATTCCCCGCCTCTGATTCCCCATCTCTGATTCCCGGCCTCTGATTCCCGGCCTCTGATTCCCGGCATCTCATTCCCGGCCTCTGATTTCCGGCCTCTGATTCCCCGCCTCTGGTTCCCCGCCTCTAATTCGCTGCCTCTGATTCCCCATCTCTGATTCCGCACATCTGAATTCCTGCCTCTGATTTCCCGCCTCTGACTCCCCGCCTCTGATTCCCTGCCTCTGTTTCAAACCTCTGATTCTCCACCTCTGATTCCCCATATCTGATTCCTCACCTCTGTTTCCCTGCATCTGATTCCCCGCCTCTGTTTCCCCATATCTGATTCCCCGCCTCTGATTCCCCAACTCTGATTCCCCGCCTCTGATTCCCCAGCTCTGATTCCCCAACTCTGATTCCCCGTGTTTGATTCCCTGCCTCTGATTCCCCGCCTCTGATTACCCATCTCTGATTCACTGCCTTTCATTCGCCACCTCTGACTCCCCATATCAGATTCCCCCCCTCTGTTTCACTGCCTCTGATTCCCGCCTCTGTTTCCCCATATCTGATTCCCCGCCTCTCATTCCCCAACTCTGATTCCCCGCCTCTGATTACCCAGCTCTGATTCCCTGCCTCTGATTCCCCGCTTCTGATTCCCTGCCTCTGATTCCCCGCCTCTGATTCCCCATCTCTGATTCCACGCCTCTGAATCCCCGTGTCTGATACCCAGCCTCTGATACCCCGCCCCTGATTCCCCACCTCTGATTCCCCATATCTGATTCCCCGCCTCTCTTTCCGCGCGTCTAATTCCCCGCCTCTGATTCCCCATATCTGATTCCCCGACTCTGATTCCCCAACTTTGATTCCCCGCCTCTGATTCCCCAGCTCTGTTTCCCAGCCTCTGATTCCCCGCCTCTGTTTCCCCATATCTAATTCCCCGCCTCTGATTCCCAAACTCTGATTTCCCGCCTCTGTTTACCCAGCTCTGATTCCCCGCCTCTGATTCCCCACATCTGATTCCCTGCCTCTGATTCCCCGCCTCTGATTCCCCGCCTCTGTTTCCCCATATCTAATTCCCCACCTCTGATTCCCAAACTCTGATTCCCCGCCTCTGATTCACCAGCTTTGATTCCCCGCCTCTGATTCCCCACATCTGATTCCCTGCCTCTGATTCCCCGCCTCTGATTCCCTGCCTCTGATTCCCAACCTCTGATTCCCCACCTCTGAATCCCCATATCTGATTGCCTGCCTCTGATTCCCTGCTTCTGATTCCCCGCCTCTGATTCCCCGCTTCTGATTCCCCAGCTCTGATTCCCCGCCTCTGAATCCCCAACTCTGATTCCCTGCCTCTGATTCCCCAGCTCTGATTCCCCGCCTCTGATTCCCAGGCTCTGATTCCCTGCCTCTGATTTCCCGCCTGTGATTCCCCATCTCTGATTCACAACCTCTGATTCCCCACCTCTGATTCACCATATCTGATTCCCCGCCTCTGATTCCCCAACTCTGATTCCCCGCCTCCGATTCCCCAGCTCTGATTCCCCGCCTCTGATTCCCGGCGTCCGATTCCCTGCCTCTGATTCACCGCCTCTGATTCCCCATCTCTGATTCCCCGCCTCTGATTCCCCGTGTCTGATTCCCTGCCTCTGATTCCCCGCCTCTGATTCCCCGCCTCTGATTCCCTGCCACTGATTCCCCGCCCCTGATTCCCCACCTCTGATTCCCCATATCTGATTCCCTGCCTCTGATTTCCCGCCTGTGATTCCCCATCTCTGATTCACAACCTCTGATTCCCCACCTCTGATTCACCATATCTGATTCCCCGCCTCTGATTCCCCAACTCTGATTCCCCGCCTCTGATTCCCCAGCTCTGATTCCCCGCCTCTAATTCCCGGCGTCCGATTCCCTGCCTCTGATTCACCGCCTCTGATTCCCCATCTCTGATTCCCCGCCTCTGATTCCCCGTGTCTGATTCCCTGCCTCTGATTCCCCGCCTCTGATTCCCCGCCTCTGATTCCCTGCCACTGATTCCCCGCCCCTGATTCCCCACCTCTGATTCCCCATATCTGATTCCCCAACTCTGATTCCCCGCCTTTGATTCCCCAGCTCTGATACCCAGTGTTTGATTCCCCGCCTCTGATTCCCCATCTCTGATTCCCCGCCTCTGATTCCCCGGCCTCTGATTCCTGGCCTCTCATTCCCGGCCTCTGATTCCAGGCCTCTGATACCCCGCCTCTGGTTCCCCGCCTCTTTTTCGCTGCCTCTGATTCTCCATCTCTGATTCCGCACATCTGATTCCCTGCCTCTGATTCCCCACCTCTGATTCCCCACCTCTGATTCCCCATATCTGATTCCCCACCTCTGTTTCCCTGCCTCTGATTCCCCGCCTCTGTTTCCCCATATCTGATTCCCCGCTTCTGATTCCCCAACTCTGATTCCCCGCCTCTGATTCTCCAGCTCTGATTCCCCGCCTCTGATTCACCTTGTTTGATTCCCTGCCTCTGATTCCCCGCCTCTGATTCCCCATCTCTGATTCACTTCCTTTCATTCGCCACCTCTGATTCCCCATATCAGATTCCCCGCTTCTGTTTCCCCGCCTCTGATTCCCCGCCTCTGTTTCCCCATATCTGATTCCCCGCCTCTGATTCCCCAACTCTGATTCCCCGCCTCTGATCCTGGACTCTGATTCCCCGCCTCTGATTCCCCGCATATGATTCCCTGCCTCTGATTCCCCGCCTCTGATTCCCCGCCTCTGATTCCCCGCCTCTGAATCCCCGTGTCTGATACCCAGCCTCTGATTCCCCGCCTCTGATTCCCTGCCTCTGATTCCCAACCTCTGATTCCCCACCTCTGAATCCCCATATCTGATTGCCTGCCTCTGATTCCCTGCCTCTGATTCCCCGCCTCTGATTCCCCGCTTCTGATTCCCCAGCTCTGATTCCCCGCCTCTGAATCCCCAACTCTGATTCCCTGCCTCTGATTCCCCAGCTCTGATTCCCCGCCTCTGATTCCCCAGCTCTGATTCCCTGCCTCTGATTTCCCGCCTGTGATTCCCCATCTCTGATTCACAACCTCTGATTCCCCACCTCTGATTCACCATATCTGATTCCCCGCCTCTGATTCCCCAACTCTGATTCCCCGCCTCTGATTCCCCAGCTCTGATTCCCCGCCTCTGATTCCCGGCGTCCGATTCCCTGCCTCTGATTCACCGCCTCTGATTCCCCATCTCTGATACCCCGCCTCTGATTCCCCGTGTCTGATTCCCTGCCTCTGATTCCCCACCTCTGATTCCCCGCCTCTGATTCCCTGCCACTGATTCCCCGCCCCTGATTCCCCACCTCTGATTCCCCATATCTGATTCCCTGACTCTGATTTCCCGCCTGTGATTCCCCATCTCTGATTCACAACCTCTGATTCCCCACCTCTGATTCACCATATCTGATTCCCCGCCTCTGATTCCCCAACTCTGATTCCCCGCCTCTGATTCCCCAGCTCTGATTCCCCGCCTCTGATTCCCGGCGTCCGATTCCCTGCCTCTGATTCACCGCCTCTGATTCCCCATCTCTGATTCCCCGCCTCTGATTCCCCGTGTCTGATTCCCTGCCTCTGATTCCCCGCCTCTGATTCCCCGCCTCTGATTCCCTGCCACTGATTCCCCGCCCCTGATTCCCCACCTCTGATTCCCCATATCTGATTCCCCAACTCTGATTCCCCGCCTTTGATTCCCCAGCTCTGATACCCCGTGTTTGATTCCCCGCCTCTGATTCCCCATCTCTGATTCCCCGCCTCTGATTCCCCGGCCTCTGATTCCTGGCCTCTCATTCCCGGCCTCTGATTCCAGGCCTCTGATACCCCGCCTCTGGTTCCCCGCCTCTTTTTCGCTGCCTCTGATTCTCCATCTCTGATTCCGCACATCTGATTCCCTGCCTCTGATTCCCCACCTCTGATTCCCCACCTCTGATTCCCCATATCTGATTCCCCACCTCTGTTTCCCTGCCTCTGATTCCCCGCCTCTGTTTCCCCATATCTGATTCCCCGCTTCTGATTCCCCAACTCTGATTCCCCGCCTCTGATTCTCCAGCTCTGATTCCCCGCCTCTGATTCACCTTGTTTGATTCCCTGCCTCTGATTCCCCGCCTCTGATTCCCCATCTCTGATTCACTTCCTTTCATTCGCCACCTCTGATTCCCCATATCAGATTCCCCGCTTCTGTTTCCCCGCCTCTGATTCCCCGCATCTGTTTCCCCATATCTGAATCCCCGCCTCTGATTCCCCAACTCTGATTCCCCGCCTCTGATTCCTGGACTCTGATTCCCCGCCTCTGATTCCCCGCGTATGATTCCCTGCCTCTGATTCCCCGCCTCTGATTCCCCGCCTCTGATTCCCCGCCTCTGAATCCCCGTGTCTGATACCCAGCCTCTGATACCCCGCCCCTGATTCCCCACCTCTGATTCCCCATATCTGATTCCCCGCCTCTCTTTCCGCGCCTCTGATTCCCCGCCTCTGATTCCCCATATCTGATTCCCCGCCTCTGATTCCCCAACTCTGATTCCACGCCTCTGATTCCCCAGCTCTGTTACCCCACCTCTGATTCCCCGCCTCTCTTTCCCCATATCTAATTCCCCGCTTCTGATTCCCAAACACTGATTCCTCACCTCTGATTCCCCAGCTCTGATTCCCCGCCTCTGATTCCCCATCTCTGATTCCCGGCCTCTGATTCCCGGCCTCTGATTCCCGGCATCTCATTCCCGGCCTCTGATTTCCGGCCTCTGATTCCCCGCCTCTGGTTCCCCGCCTCTAATTCGCTGCCTCTGATTCCCCATCTCTGATTCCGCACATCTGAATTCCTGCCTCTGATTCCCCGCCTCTGACTCCCCGCCTCTGATTCCCTGCCTCTGATTCAAACCTCTGATTCTCCACCTCTGATTCCCCATATCTGATTCCCCACCTCTGTTTCCCTGCCTCTGATTCCCCGCCTCTGTTTCCCCATATCTGATTCCCCGCCTCTGATTCCCCAACTCTGATTCCCCGCCTCTGATTCCCCGGCCTCTGATTCCTGGCCTCTCATTCCCGGCCTCTGATTCCAGGCCTCTGATACCCCGCCTCTGGTTCCCCGCCTCTTTTTCGCTGCCTCTGATTCTCCATCTCTGATTCCGCACATCTGATTCCCTGCCTCTGATCCCCACCTCTGATTCCCCACCTTCTATTCCCCATATCTGATTCCCCACCTCTGTTTCCCTGCCTCTGATTCCCCGCCTCTGTTTCCCCATATCTGATTCCCCGCTTCTGATTCCCCGCCTCTGATTCCCCGCCTCTGATTCTCCAGCTCTGATTCCCCGCCTCTGATTCACCTTGTTTGATTCCCTGCCTCTGATTTCCCGCCTCTGATTCACCATCTCTGATTCACAGCCTTTCATTCGCCACCTCTGATTCCCCATATCAGATTCCCCGCCTCAGTTTCCCCGCCTCTGATACCCCGCCTCTGATTCCCCATATCTGATTCCCGGACTCTGATTCCTGGCCTCTTATTCCCGGCATCTGATTCCCGGCCTCTGATCCCGGCCTATGATTCGCCGCTTCTGATTCTGATTCCCTGCCTCTGATTCCCCATCTCTGATTCCGCACATCTGATTCCCTGCCTCTGATTCCCCAAATCTGATTCCCCATATCTGATTCCCCGCCTCTGTTTCCCCGCCTCTGATTCCCCGCCTCTGTTTCCCCATATCTAATTCCCCGCGTCTGATTCCCTGCCTCTGATTCCCCACATCTGATTCCCTGCCTCTGATTCCCCGACTCTGATTCCCCATCTCTGATTCCCCGCCTCTGTATCCCCGTGTCTGATACCCAGCTTCTGATACCCCGCCCCTGATTCCCCACCTCTGATTCCCCATATCTGATACCCCGCCTCTGTTTCTGCGCCTCTGATTCCCCGCCTCTGATTCCCCATATCTGATTCCCCGCCTCTGATTCCCCAACTCTGATTCCACGCCTCTGATTCCCCAGCTCTGATTCCCCGCCTCTGATTCCCCGCCTCTGTTTCCCCATATCTGATTCCCCGCCTCTGATTCCCCAACTCTGATTCCCCGCCTCTGATTCCCCAGCTCTGATTCCCCGTGTTTGATTCCCCGCCTCTGATTCCCCATCTCTGATTCCCGGCCTCTGATTCCCGGCCTCTGATTCCCGGCATCTCATTCCCGGCCTCTGATTTCCGGCCTCTGATTCCCCGCCTCTGGTTCCCCGCCTCTAATTCGCTGCCTCTGATTCCCCATCTCTGATTCCGCACATCTGATTTCCTGCCTCTGATTCCGCGCCTCTGACTCCCCGCCTCTGATTCCCTGCCTCTGTTTCAAACCTCTGATTCTCCACCTCTGATTCCCCATATCTGATTCCTCACCTCTGTTTCCCTGCATCTGATTCCCCGCCTCTGTTTCCCCATATCTGATTCCCCGCCTCTGATTCCCCAACTCTGATTCCCCGCCTCTGATTCCCCAGCTCTGATTCCCCAACTCTGATTCCCCGTGTTTGATCCCCTGCCTCTGATTCCCCGCCTCTGATTACCCATCTCTGATTCACTGCCTTTCATTCGCCACCTCTGACTCCCCATATCAGATTCCCCCCCTCTGTTTCACTGCCTCTGATTCCCGCCTCTGTTTCCCCATATCTGATTCCCCGCCTCTCATTCCCCAACTCTGATTCCCCGCCTCTGATTACCCAGCTCTGATTCCCTGCCTCTGATTCCCCGCTTCTGATTCCCTGCCTCTGATTCCCCGCCTCTGATTCCCCATCTCTGATTCCACGCCTCTGAATCCCCGTGTCTGATACCCAGCCTCTGATACCCCGCCCCTGATTCCCCACCTCTGATTCCCCATATCTGATTCCCCGCCTCTCTTTCCGCGCGTCTGATTCCCCGCCTCTGATTCCCCATATCTGATTCCCCGACTCTGATTCCCCAACTTTGATTCCCCGCCTCTGATTCCCCAGCTCTGTTTCCCAGCCTCTGATTCCCCGCCTCTGTTTCCCCATATCTAATTCCCCGCCTCTGATTCCCAAACTCTGATTTCCCGCCTCTGTTTACCCAGCTCTGATTCCCCGCCTCTGATTCCCCACATCTGATTCCCTGCCTCTGATTCCCCGCCTCTGATTCCCCGCCTCTGTTTCCCCATATCTAATTCCCCACCTCTGATTCCCAAACTCTGATTCCCCGCCTCTGATTCCCCAGCTTTGATTCCCCGCCTCTGATTCCCCACATCTGATTCCCTGCCTCTGATTCCCCGCCTCTGATTCCCTGCCTCTGATTCCCAACCTCTGATTCCCCACCTCTGAATCCCCATATCTGATTGCCTGCCTCTGATTCCCTGCTTCTGATTCCCCGCCTCTGATTCCCCGCTTCTGATTCCCCAGCTCTGATTCCCCGCCTCTGAATCCCCAACTCTGATTCCCTGCCTCTGATTCCCCAGCTCTGATTCCCCGCCTCTGATTCCCAGGCTCTGATTCCCTGCCTCTGATTTCCCGCCTGTGATTCCCCATCTCTGATTCACAACCTCTGATTCCCCACCTCTGATTCACCATATCTGATTCCCCGCCTCTGATTCCCCAACTCTGATTCCCCGCCTCCGATTCCCCAGCTCTGATTCCCCGCCTCTGATTCCCGGCGTCCGATTCCCTGCCTCTGATTCACCGCCTCTGATTCCCCATCTCTGATTCCCCGCCTCTGATTCCCCGTGTCTGATTTCCTGCCTCTGATTCCCCGCCTCTGATTCCCCGCCTCTGATTCCCTGCCACTGATTCCCCGCCCCTGATTCCCCACCTCTGATTCCCCATATCTGATTCCCTGCCTCTGATTTCCCGCCTGTGATTCCCCATCTCTGATTCACAACCTCTGATTCCCCACCTCTGATTCACCATATCTGATTCCCCGCCTCTGATTCCCCAACTCTGATTCCCCGCCTCTGATTCCCCAGCTCTGATTCCCCGCCTCTAATTCCCGGCGTCCGATTCCCTGCCTCTGATTCACCGCCTCTGATTCCCCATCTCTGATTCCCCGCCTCTGATTCCCCGTGTCTGATTCCCTGCCTCTGATTCCCCGCCTCTGATTCCCCGCCTCTGATTCCCTGCCACTGATTCCCCGCCCCTGATTCCCCACCTCTGATTCCCCATATCTGATTCCCCAACTCTGATTCCCCGCCTTTGATTCCCCAGCTCTGATACCCAGTGTTTGATTCCCCGCCTCTGATTCCCCATCTCTGATTCCCCGCCTCTGATTCCCCGGCCTCTGATTCCTGGCCTCTCATTCCCGGCCTCTGATTCCAGGCCTCTGATACCCCGCCTCTGGTTCCCCGCCTCTTTTTCGCTGCCTCTGATTCTCCATCTCTGATTCCGCACATCTGATTCCCTGCCTCTGATTCCCCACCTCTGATTCCCCACCTCTGATTCCCCATATCTGATTCCCCACCTCTGTTTCCCTGCCTCTGATTCCCCGCCTCTGTTTCCCCATATCTGATTCCCCGCTTCTGATTCCCCAACTCTGATACCCCGCCTCTGATTCTCCAGCTCTGATTCCCCGCCTCTGATTCACCTTGTTTGATTCCCTGCCTCTGATTCCCCGCCTCTGATTCCCCATCTCTGATTCACTTCCTTTCATTCGCCACCTCTGATTCCCCATATCAGATTCCCCGCTTCTGTTTCCCCGCCTCTGATTCCCCGCCTCTGTTTCCCCATATCTGATTCCCCGCCTCTGATTCCCCAACTCTGATTCCCCGCCTCTGATCCTGGACTCTGATTCCCCGCCTCTGATTCCCCGCATATGATTCCCTGCCTCTGATTCCCCGCCTCTGATTCCCCGCCTCTGATTCCCCGCCTCTGAATCCCCGTGTCTGATACCCAGCCTCTGATTCCCCGCCTCTGATTCCCTGCCTCTGATTCCCAACCTCTGATTCCCCACCTCTGAATCCCCATATCTGATTGCCTGCCTCTGATTCCCTGCCTCTGATTCCCCGCCTCTGATTCCCCGCTTCTGATTCCCCAGCTCTGATTCCCCGCCTCTGAATCCCCAACTCTGATTCCCTGCCTCTGATTCCCCAGCTCTGATTCCCCGCCTCTGATTCCCCAGCTCTGATTCCCTGCCTCTGATTTCCCGCCTGTGATTCCCCATCTCTGATTCACAACCTCTGATTCCCCACCTCTGATTCACCATATCTGATTCCCCGCCTCTGATTCCCCAACTCTGATTCCCCGCCTCTGATTCCCCAGCTCTGATTCCCCGCCTCTGATTCCCCGCGTCCGATTCCCTGCCTCTGATTCACCGCCTCTGATTCCCCATCTCTGATACCCCGCCTCTGATTCCCCGTGTCTGATTCCCTGCCTCTGATTCCCCGCCTCTGATTCCCCGCCTCTGATTCCCTGCCACTGATTCCCCGCCCCTGATTCCCCACCTCTGATTCCCCATATCTGATTCCCTGCCTCTGATTTCCCGCCTGTGATTCCCCATCTCTGATTCACAACCTCTGATTCCCCACCTCTGATTCACCATATCTGATTCCCCGCCTCTGATTCCCCAACTCTGATTCCCCGCCTCTGATTCCCCAGCTCTGATTCCCCGCCTCTGATTCCCGGCGTCCGATTCCCTGCCTCTGATTGACCGCCTCTGATTCCCCATCTCTGATTCCCCGCCTCTGATTCCCCGTGTCTGATTCCCTGCCTCTGATTCCCCGCTTCTGATTCCCCGCCTCTGATTCCCTGCCACTGATTCCCCGCCCCTGATTCCCCACCTCTGATTCCCCATATCTGATTCCCCAACTCTGATTCCCCGCCTTTGATTCCCCAGCTCTGATACCCCGTGTTTGATTCCCCGCCTCTGATTCCCCATCTCTGATTCCCCGCCTCTGATTCCCCGGCCTCTGATTCCTGGCCTCTCATTCCCGGCCTCTGATTCCAGGCCTCTGATACCCCGCCTCTGGTTCCCCGCCTCTTTTCGCTGCCTCTGATTCTCCATCTCTGATTCCGCACATCTGATTCCCTGCCTCTGATTCCCCACCTCTGATTCCCCACCTCTGATTCCCCATATCTGATTCCCCACCTCTGTTTCCCTGCCTCTGATTCCCCGCCTCTGTTTCCCCATATCTGATTCCCCGCTTCTGATTCCCCAACTCTGATTCCCCGCCTCTGATTCTCCAGCTCTGATTCCCCGCCTCTGATTCACCTTGTTTGATTCCCTGCCTCTGATTCCCCGCCTCTGATTCCCCATCTCTGATTCACTTCCTTTCATTCGCCACCTCTGATTCCCCATATCAGATTCCCCGCTTCTGTTTCCCCGCCTCTGATTCCCCGCCTCTGTTTCCCCATATCTGAATCCCCGCCTCTGATTCCCCAACTCTGATTCCCCGCCTCTGATTCCTGGACTCTGATTCCCCACCTCTGATTCCCCGCGTATGATTCCCTGCCTCTGATTCCCCGCCTCTGATTCCCCGCCTCTGATTCCCCGCCTCTGAATCCCCGTGTCTGATACCCAGCCTCTGATACCCCGCCCCTGATTCCCCACCTCTGATTCCCCATATCTGATTCCCCGCCTCTCTTTCCGCGCCTCTGATTCCCCGCCTCTGATTCCCCATATCTGATTCCCCGCCTCTGATTCCCCAACTCTGATTCCACGCCTCTGATTCCCCAGCTCTGTTACCCCACCTCTGATTCCCCGCCTCTCTTTCCCCATATCTAATTCCCCGCTTCTGATTCCCAAACACTGATTCCTCACCTCTGATTCCCCAGCTCTGATTCCCCGCCTCTGATTCCCCATCTCTGATTCCCGGCCTCTGATTCCCGGCCTCTGATTCCCGGCATCTCATTCCCGGCCTCTGATTTCCGGCCTCTGATTCCCCGCCTCTGGTTCCCCGCCTCTAATTCGCTGCCTCTGATTCCCCATCTCTGATTCCGCACATCTGAATTCCTGCCTCTGATTCCCCGCCTCTGACTCCCCGCCTCTGATTCCCTGCCTCTGTTTCAAACCTCTGATTCTCCACCTCTGATTCCCCATATCTGATTCCCCACCTCTGTTTCCCTGCCTCTGATTCCCCGCCTCTGTTTCCCCATATCTGATTCCCCGCCTCTGATTCCCCAACTCTGATTCCCCGCCTCTGATTCCCCAGCTCTGATTCCCCAACTCTGATTCCCCGTGTTTGATTCCCTGCCTCTGATTCCCCGCCTCTGATTACCCATCTCTGATTCACTGCCTTTCATTCGCCACCTCTGACTCCCCATATCAGATTCCCCCCCTCTGTTTCCCCGCCTCTGATTCCCCGCCTCTGTTTCCCCATATCTGATTCCCCGCCTCTGATTCCCCACCTCTGATTCCCCGCCTCTGATTACCCAGCTCTGATTCCCTGCCTCTGATTCACCATATCTGATTCCCCGCCTCTGATTCCCCAACTCTGATTCCCCGCCTCTGATTCCCCAGCTCTGATTCCCCGCCTCTAATTCCCGGCGTCCGATTCCCTGCCTCTGATTCACCGCCTCTGATTCCCCATCTCTGATTCCCCGCCTCTGATTCCCCGTGTCTGATTCCCTGCCTCTGATTCCCCGCCTCTGATTCCCCGCCTCTGATTCCCTGCCACTGATTCCCCACCCCTGATTCCCCACCTCTGATTCCCCATATCTGATTCCCCAACTCTGATTCCCCGCCTTTGATTCCCCAGCTCTGATACCCAGTGTTTGATTCCCCGCCTCTGATTCCCCATCTCTGATTCCCCGCCTCTGATTCCCCGGCCTCTGATTCCTGGCCTCTCATTCCCGGCCTCTGATTCCAGGCATCTGATACCCCGCCTCTGGTTCCCCGCCTCTTTTTCGCTGCCTCTGATTCTCCATCTCTGATTCTGCACATCTGATTCCCTGCCTCTGATTCCCCACCTCTGATTCCCCACCTCTGATTCCCCATATCTGATTCCCCACCTCTGTTTCCCTGCCTCTGATTCCCCGCCTCTGTTTCCCCATATCTGATTCCCCGCTTCTGATTCCCCAACTCTGATTCCCCGCCTCTGATTCTCCAGCTCTGATTCCCCGCCTCTGATTCACCTTGTTTGATTCCCTGCCTCTGATTCCCCGCCTCTGATTCCCCATCTCTGATTCACTTCCTTTCATTCGCCACCTCTGATTCCCCATATCAGATTCCCCGCTTCTGTTTCCCCGCCTCTGATTCCCCGCCTCTGTTTCCCCATATCTGATTCCCCGCCTCTGATTCCCCAACTCTGATTCCCCGCCTCTGATTCCTGGACTCTGATTCCCCGCCTCTGATTCCCCGCGTATGATTCCCTGCCTCTGATTCCCCGCCTCTGATTCTCCGCCTCTGATTCCCCGCCTCTGAATCCCCGTGTCTGATACCCAGCCTCTGATTCCCCGCCTCTGATTCCCTGCCTCTGATTCCCAACCTCTGATTCCCCACCTCTGAATCCCCATATCTGATTGCCTGCCTCTGATTCCCTGCCTCTGATTCCCCGCCTCTGATTCCCCGCTTCTGATTCCCCAGCTCTGATTCCCCGCCTCTGAATCCCCAACTCTGATTCCCTGCCTCTGATTCCCCAGCTCTGATTCTCCGCCTCTGATTCCCCAGCTCTGATTCCCTGCCTCTGATTTCCCGCCTGTGATTCCCCATCTCTGATTCACAACCTCTGATTCCCCACCTCTGATTCACCATATCTGATTCCCCGCCTCTGATTCCCCAACTCTGATTCCCCGCCTCTGATTCCCCAGCTCTGATTCCCCGCCTCTGATTCCCGGCGTCCGATTCCCTGCCTCTGATTCACCGCCTCTGATTCCCCATCTCTGATTCCCCGCCTCTGATTCCCCGTGTCTGATTCCCTGCCTCTGATTCCCCGCCTCTGATTCCCCGCCTCTGATTCCCTGCCACTGATTCCCCGCCCCTGATTCCCCACCTCTGATTCCCCATATCTGATTCCCTGCCTCTGATTTCCCGCCTGTGATTCCCCATCTCTGATTCACAACCTCTGATTCCCCACCTCTGATTCACCATATCTGATTCCCCGCCTCTGATTCCCCAACTCTGATTCCCCGCCTCTGATTCCCCAGCTCTGATTCCCCGCCTCTGATTCCCGGCGTCCGATTCCCTGCCTCTGATTGACTGCCTCTGATTCCCCATCTCTGATTCCCCGCCTCTGATTCCCCGTGTCTGATTCCCTGCCTCTGATTCCCCGCCTCTGATTCCCCGCCTCTGATTCCCTGCCACTGATTCCCCGCCCCTGATTCCCCACCTCTGATTCCCCATATCTGATTCCCCAACTCTGATTCCCCGCCTTTGATTCCCCAGCTCTGATACCCCGTGTTTGATTCCCCGCCTCTGATTCCCCATCTCTGATTCCCCGCCTCTGATTCCCCGGCCTCTGATTCCTGGCCTCTCATTCCCGGCCTCTGATTCCAGGCCTCTGATACCCCGCCTCTGGTTCCCCGCCTCTTTTTCGCTGCCTCTGATTCTCCATCTCTGATTCCGCACATCTGATTCCCTGCCTCTGATTCCCCACCTCTGATTCCCCACCTCTGATTCCCCATATCTGATTCCCCACCTCTGTTTCCCTGCCTCTGATTCCCCGCCTCTGTTTCCCCATATCTGATTCCCCGCTTCTGATTCCCCAACTCTGATTCCCCGCCTCTGATTCTCCAGCTCTGATTCCCCGCCTCTGATTCACCTTGTTTGATTCCCTGCCTCTGATTCCCCGCCTCTGATTCCCCATCTCTGATTCACTTCCTTTCATTCGCCACCTCTGATTCCCCATATCAGATTCCCCGCTTCTGATTCCCCGCCTCTGATTCCCCGCCTCTGTTTCCCCATATCTGAATCCCCGCCTCTGATTCCCCAACTCTGATTCCCCGCCTCTGATTCCTGGACTCTGATTCCCCGCCTCTGATTCCCCGCGTATGATTCCCTGCCTCTGATTCCCGGCCTCTGATTCCCGGCCTCTGATTCCCGGCATCTCATTCCCGGCCTCTGATTTCCGGCCTCTGATTCCCCGCCTCTGGTTCCCCGCCTCTAATTCGCTGCCTCTGATTCCCCATCTCTGATTCCGCACATCTGAATTCCTGCCTCTGATTCCCCGCCTCTGACTCCCCGCCTCTGATTCCCTGCCTCTGTTTCAAACCTCTGATTCTCCACCTCTGATTCCCCATATCTGATTCCCCACCTCTGTTTCCCTGCCTCTGATTCCCCGCCTCTGTTTCCCCATATCTGATTCCCCGCCTCTGATTCCCCAACTCTGATTCCCCGCCTCTGATTCCCCAGCTCTGATTCCCCAACTCTGATTCCCCGTGTTTGATTCCCTGCCTCTGATTCCCCGCCTCTGATTACCCATCTCTGATTCACTGCCTTTCATTCGCCACCTCTGACTCCCCATATCAGATTCCCCCCCTCTGTTTCCCCGCCTCTGATTCCCCGCCTCTGTTTCCCCATATCTGATTCCCCGCCTCTGATTCCCCACCTCTGATTCCCCGCCTCTGATTACCCAGCTCTGATTCCCTGCCTCTGATTCCCCGCTTCTGATTCCCTGCCTCTGATTCCCCGCCTCTGATTCCCCATCTCTGATTCCACGCCTCTGAATCCCCGTGTCTGATACCCAGCCTCTGATACCCCGCCCCTGATTCCCCATCTCTGATTCCCCATATCTGATTCCCCGCCTCTCTTTCCGCGCCTCTGATTCCCCGCCTCTGATTCCCCATATCTGATTCCCCGACTCTGATTCCCCAACTTTGATTCCCCGCCTCTGATTCCCCAGCTCTGTTTCCCCGCCTCTGATTCCCCGCCTCTGTTTCCCCATATCTAATTCCCCGCCTCTGATTCCCAAACTCTGATTTCCCGCCTCTGTTTACCCAGCTCTGATTCCACGCCTCTGATTCCCCACATCTGATTCCCTGCATCTGATGCCCCGCCTCTGATTCACTGCCTCTGATTCCCAACCTCTGATACCCACCTCTGAATCCCCATATCTGATTCCCTGCCTCTGATTCCCTGCCTCTGATTCCCCGCCTCTGATTCCCCACCTCTGATTCCCAACCTTTGATTCCCCACCTCTGATTCCCCATATCTGATTCCCTGCCTCTGTTTCCCCGCCTCTGATTCCCCGCCTCTGCTTCCCCATATCCGATTCCCTGCCTCTGATTCCCCGCCTCTGATTCCCCGCATCTGATTCCCTGCCTCTGTTTCCCAACCTCTGATTCCCCACCTCTGATTCCCCACCTCTGATTCCCCATATCTGATTCCCCGCCTCTGTTTCCCCGCCTCTGATTCCCCGCCTCTGTTTCCCCATATCTGATTCCCCGCCACTGATTCCCCGCATCTGATTCCCTGCCTCTGATGCCCCGCCTCTGATTCCCCATCACTGATTCCCCGCCTCTGATTCCCTGTGTCTGATTCCCTGCCTCTGATTCCCCGCCTCTGATCCCCGGCCTCTGATTCCCCAACTCTGATTCCCCACCTCTGATTCCCCAGCTCTGATTCCCCGCCACTGATTCCCCACGTCTGATTACCTGCCTCTGATTCCCCGCCTCTGATTCCCCACCTCTGATTCCCCGCATCTGATTCCCTGCCTCTGATTCCCCGCCTCTGATTCCCCATCTCTGATTCACCAACTCTGATTCCCCACCTCTGATTCCCCATATCCGAGTCCCGGCCTCAGTTTCCCCGCCTCTGATTCACCCCTCTGATTCCCCATATCTGATTCCCCGCCTCTGATTCCCCAACTCTGATTCCCCGCCTCTGATTCCCCAGCTCTGATTCCCCGCATCTGATTCCCCAGCTCTGTTTCCCCGCCTCTGATTCCCCGCCTCTGTTTCCCCATATCTAATTCCCCGCCTCTGATTCCCAAACTCTGATTTCCCGCCTCTGTTTACCCAGCTCTGATTCCACGCCTCTGATTCCCCACATCTGATTCCCTGCCTCTGATGCCCCGCCTCTGATTCACTGCCTCTGATTCCCAACCTCTGATACCCACCTCTGAATCCCCATATCTGATTCCCTGCCTCTGATTCCCTGCCTCTGATTCCCTGCCTCTGATTCCCCACCTCTGATTCCCAACCTTTGATTCCCCACCTCTGATTCCCCATATCTGATTCCCCACCTCTGTTTCCCTGCCTCTGATTCCCCGCCTCTGTTTCCCCATATCTGATTCCCCGCCTCTGATTCCCCCTCTGATTCCCCGCCTCTGATTCCCCAGCTCTGATTCCCCAACTCTGATTCCCCGTGTTTGATTCCCTGCCTCTGATTCCCCGCCTCTGATTACCCATCTCTGATTCACTGCCTTTCATTCGCCACCTCTGACTCCCCATATCAGATTCCCCCCCTCTGTTTCCCCGCCTCTGATTCCCCGCCTCTGTTTCCCCATATCTGATTCCCCGCCTCTGATTCCCCACCTCTGATTCCCCGCCTCTGATTACCCAGCCCTGATTCCCTGCCTCTGATTCACCATATCTGATTCCCCGCCTCTGATTCCCCAACTCTGATTCCCCGCCTCTGATTCCCCACCTCTGATTCCCCGCCTCTAATTCCCGGCGTCCGATTCCCTGCCTCTGATTCACCGCCTCTGATTCCCCATCTCTGATTCCCCGCCTCTGATTCCCCGTGTCTGATTCCCTGCCTCTGATTCCCCGCCTCTGATTCCCCGCCTCTGATTCCCTGCCACTGATTCCCCGCCCCTGATTCCCCACCTCTGATTCCCCATATCTGATTCCCCAACTCTGATTCCCCGCCTTTGATTCCCCAGCTCTGATACCCAGTGTTTGATTCCCCGCCTCTGATTCCCCATCTCTGATTCCCCGCCTCTGATTCCCCGGCCTCTGATTCCTGGCCTCTCATTCCCGGCCTCTGATTCCAGGCCTCTGATACCCCGCCTCTGGTTCCCCGCCTCTTTTTCGCTGCCTCTGATTCTCCATCTCTGATTCCGCACATCTGATTCCCTGCCTCTGATTCCCCACCTCTGATTCCCCACCTCTGATTCCCCATATCTGATTCCCCACCTCTGTTTCCCTGCCTCTGATTCCCCGCCTCTGTTTCCCCATATCTGATTCCCCGCTTCTGATTCCCCAACTCTGATTCCCCGCCTCTGATTCTCCAGCTCTGATTCCCCGCCTCTGATTCACCTTGTTTGATTCCCTGCCTCTGATTCCCCGCCTCTGATTCCCCATCTCTGATTCACTTCCTTTCATTCGCCACCTCTGATTCCCCATATCAGATTCCCCGCTTCTGTTTCCCCGCCTCTGATTCCCCGCCTCTGTTTCCCCATATCTGATTCCCCGCCTCTGATTCCCCAACTCTGATTCCCCGCCTCTGATTCCTGGACTCTGATTCCCCGCCTCTGATTCCCCGCGTATGATTCCCTGCCTCTGATTCCCCGCCTCTGATTCCCCGCCTCTGATTCCCCGCCTCTGAATCCCCGTGTCTGATACCCAGCCTCTGATTCCCCGCCTCTGATTCCCTGCCTCTGATTCCCAACCTCTGATTCCCCACCTCTGAATCCCCATATCTGATTGCCTGCCTCTGATTCCCTGCCTCTGATTCCCCGCCTCTGATTCCCCGCTTCTGATTCCCCAGCTCTGATTCCCCGCCTCTGAATCCCCAACTCTGATTCCCTGCCTCTGATTCCCCAGCTCTGATTCCCCGCCTCTGATTCCCCAGCTCTGATTCCCTGCCTCTGATTTCCCGCCTGTGATTCCCCATCTCTGATTCACAACCTCTGATTCCCCACCTCTGATTCACCATATCTGATTCCCCGCCTCTGATTCCCCAACTCTGATTCCCCGCCTCTGATTCCCCAGCTCTGATTCCCCGCCTCTGATTCCTGGCGTCCGATTCCCTGCCTCTGATTCACCGCCTCTGATTCCCCATCTCTGATTCCCCGCCTCTGATTCCCCGTGTCTGATTCCCTGCCTCTGATTCCCCGCCTCTGATTCCCCGCCTCTGATTCCCTGCCACTGATTCCCCGCCCCTGATACCCCACCTCTGATTCCCCATATCTGATTCCCTGCCTCTGATTTCCCGCCTGTGATTCCCCATCTCTGATTCACAACCTCTGATTCCCCACCTCTGATTCACCATATCTGATTCCCCGCCTCTGATTCCCCAACTCTGATTCCCCGCCTCTGATTCCCCGCCTCTGATTCCCCGCCTCTGATTCCCTGCCACTGATTCCCCGCCCCTGATTCCCCACCTCTGATTCCCCATATCTGATTCCCCAACTCTGATTCCCCGCCTTTGATTCCCCAGCTCTGATACCCCGTGTTTGATTCCCCGCCTCTGATTCCCCATCTCTGATTCCCCGCCTCTGATTCCCCGGCCTCTGATTCCTGGCCTCTCATTCCCGGCCTCTGATTCCAGGCCTCTGATACCCCGCCTCTGGTTCCCCGCCTCTTTTTTGCTGCCTCTGATTCTCCATCTCTGATTCCGCACATCTGATTCCCTGCCTCTGATTCCCCACCTCTGATTCCCCACCTCTGATTCCCCATATCTGATTCCCCACCTCTGTTTCCCTGCCTCTGATTCCCCGCCTCTGTTTCCCCATATCTGATTCCCCGCTTCTGATTCCCCAACTCTGATTCCCCGCCTCTGATTCTCCAGCTCTGATTCCCCGCCTCTGATTCACCTTGTTTGATTCCCTGCCTCTGATTCCCCGCCTCTGATTCCCCATCTCTGATTCACTTCCTTTCATTCGCCACCTCTGATTCCCCATATCAGATTCCCCGCTTCTGTTTCCCCGCCTCTGATTCCCCGCCTCTGTTTCCCCATATCTGAATCCCCGCCTCTGATTCCCCAACTCTGATTCCCCGCCTCTGATTCCTGGACTCTGATTCCCCGCCTCTGATTCCCCGCGTATGATTCCCTGCCTCTGATTCCCCGCCTCTGATTCCCCGCCTCTGATTCCCCGCCTCTGAATCCCCGTGTCTGATACCCAGCCTCTGATACCCCGCCCCTGATTCCCCACCTCTGATTCCCCATATCTGACTCCCCGCCTCTCTTTCCGCGCCTCTGATTCCCCGCCTCTGATTCCCCATATCTGATTCCCCGCCTCTGATTCCCCAACTCTGATTCCACGCCTCTGATTCCCCAGCTCTGTTACCCCACCTCTGATTCCCCGCCTCTCTTTCCCCATATCTAATTCCCCGCTTCTGATTCCCAAACACTGATTCCTCACCTCTGATTCCCCAGCTCTGATTCCCCGCCTCTGATTCCCCATCTCTGATTCCCGGCCTCTGATTCCCGGCCTCTGATTCCCGGCATCTCATTCATGGCCTCTGATTTCCGGCCTCTGATTCCCCGCCTCTGGTTCCCCGCCTCTAATTCGCTGCCTCTGATTCCCCATCTCTGATTCCGCACATCTGAATTCCTGCCTCTGATTCCCCGCCTCTGACTCCCCGCCTCTGATTCCCTGCCTCTGTTTCAAACCTCTGATTCTCCACCTCTGATTCCCCATATCTGATTCCCCACCTCTGTTTCCCTGCCTCTGATTCCCCGCCTCTGTTTCCCCATATCTGATTCCCCGCCTCTGATTCCCCAACTCTGATTCCCCGCCTCTGATTCCCCAGCTCTGATTCCCCAACTCTGATTCCCCGTGTTTGATTCCCTGCCTCTGATTCCCCGCCTCTGTTTCCCCATATCTGATTCCCCGCCTCTGATTCCCCACCTCTGATTCCCCGCCTCTGATTACCCAGCTCTGATTCCCTGCCTCTGATTCCCCGCTTCTGATTCCCTGCCTCTGATTCCCCGCCTCTGATTCCCCATCTCTGATTCCACGCCTCTGAATCCCCGTGTCTGATACCCAACCTCTGATACCCCGCCCCTGATTCCCCATCTCTGATTCCCCATATCTGATTCCCCGCCTCTCTTTCCGCGCCTCTGATTCCCCGCCTCTGATTCCCCATATCTGATTCCCCGACTCTGATTCCCCAACTTTGATTCCCCGCCTCTGATTCCCCAGCTCTGTTTCCCCGCCTCTGATTCCCCGCCTCTGTTTCCCCATATCTAATTCCCCGCCTCTGATTCCCAAACTCTGATTTCCCGCCTCTGTTTACCCAGCTCTGATTCCACGCCTCTGATTCCCCACATCTGATTCCCTGCCTCTGATGCCCCGCCTCTGATTCACTGCCTCTGATTCCCAACCTCTGATACCCACCTCTGAATCCCCATATCTGATTCCCTGCCTCTGATTCCCTGCCTCTGATTCCCCGCCTCTGATTCCCCACCTCTGATTCCCAACCTTTGATTCCCCACCTCTGATTCCCCATATCTGATTCCCTGCCTCTGTTTCCCCGCCTCTGATTCCCCGCCTCTGCTTCCCCATATCCGATTCCCTGCCTCTGATTCCCCGCCTCTGATTCCCCGCATCTGATTCCCTGCCTCTGTTTCCCAACCTCTGATTCCCCACCTCTGATTCCCCACCTCTGATTCCCCATATCTGATTCCCCGGTTCTGTTTCCCCGCCTCTGATTCCCCGCCTCTGTTTCCCCATATCTGATTCCCCGCCACTGATTCCCCGCATCTGATTCCCTGCCTCTGATGCCCCGCCTCTGATTCCCCATCACTGATTCCCCGCCTCTGATTCCCTGTGTCTGATTCCCTGCCTCTGATTCCCCGCCTCTGATCCCCGGCCTCTGATTCCCCAACTCTGATTCCCCACCTCTGATAACCCAGCTCTGATTCCCCGCCACTGATTCCCCACGTCTGATTACCTGCCTCTGATTCCCCGCCTCTGATTCCCCACCTCTGATTCCCCGCATCTGATTCCCTGCCTCTGATTCCCCGCCTCTGATTCCCCATCTCTGATTCACCAACTCTGATTCCCCACCTCTGATTCCCCATATCCGAGTCCCCGCCTCAGTTTCCCCGCCTCTGATTCACCCCTCTGATTCCCCATATCTGATTCCCCGCCTCTGATTCCCCAACTCTGATTCCCCGCCTCTGATTCCCCAGCTCTGATTCCCCGCCTCTGATTCCCCAGCTCTGTTTCCCCGCCTCTGATTCCCCGCCTCTGTTTCCCCATATCTAATTCCCCGCCTCTGATTCCCAAACTCTGATTTCCCGCCTCTGTTTACCCAGCTCTGATTCCACGCCTCTGATTCCCCACATCTGATTCCCTGCCTCTGATGCCCCGCCTCTGATTCACTGCCTCTGATTCCCAACCTCTGATACCCACCTCTGAATCCCCATATCTGATTCCCTGCCTCTGATTCCCTGCCTCTGATTCCCTGCCTCTGATTCCCCACCTCTGATTCCCAACCTTTGATTCCCCACCTCTGATTCCCCATATCTGATTCCCTGCCTCTGTTTCCCCGCCTCTGATTCCCCACCTCTGCTTCCCCATATCTGATTCCCGGACTCTGATTCCCCACCTCTGATTCCCCATCTCTGATTCTGCACATCCGATTCCCTGCCTCTGATTCCCCGCCTCTGATTCCCCGCGTCTGATTCCATGCCTCTGTTTCCCAACCTCTGATTCCCCTCCTCTGATTCCCCACCTCTGATTCCCCATATCTGATTCCCCGCCTCTGTTTCCCCGCCTCTGATTCCCCGCCTCTGTTTCCCCATATCTGATTCCCCACCACTGATTCCCCGCATCTGATTCCCTGCCTCTGATGCCCCGCCTCTGATTCCCCATCACTGATTCCCCGCCTCTGATTCCCTGTGTCTGATTCCCTGCCTCTGATTTCCCAGCTCTGATTCCCCGACACTGATTCCCCACGTCTGATTACCTGCCTCTGATTCCCCGCCTCTGATTCCCCACCTCTGATTCCCCGCATCTGATTCCCTGCCTCTGATTCCCCGCCTCTGATTCCCCATCTCTGATTCACCAACTCTGATTCCCCACCTCTGATTCCCCATATCCGAGTCCCCGCCTCAGTTTCCCCGCCTCTGATTCACCCCTCTGATTCCCCATATCTGATTCCCCGCCTCTGATTCCCCAACTCTGATTCCCCGCCTCTGATTCCCCAGCTCTGATTCCCCGCCTCTGAATCCCCAACTCTGATTCCCTGCCTCTGATTCCCCAGCTCTGATTCAGCGCCTCTGATTCTCCAGCTCTGATTCCCTGCCTCTGATTTCCCGCCTGTGATTCCCCATCTCTGATTCACAACCTCTTATTCCCCACCTCTGATTCCCCATATCTGATTCCCCGCCTCTGTTTGCCCGCCTCTAATTCCCCGCTTCTGTTTCCCCATATCTGATTCCCCACCTCTGAATCCACACCTCTGATTCCCTGCTTCTGATTCCCCAGCTCTGATTCCCCACCTCTGATTCCCCGCCTCTGATTCACTGCCTCTGGTTCCCCGTGTCTGATTTCCTGCCTCTGATTCCCAGCCTCTGATTCCCTATCTATGATTCACCGCCTCTGATTTCCCGCCTCTGTTTCCCCATATCTAATTCCCCGCGTCTGATTCCCTGCCTCTGATTCCCCGCCTCTGATTCCCCATCTCTGATTCCCCGCCTCTGAATCCCCGGGTCTGATACCCAGCCTCTGATACCCCGCCCCTGATTCCCCACCTCTGATTCCCCATATCAGATTCCCCGCCTCTCTTTCCGCGCCTCTGATTCCCCGCCTCTGATTCCCCACATCTGATTCCCTGCCTCTGATGCCCCGCCTCTGATTCCCCCTGTCTGATTCCCTGCCTGTGATTCCCCGCCTCTCATTCCCCGCCTCTGATTCCCCAACTCTGATTCCCCGCCTCTGATTCCCCAGCTCTGATTCCCCGCCTCTGATTCCCCGCATCTGATTCCCTGCCTCTGATTCCCCGCCTCTGATTCCCCATCTCTGATTCAGCACCTCTGATTCCCCACCTCTGATTCCCCATATCTGATTCCCCGCCTCAGTTTCCCCGCCTCTGATTCCCCCCTCTGATACCCCATATCTGATTCCCCGCCTCTGATTCCCCAACTCTGATTCCCCGCCTCTTATACCCCAGCTCTAATTCCCCGCCTCTGAATCCCCAACTCTGATTCCCTGCCTCTGATTCCCCAGCTCTGATTCCCCGCCTCTGTTTCCCCGCCTCTGATTCCCCGCCTCTGTTTCCCCATATCTGATTCCCCGCCTCTGATTCCCCGCCTCTGATTCCCCACCTCTGATTACCCAGCTCTGATTCCCCGCCTCTGATTCCCCGCGTCTGATTCCCTGCCTCTGATTCCCCGCCTCTGATTCCCCATCTCTGATTCCCTGCCTCTGAATCCCCGTGTCTGATACCCAGCCTCTGATACCCCGCCCCTGATTCCCCACCTCTGATTCCCCATATCTGATTCCCCGCATCTCTATCTGCGCCTCTGATTCCCCGCCTCTGATTCCCCATTTCTGATTCCCCGCCTCTGATTCCCCAACTCCGATACCCCGCCTCTGATTCCCCAGCTCTGTTTCCCCGCCTCTGATTCCCCGCCTCTGTTTCCCCATATCTAATTCCCCGCCTCTGATTCCCAAACTCTGATTCCTTGCCTCTGATTCCCCAGATCTGATACCCCGCCTCTGATTCCCCACATCTGATTCCCTGCCTCTGATTCCCCGACTCTGATTCCCCATCTCTGATTCCCCGCCTCTGAATCCCCATGTCTGAAACCCAGCTTCTGATACCCTGCCCCTGATTCCCCACCTCTGATTCCCCATATCTCATACCCCGCCTCTGTTTCTGCGCCTCTGATTCCCCGCCTCTGATTCCCCATATCTGATACCCCGCCTCTGATTCCCCAACTCTGATTCCCCGCCTCTGTTTCCCCATATCTGATTCCCCGCCTCTGATTCCCCAACTCTGATTCCCCGCCTCTGATTCCCCAGCTCTGATTCCCCAACTCTGATTCCCCGTGTTTGATTCCCTGCATCTGATTCCCCGCCTCTGATTCCCCATCTCTGATTCACCGCCTTTCATTCGCCACCTCTGAATCCCCATATCAGATTCCCTGCCTCTGTTTCCCCGCCTCTGATTCCCCGCCTCTGTTTCCCCATATCTGATTCCCCGCCTCTGATTCCCCAACTCTGATTCCCCACCTCTGATTACCCAGCTCTGATTCCCCGCCTCTGATTCCCCGCTTCTGATTCCCTGCCTCTGATTCCCCGCCTCTGATTCCCCATCTCTGATTCCACGCCTCTGAATCCCCGTGTCTGATACCCAGCCTCTGATACCCCGCCCCTGATTCCCCACCTCTGATTCCCCATATCTTATTCCCCACCTCTCTTTCCGCACCTCTGATTCCCCGCCTCTGATTCCCCATATCTGATTCCCCGACTCTGATTCCTCAACTCTGATTCCCCGCCTCTGATTCCCCAGCTCTGTTTCCCCGCCTCTGATTCCCCGCCTCTGTTTCCCCATATCTAATTCCCCGCCTCTGATTCCCAAACTCTGATTCCCCGCCTCTGATTCCCCAGCTCTGATTCCCCACCTCTGATTCCCCATATCAGATTCCCAGCCTCTGTTTCCCCGCCTCTGATTCCCCACCTCTGATTCCCCATCTCTGATTCTGCACATCCGATTCCCTGCCTCTGATTCCCTGCCTCTGATTGCCAACCTCTGATTCCCCACCTCTGATTCCCCATATCTGATTCCCCGCCTCTGTTTCCCCGCCTATGATTCCCCAACTCTGATTCCCCGCCTCTGATTCCCCAGCTCTGATTCCCCGCCTCTGATTCCCCGCATCTGATTCCCTGCCTCTGATGCCCCGCATCTGATTCCCCATCACTGATTCCCCGCCTCTGATTCCCCGTGTCTGATTCCCTGACTCTGATTCCCCGCCTCTGATTCCCCGCCTCTGATTCCCCAACTCTGATTCCTTCCTCTGATTCCCCAGCTCTGATTCCCCGCCTCTGATTCCCCACGTCTGATTCCCCAGCTCTGATTCCCCACCTCTGATTCCCCGCCTCTGATTCCCGGTGTCTGATTACCTGCCTCTCATTCCCCGCCTCTGATTCCCCATCTCTGATTCACCGCCTCTGATTCCCCACCTCTGATTCCCCATATCTGATTCCCCACCTATGTTTCCCCGCCTCTGGTTCCCCGCCTCTGATTCCCTGACTCTGATTCCACATCTCTGATTCCGCACATCTGATTCCCTGCCTCTGATTCCCCACCTCTGATTCCCCATATCTGATTCCCCGCCTCTGTTTCCCCGCTTCTGATTCCCCGCCTCTGTTTCCCCATATCTACTTCCCCGCCTCTGATTCCCCGCCTCTGATTCCCCATCTCTGATTCACCGCCTTTCATTCGCCACCTCTGATTCCCCATATCAGATTCCCCGCCTCTGTTTCCCCGCCTCTGATTCCCCGCCTCTGTTTCACCATATCTGATTCCCCGCCTCTGATTCCCCAACTCTGATTCCCCACCTCTGATTACCCAGCTCTGATTCCCCGCCTCTGATTCCCCGCGTCTGATACCCTGCATCTGATTCCCCGCCTCTGATTCCCCATCTCTGATTCCCTGCCTCTGAATCCCCGTGTCTGATACCCAGCCTCTGATACACCGCCCCTGATTCCCCACCTCTGATTCCCCATATCTGATTCCTCGCCTCTCTTTCCGCGCCTCTGATTCCCCGCCTCTGATTCCCTATTTCTGATTCCCCGCCTCTGATTCCCCAACTCTGATTCCCCGCCTCTGATTCCCCAGCTCTGTTTCCCCGCCTCTGATTCCCCGCCTCTGTTTCCCCATATCTAATTCCCCGCCTCTGATTCCCAAACTCTGATTCCCTGCCTCTGATTCCCCAGCTCTGATTCCCCGCCTCTGATTCCACACATCTGATTCCCTGCCTCTGATTCCCCGCCTCTGATTCCCCGCCTCTGATTCCCTGCCTCTGATTCCCAACCTCTGATACCCACCTCTGAATCCCCATATCTGAATCCCTGCCTCTGATTCCCTGCCTCTGATTCCCCGCCTCTGATTCCCCGCCTCTGATTCCCAACCTCTGATTCCCCACCTCTGATTCCCCATATCAGATTCCCAGCCTCTGTTTCCCCGCCTCTGATTCCCCGCCTCTGTTTCCCCATATCTGATTCCCGGACTCTGATTCCCCACCTCTGATTCCCCATCTCTGATTCCGCACATCCGATTCCCTGCCTCTGATTCCCTGCCTCTGATTCCCAACCTCTGATTCCCCACCTCTGATTCCCCATATCTGATTCCCCGCCTCTGTTTCCCCGCCTCTGATTCCCCGCCTCTGATTCCCCGCCTCTGATTCCCCGCCTCTGATTCCCCAACTCCGATCCCCGCCTCTGATTCCCCAGCTCTGATTCCCCACCTCTGATTCCCCGCGTCTGATTCCCTGCCTCTGATGCCCCGCATCTGATTCCCCATCACTGATTCCCCGCCTCTGATTCCCCGTGTCTGATTCCCTGTCTATGATTCCCCGCCTCTGATTCCCCGCCTCTCATTCCCCAACTCTGATTCCTTCCTCTGATTCCCCAGCTCTGATTCCCCGCCTCTGATTCCCCACGTCTGATTCCCCAGCTCTGATTCCCCGCCTCTGATTCCCCGCCTCTGATTCCCCGTGTCTGATTTCCTGCCTCTCATTCCCCGCCTCTGATTCCCCATCTCTGATTCACCGCCTCTGATTCCCCACCTCTGATTCCCCATATCTGATTCCCCACCTATGTTTCCCCGCCTCTGATTCCCCGCCTCTGATTCCCTGACTCTGATTCCCCATCTCTGATTCTGCACATCTGATTCCCTGCCTCTGATTCCCCACCTCTGATTCCCCATATCTGATTCCCCGCCTCTGTTTCCCCGCCTCTGATTCCCCGCCTCTGTTTCCCCATATCTAATTCCCCGCCTCTGATTCCCCGCCTCTGATTCCCCATCTCTGATTCACCGCCTTTCATTCGCCACCTCTGATTCCCCATATCAGATTCCCCGCCTCTGTTTCCCCGCCTCTGATTCCCCGCCTCTGTTTCACCATATCTGATTCCCCGCCTCTGATTCCCCAACTCCGATTCCCCACCTCTGATTCCCCATATCTGATTCCCCGCCTCTCTTTCCGCGCCTCTGATTCCCCGCCTCTGATTCCCTATTTCTGATTCCCTGCCTCTTTTCCCCAACTCTGATTCCCCGCCTCTGATTCCCCAGCTCTGTTTCCCCGCCTCTGATTCCCCGCCTCTGTTTCCCCATATCTAATTCCCCGCCTCTGATTCCCAAACTCTGATTCCCTGCCTCTGATTCCCCAGATCTGATTCCCCGCCTCTGATTCCCCACATCTGATTCCCTGCCTCTGATTCCCCGACTCTGATTCCCCATCTCTGATTCCCCGCCTCTGAATCCCCGTGTCTGATACCCAGCTTCTGATAACCCGCCCCTGATTCCCCACTTCTGATTCCCCATATCTGATACACCGTCTCTGTTTCTGCGCCTCTGATTCCCCGCCTCTGATTCCCCATATCTGATACCCCGCCTCTGATTCCCCAACTCTGATACCCCGCCTCTGTTTCCCCATATCTGATTCCCCGCCTCTGATTCCCCAACTCTGATTCCCCGCCTCTGATTCCCCGCCTCTGATTCCCCGTGTCTGATTTCCTGCCTCTCATTCCCCGCCTCTGATTCCCCATCTCTGATTCACCGCCTCTGATTCCCCACCTCTGATTCCCCATATCTGATTCCCCACCTATGTTTCCCCGCCTCTGATTCCCCGCCTCTGATTCCCTGACTCTGATTCCACATCTCTGATTCCGCACATCTGATTCCCTGCCTCTGATTCCCCACCTCTGATTCCCCATATCTGATTCCCCGCCTCTGTTTCCCCGCCTCTGATTCCCCGCCTCTGTTTCCCCATATCTAATTCCCCGCCTCTGATTCCCCGCCTCTGATTCCCCATCTCTGATTCACCGCCTTTCATTCGCCAACTCTGATTCCCCATATCAGATTCCCCGCCTCTGTTTCTCCGCCTCTGATTCCCCGCCTCTGTTTCACCATATCTGATTCCCCGCCTCTGATTCCCCAACTCTGATTCCCCACCTCTGATTACCCAGCTCTGATTCCCCGCCTCTGATTCCCCGCGTCTGATCCCCTGCATCTGATTCCCCGCCTCTGATTCCCCATCTCTGATTCCCTGCCTCTGAATCCCCGTGTCTGATACCCAGCCTCTGATACCCCGCCCCTGATTCCCCACCTCTGATTCCCCATATCTGATTCCCCGCCTCTCTTTCCGCGCCTCTGATTCCCCGCCTCTGATTCCCTATTTCTGATTCCCCGCCTCTGATTCCCCAACTCTGATTCCCCGCCTCTGATTCCCCAGCTCTGTTTCCCCGCCTCTGATTCCCCGCCTCTGTTTCCCCATATCTAATTCCCCGCCTCTGATTCCCAAACTCTGATTCCCTGCCTCTGATTCCCCAGCTCTGATTCCCCGCCTCTGATTCCCCACATCTGATTCCCTGCCTCTGATTCCCCGCCTCTGATTCCCCGCCTCTGATTCCCTGCCTCTGATTCCCAACCTCTGATACCCACCTCTGAATCCCCATATCTGAATCCCTGCCTCTGATTCCCTGCCTCTGATTCCCCGCCTCTGATTCCCCGCCTCTGATTCCCAACCTCTGATTCCCCACCTCTGATTCCCCATATCAGATTCCCAGCCTCTGTTTCCCCGCCTCTGATTCCCCGCCTCTGTTTCCCCATATCTGATTCCCGGACTCTGATTCCCCACCTCTGATTCCCCATCTCTGATTCCGCACATCCGATTCCCTGCCTCTGATTCCCTGCCTCTGATTCCCAACCTCTGATTCCCCACCTCTGATTCCCCATATCTGATTCCCCGCCTCTGTTTCCCCGCCTCTGATTCCCCGCCTCTGATTCCCCGCCTCTGATTCCCCGCCTCTGATTCCCCAACTCCGATCCCCGCCTCTGATTCCCCAGCTCTGATTCCCCACCTCTGATTCCCCGCGTCTGATTCCCTGCCTCTGATGCCCCGCATCTGATTCCCCATCACTGATTCCCCGCCTCTGATTCCCCGTGTCTGATTCCCTGTCTCTGATTCCCCGCCTCTGATTCCCCGCCTCTGATTCCCCAACTCTGATTCCTTCCTCTGATTCCCCAGCTCTGATTCCCCGCCTCTGATTCCCCACGTCTGATTCCCCAGCTCTGATTCCCCGCCTCTGATTCCCCGCCTCTGATTCCCCGTGTCTGATTTCCTGCCTCTCATTCCCCGCCTCTGATTCCCCATCTCTGATTCACCGCCTCTGATTCCCCACCTCTGATTCCCCATATCTGATTCCCCACCTATGTTTCCCCGCCTCTGATTCCCCGCCTCTGATTCCCTGACTCTGATTCCCCATCTCTGATTCTACACATCTGATTCCCTGCCTCTGATTCCCCACCTCTGATTCCCCATATCTGATTCCCCGCCTCTGTTTCCCCGCCTCTGATTCCCCGCCTCTGTTTCCCCATATCTAATTCCCCGCCTCTGATTCCCCGCCTCTGATTCCCCATCTCTGATTCACCGCCTTTCATTCGCCACCTCTGATTCCCCATATCAGATTCCCCGCCTCTGTTTCCCCGCCTCTGATTCCCCGCCTCTGTTTCACCATATCTGATTCCCCGCCTCTGATTCCCCAACTCCGATTCCCCACCTCTGATTACCCAGCTCTGATTCCCCGCCTCTGATTACCCGCGTCTGATTCCCTGCATCTGATTCCCCGCTTCTGATTCCCCATCTCTGATTCCCTGCCTCTGAATCCCCGTGTCTGATACCCAGCCTCTGATACCCCGCCCCTGATTCCCCACCTCTGATTCCCCATATCTGATTCCCCGCCTCTCTTTCCGCGCCTCTGATTCCCCGCCTCTGATTCCCTATTTCTGATTCCCTGCCTCTTTTCCCCAACTCCGATTCCCCGCCTCTGATTCCCCAGCTCTGTTTCCCCGCCTCTGATTCCCCGCCTCTGTTTCCCCATATCTAATTCCCCGCCTCTGATTCCCAAACTCTGATTCCCTGCCTCTGATTCCCCAGATCTGATTCCCCGCCTCTGATTCCCCACATCTGATTCCCTGCCTCTGATTCCCCGCCTCTGTTTCCCCATATCTGATTCCCCGCCTCTGATTCCCCAACTCTGATTCCCCACCTCTGATTACCCAGCTCTGATTCCCCGCCTCTGATTCCCCGCGTCTGATTCCCTGCCTCTGATTCCCCGCCTCTGATTCCCCATCTCTGATTCCCTGCCTCTGAATCCCCGTGTCTGATACCCAGCCTCTGATAACCCGCCCCTGATTCCCCACCTCTGATTCCCCATATCTGATTCCCCGCATCTCTATCCGCGCCTCTGATTCCCCGCCTCTGATTCCCCATTTCTGATTCCCCGCCTCTGATTCCCCAACTCCGATACACCGCCTCTGATTCCCCAGCTCTGTTTCCCCGCCTCTGATTCCCCGCCTCTGTTTCCCCATATCTAATTCCCCGCCTCTGATTCCCAAACTCTGATTCCTTGCCTCTGATTCCCCAGATCTGATACCCCGCCTCTGATTCCCCACATCTGATTCCCTGCCTCTGATTCCCCGACTCTGATTCCCCATCTCTGATTCCCCGCCTCTGAATCCCCGTGTCTGAAACCCAGCTTCTGATACCCCGCCCCTGATTCCCCACCTCTGATTCCCCATATCTCATACACCGCCTCTGTTTCTGCGCCTCTGATTCCCCGCCTCTGATTCCCCATATCTGATACCCCGCCTCTGATTCCCCAACTCTGATTCCCCGCCTCTGTTTCCCCATATCTGATTCCCCGCCTCTGATTCCCCAACTCTGATATCCCGCCTCTGATTCCCCAGCTCTGATTCCCCAACTCTGATTCCCCGTGTTTGATTCCCTGCATCTGATTCCCCGCCTCCGATTCCCCATCTCTGATTCACCGCCTTTCATTCGCCACCTCTGATTCCCCATATCAGATTCCCCGCCTCTGTTTCCCCGCCTCTGATTCCCCGCCTCTGTTTCCCCATATCTGATTCCCCGCCTCTGATTCCCCAACTCTGATTCCCCACCTCTGATTACCCAGCTCTGATTCCCCACCTCTGATTCCCCGCTTCTGATTCCCTGCCTCTGATTCCCCGCCTCTGATTCCCCATTTCTGATTCCACGCCTCTGAATCCCCGTGTGTGATACCCAGCCTCTGATACCCCGCCCCTGATTCCCCACCTCTGATTCCCCATATCTTATTCCCCACCTCTCTTTCCGCACCTCTGATTCCCCGCCTCTGATTCCCCATATCTGATTCCCCGACTCTGATTCCTCAACTCTGATTCCCCGCCTCTGATTCCCCAGCTCTGTTTCCCCGCCTCTGATTCCCCGCCTCTGTTTCCCCATATCTAATTCCCCGCCTCTGATTCCCAAACTCTGATTCCCCGCCTCTGATTCCCCAGCTCTGATTCCCCACCTCTGATTCCCCATATCAGATTCCCAGCCTCTGTTTCCCCGCCTCTGATTCCCCACCTCTGATTCCCCATCTCTGATTCCGCACATCCGATTCCCTGCCTCTGATTCCCTGCCTCTGATTGCCAACCTCTGATTCCCCACCTCTGATTCCCCATATCTGATTCCCCGCCTCTGTTTCCCCGCCTCTGATTCCCCGCCTCTGATTCCCCGCCTCTGATTCCCCGCCTATGATTCCCCAACTCTGATTCCCCGCCTCTGATTCCCCAGCTCTGATTCCCCGCCTCTGATTCCCCGCGTCTGATTCCCTGCCTCTGATTCCCCAACTCTGATTCCTTCCTCTGATTCCCCAGCTCTGATTCCCCGCCTCTGATTCCCCACGTCTGATTCCCCAGCTCTGATTCCCCACCTCTGATTCCCCGCCTCTGATTCCCGGTGTCTGATTACCTGCCTCTCATTCCCCGCCTCTGATTCCCCATCTCTGATTCACCGCCTCTGATTCCCCACCTCTGATTCCCCATATCTGATTCCCCACCTATGTTTCCCCGCCTCTGGTTCCCCGCCTCTGATTCCCTGACTCTGATTCCACATCTCTGATTCCGCACATCTGATTCCCTGCCTCTGATTCCCCACCTCTGATTCCCCATATCTGATTCCCCGCCTCTGTTTCCCCGCCTCTGATTCCCCGCCTCTGTTTCCCCATATCTACTTCCCCGCCTCTGATTCCCCGCCTCTGATTCCCCATCTCTGATTCACCGCCTTTCATTCGCCACCTCTGATTCCCCATATCAGATTCCCCGCCTCTGTTTCCCCGCCTCTGATTCCCCGCCTCTGTTTCACCATATCTGATTCCCCGCCTCTGATTCCCCAACTCTGATTCCCCACCTCTGATTACCCAGCTCTGATTCCCCGCCTCTGATTCCCCGCGTCTGATACCCTGCATCTGATTCCCCGCCTCTGATTCCCCATCTCTGATTCCCTGCCTCTGAATCCCCGTGTCTGATACCCAGCCTCTGATACCCCGCCCCTGATTCCCCACCTCTGATTCCCCATATCTGATTCCGCGCCTCTCTTTCCGCGCCTCTGATTCCCCGCCTCTGATTCCCTATTTCTGATTCCACGCCTCTGATTCCCCAACTCTGATTCCCCGCCTCTGATTCCCCAGCTCTGTTTCCCCGCCTCTGATTCCCCGCCTCTAATTCCCCGCCTCTGATTCCCAAACTCTGATTCCCTGCCTCTGATTCCCCAGCTCTGATTCCCCGCCTCTGATTCCCCACATCTGATTCCCTGCCTCTGATTCCCCGCCTCTGATTCCCCGCCTCTGATTCCCTGCCTCTGATTCCCAACCTCTGATACCCACCTCTGAATCCCCATATCTGAATCCCTGCCTCTGATTCCCTGCCTCTGATTCCCCGCCTCTGATTCCCCGCCTCTGATTCCCAACCTCTGATTCCCCACCTCTGATTCCCCATATCAGATTCCCAGCCTCTGTTTCCCCGCCTCTGATTCCCCGCCTCTGTTTCCCCATATCTGATTCCCGGACTCTGATTCCCCACCTCTGATTCCCCATCTCTGATTCCGCACATCCGATTCCCTGCCTCTGATTCCCTGCCTCTGATTCCCAACCTCTGATTCCCCACCTCTGATTCCCCATATCTGATTCCCCGCCTCTGTTTCCCCGCCTCTGATTCCCCGCCTCTGATTCCCCGCCTCTGATTCCCCGCCTCTGATTCCCCAACTCCGATCCCCGCCTCTGATTCCCCAGCTCTGATTCCCCACCTCTGATTCCCCGCGTCTGATTCCCTGCCTCTGATGCCCCGCATCTGATTCCCCATCACTGATTCCCCGCCTCTGATTCCCCGTGTCTGATTCCCTGTCTCTGATTCCCCGCCTCTGATTCCCCGCCTCTGATTCCCCAACTCTGATTCCTTCCTCTGATTCCCCAGCTCTGATTCCCCGCCTCTGATTCCCCACGTCTGATTCTCCAGCTCTGATTCCCCGCCTCTGATTCCCCGCCTCTGATTCCCCGTGTCTGATTTCCTGCCTCTCATTCCCCGCCTCTGATTCCCCATCTCTGATTCACCGCCTCTGATTCCCCACCTCTGATTCCCCATATCTGATTCCCCACCTATGTTTCCCCGCCTCTGATTCCCCGCCTCTGATTCCCTGACTCTGATTCCCCATCTCTGATTCTGCACATCTGATTCCCTGCCTCTGATTCCCCACCTCTGATTCCCCATATCTGATTCCCCGCCTCTGTTTCCCCGCCTCTGATTCCCCGCCTCTGTTTCCCCATATCTAATTCCCCGCCTCTGATTCCCCGCCTCTGATTCCCCATCTCTGATTCACCGCCTTTCATTCGCCACCTCTGATTCCCCATATCAGATTCCCCGCCTCTGTTTCCCCGCCTCTGATTCCCCGCCTCTGTTTCACCATATCTGATTCCCCGCCTCTGATTCCCCAACTCCGATTCCCCACCTCTGATTCCCCACCTCTGATTCCCCGCGTCTGATTCCCTGCCTCTGATGCCCCGCATCTGATTCCCCATCACTGATTCCCCGCCTCTGATTCCCCGTGTCTGATTCCCTGTCTCTGATTCCCCGCCTCTGATTCCCCGCCTCTGATTCCCCAACTCTGATTCCTTCCTCTGATTCCCCAGCTCTGATTCCCCGCCTCTGATTCCCCACGTCTGATTCCCCAGCTCTGATTCCCCGCCTCTGATTCCCCGCCTCTGATTCCCCGTGTCTGATTTCCTGCCTCTCATTCCCCGCCTCTGATTCCCCATCTCTGATTCACCGCCTCTGATTCCCCACCTCTGATTCCCCATATCTGATTCCCCACCTATGTTTCCCCGCCTCTGATTCCCCGCCTCTGATTCCCTGACTCTGATTCCCCATCTCTGATTCTGCACATCTGATTCCCTGCCTCTGATTCCCCACCTCTGATTCCCCATATCTGATTCCCCGCCTCTGTTTCCCCGCCTCTGATTCCCCGCCTCTGTTTCCCCATATCTAATTCCCCGCCTCTGATTCCCCGCCTCTGATTCCCCATCTCTGATTCACCGCCTTTCATTCGCCACCTCTGATTCCCCATATCAGATTCCCCGCCTCTGTTTCCCCGCCTCTGATTCCCCGCCTCTGTTTCACCATATCTGATTCCCCGCCTCTGATTTCCCAACTCCGATTCCCCACGTCTGATTACCCAGCTCTGATCCCCGCCTCTGATTACCCGCGTCTGATTCCCTGCATCTGATTCCCCGCCTCTGATTCCCCATCTCTGATTCCCTGCCTCTGAATCCCCGTGTCTGATACCCAGCCTCTGATACCCCGCCCCTGATTCCCCACCTCTGATTCCCCATATCTGATTCCCCGCCTCTCTTTCCGCGCCTCTGATTCCCCGCCTCTGATTCCCTATTTCTGATTCCCTGCCTCTTTTCCCCAACTCTGATTCCCCGCCTCTGATTCCCCAGCTCTGTTTCCCCGCCTCTGATTCCCCGCCTCTGTTTCCCCATATCTAATTCCCCGCCTCTGATTCCCAAACTCTGATTCCCTGCCTCTGATTCCCCAGATCTGATTCCCCGCCTCTGATTCCCCACATCTGATTCCCTGCCTCTGATTCCCCGCCTCTGTTTCCCCATATCTGATTCCCCGCCTCTGATTCCCCAACTCTGATTCCCCACCTCTGATTACCCAGCTCTGATTCCCCGCCTCTGATTCCCCGCGTCTGATTCCCTGCCTCTGATTCCCCGCCTCTGATTCCCCATCTCTGATTCCCTGCCTCTGAATCCCCGTGTCTGATACCCAGCCTCTGATACCCCGCCCCTGATTCCCCACCTCTGATTCCCCATATCTGATTCCCCGCATCTCTATCCGCGCCTCTGATTCCCCGCCTTTGATTCCCCATTTCTGATTCCCCGCCTCTGATTCCCCAACTCCGATACCCCGCCTCTGATTCCCCAGCTCTGTTTCCCCGCCTCTGATTCCCCGCCTCTGTTTCCCCATATCTAATTCCCCGCCTCTGATTCCCAAACTCTGATTCCTTGCCTCTGATTCCCCAGATCTGATACCCCGCCTCTGATTCCCCACATCTGATTCCCTGCCTCTGATTCCCCGACTCTGATTCCCCATCTCTGATTCCCCGCCTCTGAATCCCCGTGTCTGAAACCCAGCTTCTGATACCCCGCCCCTGATTCCCCACCTCTGATTCCCCATATCTCATACCCCGCCTCTGTTTCTGCGCCACTGATTCCCCGCCTCTGATTCCCCATATCTGATACCCCGCCTCTGATTCCCCAACTCTGATTCCCCGCCTCTGTTTCCCCATATCTGATTCCCCGCCTCTGATTCCCCAACTCTGATTCCCCGCCTCTGATTCCCCAGCTCTGATTCCCCAACTCTCATTCCCCGTGTTTGATTCCCTGCATCTGATTCCCCGCCTCTGATTCCCCATCTCTGATTCACCGCCTTTCATTCGCCACCTCTGATTCCCCATATCAGATTCCCCGCCTCTGTTTCCCCGCCTCTGATTCCCCGCCTCTGTTTCCCCATATCTGATTCCCCATCTCTGATTCCCCAACTCTGATTCCCCACCTCTGATTACCCAGCTCTGATTCCCCGCCTCTGATTCCCCGCTTCTGATTCCCTGCCTCTGATTCCCCGCCTCTGATTCCCCATCTCTGATTCCACGCCTCTGAATCCCCGTGTCTGATACCCAGCCTCTGATACCCCGCCCCTGATTCCCCACCTCTGATTCCCCATATCTTATTCCCCACCTCTCTTTCCGCACCTCTGATTCCCCGCCTCTGATTCCCCATATCTGATTCCCCGACTCTGATTCCTCAACTCTGATTCCCCGCCTCTGATTCCCCAGCTCTGTTTCCCCGCCTCTGATTCCCCGCCTCTGTTTCCCCATATCTAATTCCCCGCCTCTGATTCCCATACTCTGATTCCCCGCCTCTGATTCCCCAGCTCTGATTCCCCACCTCTGATTCCCCATATCAGATTCCCAGCCTCTGTTTCCCCGCCTCTGATTCCCCACCTCTGATTCCCCATCTCTGATTCCGCACATCCGATTCCCTGCCTCTGATTCCCTGCCTCTGATTGCCAACCTCTGATTCCCCACCTCTGATTCCCCATATCTGATTCCCCGCCTCTGTTTCCCCGCCTCTGATTCCCCGCCTCTGATTCCCCGCCTCTGATTCCCCGCCTATGATTCCCCAACTCTGATTCCCCGCCTCTGATTCCCCAGCTCTGATTCCCCGCCTCTGATTCCCCGCGTCTGATTCCCTGCCTCTGATGCCCCGCATCTGATTCCCCATCACTGATTCCCCGCCTCTGATTCCCCGTGTCTGATTCCCTGCCTCTGATTCCCGGCCTCTGATTCCCCGCCTCTGATTCCCCAACTCTGATTCCTTCCTCTGATTCCCCAGCTCTGATTCCCCGCCTCTGATTCCCCACGTCTGATTCCCCAGCTCTGATTCCCCACCTCTGATTCCCCGCCTCTGATTCCCGGTGTCTGATTACCTGCCTCTCATTCCCCGCCTCTGATTCCCCATCTCTGATTCACCGCCTCTGATTCCCCACCTCTGATTCCCCATATCTGATTCCCCACCTATGTTTCCCCGCCTCTGGTTCCCCGCCTCTGATTCCCTGACTCTGATTCCACATCTCTGATTCCGCACATCTGATTCCCTGCCTCTGATTCCCCGCCTCTGATTCCCCGCCTCTGATTCCCCATCTCTGATTCACCGCCTTTCATTCGCCACCTCTGATTCCCCATATCAGATTCCCCGCCTCTGTTTCCCCGCCTCTGATTCCCCGCCTCTGTTTCACCATATCTGATTCCCCGCCTCTGATTCCCCAACTCTGATTCCCCACCTCTGATTACCCAGCTCTGATTCCCCGCCTCTGATTCCCCGCGTCTGATACCCTGCATCTGATTCCCCGCCTCTGATTCCCCATCTCTGATTCCCTGCCTCTGAATCCCCGTGTCTGATACCCAGCCTCTGATACCCCGCCCCTGATTCCCCACCTCTGATTCCCCATATCTGATTCCGCGCCTCTCTTTCCGCGCCTCTGATTCCCCGCCTCTGATTCCCTATTTCTGATTCCCCGCCTCTGATTCCCCAACTCTGATTCCCCGCCTCTGATTCCCCAGCTCTGTTTCCCCGCCTCTGATTCCCCGCCTCTGTTTCCCCATATCTAATTCCCCGCCTCTGATTCCCAAACTCTGATTCCCTGCCTCTGATTCCCCAGCTCTGATTCCCCGCCTCTGATTCCCCACATCTGATTCCCTGCCTCTGATTCCCCGCCTCTGATTCCCCGCCTCTGATTCCCTGCCTCTGATTCCCAACCTCTGATACCCACCTCTGAATCCCCATATCTGAATCCCTGCCTCTGATTCCCTGCCTCTGATTCCCCGCCTCTGATTCCCCGCCTCTGATTCCCAACCTCTGATTCCCCACCTCTGATTCCCCATATCAGATTCCCAGCCTCTGTTTCCCCGCCTCTGATTCCCCGCCTCTGTTTCCCCATATCTGATTCCCGGACTCTGATTCCCCACCTCTGATTCCCCATCTCTGATTCCGCACATCCGATTCCCTGCCTCTGATTCCCTGCCTCTGATTCCCAACCTCTGATTCCCCATCTCTGATTCCCCATATCTGATTCCCCGCCTCTGTTTCCCCGCCTCTGATTCCCCGCCTCTGATTCCCCGCCTCTGATTCCCCGCCTCTGATTCCCCAACTCCGATCCCCGCCTCTGATTCCCCAGCTCTGATTCCCCACCTCTGATTCCCCGCGTCTGATTCCCTGCCTCTGATGCCCCGCATCTGATTCCCCATCACTGATTCCCCGCCTCTGATTCCCCGTGTCTGATTCCCTGTCTCTGATTCCCCGCCTCTGATTCCCCGCCTCTGATTCCCCAACTCTGATTCCTTCCTCTGATTCCCCAGCTCTGATTCCCCGCCTCTGATTCCCCACGTCTGATTCCCCAGCTCTGATTCCCCGCCTCTGATTCCCCGCCTCTGATTCCCCGTGTCTGATTTCCTGCCTCTCATTCCCCGCCTCTGATTCCCCATCTCTGATTCACCGCCTCTGATTCCCCACCTCTGATTCCCCATATCTGATTCCCCACCTATGTTTCCCCGCCTCTGATTCCCCGCCTCTGATTCCCTGACTCTGATTCCCCATCTCTGATTCTGCACATCTGATTCCCTGCCTATGATTCCCCACCTCTGATTCCCCATATCTGATTCCCCGCCTCTGTTTCCCCGCCTCTGATTCCCCGCCTCTGTTTCCCCATATCTAATTCCCCGCCTCTGATTCCCCGCCTCTGATTCCCCATCTCTGATTCACCGCCTTTCATTCGCCACCTCTGATTCCCCATATCAGATTCCCCGCCTCTGTTTCCCCGCCTCTGATTCCCCGCCTCTGTTTCACCATATCTGATTCCCCGCCTCTGATTCCCCAACTCCGATTCCCCACCTCTGATTCCCCATATCTGATTCCCCGCCTCTCTTTCCGCGCCTCTGATTCCCCGCCTCTGATTCCCTATTTCTGATTCCCTGCCTCTTTTCCCCAACTCTGATTCCCCGCCTCTGATTCCCCAGCTCTGTTTCCCCGCCTCTGATTCCCCGCCTCTGTTTCCCCATATCTAATTCCCCGCCTCTGATTCCCAAACTCTGATTCCCTGCCTCTGATTCCCCAGATCTGATTCCCCGCCTCTGATTCCCCACATCTGATTCCCTGCCTCTGATTCCCCGACTCTGATTCCCCATCTCTGATTCCCCGCCTCTGAATCCCCGTGTCTGATACCCAGCTTCTGATACCCCGCCCCTGATTCCCCACTTCTGATTCCCCATATCTGATACACCGTCTCTGTTTCTGCGCCTCTGATTCCCCGCCTCTGATTCCCCATATCTGATACCCCGCCTCTGATTCCCCAACTCTGATACCCCGCCTCTGTTTCCCCATATCTGATTCCCCGCCTCTGATTCCCCAACTCTGATTCCCCGCCTCTGATTCCCCGCCTCTGATTCCCCGTGTCAGATTTCCTGCCTCTCATTCCCCGCCTCTGATTCCCCATCTCTGATTCACCGCCTCTGATTCCCCACCTCTGATTCCCCATATCTGATTCCCCACCTATGTTTCCCCGCCTCTGATTCCCCGCCTCTGATTCCCTGACTCTGATTCCACATCTCTGATTCCGCACATCTGATTCCCTGCCTCTGATTCCCCACCTCTGATTCCCCATATCTGATTCCCCGCCTCTGTTTCCCCGCCTCTGATTCCCCGCCTCTGTTTCCCCATATCTAATTCCCCGCCTCTGATTCCCCGCCTCTGATTCCCCATCTCTGATTCACCGCCTTTCATTCGCCACCTCTGATTCCCCATATCAGATTCCCCGCCTCTGTTTCCCCGCCTCTGATTCCCCGCCTCTGTTTCACCATATCTGATTCCCCGCCTCTGATTCCCCAACTCTGATTCCCCGCGTCTGATTACCCAGCTCTGATTCCCCGCCTCTGATTCCCCGCGTCTGATCCCCTGCATCTGATTCCCCGCTTCTGATTCCCCATCTCTGATTCCCTGCCTCTGAATCCCCGTGTCTGATACCCAGCCTCTGATACCCCGCCCCTGATTCCCCACCTCTGATTCCCCATATCTGATTCCCCGCCTCTCTTTCCGCGCCTCTGATTCCCCGCCTCTGATTCCCTATTTCTGATTCCCCGCCTCTGATTCCCCAACTCTGATTCCCCGCCTCTGATTCCCCGCCTCTGATTCCCCGTGTCTGATTTCCTGCCTCTGTTTCCCCGCCTCTGATTCCCCGCCTCTGATTCCCCGCCTCTGATTCCCCGCCTCTGATTCCCCAACTCCGATCCCCGCCTCTGATTCCCCAGCTCTGATTCCCCATATCTCATTCCCCGCCTCTGATTCCCCAACTCTGATTCCCCGCCTCTGATTCCCCAGCTCTGATTCCCCAACTCTCATTCCCCGTGTTTGATTCCCTGCATCTGATTCCCCGCCTCTGATTCCCCATCTCTGATTCACCGCCTTTCATTCGCCACCTCTGATTCCCCATATCAGATTCCCCGCCTCTGTTTCCCCGCCTCTGATTCCCCGCCTCTGTTTCCCCATATCTGATTCCCCATCTCTGATTCCCCAACTCTGATTCCCCACCTCTGATTACCCAGCTCTGATTCCCCGCCTCTGATTCCCCGCTTCTGATTCCCTGCCTCTGATTCCCCGCCTCTGATTCCCCATCTCTGATTCCACGCCTCTGAATCCCCGTGTCTGATACCCAGCCTCTGATACCCCGCCCCTGATTCCCCACCTCTGATTCCCCATATCTTATTCCCCACCTCTCTTTCCGCACCTCTGATTCCCCGCCTCTGATTCCCCATATCTGATTCCCCGACTCTGATTCCTCAACTCTGATTCCCCGCCTCTGATTCCCCAGCTCTGTTTCCCCGCCTCTGATTCCCCGCCTCTGTTTCCCCATATCTAATTCCCCGCCTCTGATTCCCATACTCTGATTCCCCGCCTCTGATTCCCCAGCTCTGATTCCCCACCTCTGATTCCCCATATCAGATTCCCAGCCTCTGTTTCCCCGCCTCTGATTCCCCACCTCTGATTCCCCATCTCTGATTCCGCACATCCGATTCCCTGCCTCTGATTCCCTGCCTCTGATTGCCAACCTCTGATTCCCCACCTCTGATTCCCCATATCTGATTCCCCGCCTCTGTTTCCCCGCCTCTGATTCCCCGCCTCTGATTCCCCGCCTCTGATTCCCCGCCTATGATTCCCCAACTCTGATTCCCCGCCTCTGATTCCCCAGCTCTGATTCCCCGCCTCTGATTCCCCGCGTCTGATTCCCTGCCTCTGATGCCCCGCATCTGATTCCCCATCACTGATTCCCCGCCTCTGATTCCCCGTGTCTGATTCCCTGCCTCTGATTCCCCGCCTCTGATTCCCCGCCTCTGATTCCCCAACTCTGATTCCTTCCTCTGATTCCCCAGCTCTGATTCCCCGCCTCTGATTCCCCACGTCTGATTCCCCAGCTCTGATTCCCCACCTCTGATTCCCCGCCTCTGATTCCCGGTGTCTGATTACCTGCCTCTCATTCCCCGCCTCTGATTCCCCATCTCTGATTCACCGCCTCTGATTCCCCACCTCTGATTCCCCATATCTGATTCCCCACCTATGTTTCCCCGCCTCTGGTTCCCCGCCTCTGATTCCCTGACTCTGATTCCACATCTCTGATTCCGCACATCTGATTCCCTGCCTCTGATTCCCCACCTCTGATTCCCCATATCTGATTCCCTGCCTCTGTTTCCCCGCCTCTGATTCCCCACCTCTGTTTCCCCATATCTACTTCCCCGCCTCTGATTCCCCGCCTCTGATTCCCCATCTCTGATTCACCGCCTTTCATTCGCCACCTCTGATTCCCCATATCAGATTCCCCGCCTCTGTTTCCCCGCCTCTGATTCCCCGCCTCTGTTTCACCATATCTGATTCCCCGCCTCTGATTCCCCAACTCTGATTCCCCACCTCTGATTACCCAGCTCTGATTCCCCGCCTCTGATTCCCCGCGTCTGATACCCTGCATCTGATTCCCCGCCTCTGATTCCCCATCTCTGATTCCCTGCCTCTGAATCCCCGTGTCTGAAACCCAGCCTCTGATACCCCGCCCCTGATTCCCCACCTCTGATTCCCCATATCTGATTCCGCGCCTCTCTTTCCGCGCCTCTGATTCCCCGCCTCTGATTCCCTATTTCTGATTCCCCGCCTCTGATTCCCCAACTCTGATTCCCCGCCTCTGATTCCCCAGCTCTGTTTCCCCGCCTCTGATTCCCCGCCTCTGTTTCCCCATATCTAATTCCCCGCCTCTGATTCCCAAACTCTGATTCCCTGCCTCTGATTCCCCAGCTCTGATTCCCCGCCTCTGATTCCCCACATCTGATTCCCTGCCTCTGATTCCCCGCCTCTGATTCCCCGCCTCTGATTCCCTGCCTCTGATTCCCAACCTCTGATACCCACCTCTGAATCCCCATATCTGAATCCCTGCCTCTGATTCCCTGCCTCTGATTCCCCGCCTCTGATTCCCCGCCTCTGATTCCCAACCTCTGATTCCCCACCTCTGATTCCCCATATCAGATTCCCAGCCTCTGTTTCCCCGCCTCTGATTCCCCGCCTCTGTTTCCCCATATCTGATTCCCGGACTCTGATTCCCCACCTCTGATTCCCCATCTCTGATTCCGCACATCCGATTCCCTGCCTCTGATTCCCTGCCTCTGATTCCCAACCTCTGATTCCCCACCTCTGATTCCCCATTTCTGATTCCCCGCCTCTGTTTCCCCGCCTCTGATTCCCCGCCTCTGATTCCCCGCCTCTGATTCCCCGCCTCTGATTCCCCAACTCCGATCCCCGCCTCTGATTCCCCAGCTCTGATTCCCCACCTCTCATTCCCCGCGTCTGATTCCCTGCCTCTGATGCCCCGCATCTGATTCCCCATCACTGATTCCCCGCCTCTGATTCCCCGTGTCTGATTCCCTGTCTCTGATTCCCCGCCTCTGATTCCCCGCCTCTGATTCCCCAACTCTGATTCCTTCCTCTGATTCCCCAGCTCTGATTCCCCGCCTCTGATTCCCCACGTCTGATTCCCCAGCTCTGATTCCCCGCCTCTGATTCCCCGCCTCTGATTCCCCGTGTCTGATTTCCTGCCTCTCATTCCCCGCCTCTGATTCCCCATCTCTGATTCACCGCCTCTGATTCCCCACCTCTGATTCCCCATATCTGATTCCCCACCTATGTTTCCCCGCCTCTGATTCCCCGCCTCTGATTCCCTGACTCTGATTCCCCATCTCTGATTCTGCACATCTGATTCCCTGCCTCTGATTCCCCACCTCTGATTCCCCATATCTGATTCCCCGCCTCTGTTTCCCCGCCTCTGATTCCCCGCCTCTGTTTCCCCATATCTAATTCCCCGCCTCTGATTCCCCGCCTCTGATTCCCCATCTCTGATTCACCGCCTTTCATTCGCCACCTCTGATTCCCCATATCAGATTCCCCGCCTCTGTTTCCCCGCCTCTGATTCCCCGCCTCTGTTTCACCATATCTGATTCCCCGCCTCTGATTCCCCAACTCCGATTCCCCACCTCTGATTCCCCATATCTGATTCCCCGCCTCTCTTTCCGCGCCTCTGATTCCCCGCCTCTGATTCCCTATTTCTGATTCCCTGCCTCTTTTCCCCAACTCTGATTCCCCGCCTCTGATTCCCCAGCTCTGTTTCCCCGCCTCTGATTCCCCGCCTCTGTTTCCCCATATCTAATTCCCCGCCTCTGATTCCCAAACTCTGATTCCCTGCCTCTGATTCCCCAGATCTGATTCCCTGCCTCTGATTCCCCACATCTGATTCCCTGCCTCTGATTCCCCGACTCTGATTCCCCATCTCTGATTCCCCGCCTCTGAATCCCCGTGTCTGATACCCAGCTTCTGATACCCCGCCCCTGATTCCCCACTTCTGATTCCCCATATCTGATACACCGTCTCTGTTTCTGCGCCTCTGATTCCCCGCCTCTGATTCCCCATATCTGATACCCCGCCTCTGATTCCCCAACTCTGATACCCCGCCTCTGTTTCCCCATATCTGATTCCCCGCCTCTGATTCCCCAACTCTGATTCCCCGCCTCTGATTCCCCGCCTCTGATTCCCCGTGTCAGATTTCCTGCCTCTCATTCCCCGCCTCTGATTCCCCATCTCTGATTCACCGCCTCTGATTCCCCACCTCTGATTCCCCATATCTGATTCCCCACCTATGTTTCCCCGCCTCTGATTCCCCGCCTCTGATTCCCTGACTCTGATTCCACATCTCTGATTCCGCACATCTGATTCCCTGCCTCTGATTCCCCACCTCTGATTCCCCATATCTGATTCCCCGCCTCTGTTTCCCCGCCTCTGATTCCCCGCCTCTGTTTCCCCATATCTAATTCCCCGCCTCTGATTCCCCGCCTCTGATTCCCCATCTCTGATTCACCGCCTTTCATTCGCCACCTCTGATTCCCCATATCAGATTCCCCGCCTCTGTTTCCCCGCCTCTGATTCCCCGCCTCTGTTTCACCATATCTGATTCCCCGCCTCTGATTCCCCAACTCTGATTCCCCGCGTCTGATTACCCAGCTCTGATTCCCCGCCTCTGATTCCCCGCGTCTGATCCCCTGCATCTGATTCCCCGCCTCTGATTCCCCATCTCTGATTCCCTGCCTCTGAATCCCCGTGTCTGATACCCAGCCTCTGATACCCCGCCCCTGATTCCCCACCTCTGATTCCCCATATCTGATTCCCCGCCTCTCTTTCCGCGCCTCTGATTCCCCGCCTCTGATTCCCTATTTCTGATTCCCCGCCTCTGATTCCCCAACTCTGATTCCCCGCCTCTGATTCCCCGCCTCTGATTCCCCGTGTCTGATTTCCTGCCTCTGTTTCCCCGCCTCTGATTCCCCGCCTCTGATTCCCCGCCTCTGATTCCCCGCCTCTGATTCCCCAACTCCGATCCCCGCCTCTGATTCCCCAGCTCTGATTCCCCACCTCTGATTCCCCGCGTCTGATTCCCTGCCTCTGATGCCCCGCATCTGATTCCCCATCACTGATTCCCCGCCTCTGATTCCCCGTGTCTGATTCCCTGTCTCTGATTCCCCGCCTCTGATTCCCCGCCTCTGATTCCCCAACTCTGATTCCTTCCTCTGATTCCCCAGCTCTGATTCCCCGCCTCTGATTCCCCACGTCTGATTCCCCAGCTCTGATTCCCCGCCTCTGATTCCCCGCCTCTGATTCCCCGTGTCTGATTTCCTGCCTCTCATTCCCCGCCTCTGATTCCCCATCTCTGATTCACCGCCTCTGATTCCCCACCTCTGATTCCCCATATCTGATTCCCCACCTATGTTTCCCCGCCTCTGATTCCCCGCCTCTGATTCCCTGACTCTGATTCCCCATCTCTGATTCTGCACATCTGATTCCCTGCCTCTGATTCCCCACCTCTGATTCCCCATATCTGATTCCCCGCCTCTGTTTCCCCGCCTCTGATTCCCCGCCTCTGTTTCCCCATATCTAATTCCCCGCCTCTGATTCCCCGCCTCTGATTCCCCATCTCTGATTCACCGCCTTTCATTCGCCACCTCTGATTCCCCATATCAGATTCCCCGCCTCTGTTTCCCCGCCTCTGATTCCCCGCCTCTGTTTCACCATATCTGATTCCCCGCCTCTGATTCCCCAACTCCGATTCCCCACCTCTGATTCCCCATATCTGATTCCCCGCCTCTCTTTCCGCGCCTCTGATTCCCCGCCTCTGATTCCCTATTTCTGATTCCCTGCCTCTTTTCCCCAACTCTGATTCCCCGCCTCTGATTCCCCAGCTCTGTTTCCCCGCCTCTGATTCCCCGCCTCTGTTTCCCCATATCTAATTCCCCGCCTCTGATTCCCAAACTCTGATTCCCTGCCTCTGATTCCCCAGATCTGATTCCCCGCCTCTGATTCCCCACATCTGATTCCCTGCCTCTGATTCCCCGACTCTGATTCCCCATCTCTGATTCCCCGCCTCTGAATCCCCGTGTCTGATACCCAGCTTCTGATACCCCGCCCCTGATTCCCCACTTCTGATTCCCCATATCTGATACACCGTCTCTGTTTCTGCGCCTCTGATTCCCCGCCTCTGATTCCCCATATCTGATACCCCGCCTCTGATTCCCCAACTCTGATACCCCGCCTCTGTTTCCCCATATCTGATTCCCCGCCTCTGATTCCCCAACTCTGATTCCCCGCCTCTGATTCCCCGCCTCTGATTCCCCGTGTCTGATTTCCTGCCTCTCATTCCCCGCCTCTGATTCCCCATCTCTGATTCACCGCCTCTGATTCCCCACCTCTGATTCCCCATATCTGATTCCCCACCTATGTTTCCCCGCCTCTGATTCCCCGCCTCTGATTCCCTGACTCTGATTCCACATCTCTGATTCCGCACATCTGATTCCCTGCCTCTGATTCCCCACCTCTGATTCCCCATATCTGATTCCCCGCCTCTGTTTCCCCGCCTCTGATTCCCCGCCTCTGTTTCCCCATGTCTAATTCCCCGCCTCTGATTCCCCGCCTCTGATTCCCCATCTCTGATTCACCGCCTTTCATTCGCCACCTCTGATTCCCCATATCAGATTCCCCGCCTCTGTTTCCCCGCCTCTGATTCCCCGCCTCTGTTTCACCATATCTGATTCCCCGCCTCTGATTCCCCAACTCTGATTCCCCACCTCTGATTACCCAGCTCTGATTCCCCGCCTCTGATTCCCCGCGTCTGATCCCCTGCATCTGATTCCCCGCCTCTGATTCCCCATCTCTGATTCCCTGCCTCTGAATCCCCGTGTCTGATACCCAGCCTCTGATACCCCGCCCCTGATTCCACACCTCTGATTCCCCATATCTGATTCCCCGCCTCTCTTTCCGCGCCTCTGATTCCCCGCCTCTGATTCCCTATTTCTGATTCCCCGCCTCTGATTCCCCAACTCTGATTCCCCGCCTCTGATTCCCCAGCTCTGTTTCCCCGCCTCTGATTCCCCGCCTCTGTTTCCCCATATCTAATTCCCCACCTCTGATTCCCAAACTCTGATTCCCTGCCTCTGATTCCCCAGCTCTGATTCCCCGCCTCTGATTCCCCACATCTGATTCCCTGCCTCTGATTCCCCGCCTCTGATTCCCCGCCTCTGATTCCCTGCCTCTGATTCCCAACCTCTGATACCCACCTCTGAATCCCCATATCTGAATCCCTGCCTCTGATTCCCTGCCTCTGATTCCCCGCCTCTGATTCCCCGCCTCTGATTCCCAACCTCTGATTCCCCACCTCTGATTCCCCATATCAGATTCCCAGCCTCTGTTTCCCCGCCTCTGATTCCCCGCCTCTGTTTCCCCATATCTGATTCCCGGACTCTGATTCCCCACCTCTGATTCCCCATCTCTGATTCCGCACATCCGATTCCCTGCCTCTGATTCCCTGCCTCTGATTCCCAACCTCTGATTCCCCACCTCTGATTCCCCATATCTGATTCCCCGCCTCTGTTTCCCCGCCTCTGATTCCCCGCCTCTGATTCCCCGCCTCTGATTCCCCGCCTCTGATTCCCCAACTCCGATCCCCGCCTCTGATTCCCCAGCTCTGATTCCCCACCTCTGATTCCCCGCGTCTGATTCCCTGCCTCTGATGCCCCGCATCTGATTCCCCATCACTGATTCCCCGCCTCTGATTCCCCGTGTCTGATTCCCTGTCTCTGATTCCCCGCCTCTGATTCCCCGCCTCTGATTCCCCAACTCTGATTCCTTCCTCTGATTCCCCAGCTCTGATTCCCCGCCTCTGATTCCCCACGTCTGATTCCCCAGCTCTGATTCCCCGCCTCTGATTCCCCGCCTCTGATTCCCCGTGTCTGATTTCCTGCCTCTCATTCCCCGCCTCTGATTCCCCATCTCTGATTCACCGCCTCTGATTCCCCACCTCTGATTCCCCATATCTGATTCCCCACCTATGTTTCCCCGCCTCTGATTCCCCGCCTCTGATTCCCTGACTCTGATTCCCCATCTCTGATTCTGCACATCTGATTCCCTGCCTCTGATTCCCCACCTCTGATTCCCCATATCTGATTCCCCGCCTCTGTTTCCCCGCCTCTGATTCCCCGCCTCTGTTTCCCCATATCTAATTCCCCGCCTCTGATTCCCCGCCTCTGATTCCCCATCTCTGATTCACCGCCTTTCATTCGCCACCTCTGATTCCCCATATCAGATTCCCCGCCTCTGTTTCCCCGCCTCTGATTCCCCGCCTCTGTTTCACCATATCTGATTCCCCGCCTCTGATTCCCCAACTCCGATTCCCCACCTCTGATTACCCAGCTCTGATTCCCCGCCTCTGATTACCCGCGTCTGATTCCCTGCATCTGATTCCCCGCCTTTGATTCCCCATCTCTGATTCCCTGCCTCTGAATCCCCGTGTCTGATACCCAGCCTCTGATACCCCGCCCCTGATTCCCCACCTCTGATTCCCCATATCTGATTCCCCGCCTCTCTTTCCGCGCCTCTGATTCCCCGCCTCTGATTCCCTATTTCTGATTCCCTGCCTCTTTTCCCCAACTCTGATTCCCCGCCTCTGATTCCCCAGCTCTGTTTCCCCGCCTCTGATTCCCCGCCTCTGTTTCCCCATATCTAATTCCCCGCCTCTGATTCCCAAACTCTGATTCCCTGCCTCTGATTCCCCAGATCTGATTCCCCGCCTCTGATTCCCCACATCTGATTCCCTGCCTCTGATTCCCCGACTCTGATTCCCCATCTCTGATTCCCCGCCTCTGAATCCCCGTGTCTGATACCCAGCTTCTGATACCCCGCCCCTGATTCCCCACTTCTGATTCCCCATATCTGATACACCGTCTCTGTTTCTGCGCCTCTGATTCCCCGCCTCTGATTCCCCATATCTGATACCCCGCCTCTGATTCCCCAACTCTGATTCCCCGCCTCTGTTTCCCCATATCTGATTCCCCGCCTCTGATTCCCCAACTCTGATTCCCCGCCTCTGATACCCCAGCTCTGATTCCCCAACTCTGATTCCCCGTGTTTGATTCCCTGCCTCTGATTCCCCACCTCTGATTTCCCATCTCTGATTCACCGCCTTTCATTCGCCACCTCTGATTCCCCATATCAGATTCCCCGCCTCTGTTTCCCCGCCTCTGATTCCCCGCCTCTGTTTCCCCATATCTGATTCCCCAACTCTGATTCCCCGCCTCTGATTACCCAGCTCTGATTCCCCGCCTCTGACTCCCCGCTTCTGATTCCCTGCCTCTGCTTCCCCGCCTCTGATTCCCCATCTCTGATTCCATGCCTCTGAATCCCCGTGTCTGATACCCAGCCTCCGATACCCCGCCCCTAATTCCCCACCTCTGATTACCCATATCTGATTCCCCGCCTCTCTTTCCGCGCCTCTGATTCCCCATATCTGATTCCCCGACTCTGATTCCCCAACTCTGATTCCCCGCCTCTGATTCCCCAGCTCTGATTCCCCACCTCTGATTCCCCACATCTGATTCCCTGCCTCTGATTCCCCGCCTCTGATTCCCTGCCTCTGTTTCCCAACCTCTGATACCCACCTCTGAATCCCCATATCTGATTCCCTGCCTCTGATTCCCTGCCACTGATTCCCCGCCTCTGATTCCCCGCCTCTGATTCCCAACCTCTGATTCCCCACATCTGATTCCCCATATCTGATTCCCTGCATCTGTTTCCCCACCTCTGATTCCCCGCCTCTGTTTCCCCATATCTGATTCCCGGACTCTGATTCCCCACCTCTGATTCCCCATCTCTGATTCCGCACATCGGATTCCCTGCCTCTGATTCCCAACCTCTGATTCCCCACCTCTGATTCCCCATATCTGATTCCCCGCCTTTGTTTCCCCGCCTCTGTTTCCCCGCCTCTGATTCCCCGCCTCTGATTCCCCGCCTCTGATTCCCCGCCTCTGATTCCCCAACTCCGATCCCCGCCTCTGATTCCCCAGCTCTGATTCCCCACCTCTGATTCCCCGCGTCTGATTCCCTGCCTCTGATGCCCCGCATCTGATTCCCCATCACTGATTCCCCGCCTCTGATTCCCCGTGTCTGATTCCCTGTCTCTGATTCCCCGCCTCTGATTCCCCGCATCTGATTCCCCAACTCTGATTCCTTCCTCTGATTCCCCAGCTCTGATTCCCCGCCTCTGATTCCCCACGTCTGATTCCCCAGCTCTGATTCCCCGCCTCTGATTCCCCGCCTCTGATTCCCCGTGTCTGATTTCCTGCCTCTCATTCCCCGCCTCTGATTCCCCATCTCTGATTCACCGCCTCTGATTCCCCACCTCTGATTCCCCATATCTGATTCCCCACCTATGTTTCCCCGCCTCTGATTCCCCGCCTCTGATTCCCTGACTCTGATTCCCCATCTCTGATTCTGCACATCTGATTCCCTGCCTCTGATTCCCCACCTCTGATTCCCCATATCTGATTCCCCGCCTCTGTTTCCCCGCCTCTGATTCCCCGCCTCTGTTTCCCCATATCTAATTCCCCGCCTCTGATTCCCCGCCTCTGATTCCCCATCTCTGATTCACCGCCTTTCATTCGCCACCTCTGATTCCCCATATCAGATTCCCCGCCTCTGTTTCCCCGCCTCTGATTCCCCGCCTCTGTTTCACCATATCTGATTCCCCGCCTCTGATTCCCCAACTCCGATTCCCCACCTCTGATTACCCAGCTCTGATTCCCCGCCTCTGATTACCCACGTCTGATTCCCTGCATCTGATTCCCCGCCTCTGATTCCCCATCTCTGATTCCCTGCCTCTGAATCCCCGTGTCTGATACCCAGCCTCTGATACCCCGCCCCTGATTCCCCACCTCTGATTCCCCATATCTGATTCCCCGCCTCTCTTTCCGCGCCTCTGATTCCCCGCCTCTGATTCCCTATTTCTGATTCCTTGCCTCTTTTCCCCAACTCTGATTCCCCGCCTCTGATTCCCCAGCTCTGTTTCCCCGCCTCTGATTCCCCGCCTCTGTTTCCCCATATCTAATTCCCCGCCTCTGATTCCCAAACTCTGATTCCCTGCCTCTGATTCCCCAGATCTGATTCCCCGCCTCTGATTCCCCACATCTGATTCCCTGCCTCTGATTCCCCGACTCTGATTCCCCATCTCTGATTCCCCGCCTCTGAATCCCCGTGTCTGATACCCAGCTTCTGATACCCCGCCCCTGATTCCCCACTTCTGATTCCCCATATCTGATACACCGTCTCTGTTTCTGCGCCTCTGATTCCCCGCCTCTGATTCCCCATATCTGATACCCCGCCTCTGATTCCCCAACTCTGATTCCCCGCCTCTGTTTCCCCATATCTGATTCCCCGCCTCTGATTCCCCAACTCTGATTCCCCGCCTCTGATACCCCAGCTCTGATTGCCCAACTCTGATTCCCCGTGTTTGATTCCCTGCCTCTGATTCCCCACCTCTGATTTCCCATCTCTGATTCACCGCCTTTCATTCGCCACCTCTGATTCCCCATATCAGATTCCCCGCCTCTGTTTCCCCGCCTCTGATTCCCCGCCTCTGTTTCCCCATATCTGATTCCCCAACTCTGATTCCCCGCCTCTGATTACCCAGCTCTGATTCCCCGCCTCTGACTCCCCGCTTCTGATTCCCTGCCTCTGCTTCCCCGCCTCTGATTCCCCATCTCTGATTTCATGCCTCTGAATCCCCGTGTCTGATACCCAGCCTCCGATACCCCGCCCCTAATTCCCCACCTCTGATTACCCATATCTGATTCCCCGCCTCTCTTTCCGCGCCTCTGATTCCCCGCCTCTGATTCCCCATATCTGATTCCCCGACTCTGATTCCCCAACTCTGATTCCCCGCCTCTGATTCCCCAGCTCTGATTCCCCACCTCTGATTCCCCACATCTGATTCCCTGCCTCTGATTCCCCGCCTCTGATTCCCTGCCTCTGTTTCCCAACCTCTGATACCCACCTCTGAATCCCCATATCTGATTCCCTGCCTCTGATTCCCTGCCACTGATTCCCCGCCTCTGATTCCCCGCCTCTGATTCCCAACCTCTGATTCCCCACCTCTGATTCCCCATATCTGATTCCCTGCATCTGTTTCCCCACCTCTGATTCCCCGCCTCTGTTTCCCCATATCTGATTCCCGGACTCTGATTCCCCACCTCTGATTCCCCATCTCTGATTCCGCACATCCGATTCCCTGCCTCTGATTCCCAACCTCTGATTCCCCATATCTGATTCCCCGCCTTTGTTTCCCCGCCTCTGATTCCCCGCCTCTGTTTCCCCATATCTGATTCCCCGCCTCTGATTCCCCAACTCTGATTCCCCGCCTCTGATTCCCCAGCTCTGATTCCCCGCCTCTGATTCCCCGCGTCTGATTCCCTGCCTCTGATGCCCCGCCTCTGATTCCCCATCACTGATTCCCCGCCTCTGATTCCCCGTGTCTGATTCCCTGCCTTTGATTCCCCGCCTCTGATTCCCCGCCTCTGATTCCCCGCCTCTGATTCCACGCGTCTGATTCCCTGCCTCTGATTCCCCGCATCTGATTCCCCATCTCTGATTCACCACCTCTGATTCCCCACCCTTGATTCCCCATATCTGATTCCCCGCCTCAGTTTCCCCGCCTCTGATTCACCCCTCTGATTCCCCATATCTCATTCCCCGCCTCTGATTCCCCAACTCTGATTCCCCGCCTCTGATTCCCCAGCTCTGATTCCCCGCCTCTGAATCCCCAACTCTGATTCCCTGCCTCTGAATCCCCAGCTCTGATACCCTGCCTCTGATTCCCCAGCTCTGATTCCCTGCCTCTGATTTCCCGCCTGTGATTCCCCATCTCTGATTCACAACCTCTGATTCCCCACCTCTGATTCCCCATATCTGATTCCCCGCCTCTGATTACCGGCCTCTGATTCACAGCCTCTGATTCCCCGTGTCTGATTTCCTGCCTCTGATTCCCCGCTCTGATTCCCCATCTATGATTCACCGCCTCTGATTCCCCATCTCTGATTCCTGGACTCTGATTCCCCACCTCTGATTCCCCATCTCTGATTCCGCACATCCGATTCCCTGCCTCTGATTCCCAACCTCTGATTCCCCACCTCTGAGTCCACATATCTGATTCCCCGCCTCTGTTACCCCGCCTCTGATTCTCTGCCTCTGTTTCCCCATATCTGATTTCCTGCCTCTGATTCCCCATATCTGATTCCCCGCCTCTGATTCCCCGCCTCTGATTCCCCAGCTCTGATTCCCCGCCTCTGATTCCCCGTGTTTGATTCCCTGCCTCTGATTCCCCGCCTCTGATTCCCCAGCTCTGATTCCCCGCCTCTGATTCCCCGTGTTTGATTCCCTGCCTCTGATTCCCCGCCTCTGATTCCCGGCATCTCATTCCCGGCCTCTGATTTCCGGCCTCTGATTCCCCGCCTCTGGTTCCCCGCCTCTAATTCGCTGCCTCTGATTCCCCATCTCTGATTCCGCACATCTGAATTCCTGCCTCTGATTCCCCGCCTCTGACTCCCCGCCTCTGATTCCCTGCCTCTGTTTCAAACCTCTGATTCTCCACCTCTGATTCCCCATAACTGATTCCCCACCTCTGTTTCCCTGCCTCTGATTCCCCGCCTCTGTTTCCCCATATCTGATTCCCCGCCTCTGATTCCCCAACTCTGATTCCCCGCCTCTGATTCCCCAGCTCTGATTCCCCAACTCTGATTCCCCGTGTTTGATTCCCTGCCTCTGATTCCCCGCCTCTGATTACCCATCTCTGATTCACTGCCTTTCATTCGCCACCTCTGACTCCCCATATCAGATTCCCCCCCTCTGTTTCCCCGCCACCGATTCCCCGCCTCTGTTTCCCCATATCTGATTCCCCGCCTCTGATTCCCCAACACTGATTCCCCGCCTCTGATTACCCAGCTCTGATTCCCTGCCTCTGATTCCCCGCTTCTGATTTCCTGCCTCTGATTCCCCGCCTCTGATTCCCCAGCTCTGATTCCCCGCCTCTGATTCCCCGTGTTTGATTCCCTGCCTCTGATTCCCCGCCTCTGATTCACCATCTCTGATTCACCGCCTTTCATTCGCCACCTCTGATTCCCCATATCAGATTCCCCGCCTCTGTTTCCCCGCCTCTGATACCCCGCCTCTGATTCCCCATATCTCATTCCCCACCTCTGATTCCCCATCTCTGATTCCCGGACTCTGATTCCTGGCCTCTTATTCCCGGCATCTGATTCCCGGCATCTGATCCCGGCCTCTGATTCGGCGCTTCTGATTCTGATTCCCTGCCTCTGATTCCCCATCTCTGATTCCGCACATCTGATTCCCTGCCTCTGATTCCCCACCTCTGATTCCCCATATCTGATTCCCCGCCTCTGTTTCCCCGCCTATGATTCCCCGCCTCTGTTTCCCCATATCTAATTCCCCGCCTCTGATTCCCCACCTCTGAATCCCCATCTCTGATTCACCGCCTTTCATTCACCACCTCTGATTCCCCATATCAGATTCCCCGCCTCTGTTTCCCCGCCTCTGATTCCCCGCCTCTGTTTCCCCATATCTGATTCCTCGCCTCTGATTCCCCAACTTTGATTCCCCGCCTCTGATTACCCAGCTCTGATTCCCCGCCTCTGATTCCCCGCGTCTGATTCCCTGCCTCTGATTCCCCGCCTCTGATTCCCGGCATCTCATTCCTGGCCTCTGATTTCCGGCCTCTGATTCCCCGCCTCTGGTTCCCCGCCTCTAATTCGCTGCCTCTGATTCCCCATCTCTGATTCCGCACATCTGAATTCCTGCCTCTGATTCCCCGCCTCTGACTCCCCGCCTCTGATTCCCTGCCTCTGTTTCAAACCTCTGATTCTCCACCTCTGATTCCCCATAACTAATTCCCCACCTCTGTTTCCCTGCCTCTGATTCCCCGCCTCTGTTTCCCCATATCTGATTCCCCGCCTCTGATTCCCCAACTCTGATTCCCCGCCTCTGATTCCCCAGCTCTGATTCCCCAACTCTGATTCCCCGTGTTTGATTCCCTGCCTCTGATTCCCCGCCTCTGATTACCCATCTCTGATTCACTGCCTTTCATTCGCCACCTCTGACTCCCCATATCAGATTCCCCCCCTCTGTTTCCCCGCCACCGATTCCCCGCCTCTGTTTCCCCATATCTGATTCCCCGCCTCTGATTCCCCAACTCTGATTCCCCGCCTCTGATTACCCAGCTCTGATTCCCTGCCTCTGATTCCCCGCTTCTGATTTCCTGCCTCTGATTCCCCGCCTCTGATGCCCATCTCTGATTCCACTCCTCTGAATCCCCGTGTCTGATAACCAGCCTCTGATACCCCGCCCCTGATTCCCCATCTCTGATTCCCCATATCTGATTCCCCGCCTCTCTTTCTGCGCCTCTGATTCCCCGCCTCTGATTCCCCATATCTGATTCCCCGACTCTGATTCCCCAACTTTGATTCCCCGCCTCTGATTCCCCAGCTCTGTTTCCCCGCCTCTGATTCCCCGCCTCTGTTTCCCAATATCTAATTCCCCGCCTCTGATTCCCAAACTCTGATTCCCCACCTCTGATTCCCCATCTCTGATTCCGCACATCCGATTCCCTGCCTCTGATTCCCAACCTCTGATTCCCCACCTCTGAGTCCACATATCTGATTCCCCGCCTCTGTTACCCCGCCTCTGATTCTCCGCCTCTGTTTCCCCATATCTGATTTCCTGCCTCTGATTCCCCATATCTGATTCCCCACCTATGTTTCCCGGCCTCTGATTCCCCATCTCTGATTCCTGGACTCTGATTCCCCACCTCTGATTCCCCATCTCTGATTCCGCACATCCGATTCCCTGCCTCTGATTCCCAACCTCTGATTCCCCACCTCTGAGTCCCCATATCTGATTCCCCGCCTCTTTTACCCCGCCTCTGATTCTCCGCCTCTGTTTCCCCATATCTGATTCCCCGCCTCTGATTCACCAACTCTGATTCCCCGCCTCTGATTCCACAGCTCTGATTCCCCGCCTCTGATTCGCTGCCTCTGATTCCCCATCTCTGATTCCGCACATCTGATTCCCTGCCTCTGATTCCCCGCCTCTGACTCCCCGCCTCCGATTCCCTGCCTCTGTTTCCCAACCTCTGATTCCCCGCCTCTGTTTCCCCATATCTGATTCCCCGCCTCTGATTCCCCAACTCTGATTCCCCGCCTCTGATTCCCCAGCTCTGATTCCCCGCCTCTGATTCCCCGTGTTTGATTCCCTGCCTCTGATTCCCCGCCTCTGATTCCCCATCTCTGATTCACCGCCTCTGATTCCCCACCTCTGATTCCCCATATCTGATTCCCCACCTATGTTTCCCCGCCTCTGATTCCCCGCCTCTGATTCCCTGACTCTGATTCCCCATCTCTGATTCCGCACATCTGATTCCCTGCCTCTGATTCCCCACCTCTGATTCCCCATATCTGATTCCCCGCCTCTGTTTCCCCGCCTCTGATTCCCCGCCTCTGTTTCCCCATATCTAATTCGCCGCCTCTGATTCCCCGCCTCTGATTCCCCATCTCTGATTCACCGCCTTTCATTCGCCACCTCTGATTCCCCATATCAGATTCCCCGCCTCTGTTTCCCCGCCTCTGATTCCCCGCCTCTGTTTCACCATATCTGATTCCCCGCCTCTGATTCCCCAACTCCGATTCCCCACCTCTGATTACCCAGCTCTGATTCCCCGCCTCTGATTCCCCGCGTCTGATTCCCTGCATCTGATTCCCCGCCTCTGATTCCCCATCTCTGATTCCCTGCCTCTGAATCCCCGTGTCTGATACCCAGCCTCTGATACCCCGCCCCTGATTCCCCACCTCTGATTCCCCATATCTGATTCCCCGCCTCTCTTTCCGCGCCTCTGATTCCCCGCCTCTGATTCCCTATTTCTGATTCCCCGCCTCTTTTCCCCAACTCTGATTCCCCGCCTCTGATTCCCCAGCTCTGTTTCCCCGCCTCTGATTCCCCGCCTCTGTTTCCCCATATCTAATTCCCCGCCTCTGATTCCCAAACTCTAATTCCCTGCCTCTGATTCCCAACCTCTGATTCCCCACCTCTGAGTCCACATATCTGATTCCCCGCCTCTGTTACCCCGCCTCTGATTCTCCGCCTCTGTTTCCCCATATCTGATTTCCTGCCTCTGATTCCCCATATCTGATTCCCCACCTATGTTTCCCGGCCTCTGATTCCCCATCTCTGATTCCTGGACTCTGATTCCCCACCTCTGATTCCCCATCTCTGATTCCGCACATCCGATTCCCTGCCTCTGATTCCCAACCTCTGATTCCCCACCTCTGAGTCCCCATATCTGATTCCCCGCCTCTGTTACCCCGCCTCTGATTCTCCGCCTCTGTTTCCCCATATCTGATTCCCCGCCTCTGATTCCCCAACTCTGATTCCCCGCCTCTGATTCCACAGCTCTGATTCCCCGCCTCTGATTCGCTGCCTCTGATTCCCCATCTCTGATTCCGCACATCTGATTCCCTGCCTCTGATTCCCCGCCTCTGACTCCCCACCTCTGATTCCCTGCCTCTGTTTCCCAACCTCTGATTCCCCGCCTCTGTTTCCCCATATCTGATTCCCCGCCTCTGATTCCCCAACTCTGATTCCCCGCCTCTGATTCCCCAGCTCTGATTCCCCGCCTCTGATTCCCCGTGTTTGATTCCCTGCCTCTGATTCCCCGCCTCTGATTCACCATCTCTGATTCACCGCCTTTCATTCGCCACCTCTGATTCCCCATATCAGATTCCCCGCCTCTGTTTCCCCGCCTCTGATACCCCGCCTCTGATTCCCCATATCTCATTCCCCACCTCTGATTCCCCATCTCTGATTCCCGGACTCTGATTCCTGGACTCTTATTCCCGGCATCTGATTCCCGGCATCTGATCCCGGCCTCTGATTCGGCGCTTCTGATTCTGATTCCCTGCCTCTGATTCCCCATCTCTGATTCCGCACATCTGATTCCCTGCCTCTGATTCCCCACCTCTGATTCCCCATATCTGATTCCCCGCCTCTGTTTCCCCGCCTATGATTCCCCGCCTCTGTTTCCCCATATCTAATTCCCCGCCTCTGATTCCCCACCTCTGAATCCCCATCTCTGATTCACCGCCTTTCATTCACCACCTCTGATTCCCCATATCAGATTCCCCGCCTCTGTTTCCCCGCCTCTGATTCCCCGCCTCTGTTTCCCCATATCTGATTCCTCGCCTCTGATTCCCCAACTTTGATTCCCTGCCTCTGATTACCCAGCTCTGATTCCCCGCCTCTGATTCCCCGCGTCTGATTCCCTGCCTCTGATTCCCCGCCTCTGATTCCCGGCATCTCATTCCCGGCCTCTGATTTCCGGCCTCTGATTCCCCGCCTCTGGTTCCCCGCCTCTAATTCGCTGCCTCTGATTCCCCATCTCTGATTCCGCACATCTGAATTCCTGCCTCTGATTCCCCGCCTCTGACTCCCCGCCTCTGATTCCCTGCCTCTGTTTCAAACCTCTGATTCTCCACCTCTGATTCCCCATAACTGATTCCCCACCTCTGTTTCCCTGCCTCTGATTCCCCGCCTCTGTTTCCCCATATCTGATTCCCCACCTCTGATTCCCCAACTCTGATTCCCCGCCTCTGATTCCCCAGCTCTGATTCCCCAACTCTGATTCCCCGTGTTTGATTCCCTGCCTCTGATTCCCCGCCTCTGATTACCCATCTCTGATTCACTGCCTTTCATTCGCCACCTCTGACTCCCCATATCAGATTCCCCCCCTCTGTTTCCCCGCCTCTGATTCCCCGCCTCTGTTTCCCCATATCTGATTCCCCGCCTCTGATTCCCCAACTCTGATTCCCCGCCTCTGATTACCCAGCTCTGATTCCCTGCCTCTGATTCCCCGCTTCTGATTTCCTGCCTCTGATTCCCCGCCTCTGATGCCCATCTCTGATTCCACTCCTCTGAATCCCCGTGTCTGATAACCAGCCTCTGATACCCCGCCCCTGATTCCCCATCTCTGATTCCCCATATCTGATTCCCCGCCTCTCTTTCCGCGCCTCTGATTCCCCGCCTCTGATTCCCCATATCTGATTCCCCGACTCTGATTCCCCAACTTTGATTCCCCACCTCTGATTCCCCAGCTCTGTTTCCCCGCCTCTGATTCCCCGCCTCTGTTTCCCCATATCTAATTCCCCGCCTCTGATTCCCAAACTCTGATTTCCCGCCTCTGTTTACCCAGCTCTGATTCCACGCCTCTGATTCTCCACATCTGATTCCCTGCCTCTGATTTCCCGCCTCTGATTCACTGCCTCTGATTCCCAACCTCTGATACCCACCTCTGAATCCCCATATCTGATTCCCTGCCTCTGATTCCCTGCCTCTGATTCCCCGCCTCTGATTCCCCACCTCTGATTCCCAACCTTTGATTACCCACCTCTGATTCCCCATATCTGATTCCCTGCCTCTGTTTCCCCGCCTCTGATTCCCCGCCTCTGCTTCCCCATATCTGATTCCCGGACTCTGATTCCCCACCTCTGATTCCCCATCTCTGATTCTGCACATCCGATTCCCTGCCTCTGATTCCCCGCCTCTGATTCCCCGCGTCTGATTCCCTGCCTCTGTTTCCCAACCTCTGATTCCCCACCTCTGATTCCCCATATCTGATTCCCCAGCTCTGTTTCCCCGCCTCTGATTCCCCACCTCTGTTTCCCCATATCTAATTCCCCGCCTCTGATTCCCAAACTCTGATTCCCTGCCTCTGATTCCCCAGATCTGATTCCCCGCCTCTGATTCCCCACCTCTGATTCCCCATATCTGATTCCCCGCCTCTCTTTCCGCGCCTCTGATTCCCCGCCTCTGATTCCCTATTTCTGATTCCCCGCCTCTGATTCCCCAACTCTGATTCCCCGCCTCTGATTCCCCAGCTCTGTTTCCCCGCCTCTGATTCCCCGCCTCTGTTTCCCCATATCTAATTCCCCGCCTCTGATTCCCAAACTCTGATTCCCTGCCTCTGATTCCCCTGCTCTGATTCCCCGCCTCTGATTCCCCACATCTGATTCCCTGCCTCTGATTCCCCGCCTCTGATTCCCCGCCTCTGATTCCCTGCCTCTGATTCCCAACCTCTGATACCCACCTCTGAATCCCCATATCTGAATCCCTGCCTCTGATTCCCTGCCTCTGATTCCCCGCCTCTGATTCCCCGCCTCTGATTCCCAACCTCTGATTCCCCACCTCTGATTCCCCATATCAGATTCCCAGCCTCTGTTTCCCCGCCTCTGATTCCCCGCCTCTGTTTCCCCATATCTGATTCCCGGACTCTGATTCCCCACCTCTGATTCCCCATCTCTGATTCCGCACATCCGATTCCCTGCCTCTGATTCCCTGCCTCTGATTCCCAACCTCTGATTCCCCACCTCTGATTCCCCATATCTGATTCCCCGCCTCTGTTTCCCCGCCTCTGATTCCCCGCCTCTGATTCCCCGCCTCTGATTCCCCGCCTCTGATTCCCCAACTCCGATCCCCGCCTCTGATTCCCCAGCTCTGATTCCCCACCTCTGATTCCCCGCGTCTGATTCCCTGCCTCTGATGCCCCGCATCTGATTCCCCATCACTGATTCCCCGCCTCTGATTCCCCGTGTCTGATTCCCTGCCTCTGATTCCGCGCCTCTGATTCCCCGCCTCTGATTCCCCAACTCTGATTCCTTCCTCTGATTCCCCAGCTCTGATTCCCCGCCTCTGATTCCCCACGTCTGATTCCCCAGCTCTGATTCCCCGCCTCTGATTCCCCGCCTCTGATTCCCAGTGTCTGATTTCCTGCCTCTCATTCCCCGCCTCTGATTCCCCATCTCTGATTCACCGCCTCTGATTCCCCACCTCTGATTCCCCATATCTGATTCCCCACCTATGTTTCCCCGCCTCTGATTCCCCGCCTCTGATTCCCTGACTCTGATTCCCCATCTCTGATTCCGCACATCTGATTCCCTGCCTCTGATTCCCCACCTCTGATTCCCCATATCTGATTCCCCGCCTCTGTTTCCCCGCCTCTGATTCCCCGCCTCTGTTTCACCATATCTGATTCCCCGCCTCTGATTCCCCAACTCCGATTCCCCACCTCTGATTACCCAGCTCTGATTCCCCGCCTCTGATTCCCCGCCTCTGATTCCCAGTGTCTGATTTCCTGCCTCTCATTCCCCGCCTCTGATTCCCCATCTCTGATTCACCGCCTCTGATTCCCCACCTCTGATTCCCCATATCTGATTCCCCACCTATGTTTCCCCGCCTCTGATTCCCCGCCTCTGATTCCCTGACTCTGATTCCCCATCTCTGATTCCGCACATCTGATTCCCTGCCTCTGATTCCCCGCCTCTGTTTCCCCATATCTAATTCCCCGCCTCTGATTCCCCGCCTCTGATTCCCCATCTCTGATTCACCGCCTTTCATTCGCCACCTCTGATTCCCCATATCAGATTCCCCGCCTCTGTTTCCCCGCCTCTGATTCCCCGCCTCTGTTTCACCATATCTGATTCCCCGCCTCTGATTCCCCAACTCCGATTCCCCACCTCTGATTACCCAGCTCTGATTCCCCGCCTCTGATTCCCCGCGTCTGATTCCCTGCATCTGATTCCCCGCCTCTGATTCCCCATCTCTGATTCCCTGCCTCTGAATCCCCGTGTCTGATACCCAGCCTCTGATACCCCGCCCCTGATTCCCCACCTCTGATTCCCCATATCTGATTCCCCGCATCTCTTTCCGCGCCTCTGATTCCCCGCCTCTGATTCCCTATTTCTGATTCCCCGCCTCTTTTCCCCAACTCTGATTCCCCGCCTCTGATTCCCCAGCTCTGTTTCCCCGCCTCTGATTCCCCGCCTCTGTTTCCCCATATCTAATTCCCCGCCTCTGATTCCCAAACTCTGATTCCCTGCCTCTGATTCCCCAGATCTGATTCCCCGCCTCTGATTCCCCACATCTGATTCCCTGCCTCTGATTCCCCGACTCTGATTCCCCAACTCTGATTCCCCACCTCTGAATCCCCGTGTCTGATACCCAGCTTCTGATACCCCGCCCCTGATTCCCCACTTCTGATTCCCCATATCTGATACACCGTCTCTGTTTCTGCACCTCTGATTCCCCGCCTCTGATTCCCCATATCTGATACCCCGCCTCTGATTCCCCAACTCTGATTCCCCGCCTCTGTTTCCCCATATCTGATTCCCTGCCTCTGATTCCCCAACTCTGATTCCCCGCCTCTGATACCCCAGCTCTGATTCCCCAACTCTGATTCCCCGTGTTTGATTCCCTGCCTCTGATTCCCCACCTCTGATTTCCCATCTCTGATTCACCGCCTTTCATTCGCCACCTCTGATTCCCCATATCAGATTCCCCGCCTCTGTTTCCCCGCCTCTGATTCCCCGCCTCTGTTTCCCCATATCTGATTCCCCAACTCTGATTCCCCGCCTCTGATTACCCAGCTCTGATTCCCCGCCTCTGACTCCCTGCTTCTGATTCCCTGCCTCTGCTTCCCCGCCTCTTATTCCCCATCTCTGATTCCATGCCTCTGAATCCCCGTGTCTGATACCCAGCCTCCGATACCCCGCCCCTAATTCCCAACCTCTGATTACCCATATCTGATTCCCCGCCTCTCTTTCCGCGCCTGATTCCCCGCCTCTGATTCCCCATATCTGATTCCCCGACTCTGATTCCCCAACTCTGATTCCCCGCCTCTGATTCCCCAGCTCTGATTCCCCACCTCTGATTCCCCACATCTGATTCCCTGCCTCTGATTCCCCGCCTCTGATTCCCTGCCTCTGTTTCCCAACCTCTGATACCCACCTCTGAATCCCCATATCTGATTCCCTGCCTCTGATTCCCTGCCACTGATTCCCCGCCTCTGATTCCCCGCCTCTGATTCCCACCCTCTGATTCCCCACCTCTGATTCCCCATATCTGATTCCCTGCATCTGTTTCCCCGCCTCTGATTCCCCGCCTCTGTTTCCCCATATCTGAATCCCGGACTCTGATTCCCCACCTCTGATTCCCCATCTCTGATTCCGCACATCCGATTCCCTGCCTCTGATTCCCAACCTCTGATTCCCCACATCTGATTCCCCATATCTGATTCCCCGCCTCTGTTTCCCCGCCTCTGATTCCCCGCCTCTGTTTCCCCATATCTGATTCCCCGCCTCTGATTCCCCAACTCTGATTCCCCGCCTCTGATTCCCCAGCTCTGATTCCCCGCCTCTGATTCCCCGCGTCTGATTCCCTAGCTCTGATGCCCCGCCTCTGATTCCCCATCACTGATTCCCCGCCTCTGATTCCCCGTGTCTGATTCCCTGCCTTTGATTCCCCGCCTCTGATTCCCCGCCTCTGATTCCCCGCCTCTGATTCCACGCGTCTGATTCCCTGCCTCTGATTCCCCGCATCTGATTCCCCATCTCTGATTAACCACCTCTGATTCCCCACCCTTGATTCCCCATATCTGATTCCCCGCCTCAGTTTCCCCGCCTCTGATTCACCCCTCTGATTCCCCATATCTGATTCCCCGCCTCTGATTCCCCAACTCTGATTCCCCGCCTCTGATTCCCCAGCTCTGATTCCCCGCCTCTGAATCCCCAACTCTGATTCCCTGCCTCTGAATCCCCAGCTCTGATACCCTGCCTCTGATTCCCCAGCTCTGATTCCCTGCCTCTGATTTCCCGCCTGTGATTCCCCATCTCTGATTCACAACCTCTGATTCCCCACCTCTGATTCCCCATATCTGATTCCCCGCCTCTGATTCCCCGCCTCTGATTCACAGCCTCTGATTCCCCGTGTCTGATTTCCTGCCTCTGATTCCCCGCTCTGATTCCCCATCTATGATTCACCGCCTCTGATTCCCCATCTCTGATTCCTGGACTCTGATTCCCCACCTCTGATTCCCCATCTCTGATTCCGCACATCCGATTCCCTGCCTCTGATTCCCAACCTCTGATTCCCCACCTCTGAGTCCACATATCTGATTCCCCGCCTCTGTTACCCCGCCTCTGATTCTCCGCCTCTGTTTCCCCATATCTGATTTCCTGCCTCTGATTCCCCATATCTGATTCCCCACCTATGTTTCCCGGCCTCTGATTCCCCATCTCTGATTCCTGGACTCTGATTCCCCACCTCTGATTCCCCATCTCTGATTCCGCACATCCGATTCCCTGCCTCTGATTCCCAACCTCTGATTCCCCACCTCTGAGTCCCCATATCTGATTCCCCGCCTCTGTTACCCCGCCTCTGATTCTCCGCCTCTGTTTCCCCATATCTGATTCCCCGCCTCTGATTCCCCAACTCCGATTCCCCGCCTCTGATTCCACAGCTCTGATTCCCCGCCTCTGATTCGCTGCCTCTGATTCCCCATCTCTGATTCCGCACATCTGATTCCCTGCCTCTGATTCCCCGCCTCTGACTCCCCGCCTCTGATTCCCTGCCTCTGTTTCCCAACCTCTGATTCCCCGCCTCTGTTTCCCCATATCTGATTCCCCGCCTCTGATTCCCCAACTCTGATTCCCCGCCTCTGATTCCCCAGCTCTGATACCCCGCCTCTGATTCCCCGTGTTTGATTCCCTGCCTCTGATTCCCCGCCTCTGATTCACCATCTCTGATTCACCGCCTTTCATTCGCCACCTCTGATTCCCCATATCAGATTCCCCGCCTCTGTTTCCCCGCCTCTGATACCCCGCCTCTCATTCCCCATATCTCATTCCCCACCTCTGATTCCCCATCTCTGATTCCCGGACTCTGATTCCTGGCCTCTTATTCCCGGCATCTGATTCCCGGCATCTGATCCCGGCCTCTGATTCGGCGCTTCTGATTCTGATTCCCAGCCTCTGATTCCCCATCTCTGATTCCGCACATCTGATTCCCTGCCTCTGATTCCCCACCTCTGATTCCCCATATCTGATTCCCCGCCTCTGTTTCCCCGCCTATGATTCCCCGCCTCTGTTTCCCCATATCTAATTCCCCGCCTCTGATTCCCCACCTCTGAATCCCCATCTCTGATTCACCGCCTTTCATTCACCACCTCTGATTCCCCATATCAGATTCCCCGCCTCTGTTTCCCCGCCTCTGATTCCCCGCCTCTGTTTCCCCATATCTGATTCCTCGCCTCTGATTCCCCAACTTTGATTCCCTGCCTCTGATTACCCAGCTCTGATTCCCCGCCTCTGATTCCCCGCGTCTGATTCCCTGCCTCTGATTCCCCGCCTCTGATTCCCGGCATCTCATTCCCGGCCTCTGATTTCCGGCCTCTGATTCCCCGCCTCTGGTTCCCCGCCTCTAATTCGCTGCCTCTGATTCCCCATCTCTTATTCCGCACATCTGAATTCCTGCCTCTGATTCCCCGCCTCTGACTCCCCGCCTCTGATTCCCTGCCTCTGTTTCAAACCTCTGATTCTCCACCTCTGATTCCCCATATCTGATTCCCCACCTCTGTTTCCCTGCCTCTGATTCCCCGCCTCTGTTTCCCCATATCTGATTCCCCGCCTCTGATTCCCCAACTCTGATTCCCCGCCTCTGATTCACCAGCTCTGATTCCCCAACTCTGATTCCCCGTGTTTGATTCCCTGCCTCTGATTCCCCGCCTCTGATTACCCATCTCTGATTCACTGCCTTTCATTCGCCACCTCTGACTCCCCATATCAGTTTCCCCCCCTCTGTTTCCCCGCCTCTGATTCCCCAACTCTGATTCCCCGCCTCTGATTACCCAGCTCTGATTCCCTGCCTCTGATTCCCCGCTTCTGATTTCCTGCCTCTGATTCCCCGCCTCTGATGCCCATCTCTGATTCCACTCCTCTGAATCCCCGTGTCTGATAACCAGCCTCTGATACCCCGCCCCTGATTCCCCATCTCTGATTCCCCATATCTGATTCCCCGCCTCTCTTTCCGTGCCTCTGATTCCCCGCCTCTAATTCCCCATATCTGATTCCCCGACTCTGATTCCCCAACTTTGATTCCCCGCCTCTGATTCCCCAGCTCTGTTTCCCCGCCTCTGATTCCCCGCCTCTGTTTCCCCATATCTAATTCCCCGCCTCTGATTCCCAAACTCTGATTTCCCGCCTCTGTTTACCCAGCTCTGATTCCACGCCTCTGATTCCCCACATCTGATTCCCTGCCTCTGATTCCCCGCCTCTGATTCACTGCCTCTGATTCCCAACCTCTGATACCCACCTCTGAATCCCCATATCTGATTCCCTGCCTCTGATTCCCTGCCTCTGATTCCCCGCCTCTGATTCCCCACCTCTGATTCCCAACCTTTGATTCCCCACCTCTGATTCCCCATATCTGATTCCCTGCCTCTGTTTCCCCGCCTCTGATTCCCCGCCTCTGCTTCCCCATATCTGATTCCCGGACTCTGATTCCCCACCTCTGATTCCCCATCTCTGATTCTGCACATCCGATTCCCTGCCTCTGATTCCCCGCCTCTGATTCCCCGCGTCTGATTCCCTGCCTCTGTTTCCCAACCTCTGATTCCCCACCTCTGATTCCCCATATCTGATTCCCCAGCTCTGTTTCCCCGCCTCTGATTCCCCACCTCTGTTTCCCCATATCTAATTCCCCGCCTCTGATTCCCAAACTCTGATTCCCTGCCTCTGATTCCCCAGATCTGATTCCCCGCCTCTGATTCCCCACCTCTGATTCCCCATATCTGATTCCCCGCCTCTCTTTCCGCGCCTCTGATTCCCCGCCTCTGATTCCCTATTTCTGATTCCCCGCCTCTGATTCCCCAACTCTGATTCCCCGCCTCTGATTCCCCAGCTCTGTTTCCCCGCCTCTGATTCCCCGCCTCTGTTTCCCCATATCTAATTCCCCGCCTCTGATTCCCAAACTCTGATTCCCTGCCTCTGATTCCCCTGCTCTGATTCCCCGCCTCTGATTCCCCACATCTGATTCCCTGCCTCTGATTCCCCGCCTCTGATTCCCCGCCTCTGATTCCCTGCCTCTGATTCCCAACCTCTGATACCCACCTCTGAATCCCCATATCTGAATCCCTGCCTCTGATTCCCTGCCTCTGATTCCCCGCCTCTGATTCCCCGCCTCTGATTCCCAACCTCTGATTCCCCACCTCTGATTCCCCATATCAGATTCCCAGCCTCTGTTTCCCCGCCTCTGACTCCCCGCCTCCGATTCCCTGCCTCTGTTTCCCAACCTCTGATTCCCCGCCTCTGTTTCTCCATATCTGATTCCCCGCCTCTGATTCCCCAACTCTGATTCCCCGCCTCTGATTCCCCAGCTCTGATTCCCCGCCTCTGATTCCCCGTGTTTGATTCCCTGCCTCTGATTCCCCGCCTCTGTTTCACCATCTCTGATTCACCGCCTTTCATTCGCCACCTCTGATTCCCCATATCAGATTCCCCGCCTCTGTTTCCCCGCCTCTGATACCCCGCCTCTGATTCCCCATATCTCATTCCCCACCTCTGATTCCCCATCTCTGATTCCCGGACTCTGATTCCTGGCCTCTTATTCCCGGCATCTGATTCCCGGCATCTGATCCCGGCCTCTGATTCGGCGCTTCTGATTCTGATTCCCTGCCTCTGATTCCCCATCTCTGATTCCGCACATCTGATTCCCTGCCTCTGATTCCCCACCTCTGATTCCCCATATCTGATTCCCCGCCTCTGTTTCCCCGCCTATGATTCCCCGCCTCTGTTTCCCCATATCTAATTCCCCGCCTCTGATTCCCCACCTCTGAATCCCCATCTCTGATTCACCGCCTTTCATTCACCACCTCTGATTCCCCATATCAGATTCCCCGCCTCTGTTTCCCCGCCTCTGATTCCCCGCCTCTGTTTCCCCATATCTGATTCCTCGCCTCTGATTCCCCAACTTTGATTCCCCGCCTCTGATTACCCAGCTCTGATTCCCCGCCTCTGATTCCCCGCGTCTGATTCCCTGCCTCTGATTCCCCGCCTCTGATTCCCGGCATCTCATTCCCGGCCTCTGATTTCCGGCCTCTGATTCCCCGCCTCTGGTTCCCCGCCTCTAATTCGCTGCCTCTGATTCCCCATCTCTGATTCCGCACATCTGAATTCCTGCCTCTGATTCCCCGCCTCTGACTCCCCGCCTCTGATTCCCTGCCTCTGTTTCAAACCTCTGATTCTCCACCTCTGATTCCCCATAACTGATTCCCCACCTCTGTTTCCCTGCCTCTGATTCCCCGCCTCTGTTTCCCCATATCTGATTCCCCGCCTCTGATTCCCCAACTCTGATTCCCCGCCTCTGATTCCCCAGCTCTGATTCCCCAACTCTGATTCCCCGTGTTTGATTCCCTGCCTCTGATTCCCCGCCTCTGATTACCCATCTCTGATTCACTGCCTTTCATTCGCCACCTCTGACTCCCCATATCAGATTCCCCCCCTCTGTTTCCCCGCCACCGATTCCCCGCCTCTGTTTCCCCATATCTGATTCCCCGCCTCTGATTCCCCAACTCTGATTCCCCGCCTCTGATTACCCAGCTCTGATTCCCTGCCTCTGATTCCCCGCTTCTGATTTCCTGCCTCTGATTCCCCGCCTCTGATGCCCATCTCTGATTCCACTCCTCTGAATCCCCGTGTCTGATAACCAGCCTCTGATACCCCGCCCCTGATTCCCCATCTCTGATTCCCCATATCTGATTCCCCGCCTCTCTTTCCGCTCCTCTGATTCCCCGCCTCTGATTCCCCATATCTGATTCCCCGACTCTGATTCCCCAACTTTGATTCCCCGCCTCTGATTCCCCAGCTCTGTTTCCCCGCCTCTGATTCCCCGCCTCTGTTTCCCAATATCTAATTCCCCGCCTCTGATTCCAAACTCTGATTCCCCACCTCTGATTCCCCATCTCTGATTCCGCACATCCGATTCCCTGCCTCTGATTCCCAACCTCTGATTCCCCACCTCTGAGTCCACATATCTGATTCCCCGCCTCTGTTACCCCGCCTCTGATTCTCCGCCTCTGTTTCCCCATATCTGATTTCCTGCCTCTGATTCCCCATATCTGATTCCCCACCTATGTTTCCCGGCCTCTGAATCCCCATCTCTGATTCCTGGACTCTGATTCCCCACCTCTGATTCCCCATCTCTGATTCCGCACATCCGATTCCCTGCCTCTGATTCCCAACCTCTGATTCCCCACCTCTGAGTCCCCATATCTGATTCCCCGCCTCTGTTACCCCGCCTCTGATTCTCCGCCTCTGTTTCCCCATATCTGATTCCCCGCCTCTGATTCACCAACTCTGATTCCCCGCCTCTGATTCCACAGCTCTGATTCCCCGCCTCTGATTCGCTGCCTCTGATTCCCCATCTCTGATTCCGCACATCTGATTCCCTGCCTCTGATTCCCCGCCTCTGACTCCCCGCCTCCGATTCCCTGCCTCTGTTTCCCAACCTCTGATTCCCCGCCTCTGTTTCCCCATATCTGATTCCCCGCCTCTGATTCCCCAACTCTGATTCCCCGCCTCTGATTCCCCAGCTCTGATTCCCCGCCTCTGATTCCCCGTGTTTGATTCCCTGCCTCTGATTCCCCGCCTCTGATTCCCCATCTCTGATTCACCGCCTCTGATTCCCCACCTCTGATTCCCCATATCTGATTCCCCACCTATGTTTCCCCGCCTCTGATTCCCCGCCTCTGATTCCCTGACTCTGATTCCCCATCTCTGATTCCGCACATCTGATTCCCTGCCTCTGATTCCCCACCTCTGATTCCCCATATCTGATTCCCCGCCTCTGTTTCTCCGCCTCTGATTCCCCGCCTCTGTTTCCCCATATCTAATTCCCCGCCTCTGATTCCCCGCCTCTGATTCCCCATCTCTGATTCACCGCCTTTCATTCGCCACCTCTGATTCCCCATATCAGATTCCCCGCCTCTGTTTCCCCGCCTCTGATTCCCCGCCTCTGTTTCACCATATCTGATTCCCCGCCTCTGATTCCCCAACTCCGATTCCCCACCTCTGATTACCCAGCTCTGATTCCCCGCCTCTGATTCCCCGCGTCTGATTCCCTGCATCTGATTCCCCGCCTCTGATTCCCCATCTCTGATTCCCTGCCTCTGAATCCCCGTGTCTGATACCCAGCCTCTGATACCCCGCCCCTGATTCCCCACCTCTGATTCCCCATATCTGATTCCCCGCCTCTCTTTCCGCGCCTCTGATTCCCCGCCTCTGATTCCCTATTTCTGATTCCCCGCCTCTTTTCCCCAACTCTGATTCCCCGCCTCTGATTCCCCAGCTCTGTTTCCCCGCCTCTGATTCCCCGCCTCTGTTTCCCCATATCTAATTCCCCGCCTCTGATTCCCAAACTCTAATTCCCTGCCTCTGATTCCCAACCTCTGATTCCCCACCTCTGAGTCCACATATCTGATTCCCCGCCTCTGTTACCCCGCCTCTGATTCTCCGCCTCTGTTTCCCCATATCTGATTTCCTGCCTCTGATTCCCCATATCTGATTCCCCACCTATGTTTCCCGGCCTCTGATTCCCCATCTCTGATTCCTGGACTCTGATTCCCCACCTCTGATTCCCCATCTCTGATTCCGCACATCCGATTCCCTGCCTCTGATTCCCAACCTCTGATTCCCCACCTCTGAGTCCCCATATCTGATTCCCCGCCTCTGTTACCCCGCCTCTGATTCTCCGCCTCTGTTTCCCCATATCTGATTCCCCGCCTCTGAATCCCCAACTCTGATTCCCCGCCTCTGATTCCACAGCTCTGATTCCCCGCCTCTGATTCGCTGCCTCTGATTCCCCATCTCTGATTCCGCACATCTGATTCCCTGCCTCTGATTCCCCGCCTCTGACTCCCCGCCTCTGATTCCCTGCCTCTGTTTCCCAACCTCTGATTCCCCGCCTCTGTTTCCCCATATCTGATTCCCCGCCTCTGATTCCCCAACTCTGATTCCCCGCCTCTGATTCCCCAGCTCTGTTTCCCCGCCTCTGATTCCCCGCCTCTGTTTCCCCATATCTAATTCCCCGCCTCTGATTCCCAAACTCTAATTCCCTGCCTCTGATTCCCAACCTCTGATTCCCCACCTCTGAGTCCACATATCTGATTCCCCGCCTCTGTTACCCCGCCTCTGATTCTCCGCCTCTGTTTCCCCATATCTGATTTCCTGCCTCTGATTCCCCATATCTGATTCCCCACCTATGTTTCCCGGCCTCTGATTCCCCATCTCTGATTCCTGGACTCTGATTCCCCACCTCTGATTCCCCATCTCTGATTCCGCACATCCGATTCCCTGCCTCTGATTCCCAACCTCTGATTCCCCGCCTCTGTTACCCCGCCTCTGATTCTCCGCCTCTGTTTCCCCATATCTGATTCCCCGCCTCTGAATCCCCAACTCTGATTCCCCGCCTCTGATTCCACAGCTCTGATTCCCCGCCTCTGATTCGCTGCCTCTGATTCCCCATCTCTGATTCCGCACATCTGATTCCCTGCCTCTGATTCCCCGCCTCTGACTCCCCGCCTCTGATTCCCTGCCTCTGTTTCCCAACCTCTGATTCCCCGCCTCTGTTTCCCCATATCTGATTCCCCGCCTCTGATTCCCCAACTCTGATTCCCCGCCTCTGATTCCCCAGCTCTGATTCCCCGCCTCTGATTCCCCGTGTTTGATTCCCTGCCTCTGATTCCCCGCCTCTGATTCACCATCTCTGATTCACCGCCTTTCATTCGCCACCTCTGATTCCCCATATCAGATTCCCCGCCTCTGTTTCCCCGCCTCTGATACCCCGCGTCTGATTCCCCATATCTCATTCCCCACCTCTGATTCCCCATCTCTGATTCCCGGACTCTGATTCCTGGACTCTTATTCCCGGCATCTGATTCCCGGCATCTGATCCCGGCCTCTGATTCGGCGCTTCTGATTCTGATTCCCTGCCTCTGATTCCCCATCTCTGATTCCGCACATCTGATTCCCTGCCTCTGATTCCCCACCTCTGATTCCCCATATCTGATTCCCCGCCTCTGTTTCCCCGCCTATGATTCCCCGCCTCTGTTTCCCCATATCTAATTCCCCGCCTCTGATTCCCCACCTCTGAATCCCCATCTCTGATTCACCGCCTTTCATTCACCACCTCTGATTCCCCATATCAGATTCCCCGCCTCTGTTTCCCCGCCTCTGATTCCCCGCCTCTGTTTCCCCATATCTGATTCCTCGCCTCTGATTCCCCAACTTTGATTCCCTGCCTCTGATTACCCAGCTCTGATTCCCCGCCTCTGATTCCCCGCGTCTGATTCCCTGCCTCTGATTCCCCGCCTCTGATTCCCGGCATCTCATTCCCGGCCTCTGATTTCCGGCCTCTGATTCCCCGCCTCTGGTTCCCCGCCTCTAATTCGCTGCCTCTGATTCCCCATCTCTGATTCCGCACATCTGAATTCCTGCCTCTGATTCCCCGCCTCTGACTCCCCGCCTCTGATTCCCTGCCTCTGTTTCAAACCTCTGATTCTCCACCTCTGATTCCCCATAACTGATTCCCCACCTCTGTTTCCCTGCCTCTGATTCCCCGCCTCTGTTTCCCCATATCTGATTCCCCGCCTCTGATTCCCCAACTCTGATTCCCCGCCTCTGATTCCCCAGCTCTGATTCCCCAACTCTGATTCCCCGTGTTTGATTCCCTGCCTCTGATTCCCCGCCTCTGATTACCCATCTCTGATTCACTGCCTTTCATTCGCCACCTCTGACTCCCCATATCAGATTCCCCCCCTCTGTTTCCCCGCCTCTGATTCCCCGCCTCTGTTTCCCCATATCTGATTCCCCGCCTCTGATTCCCCAACTCTGATTCCCCGCCTCTGATTACCCAGCTCTGATTCCCTGCCTCTGATTCCCCGCTTCTGATTTCCTGCCTCTGATTCCCCGCCTCTGATGCCCATCTCTGATTCCACTCCTCTGAATCCCCGTGTCTGATAACCAGCCTCTGATACCCCGCCCCTGATTCCCCATCTCTGATTCCCCATATCTGATTCCCCGCCTCTCTTTCCGCGCCTCTGATTCCCCGCCTCTGATTCCCCATATCTGATTCCCCGACTCTGATTCCCCAACTTTGATTCCCCGCCTCTGATTCCCCAGCTCTGTTTCCCCGCCTCTGATTCCCCGCCTCTGTTTCCCCATATCTAATTCCCCGCCTCTGATTCCCAAACTCTGATTTCCCGCCTCTGTTTACCCAGCTCTGATTCCACGCCTCTGATTCCCCACATCTGATTCCCTGCCTGTGATTCCCCGCCTCTGATTCACTGCCTCTGATTCCCAACCTCTGATACCCACCTCTGAATCCCCATATCTGATTCCCTGCCTCTGATTCCCTGCCTCTGATTCCCCGCCTCTGATTCCCCACCTCTGATTCCCAACCTTTGATTACCCACCTCTGATTCCCCATATCTGATTCCCTGCCTCTGTTTCCCCGCCTCTGATTCCCCGCCTCTGCTTCCCCATATCTGATTCCCGGACTCTGATTCCCCACCTCTGATTCCCCATCTCTGATTCTGCACATCCGATTCCCTGCCTCTGATTCCCCGCCTCTGATTCCCCGCGTCTGATTCCCTGCCTCTGTTTCCCAACCTCTGATTCCCCACCTCTGATTCCCCATATCTGATTCCCCAGCTCTGTTTCCCCGCCTCTGATTCCCCACCTCTGTTTCCCCATATCTAATTCCCCGCCTCTGATTCCCAAACTCTGATTCCCTGCCTCTGATTCCCCAGATCTGATTCCCCGCCTCTGATTCCCCACCTCTGATTCCCCATATCTGATTCCCCGCCTCTCTTTCCGCGCCTCTGATTCCCCGCCTCTGATTCCCTATTTCTGATTCCCCGCCTCTGATTCCCCAACTCTGATTCCCCGCCTCTGATTCCCCAGCTCTGTTTCCCCGCCTCTGATTCCCCGCCTCTGTTTCCCCATATCTAATTCCCCGCCTCTGATTCCCAAACTCTGATTCCCTGCCTCTGATTCCCCTGCTCTGATTCCCCGCCTCTGATTCCCCACATCTGATTCCCTGCCTCTGATTCCCCGCCTCTGATTCCCCACCTCTGATTCCCTGCCTCTGATTCCCAACCTCTGATACCCACCTCTGAATCCCCATATCTGAATCCCTGCCTCTGATTCCCTGCCTCTGATTCCCCGCCTCTGATTCCCCGCCTCTGATTCCCAACCTCTGATTCCCCACCTCTGATTCCCCATATCAGATTCCCAGCCTCTGTTTCCCCGCCTCTGATTCCCCGCCTCTGTTTCCCCATATCTGATTCCCGGACTCTGATTCCCCACCTCTGATTCCCCATCTCTGATTCCGCACATCCGATTCCCTGCCTCTGATTCCCTGCCTCTGATTCCCAACCTCTGATTCCCCACATCTGATTCCCCATATCTGATTCCCCGCCTCTGTTTCCCCGCCTCTGATTCCCCGCCTCTGATTCCCCGCCTCTGATTCCCCGCCTCTGATTCCCCAACTCCGATCCCCGCCTCTGATTCCCCAGCTCTGATTCCCCACCTCTGATTCCCCGCGTCTGATTCCCTGCCTCTGATGCCCCGCATCTGATTCCCCATCACTGATTCCCCGCCTCTGATTCCCCGTGTCTGATTCCCTGCCTCTGATTCCCCGCCTCTGATTCCCCGCCTCTGATTCCCCAACTCTGATTCCTTCCTCTGATTCCCCAGCTCTGATTCCCCGCCTCTGATTCCCCACGTCTGATTCCCCAGCTCTGATTCCCCGCCTCTGATTCCCCGCCTCTGATTCCCAGTGTCTGATTTCCTGCCTCTCATTCCCCGCCTCTGATTCCCCATCTCTGATTCACCGCCTCTGATTCCCCACCTCTGATTCCCCATATCTGATTCCCCACCTATGTTTCCCCGCCTCTGATTCCCCGCCTCTGATTCCCTGACTCTGATTCCCCATCTCTGATTCCGCACATCTGATTCCCTGCCTCTGATTCCCCACCTCTGATTCCCCATATCTGATTCCCCGCCTCTGTTTCCCCGCCTCTGATTCCCCGCCTCTGTTTCCCCATATCTAATTCCCCGCCTCTGATTCCCCGCCTCTGATTCCCCATCTCTGATTCACCGCCTTTCATTCGCCACCTCTGATTCCCCATATCAGATTCCCCGCATCTGTTTCCCCGCCTCTGATTCCCCGCCTCTGTTTCACCATATCTGATTCCCCGCCTCTGATTCCCCAACTCCGATTCCCCACCTCTGATTACCCAGCTCTGATTCCCCGCCTCTGATTCCCCGCGTCTGATTCCCTGCATCTGATTCCCCGCCTCTGATTCCCCATCTCTGATTCCCTGCCTCTGAATCCCCGTGTCTGATACCCAGCCTCTGATACCCCGCCCCTGATTCCCCACCTCTGATTCCCCATATCTGATTCCCCGCCTCTCTTTCCGCGCCTCTGATTCCCCGCCTCTGATTCCCTATTTCTGATTCCCCGCCTCTTTTCCCCAACTCTGATTCCCCGCCTCTGATTCCCCAGCTCTGTTTCCCCGCCTCTGATTCCCCGCCTCTGTTTCCCCATATCTAATTCCCCGCCTCTGATTCCCAAACTCTGATTCCCTGCCTCTGATTCCCCAGATCTGATTCCCCGCCTCTGATTCCCCACATCTGATTCCCTGCCTCTGATTCCCCGACTCTGATTCCCCAACTCTGATTCCCCACCTCTGAATCCCCGTGTCTGATACCCAGCTTCTGATACCCCGCCCCTGATTCCCCACTTCTGATTCCCCATATCTGATACACCGTCTCTGTTTCTGCACCTCTGATTCCCCGCCTCTGATTCCCCATATCTGATACCCCGCCTCTGATTCCCCAACTCTGATTCCCCGCCTCTGTTTCCCCATATCTGATTCCCCGCCTCTGATTCCCCAACTCTGATTCCCCGCCTCTGATACCCCAGCTCTGATTCCCCAACTCTGATTCCCCGTGTTTGATTCCCTGCCTCTGATTCCCCACCTCTGATTTCCCATCTCTGATTCACCGCCTTTCATTCGCCACCTCTGATTCCCCATATCAGATTCCCCGCCTCTGTTTCCCCGCCTCTGATTCCCCGCCTCTGTTTCCCCATATCTGATTCCCCAACTCTGATTCCCCGCCTCTGATTACCCAGCTCTGATTCCCCGCCTCTGACTCCCCGCTTCTGATTCCCTGCCTCTGCTTCCCCGCCTCTTATTCCCCATCTCTGATTCCATGCCTCTGAATCCCCGTGTCTGATACCCAGCCTCCGATACCCCGCCCCTAATTCCCAACCTCTGATTACCCATATCTGATTCCCCGCCTCTCTTTCCGCGCCTGATTCCCCGCTTCTGATTCCCCATATCTGATTCCCCGACTCTGATTCCCCAACTCTGATTCCCAGCCTCTGATTCCCCAGCTCTGATTCCCCACCTCTGATTCCCCACATCTGATTCCCTGCCTCTGATTCCCCGCCTCTGATTCCCTGCCTCTGTTTCCCAACCTCTGATACCCACCTCTGAATCCCCATATCTGATTCCCTGCCTCTGATTCCCTGCCACTGATTCCCCGCCTCTGATTCCCCGCCTCTGATTCCCACCCTCTGATTCCCCACCTCTGATTCCCCATATCTGATTCCCTGCATCTGTTTCCCCGCCTCTGATTCCCCGCCTCTGTTTCCCCATATCTGATTCCCGGACTCTGATTCCCCACCTCTGATTCCCCATCTCTGATTCCGCACATCCGATTCCCTGCCTCTGATTCCCAACCTCTGATTCCCCACATCTGATTCCCCATATCTGATTCCCCGCCTCTGTTTCCCCGCCTCTGATTCCCCGCCTCTGTTTCCCCATATCTGATTCCCCGCCTCTGATTCCCCAACTCTGATTCCCCGCCTCTGATTCCCCAGCTCTGATTCCCCGCCTCTGATTCCCCGCGTCTGATTCCCTAGCTCTGATGCCCCGCCTCTGATTCCCCATCACTGATTCCCCGCCTCTGATTCCCCGTGTCTGATTCTCTGCCTTTGATTCCCCGCCTCTGATTCCCCGCCTCTGATTCCCCGCCTCTGATTCCACGCATCTGATTCCCTGCCTCTGATTCCCCGCATCTGATTCCCCATCTCTGATTCACCACCTCTGATTCCCCACCCTTGATTCCCCATATCTGATTCCCCGCCTCAGTTTCCCCGCCTCTGATTCACCCCTCTGATTCCCCATATCTGATTCCCCGCCTCTGATTCCCCAACTCTGATTCCCCGCCTCTGATTCCCCAGCTCTGATTCCCCGCCTCTGAATCCCCAACTCTGATTCCCTGCCTCTGAATCCCCAGCTCTGATACCCTGCCTCTGATTCCCCAGCTCTGATTCCCTGCCTCTGATTTCCCACCTGTGATTCCCCATCTCTGATTCACAACCTCTGAATCCCCACCTCTGATTCCCCATATCTGATTCCCCGCCTCTGATTCCCCGCCTCTGATTCACAGCCTCTGATTCCCCGTGTCTGATTTCCTGCCTCTGATTCCCCGCTCTGATTCCCCATCTATGATTCACCGCCTATGATTCCCCATCTCTGATTCCTGGACTCTGATTCCCCACCTCTGATTCCCCATCTCTGATTCCGCACATCCGATTCCCTGCCTCTGATTCCCAACCTCTGATTCCCCACCTCTGAGTCCACATATCTGATTCCCCGCCTCTGTTACCCCGCCTCTGATTCTCCGCCTCTGTTTCCCCATATCTGATTTCCTGCCTCTGATTCCCCATATCTGATTCCCCACCTATGTTTCCCGGCCTCTGATTCCCCATCTCTGATTCCTGGACTCTGATTCCCCACCTCTGATTCCCCATCTCTGATTCCGCACATCCGATTCCCTGCCTCTGATTCCCAACCTCTGATTCCCCACCTCTGAGTCCCCATATCTGATTCCCCGCCTCTGTTACCCCGCCTCTGATTCTCCGCCTCTGTTTCCCCATATCTGATTCCCCGCCTCTGATTCCCCAACTCCGATTCCCCGCCTCTGATTCCACAGCTCTGATTCCCCGCCTCTGATTCGCTGCCTCTGATTCCCCATCTCTGATTCCGCACATCTGATTCCCTGCCTCTGATTCCCCGCCTCTGACTCCCCGCCTCTGATTCCCTGCCTCTGTTTCCCAACCTCTGATTCCCCGCCTCTGTTTCCCCATATCTGATTCCCCGCCTCTGATTCCCCAACTCTGATTCCCCGCCTCTGATTCCCCAGCTCTGATACCCCGCCTCTGATTCCCCGTGTTTGATTCCCTGCCTCTGATTCCCCGCCTCTGATTCACCATCTCTGATTCACCGCCTTTCATTCGCCACCTCTGATTCCCCATATCAGATTCCCCGCCTCTGTTTCCCCGCCTCTGATACCCCGCCTCTCATTCCCCATATCTCATTCCCCACCTCTGATTCCCCATCTCTGATTCCCGGACTCTGATTCCTGGCCTCTTATTCCCGGCATCTGATTCCCGGCATCTGATCCCGGCCTCTGATTCGGCGCTTCTGATTCTGATTCCCAGCCTCTGATTCCCCATCTCTGATTCCGCACATCTGATTCCCTGCCTCTGATTCCCCACCTCTGATTCCCCATATCTGATTCCCCGCCTCTGTTTCCCCGCCTATGATTCCCCGCCTCTATTTCCCCATATCTAATTCCCCGCCTCTGATTCCCCACCTCTGAATCCCCATCTCTGATTCACCGCCTTTCATTCACCACCTCTCATTCCCCATATCAGATTCCCCGCCTCTGTTTCCCCGCCTCTGATTCCCCGCCTCTGTTTCCCCATATCTGATTCCTCGCCTCTGATTCCCCAACTTTGATTCCCCGCCTCTGATTACCCAGCTCTGATTCCCCGCCTCTGATTCCCCGCGTCTGATTCCCTGCCTCTGATTCCCCGCCTCTGATTCCCGGCATCTCATTCCCGGCCTCTGATTTCCGGCCTCTGATTCCCCGCCTCTGGTTCCCCGCCTCTAATTCGCTGCCTCTGATTCCCCATCTCTTATTCCGCACATCTGAATTCCTGCCTCTGATTCCCCGCCTCTGACTCCCCGCCTCTGATTCCCTGCCTCTGTTTCAAACCTCTGATTCTCCACCTCTGATTCCCCATATCTGATTCCCCACCTCTGTTTCCCTGCCTCTGATTCCCCGCCTCTGTTTCCCCATATCTGATTCCCCGCCTCTGATTCCCCAACTCTGATTCCCCGCCTCTGATTCACCAGCTCTGATTCCCCAACTCTGATTCCCCGTGTTTGATTCCCTGCCTCTGATTCCCCGCCTCTGATTACCCATCTCTGATTCACTGCCTTTCATTCGCCACCTCTGACTCCCCATATCAGATTCCCCCCCTCTGTTTCCCCGCCTCTGATTCCCCGCCTCTGTTTCCCCATATCTGATTCCCCGCCTCTGATTCCCCAACTCTGATTCCCCGCCTCTGATTACCCAGCTCTGATTCCCTGCCTCTGATTCCTCGCTTCTGATTCCCTGCCTCTGATTCCCCGCCTCTGATTCCCCATATCTGATTCCCCGACTCTGATTCCCCAACTTTAATTCCCCGCCTCTGATTCCCCATCTCTGATTCCGCACATCCGATTCCCTGCCTCTGATTCCCAACCTCTGATTCCCCACCTCTGAGTCCCCATATCTGATTCCCCGCCTCTGTTACCCCGCCTCTGATTCCCGGCATCTCATTCCCGGCCTCTGATTTCTGGCCTCTGATTCCCCGCCTCTGGTTCCCCGCCTCTAATTCGCTGCCTCTGATTCCCCATCTCTGATTCCGCACATCTGAATTCCTGCCTCTGATTCCCCGCCTCTGACTCCCCGCCTCTGATTCCCTGCCTCTGTTTCAAACCTCTGATTCTCCACCTCTGATTCCCCATAACTGATTCCTCACCTCTGTTTCCCTGCCTCTGATTCCCCGCCTCTGTTTCCCCATATCTGATTCCCCGCCTCTGATTCCCCAACTCTGATTCCCCGCCTCTGATTCCCCAGCTCTGATTCCCCAACTCTGATTCCCCGTGTTTGATTCCCTGCCTCTGATTCCCCGCCTCTGATTACCCATCTCTGATTCACTGCCTTTCATTCGCCACCTCTGACTCCCCATCTCGGATTCCCGGACTCTGATTCCTGGCCTCTTATTCCCGGCATCTGATTCCCGGCATCTGATCCCGGCCTCTGATTCGGCGCTTCTGATTCTGATTCCCAGCCTCTGATTCCCCATCTCTGATTCCGCACATCTGATTCCCTGCCTCTGATTCCCCACCTCTGATTCCCCATATCTGATTCCCCGCCTCTGTTTCCCCGCCTATGATTCCCCGCCTCTGTTTCCCCATATCTAATTCCCCGCCTCTGATTCCCCACCTCTGAATCCCCATCTCTGATTCACCGCCTTTCATTCACCACCTCTGATTCCCCATATCAGATTCCCCGCCTCTGTTTCCCCGCCTCTGATTCCCCGCCTCTGTTTCCCCATATCTGATTCCTCGCCTCTGATTCCCCAACTTTGATTCCCCGCCTCTGATTACCCAGCTCTGATTCCCCGCCTCTGATTCCCCGCGTCTGATTCCCTGCCTCTGATTCCCCGCCTCTGATTCCCGGCATCTCATTCCCGGCCTCTGATTTCCGGCCTCTGATTCCCCGCCTCTGGTTCCCCGCCTCTAATTCGCTGCCTCTGATTCCCCATCTCTGATTCCGCACATCTGAATTCCTGCCTCTGATTCCCCGCCTCTGACTCCCCGCCTCTGATTCCCTGCCTCTGTTTCAAACCTCTGATTCTCCACCTCTGATTCCCCATATCTGATTCCCCACCTCTGTTTCCCTGCCTCTGATTCCCCGCCTCTGTTTCCCCATATCTGATTCCCCGCCTCTGATTCCCCAACTCTGATTCCCCGCCTCTGATTCACCAGCTCTGATTCCCCAACTCTGATTCCCCGTGTTTGATTCCCTGCCTCTGATTCCCCGCCTCTGATTACCCATCTCTGATTCACTGCCTTTCATTCGCCACCTCTGACTCCCCATATCAGATTCCCCCCCTCTGTTTCCCCGCCTCTGATTCCCCGCCTCTGTTTCCCCATATCTGATTCCCCGCCTCTGATTCCCCAACTCTGATTCCCCGCCTCTGATTACCCAGCTCTGATTCCCTGCCTCTGATTCCTCGCTTCTGATTCCCTGCCTCTGATTCCCCGCCTCTGATTCCCCATCTCTGATTCCACGCCTCTGAATCCCCGTGTCTGATAACCAGCCTCTGATACCCCGCCCCAGATTCCCCATCTCTGATTCCCCATATCTGATTCCCCGCCTCTCTTTCCGCGCCTCTGATTCCCCGCCTCTGATTCCCCATATCTGATTCCCCGACTCTGATTCCCCAACTTTAATTCCCCGCCTCTGATTCCCCATCTCTGATTCCGCACATCCGATTCCCTGCCTCTGATTCCCAACCTCTGATTCCCCACCTCTGAGTCCCCATATCTGATTCCCCGCCTCTGTTACCCCGCCTCTGATTCCCGGCATCTCATTCCCGGCCTCTGATTTCCGGCCTCTGATTCCCCGCCTCTGGTTCCCTGCCTCTAATTCGCTGCCTCTGATTCCCCATCTCTGATTCCGCACATCTGAATTCCTGCCTCTGATCCCCGCCTCTGACTCCCCGCCTCTGATTCCCTGCCTCTGTTTCAAACCTCTGATTCTCCACCTCTGATTCCCCATAACTGATTCCTCACCTCTGTTTCCCTGCCTCTGATTCCCCGCCTCTGTTTCCCCATATCTGATTCCCCGCCTCTGATTCCCCAACTCTGATTCCCCGCCTCTGATTCCCCAGCTCTGATTCCCCAACACTGATTCCCCGTGTTTGATTCCCTGCCTCTGATTCCCCGCCTCTGATTACCCATCTCTGATTCACTGCCTTTCATTCGCCACCTCTGACTCCCCATATCAGATTCCCCCCCTCTGTTTCCCCGCCTCTGATTCCCCGCCTCTGTTTCCCCATATCTGATTCCCCGCCTCTGATTCCCCAACTCTGATTCCCCGCCTCTGATTACCCAGCTCTGATTCCCTGCCTCTGATTCCCCGCTTCTGATTTCCTGCCTCTGATTCCCCGCCTCTGATGCCCATCTCTGATTCCACTCCTCTGAATCCCCGTGTCTGATAACCAGCCTCTGATACCCCGCCCCTGATTCCCCATCTCTGATTCCCCATATCTGATTCCCCGCCTCTCTTTCCGTGCCTCTGATTCCCCGCCTCTAATTCCCCATATCTGATTCCCCGACTCTGATTCCCCAACTTTGATTCCCCGCCTCTGATTCCCCAGATCTGTTTCCCCGCCTCTGATTCCCCGCCTCTGTTTCCCCATATCTAATTCCCCGCCTCTGATTCCCAAACTCTGATTTCCCGCCTCTGTTTACCCAGCTCTGATTCCACGCCTCTGATTCCCCACATCTGATTCCCTGCCTCTGATTCCCCGCCTCTGATTCACTGCCTCTGATACCCACCTCTGAATCCCCATATCTGATTCCCTGCCTCTGATTCCCTGCCTCTGATTCCCCGCCTCTGATTCCCCACCTCTGATTCCCAACCTTTGATTCCCCACCTCTGATTCCCCATATCTGATTCCCTGCCTCTGTTTCCCCGCCTCTGATTCCCCGCCTCTGCTTCCCCATATCTGATTCCCGGACTCTGATTCCCCACCTCTGATTCCCCATCTCTGATTCTGCACATCCGATTCCCTGCCTCTGATTCCCCGCCTCTGATTCCCCGCGTCTGATTCCCTGCATCTGTTTCCCAACCTCTGATTCCCCACCTCTGATTCCCCATATCTGATTCCCCAGCTCTGTTTCCCCGCCTCTGAATCCCCACCTCTGTTTCCCCATATCTAATTCCCCGCCTCTGATTCCCAAACTCTGATTCCCTGCCTCTGATTCCCCAGATCTGATTCCCCGCCTCTGATTCCCCACCTCTGATTCCCCATATCTGATTCCCCGCCTCTCTTTCCGCGCCTCTGATTCCCCGCCTCTGATTCCCTATTTCTGATTCCCCGCCTCTGATTCCCCAACTCTGATTCCCCGCCTCTGATTCCCCAGCTCTGTTTCCCCGCCTCTGATTCCCCGCCTCTGTTTCCCCATATCTAATTCCCCGCCTCTGATTCCCAAACTCTGATTCCCTGCCTCTGATTCCCCTGCTCTGATTCCCCGCCTCTGATTCCCCACATCTGATTCCCTGCCTCTGATTCCCCGCCTCTGATTCCCCGCCTCTGATTCCCTGCCTCTGATTCCCAACCTCTGATACCCACCTCTGAATCCCCATATCTGAATCCCTGCCTCTGATTCCCTGCCTCTGATTCCCCGCCTCTGATTCCCCGCCTCTGATTCCCAACCTCTGATTCCCCACCTCTGATTCCCCATATCAGATTCCCAGCCTCTGTTTCCCCGCCTCTGATTCCCCGCCTCTGTTTCCCCATATCTGATTCCCGGACTCTGATTCCCCACCTCTGATTCCCCATCTCTGATTCCGCACATCCGATTCCCTGCCTCTGATTCCCTGCCTCTGATTCCCAACCTCTGATTCCCCACCTCTGATTCCCCATATCTGATTCCCCGCCTCTGTTTCCCCGCCTCTGATTCCCCGCCTCTGATTCCCCGCCTCTGATTCCCCGCCTCTGATTCCCCAACTCCGATCCCCGCCTCTGATTCCCCAGCTCTGATTCCCCACCTCTGATTCCCCGCGTCTGATTCCCTGCCTCTGATGCCCCGCATCTGATTCCCCATCACTGATTCCCCGCCTCTGATTCCCCATGTCTGATTCCCTGCCTCTGATTCCCCGCCTCTGATTCCCCGCCTCTGATTCCCCAACTCTGATTCCTTCCTCTGATTCCCCAGCTCTGATTCCCCGCCTCTGTTTCCCCACGTCTGATTCCCCAGCTCTGATTCCCCGCCTCTGATTCCCCGCCTCTGATTCCCCGTGTCTGATTTCCTGCCTCTCATTCCCCGCCTCTGATTCCCCATCTCTGATTCACCGCCTCTGATTCCCCACCTCTGATTCCCCATATCTGATTCCCCACCTATGTTTCCCCGCCTCTGATTCCCCGCCTCTGGTTCCCTGACTCTGATTCCCCATCTCTGATTCCGCACATCTGATTCCCTGCCTCTGATTCCCCACCTCTGATTCCCCATATCTGATTCCCCGCCTCTGTTTCCCCGCCTCTGATTCCCCGCCTCTGTTTCCCCATATCTAATTCCCCGCCTCTGATTCCCCGCCTCTGATTCCCCATCTCTGATTCACCGCCTTTCATTCGCCACCTCTGATTCCCCATATCAGATTCCCCGCCTCTGTTTCCCCGCCTCTGATTCCCCGCCTCTGTTTCACCATATCTGATTCCCCGCCTCTGATTCCCCAACTCCGATTCCCCACCTCTGATTACCCAGCTCTGATTCCCCGCCTCTGATTCCCCGCGTCTGATTCCCTGCATCTGATTCCCCGCCTCTGATTCCACATCTCTGATTCCCTGCCTCTGAATCCCCGTGTCTGATACCCAGCCTCTGATACCACGCCCCTGATTCCCCACCTCTGATTCCCCATATCTGATTCCCCGCCTCTCTTTCCGCGCCTCTGATTCCCCGCCTCTGATTCCCTATTTCTGATTCCCCGCCTCATTTCCCCAACTCTGATTCCCCGCCTCTGATTCCCCAGCTCTGTTTCCCCGCCTCTGATTCCCCGCCTCTGTTTCCCCATATCTAATTCCCCGCCTCTGATTCCCAAACTCTGATTCCCTGCCTCTGATTCCCCAGATCTGATTCCCCGCCTCTGATTCCCCACATCTGATTCCCTGCCTCTGATTCCCCGACTCTGATTCCCCAACTCTGATTCCCCGCCTCTGAATCCCCGTGTCTGATACCCAGCTTCTGATACCCCGCCCCTGATTCCCCACTTCTGATTCCCCATATCTGATACACCGTCTCTGTTTCTGCACCTCTGATTCCCCGCCTCTGATTCCCCATATCTGATACCCCGCCTCTGATTCCCCAACTCTGATTCCCCGCCTCTGTTTCCCCATATCTGATTCCCCGCCTCTGATTCCCCAACTCTGATTCCCCGCCTCTGATACCCCAGCTCTGATTCCCCAACTCTGATTCCCCGTGTTTGATTCCCTGCCTCTGATTCCCCACCTCTGATTTCCCATCTCTGATTCACCGCCTTTCATTCGCCACCTCTGATTCCCCATATCAGATTCCCCGCCTCTGTTTCCCCGCCTCTGATTCCCCGCCTCTGTTTCCCCATATCTGATTCCCCAACTCTGATTCCCCGCCTCTGATTACCCAGCTCTGATTCCCCGCCTCTGACTCCCCGCTTCTGATTCCCTGCCTCTGCTTCCCCGCCTCTTATTCCCCATCTCTGATTCCATGCCTCTGAATCCCCGTGTCTGATACCCAGCCTCCGATACCCCGCCCCTAATTCCCAACCTCTGATTACCCATATCTGATTCCCCGCCTCTCTTTCCGCGCCTGATTCCCCGCCTCTGATTCCCCATATCTGATTCCCCGACTCTGATTCCCCAACTCTGATTCCCCGCCTCTGATTCCCCAGCTCTGATTCCCCACCTCTGATTCCCCACATCTGATTCCCTGCCTCTGATTCCCCGCCTCTGATTCCCTGCCTCTGTTTCCCAACCTCTGATACCCACCTCTGAATCCCCATATCTGATTCCCTGCCTCTGATTCCCTGCCACTGATTCCCCGCTTCTGATTCCCCGCCTCTGATTCCCACCCTCTGATTCCCCACCTCTGATTCCCCATATCTGATTCCCTGCATCTGTTTCCCCGCCTCTGATTCCCCGCCTCTGTTTCCCCATATCTGATTCCCGGACTCTGATTCCCCACCTCTGATTCCCCATCTCTGATTCCGCACATCCGATTCCCTGCCTCTGATTCCCAACCTCTGATTCCCCACATCTGATTCCCCATATCTGATTCCCCGCCTCTGTTTCCCCGCCTCTGATTCCCCGCCTCTGTTTCCCCATATCTGATTCCCCGCCTCTGATTCCCCAACTCTGATTCCCCGCCTCTGATTCCCCAGCTCTGATTCCCCGCCTCTGATTCCCCGCGTCTGATTCCCTAGCTCTGATGCCCCGCCTCTGATTCCCCATCACTGATTCCCCGCCTCTGATTCCCCGTGTCTGATTCCCTGCCTTTGATTCCCCGCCTCTGATTCCCCGCCTCTGATTCCACGCGTCTGATTCCCTGCCTCTGATTCCCCGCATCTGATTCCCCATCTCTGATTCACCACCTCTGATTCCCCACCCTTGATTCCCCATATCTGATTCCCCGCCTCAGTTTCCCCGCCTCTGATTCACCCCTCTGATTCCCCATATCCGATTCCCCGCCTCTGATTCCCCTACTCTGATTCCCCGCCTCTGATTCCCCAGCTCTGATTCCCCGCCTCTGAATCCCCAACTCTGATTCCCTGCCTCTGAATCCCCAGCTCTGATACCCTGCCTCTGATTCCCCAGCTCTGATTCCCTGCCTCTGATTTCCCGCCTGTGATTCCCCATCTCTGATTCACAACCTCTGATTCCCCACCTCTGATTCCCCATATCTGATTCCCCGCCTCTGATTCCCCGCCTCTGATTCACAGCCTCTGATTCCCCGTGTCTGATTTCCTGCCTCTGATTCCCCGCTCTGATTCCCCATCTATGATTCACCGCCTCTGATTCCCCATCTCTGATTCCTGGACTCTGATTCCCCACCTCTGATTCCCCATCTCTGATTCCGCACATCCGATTCCCTGCCTCTGATTCCCAACCTCTGATTCCCCACCTCTGAGTCCACATATCTGATTCCCCGCCTCTGTTACCCCGCCTCTGATTCTCCGCCTCTGTTTCCCCATATCTGATTTCCTGCCTCTGATTCCCCATATCTGATTCCCCACCTATGTTTCCCGGCCTCTGATTCCCCATCTCTGATTCCTGGACTCTGATTCCCCACCTCTGATTCCCCATCTCTGATTCCGCACATCCGATTCCCTGCCTCTGATTCCCAACCTCTGATTCCCCACCTCTGAGTCCCCATATCTGATTCCCCGCCTCTGTTACCCCGCCTCTGATTCTCCGCCTCTGTTTCCCCATATCTGATTCCCCGCCTCTGATTCCCCAACTCCGATTCCCCGCCTCTGATTCCACAGCTCTGATTCCCCGCCTCTGATTCGCTGCCTCTGATTCCCCATCTCTGATTCCGCACATCTGATTCCCTGCCTCTGATTCCCCGCCTCTGACTCCCCGCCTCTGATTCCCTGCCTCTGTTTCCCAACCTCTGATTCCCCGCCTCTGTTTCCCCATATCTGATTCCCCGCCTCTGATTCCCCAACTCTGATTCCCCGCCTCTGATTCCCCAGCTCTGATACCCCGCCTCTGATTCCCCGTGTTTGATTCCCTGCCTCTGATTCCCCGCCTCTGATTCACCATCTCTGATTCACCGCCTTTCATTCGCCACCTCTGATTCCCCATATCAGATTCCCCACCTCTGTTTCCCCGCCTCTGATACCCCGCCTCTCATTCCCCATATCTCATTCCCCACCTCTGATTCCCCATCTCTGATTCCCGGACTCTGATTCCTGGCCTCTTATTCCCGGCATCTGATTCCCGGCATCTGATCCCGGCCTCTGATTCGGCGCTTCTGATTCTGATTCCCAGCCTCTGATTCCCCATCTCTGATTCCGCACATCTGATTCCCTGCCTCTGATTCCCCACCTCTGATTCCCCATATCTGATTCCCCGCCTCTGTTTCCCCGCCTATGATTCCCCGCCTCTGTTTCCCCATATCTAATTCCCCGCCTCTGATTCCCCACCTCTGAATCCCCATCTCTGATTCACCGCCTTTCATTCACCACCTCTGATTCCCCATATCAGATTCCCCGCCTCTGTTTCCCCGCCTCTGATTCCCCGCCTCTGTTTCCCCATATCTGATTCCTCGCCTCTGATTCCCCAACTTTGATTCCCCGCCTCTGATTACCCAGCTCTGATTCCCCGCCTCTGATTCCCCGCGTCTGATTCCCTGCCTCTGATTCCCCGCCTCTGATTCCCGGCATCTCATTCCCGGCCTCTGATTTCCGGCCTCTGATTCCCCGCCTCTGGTTCCCCGCCTCTAATTCGCTGCCTCTGATTCCCCATCTCTGATTCCGCACATCTGAATTCCTGCCTCTGATTCCCCGCCTCTGATTCCTCGCTTCTGATTCCCTGCCTCTGATTCCCCGCCTCTGATTCCCCATCTCTGATTCCACGCCTCTGAATCCCCGTGTCTGATAACCAGCCTCTGATACCCCGCCCCTGATTCCCCATCTCTGATTCCCCATATCTGATTCCCCGCCTCTCTTTCCGCGCCTCTGATTCCCCGCCTCTGATTCCCCATATCTGATTCCCCGACTCTGATTCCCCAACTTTAATTCCCCGCCTCTGATTCCCCAGCTCTGTTTCCCCGCCTCTGATTCCCCGCCTCTGATTCCCCGCCTCTGATTCCCCGCCTCTGAATCCACGCGTCTGATTTCCCGCCTCTGTTTACCCAGCTCTGATTCCACGCCTCTGATTCCCCACATCTGATTCCCTGCCTCTGATTCCCCGCCTCTGATTCACTGCCTCTGATTCCCAACCTCTGATACCCACCTCTGAATCCCGATATCTGATTCCCTGCCTCTGATTCCCTGCCTCTGATTCCCCGCCTCTGATTCCCCACCTCTGATTCCCAACCTTTGATTCCCCACCTATGATTCCCCATATCTGATTCCCTGCCTCTGTTTCCCCGCCTCTGATTCCCCGCCTCTGCTTCCCCATATCTGATTCCCGGACTCTGATTCCCCACCTCTGATTCCCCATCTCTGATTCTGCACATCCGATTCCCTGCCTCTGATTCCCCGCCTCTGATTCCCCGCGTCTGATTCCCTGCCTCTGTTTCCCAACATCTGATTCCCCACCTCTGATTCCCCATATCTGATTCCCCGCCTCTGTTTCCCCGCCTCTGATTCCCCGCCTCTGTTTCCCCATATCTGATTCCCCGCCACTGATTCCCCGCATCTGATTCCCTGCCTCTGATGCCCCGCCTCTGATTCCCCATCACTGATTCCCCGCCTCTGATTCCATGTGTCTGATTCCCTGCCTCTGATTCCCCGCCTCTGATCCCCGGCCTCTGATTCCCCAACTCTGATTCCCCGCCTCTGATTCCCCAGCTCTGATTCCCCGCCACTGATTCCCCACGTCTGATTACCTGCCTCTGATTCCCCGCCTCTGATTCCCCACCTCTGATTCCCCGCGTCTGATTCCCTGCCTCTGATTCCCCGCCTCTGATTCCCCATCTCTGATTCACCAACTCTGATTCCCCACCTCTGATTCCCCATATCCGAGTCCCCGCCTCAGTTTCCCCGCCTCTGATTCACCCCTCTGATTCCCCATATCTGATTCCCCGCCTCTGATTCCCCAACTCTGATTCCCCGCCTCTGATTCCCCAACTCTGATTCCCTGCCTCTGATTCCCCAGCTCTGATTCCCCGCCTCTGATTCTCCAGCTCTGATTCCCTGCCTCTGATTTCCCGCCTGTGATTCCCCATCTCTGATTCACAACCTCTTATTCCCCACCTCTGATTCCCCATATCTGATTCCCCGCCTCTGTTTGCCCGCCTCTAATTCCCCGCTTCTGTTTCCCCATATCTGATTCCCCACCTCTGAATCCACACCTCTGATTCCCTGCTTCTGATTCCCCAGCTCTGATTCCCCACCTCTGATTCCCCGCCTCTGATTCACTGCCTCTGGTTCCCCGTGTCTGATTTCCTGCCTCTGATTCCCAGCCTCTGATTCCCCATCTATGATTCACCGCCTCTTATTCCCCACCTCTGATTCCCCATATCTGATTCCCCACCTATGTTTCCCCGCCTCTGATTCCCCGCCTCTGATTCCCCATCTCTGATTCCTGGACTCTGATTCCCCACCTCTGATTCCCCATCTCTGATTCCGCACATCCGATTCCCTGCCTCTGATTCCCCGCCTCTGATTCCCCGCCTCATATTCCCTGCCTCTGATTCCCAACCTCTGATTCCCCACCTCTGAGTCCCCATATCTGATTCCCCGCCTCTGTTACCCCGCCTCTGATTCCCCGCCTCTGTTTCTCCATATCTGATTCCCCGCCTCTGATTCCCCAACTCTGAATCCCCGCCTCTGATTCCGCACATTTGATTCCCTGCCTCTGATACCCCGCCTCTGACTCCCCGCCTCTGATTCCCTGCCTCTGTTTCCCAACCTCTGATTCCCCATATCTGATTTCCTGCCTCTGATTCCCTGCCTCTGATTCACCGCCTCTGATTCCCCGCCTCTGATTCCCAACCTCTGATTCCCCACCTCTGATTCCCCATATCTGATTCCCCGCCTCTGTTTCCCCGCCTCTGATTCCCCGCCTCTGTTTCCCCATATCTGATTCCCCGCCTCTGAATCCCCAACTCTGATTCCCTGCCTCTGATTCCCCAGATCTGATTCCCCGCCTCTGATTCCCCACATCTGATTCCCTGCCTCTGATTCCCCGACTCTGATTCCCCATCTCTGATTCCCCGCCTCTGAATCCCCGTGTCTGATACCCAGCTTCTGATACCCCGCCCCTGATTCCCCACCTCTGATTCCCCATATCTGATACCCCGCCTCTGTTTCTGCGCCTCTGATTCCCCGCCTCTGATTCCCCATATCTGATTCACCGCCTCTGATTCCCCAACTCTGATTCCATGCCTCTGATTCCCCAGCTCTGATTCCCCGCCTCTGATTCCCCGCCTCTGTTTCCCCATATCTGATTCCCCGCCTCTGATTCCCCATCTCTGATTCCCGGCCTCTGATTCCCGGCCTCTGATTCCCGGCATCTCATTCCCGGCCTCTGATTTCCGGCGTCTGATTCCCCGCCTCTGGTTCCCTGCCTCTAATTCGCTGCCTCTGATTCCCCATCTCTGATTCCGCACATCTGATTTCCTGCCTCTGATTCCCCGCCTCTGACTCCCCGCCTCTGATTCCCTGCCTCTGTTTCAAACCTCTGATTCTCCACCTCTGATTCCCCATATCTGATTCCCCACCTCTGTTTACATGCCTCTGATTCCCCGCCTCTGTTTCCCCATATCTGATTCCCCGCCTCTGATTCCCCAACTCTGATTCCCCGCCTCTGATTCCCCAGCTCTGATTCCCCAACTCTGATTCCCCGTGTTTGATTCCCTGCCTCTGATTCCCCGCCTCTGATTACCCATCTCTGATTCACTGCCTTTCATTCGCCACCTCTGACTCCCCATATCAGATTCCCCCCCTCTGTTTCCCCGCCTCTGATTCCCCGCCTCTGTTTCCCCATATCTGATTCCCCGCCTCTGATTCCCCAACACTGATTCCCCGCCTCTGATTACCCAGCTCTGATTCCCTGCCTCTGATTCCCCGTTTCTGATTCCCTGCCTCTGATTCCCCGCTTCTGATTCCCCATCTCTGATTCCACGCCTCTGAATCCCCGTGTCTGATACCCAGCCTCTGATACCCCGCCCCTGATTCCCCACCTCTGATTCCCCATATCTGATTCCCCGCCTCAGTTTCCCCGCCTCTGATTCACCCCTCTGATTCCCCATATCTGATTCCCCGCCTCTGATTCCCCAACTCTGATTCCCCGCCTCTGATTCCCCAGCTCTGATTCCCCGCCTCTGAATCCCCAACTCTGATTCCCTGCCTCTGATTCCCCAGCTCTGATTCCCCGCCTCTGATTCTCCAGCACTGATTCCCTGCCTCTGATTTCCCGCCTGTGATTCCCCATCTCTGATTCACAACCTCTTATTCCCCACCTCTGATTCCCCATATCTGATTCCCCGCCTCTGTTTGCCCGCCTCTAATTCCCCGCTTCTGTTTCCCCATATCTGATTCCCCACCTCTGAATCCACACCTCTGATTCCCTGCTTCTGATTCCCCAGCTCTGATTCCCCACCTCTGATTCCCCGCCTCTGATTCACTGCCTCTGGTTCCCCGTGTCTGATTTCCTGCCTCTGATTCCCAGCCTCTGATTCCCCATCTATGATTCACCGCCTCTTATTCCCCACCTCTGATTCCCCATATCTGATTCCCCACCTATGTTTCCCCGCCTCTGATTCCCCGCCTCTGATTCCCCATCTCTGATTCCTGGACTCTGATTCCCCACCTCTGATTCCCCATCTCTGATTCCGCACATCCGATTCCCTGCCTCTGATTCCCCGCCTCTGATTCCCCGCCTCATATTCCCTGCCTCTGATTCCCAACCTCTGATTCCCCACCTCTGAGTCCCCATATCTGATTCCCCGCCTCTGTTACCCCGCCTCTGATTCCCTGCCTCTGTTTCTCCATATCTGATTCCCCGCCTCTGATTCCCCAACTCTGAATCCCCGCCTCTGATTCCGCACATTTGATTCCCTGCCTCTGATACCCCGCCTCTGACTCCCCGCCTCTGATTCCCTGCCTCTGTTTCCCAACCTCTGATTCCCCATATCTGATTCCCTGCCTCTGATTCCCTGCCTCTGATTCCCCGCCTCTGATTCCCCGCCTCTGATTCCCAACCTCTGATTCCCCACCTCTGATTCCCCATATCTGATTCCCCGCCTCTGTTTCCCCGCCTCTGATTCCCCGCCTCTGTTTCCCCATATCTGATTCCCCGCCTCTGAATCCCCAACTCTGATTCCCTGCCTCTGATTCCCCAGATCTGATTCCCGGCCTCTGATTCCCCACATCTGATTCCCTGCCTCTGATTCCCCGACTCTGATTCCCCATCTCTGATTCCCCGCCTCTGAATCCCCGTGTCTGATACCCAGCTTCTGATACCCCGCCCCTGATTCCCCACCTCTGATTCCCCATATCTGATACCCCGCCTCTGTTTCTGCGCCTCTGATTCCCCGCCTCTGATTCCCCATATCTGATTCACCGCCTCTGATTCCCCAACTCTGATTCCATGCCTCTGATTCCCCAGCTCTGATTCCCCGCCTCTGATTCCCCGCCTCTGTTTCCCCATATCTGATTCCCCGCCTCTGATTCCCCATCTCTGATTCCCGGCCTCTGATTCCCGGCCTCTGATTCCCGGCATCTCATTCCCGGCCTCTGATTTCCGGCGTCTGATTCCCCGCCTCTGGTTCCCCGCCTCTAATTCGCTGCCTCTGATTCCCCATCTCTGATTCCGCACATCTGATTTCCTGCCTCTGATTCCCCGCCTCTGACTCCCCGCCTCTGATTCCCTGCCTCTGTTTCAAACCTCTGATTCTCCACCTCTGATTCCCCATATCTGATTCCCCACCTCTGTTTCCATGCCTCTGATTCCCCGCCTCTGTTTCCCCATATCTGATTCCCCGCCTCTGATTCCCCAACTCTGATTCCCCGCCTCTGATTCCCCAGCTCTGATTCCCCAACTCTGATTCCCCGTGTTTGATTCCCTGCCTCTGATTCCCCGCCTCTGATTACCCATCTCTGATTCACTGCCTTTCATTTGCCACCTCTGACTCCCCATATCAGATTCCCCCCCTCTGTTTCCCCGCCTCTGATTCCCCGCCTCTGTTTCCCCATATCTGATTCCCCGCCTCTGATTCCCCAACTCTGATTCCCCGCCTCTGATTACCCAGCTCTGATTCCCTGCCTCTGATTCCCCGTTTCTGATTCCCTGCCTCTGATTCCCCGCTTCTGATTCCCCATCTCTGATTCCACGCCTCTGAATCCCCGTGTCTGATACCCAGCCTCTGATACCCCGCCCCTGATTCCCCACCTCTGATTCCCCATATCTGATTCCCCGCCTCTCTTTCCGCGCCTCTGATTCCCCGCCTCTGATTCCCCATATCTGATTCCCCGACTCTGATTCCCCAACTTTGATTCCCCGCCTCTGATTCCCCAGCTCTGTTTCCCCGCCTCTGATTCCCCGCCTCTGTTTCCCCATATCTAATTCCCCGCCTCTGATTCCCAAACTCTGATTTCCCGCCTCTGTTTACCAAGCTCTGATTCCCCGCCTCTGATTCCCCACATCTGATTCCCTGCCTCTGATTCCCCGCCTCTGATTCCCTGCCTCTGATTCCCAACCTCTGATACCCACCTCTGAATCCCCATATCTGATTCCCTGCCTCTGATTCCCTGCCTCTGATTCCCCGCCTCTGATTCCCCGCCTCTGATTCCCAACCTTTGATTCCCCACCTCTGATTCCCCATATCTGATTCCCTGCCTCTGTTTCTCCGCCTCTGATTTCCCGCCTCTGCTTCCCCATATCTGATTCCAGGACTCTGATTCCCCACCTCTGATTCCCCATCTCTGATTCTGCACATCCGATTCCCTGCCTCTGATTCCCCGCCTCTGATTCCCCGCGTCTGATTCCCTGCCTCTGATTCCCAACCTCTGATTCCCCACCTCTGATTCCCCATATCTGATTCCCCGCCTCTGTTTCCCCGCCTCTGATTCCCCGCCTCTGTTTCCCCATATCTGATTCCCCGCCACTGATTCCCCGCATCTGATTCCCTGCCTCTGATGCCCCGCCTCTGATTCCCCATCACTGATTCCCCGCCTCTGATTCCCTGTGTCTGATTCCCTGCCTCTGATTCCCCATCTATGATTCACTGCCTCTGATTCCCCACCTCTGATTCCCCATATCTGATTCCCCACCTATGTTTCCCCGCCTCTGATTCCCCGCCTCTGATTCCCCATCTCTGATTCCTGGACTCTGATTCCCCACCTCTGATTCCCCATCTCTGATTTCGCACATCCGATTCCCTGCCTCTGATTCCCCGCCTCTGATCCCCGGCCTCTGATTCCCCAACTCTGATTCCCCGCCTCTGATTCCCCAGCTCTGATTCCCCGCCACTGATTCCCCACGTCTGATTACCTGCCTCTGATTCCCCGCCTCTGATTCCCCACCTCTGATTCCCCGCGTCTGATTCCCTGCCTCTGATTCCCCGCCTCTGATTCCCCATCTCTGATTCACCAACTCTGATTCCCCACCTCTGATTCCCCATATCCGAGTCCCCGCCTCAGTTTCCCCGCCTCTGATTCACCCCTCTGATTCCCCATATCTGATTCCCTGCCTCTGATTCCCCAGCTCTGATTCCCCGCCTCTGATTCTCCAGCTCTGATTCCCTGCCTCTGATTTCCCGCCTGTGATTCCCCATCTCTGATTCACAACCTCTTATTCCCCACCTCTGATTCCCCATATCTGATTCCCCGCCTCTGTTTGCCCGCCTCTAATTCCCCGCTTCTGTTTCCCCATATCTGATTCCCCACCTCTGAATCCACACCTCTGATTCCCTGCTTCTGATTCCCCAGCTCTGATTCCCCACCTCTGATTCCCCGCCTCTGATTCACTGCCTCTGGTTCCCCGTGTCTGATTTCCTGCCTCTGATTCCCAGCCTCTGATTCCCCATCTATGATTCACCGCCTCTGATTCCCAACCTCTCATTCCCCATATCTGATTCCCCACCTATGTTTCCCCGCCTCTGATTCCCCGCCTCTGATTCCCCATCTCTGATTCCTGGACTCTGATTCCCCACCTCTGATTCCCCATCTCTGATTCCGCACATCCGATTCCCTGCCTATGATTCCCCGCCTCTGATTCCCCGCCTCATATTCCCTGCCTCTGATTCCCAACCTCTGATTCCCCACCTCTGAGTCCCCATATCTGATTCCCCGCCTCTGTTACCCCGCCTCTGATTCCCCGCCTCTGTTTCTCCATATCTGATTCCACGCCTCTGATTCCCCAACTCTGAATCCCCGCCTCTGATTCCCCGCATCTGATTCCCTGCCTCTGATGCCCCGCCTCTGATTCCCCATCACTGATTCCCCGCCTCTGATTCCCTGTGTCTGATTCCCTGCCTCTGATTCCCCGCCTCTGATCCCCGGCCTCTGATTCCCCAACTCTGATTCCCTGCCTCTGATTCCCCAGCTCTGATTCCCCGCCACTGATTCCCCACGTCTGATTACCTGCCTCTGATTCCCCGCCTCTGATTCCCCACCTCTGATTCCCCGCGTCTGATTCCCTGCCTCTGATTCCCCGCCTCTGATTCCCCATCTCTGATTCACCAACTCTGATTCCCCACCTCTGATTCCCCATATCCGAGTCCCCGCCTCAGTTTCCCCGCCTCTGATTCACCCCTCTGATTCCCCATATCTGATTCCCCGCCTCTGATTCCCCAACTCTGATTCCCCGCCTCTGATTCCCCAGCTCTGATTCCCCGCCTCTGAATACCCAACTCTGATTCCCTGCCTCTGATTCCCCAGCTCTGATTCCCCGCCTCTGATTCTCCAGCTCTGATTCCCTGCCTCCGATTTCCCGCCTGTGATTCCCCATCTCTGATTCACAACCTCTTATTCCCCACCTCTGATTCCCCATATCTGATTCCCCGCCTCTGTTTGCCCGCCTCTAATTCCCCGCTTCTGTTTCCCCATATCTGATTCCCCACCTCTGAATCCACACCTCTGATTCCCTGCTTCTGATTCCCCAGCTCTGATTCCCCACCTCTGATTCCCCGCCTCTGATTCACTGCCTCTGGTTCCCCGTGTCTGATTTCCTGCCTCTGATTCCCAGCCTCTGATTCCCCATCTATGATTCACCGCCTCTGATTCCCCACCTCTGATTCCCCATATCTGATTCCCCACCTATGTTTCCCCGCCTCTGATTCCCCGCCTCTGATTCCCCATCTCTGATTCCTGGACTCTGATTCCCCACCTCTGATTCCCCATCTCTGATTCCGCACATCCGATTCCCTGCCTCTGAATCCCCTCCTCTGATTCCCCGCCTCATATTCCCTGCCTCTGATTCCCAACCTCTGATTCCCCACCTCTGAGTCCCCATATCTGATTCCCCGCCTCTGTTACCCCGCCTCTGATTCCCCGCCTCTGTTTCTCCATATCTGATTCCCCGCCTCTGATTCCCCAACTCTGAATCCCCACCTCTGATTCCGCACATTTGATTCCCTGCCTCTGATACCCCGCCTCTGACTCCCCGCCTCTGATTCCCTGCCTCTGTTTCCCAACCTCTGATTCCCCATATCTGATTCCCTGCCTCTGATTCCCTGCCTCTGATTCCCCGCCTCTGATTCCCCGCCTCTGATTCCCAACCTCTGATTCCCCACCTCTGATTCCCCATATCTGATTCCCCGCCTCTGTTTCCCCGCCTCTGATTCCCCGCCTCTGTTTCCCCATATCTGATTCCCCGCCTCTGAATCCCCAACTCTGATTCCCTGCCTCTGATTCCCCAGATCTGATTCCCCGCCTCTGATTCCCCACATCTGATTCCCTGCCTCTGATTCCCCGACTCTGATTCCCCATATCTGATTCCCCGCCTCTGAATCCCCAACTCTGATTCCCTGCCTCTGATTCCCCAGATCTGATTCCCCGCCTCTGATTCCCCACATCTGATTCCCCACCTCTGATTCCATGCCTCTGATTCCCCAGCTCTGATTCCCCGCCTCTGATTCCCCGCCTCTGATTCCCCACCTCTGATTCCCCGCGTCTGATTCCCTGCCTCTGATTCCCCGCCTCTGATTCCCCAGCTCTGATTCCCCGTGTTTGATTCCCCGCCTCTGATTCCCCATCTCTGATTCACGGCCTCTGATTCCCGGCCTCTGATTCCCGGCATCTCATTCCCGGCCTCTGATTTCCGGCGTCTGATTCCCCGCCTCTGGTTCCCCGCCTCTAATTCGCTGCCTCTGATTCCCCATCTCTGATTCCGCACATCTGATTTCCTGCCTCTGATTCCCCGCCTCTGACTCCCCGCCTCTGATTCCCTGCCTCTGTTTCAAACCTCTGATTCTCCATCTCTGATTCCCCATATCTGATTCCCCACCTCTGTTTCCATGCCTCTGATTCCCCGCCTCTGTTTCCCCATATCTGATTCCCCGCCTCTGATTCCCCAACTCTGATTCCCCGCCTCTGATTCCCCAGCTCTGATTCCCCAACTCTGATTCCCCGTGTTTGATTCCCTGCCTCTGATTCCCCGCCTCTGATTACCCATCTCTGATTCACTGCCTTTCATTCGCCACCTCTGACTCCCCATATCAGATTCCCCCCCTCTGTTTCCCCGCCTCTGATTCCCCGCCTCTGTTTCCCCATATCTGATTCCCCGCCTCTGATTCCCCAACTCTGATTCCCCGCCTCTGATTACCCAGCTCTGATTCCCTGCCTCTGATTCCCCGTTTCTGATTCCCTGCCTCTGATTCCCCGCTTCTGATTCCCCATCTCTGATTCCACGCCTCTGAATCACCGTGTCTGATACCCAGCCTCTGATACCCCGCCCCTGATTCCCCACCTCTGATTCCCCATATCTGATTCCCCGCCTCTCTTTCCGTGCCTCTGATTCCCCGCCTCTGATTCCCCATATCTGATTCCCCGACTCTGATTCCCCAACTTTGATTCCCCGCCTCTGATTCCCCAGCTCTGTTTCCCCGCCTCTGATTCCCCGCCTCTGTTTCCGCATACCTAATTCCCCGCCTCTGATTCCCAAACTCTGATTTCCCGCCTCTGTTTACCCAGCTCTGATTCCCCGCCTCTGATTCCCCACATCTGATTCCCTGCCTCTGATTCCCCGCCTCTGATTCCCTGCCTCTGATTCCCAACCTCTGATACCCACCTCTGAATCCCCATATCTGATTCCCTGCCTCTGATTCCCTGCCTCTGATTTCCCGCCTGTGATTCCCCATCTCTGATTCACAACCTCTGATTCCCCACCTCTGATTCCCCATATCTGATTCCCCGCCTCTGATTCCCCGCCTCTGATTCACAGCCTCTGATTCCCCGTGTCTGATTTCCTGCCTCTGATTCCCCGCTCTGATTCCCCATCTATGATTCACCGCCTCTGATTCCCCATCTCTGATTCCTGGACTCTGATTCCCCACCTCTGATTCCCCATCTCTGATTCCGCACATCCGATTCCCTGCCTCTGATTCCCAACCTCTGATTCCCCACCTCTGAGTCCACATATCTGATTCCCCGCCTCTGTTACCCCGCCTCTGATTCTCCGCCTCTGTTTCCCCATATCTGATTTCCTGCCTCTGATTCCCCATATCTGATTCCCCACCTATGTTTCCCGGCCTCTGATTCCCCATCTCTGATTCCTGGACCCTGATTTCCCACCTCTGATTCCCCATCTCTGATTCCGCACATCCGATTCCCTGCCTCTGATTCCCAACCTCTGATTCCCCACCTCTGAGTCCCCATATCTGATTCCCCGCCTCTGTTACCCCGCCTCTGATTGTCCGCCTCTGTTTCCCCATATCTGATTCCCCGCCTCTGATTCCCCAACTCTGATTCCCCGCCTCTGATTCCACAGCTCAGATTCCCCGCCTCTGATTCGCTGCCTCTGATTCCCCATCTCTGATTCCGCACATCTGATTCCCTGCCTCTGATTCCCCGCCTCTGACTCCCCGCCTCTGATTCCCTGCCTCTGTTTCCCAACCTCTGATTCCCCGCCTCTGTTTCCCCATATCTGATTCCCCGCCTCTGATTCCCCAACTCTGATTCCCCGCCTCTGATTCCCCAGCTCTGATTCCCCGCCTCTGATTCCCCGTGTTTGATTCCCTGCCTCTGATTCCCCGCCTCTGATTCACCATCTCTGATTCACCGCCTTTCATTCGCCACCTCTGATTCCCCATATCAGATTCCCCGCCTCTGTTTCCCCGCCTCTGATACCCCGCCTCTGATTCCCCATATCTCATTCCCCACCTCTGATTCCCCATCTCTGATTCCCGGACTCTGATTCCTGGCCTCTTATTCCCGGCATCTGATTCCCGGCATCTGATCCCGGCCTCTGATTCGGCGCTTCTGATTCTGATTCCCTGCCTCTGATTCCCCATCTCTGATTCCGCACATCTGATTCCCTGCCTCTGATTCCCCACCTCTGATTCCCCATATCTGATTCCCCGCCTCTGTTTCCCCGCCTATGATTCCCCGCCTCTGTTTCCCCATATCTAATTCCCCGCCTCTGATTCCCCACCTCTGAATCCCCATCTCTGATTCACCGCCTTTCATTCACCACCTCTGATTCCCCATATCAGATTCCCCGCCTCTGTTTCCCCGCCTCTGATTCCCCGCCTCTGTTTCCCCATATCTGATTCCTCGCCTCTGATTCCCCAACTTTGATTCCCCGCCTCTGATTACCCAGCTCTGATTCCCAGCCTCTGATTCCCCGCGTCTGATTCCCTGCCTCTGATTCCCCGCCTCTGATTCCCGGCATCTCATTCCCGGCCTCTGATTTCCGGCCTCTGATTACCCGCCTCTGGTTCCCCGCCTCTAATTCGCTGCCTCTGATTCCCCATCTCTGATTCCGCACATCTGAATTCCTGCCTCTGATTCCCCGCCTCTGACTCCCCGCCTCTGATTCCCTGCCTCTGTTTCAAACCTCTGATTCTCCACCTCTGATTCCCCATATCTGATTCCCCACCTCTGTTTCCCTGCCTCTGATTCCCCGCCTCTGTTTCCCCATATCTGATTCCCCGCCTCTGATTCCCCAACTCTGATTCCCCGCCTCTGATTCCCCAGCTCTGATTCCCCAACTCTGATTCCCCATGTTTGATTCCCTGCCTCTGATTCCCCGCCTCTGATTACCCATCTCTGATTCACTGCCTTTCATTCGCCACCTCTGACTCCCCATATCAGATTCCCCCCCTCTGTTTCCCCGCCTCTGATTCCACGCCTCTGTTTCCCCATATCTGATTCCCCGCCTCTGATTCCCCAACTCTGATTCCCCGCCTCTGATTACCCAGCTCTGATTCCCTGCCTCTGATTCCCCGCTTTTGATTCCCTGCCTCTGATTCCCCGCCTCTGATTCCCCATCTCTGATTCCACGCCTCTGAATCCCCGTGTCTGATAACCAGCCTCTGATACCCCGCCCCTGATTCCCCATCTCTGATTCCCCATATCTGATTCCCCGCCTCTCTTTCCGCGCCTCTGATTCCCCGCCTCTGATTCCCCATATCTGATTCCCCGACTCTGATTCCCCAACTTTGATTCCCCGCCTCTGATTCCCCAGCTCTGTTTCCCCGCCTCTGATTCCCCGCCTCTGTTTCCCCATATCTAATTCCCCGCCTCTGATTCCCAAACTCTGATTTCCCGCCTCTGTTTACCCAGCTCTGATTCCACGCTTCTGATTCCCCACATCTGATTCCCTGCCTCTGATTCCCCGCCTCTGATTCACTGCCTCTGATTCCCAACCTCTGATACCCACCTCTGAATCCCCATATCTGATTCCCTGCCTCTGATTCCCTGCCTCTGATTCACCGCCTCTGATTCCCCACCTCTGATTCCCAACCTTTGATTCCCCACCTCTGATTCCCCATATCTGATTCTCTGCCTCTGTTTCCCCGCCTCTGATTCCCCGCCTCTGATTCTGCACATCCGATTCCCTGCCTCTGATTCCCCGCCTCTGATTCCCCGCGTCTGATTCCCTGCCTCTGTTTCCCAACCTCTGATTCCCCACCTCTGATTCCCCATATCTGATTCCCCAGCTCTGTTTCCCCGCCTCTGATTCCCCGCCTCTGTTTACCCATATCTAATTCCCCGCCTCTGATTCCCAAACTCTGATTCCCTGCCTCTGATTCCCCAGATCTGATTCCCAGCCTCTGATTCCCCACCTCTGATTCCCCATATCTAATTCCCCGCCTCTCTTTCCGCGCCTCTGATTCCCCGCCTCTGATTCCCTATTTCTGATTCCCCGCCTCTGATTCCCCAACTCTGATTCCCCGCCTCTGATTCCCCAGCTCTGTTTCCCCGCCTCTGATTCCCCGCCTCTGTTTCCCCATATCTAATTCCCCGCCTCTGATTTCCAAACTCTGATTCCCTGCCTCTGATTCCCCAGCTCTGATTCCCCGCCTCTGATTCCCCACATCTGATTCCCTGCCTCTGATTCCCCGCCTCTGATTCCCCGCCTCTGATTCCCTGCCTCTGATTCCCAACCTCTGATACCCACCTCTGAATCCCCATATCTGAATCCCTGCCTCTGATTCCCTGCCTCTGATTCGCCGCCTCTGATTCCCCGCCTCTGATTCCCAACCTCTGATTCCCCACCTCTGATTCCCCATATCAGATTCCCAGCCTCTGTTTCCCCGCCTCTGATTCCCCGCCTCTGTTTCCCCATATCTGATTCCCGGACTCTGATTCCCCACCTCTGATTCCCCATCTCTGATTCCGCACATCCGATTCCCTACCTCTGATTCCCTGCCTCTGATTCCCAACCTCTGATTCCCCACCTCTGATTCCCCATATCTGATTCCCCGCCTCTGTTTCCCCGCCTCTGATTCCCCGCCTCTGATTCCCCGCCTCTGATTCCCCGCCTCTGATTCCCCAACTCCGATCCCCGCCTCTGATTCCCCATCTCTGATTCCCCACCTCTGATTCCCCGCGTCTGATTCCCTGCCTCTGATGCCCCGCATCTGATTCCCCATCACTGATTCCCCGCCTCTGATTCCCCGTGTCTCATTCCCTGCCTCTGATTCCCCGCCTCTGATTCCCCGCCTCTGATTCCCCACCTCTGAATCCCCATCTCTGATTCACCGCCTTTCATTCACCACCTCTGATTCCCCATATCAGATTCCCCGCCTCTGTTTCCCCGCCTCTGATTCCCCGCCTCTGTTTCCCCATATCTGATTCCTCGCCTCTGATTCCCCAACTTTGATTCCCCACCTCTGATTACCCAGCTCTGATTCCCAGCCTCTGATTCCCCGCGTCTGATTCCCTGCCTCTGATTCCCCGCCTCTGATTCCCGGCATCTCATTCCCGGCCTCTGATTTCCGGCCTCTGATTACCCGCCTCTGGTTCCCCGCCTCTAATTCGCTGCCTCTGATTCCCCATCTCTGATTCCGCACATCTGAATTCCTGCCTCTGATTCCCCGCCTCTGACTCCCCGCCTCTGATTCCCTGCCTCTGTTTCAAACCTCTGATTCTCCACCTCTGATTCCCCATATCTGATTCCCCACCTCTGTTTCCCTGCCTCTGATTCCCCGCCTCTGTTTCCCCATATCTGATTCCCCGCCTCTGATTCCCCAACTCTGATTCCCCGCCTCTGATTCCCCAGCTCTGATTCCCCAACTCTGATTCCCCGTGTTTGATTCCCTGCCTCTGATTCCCCGCCTCTGATTACCCATCTCTGATTCACTGCCTTTCATTCGCCACCTCTGACTCCCCATATCAGATTCCCCCCCTCTGTTTCCCCGCCTCTGATTCCACGCCTCTGTTTCCCCATATCTGATTCCCCGCCTCTGATTCCCCAACTCTGATTCCCCGCCTCTGATTACCCAGCTCTGATTCCCTGCCTCTGATTCCCCGCTTTTGATTCCCTGCCTCTGATTCCCCGCCTCTGATTCCCCATCTCTGATTCCACGCCTCTGAATCCCCGTGTCTGATAACCAGCCTCTGATACCCCGCCCCTGATTCCCCATCTCTGATTCCCCATATCTGATTCCCCGCCTCTCTTTCCGCGCCTCTGATTCCCCGCCTCTGATTCCCCATATCTGATTCCCCGACTCTGATTCCCCAACTTTGATTCCCCGCCTCTGATTCCCCAGCTCTGTTTCCCCGCCTCTGATTCCCCGCCTCTGTTTCCCCATATCTAATTCCCCGCCTCTGATTCCCAAACTCTGATTTCCCGCCTCTGTTTACCCAGCTCTGATTCCACGCTTCTGATTCCCCACATCTGATTCCCTGCCTCTGATTCCCCGCCTCTGATTCACTGCCTCTGATTCCCAACCTCTGATACCCACCTCTGAATCCCCATATCTGATTCCCTGCCTCTGATTCCCTGCCTCTGATTCCCCGCCTCTGATTCCCCACCTCTGATTCCCAACCTTTGATTCCCCACCTCTGATTCCCCATATCTGATTCTCTGCCTCTGTTTCCCCGCCTCTGATTCCCCGCCTCTGATTCTGCACATCCGATTCCCTGCCTCTGATTCCCCGCCTCTGATTCCCCGCGTCTGATTCCCTGCCTCTGTTTCCCAACCTCTGATTCCCCACCTCTGATTCCCCATATCTGATTCCCCAGCTCTGTTTCCCCGCCTCTGATTCCCCGCCTCTGTTTACCCATATCTAATTCCCCGCCTCTGATTCCCAAACTCTGATTCCCTGCCTCTGATTCCCCAGATCTGATTCCCCGCCTCTGATTCCCCACCTCTGATTCCCCATATCTAATTCCCCGCCTCTCTTTCCGCGCCTCTGATTCCCCGCCTCTGATTCCCTATTTCTGATTCCCCGCCTCTGATTCCCCAACTCTGATTCCCCGCCTCTGATTCCCCAGCTCTGTTTCCCCGCCTCTGATTCCCCGCCTCTGTTTCCCCATATCTAATTCCCCGCCTCTGATTTCCAAACTCTGATTCCCTGCCTCTGATTCCCCAGCTCTGATTCCCCGCCTCTGATTCCCCACATCTGATTCCCTGCCTCTGATTCCCCGCCTCTGATTCCCCGCCTCTGATTCCCTGCCTCTGATTCCCAACCTCTGATACCCACCTCTGAATCCCCATATCTGAATCCCTGCCTCTGATTCCCTGCCTCTGATTCGCCGCCTCTGATTCCCCGCCTCTGATTCCCAACCTCTGATTCCCCACCTCTGATTCCCCATATCAGATTCCCAGCCTCTGTTTCCCCGCCTCTGATTCCCCGCCTCTGTTTCCCCATATCTGATTCCCGGACTCTGATTCCCCACCTCTGATTCCCCATCTCTGATTCCGCACATCCGATTCCCTGCCTCTGATTCCCTGCCTCTGATTCCCAACCTCTGATTCCCCACCTCTGATTCCCCATATCTGATTCCCCGCCTCTGTTTCCCCGCCTCTGATTCCCCGCCTCTGATTCCCCGCCTCTGATTCCCCGCCTCTGATTCCCCAACTCCGATCCCCGCCTCTGATTCCCCATCTCTGATTCCCCACCTCTGATTCCCCGCGTCTGATTCCCTGCCTCTGATGCCCCGCATCTGATTCCCCATCACTGATTCCCCGCCTCTGATTCCCCGTGTCTCATTCCCTGCCTCTGATTCCCCGCCTCTGATTCCCCGCCTCTGATTCCCCAACTCTGATTCCTTCCTCTGATTCCCCAGCTCTGATTCCCCGCCTCTGATTCCCCACGTCTGATTCCCCAGCTCTGATTCCCCGCCTCTGATTCCCCGCCTCTGATTCCCCGTGTCTGATTTCCTGCCTCTCATTCCCCGCCTCTGATTCCCCATCTCTGATTCACCGCCTCTGATTCCCCACCTCTGATTCCCCATATCTGATTCTCCACCTATGTTTCCCCGCCTCTGATTCCCCGCCTCTGATTCGCTGACTCTGATTCCCCATCTCTGATTCCGCACATCTGATTCCCTGCCTCTGATTCCCCACCTCTGATTCCCCATATCTGATTCCCCGCCTCTGTTTCCCCGCCTCTGATTCCCCGCCTCTGTTTCCCCATATCTAATTCCCCGCCTCTGATTCCCCGCCTCTGATTCCCCATCTCTGATTCACCGCCTTTCATTCGCCACCTCTGATTCCCCATATCAGATTCCCCGCCTCTGTTTCCCCGCCTCTGATTCCCCGCCTCTGTTTCACCATATCTGATTGCCCGCCTCTGATTCCCCAACTCCGATTCCCCACCTCTGATTCCCTGCCTCTGATTCCCAACCTCTGATACCCACCTCTGAATCCCCATATCTGAATCCCTGCCTCTGATTCCCTGCCTCTGATTCGCCGCCTCTGATTCCCCGCCTCTGATTCCCAACCTCTGATTCCCCACCTCTGATTCCCCATATCAGATTCCCAGCCTCTGTTTCCCCGCCTCTGATTCCCCGCCTCTGTTTCCCCATATCTGATTCCCGGACTCTGATTCCCCACCTCTGATTCCCCATCTCTGATTCCGCACATCCGATTCCCTGCCTCTGATTCCCTGCCTCTGATTCCCAACCTCTGATTCCCCACCTCTGATTCCCCATATCTGATTCCCCGCCTCTGTTTCCCCGCCTCTGATTCCCCGCCTCTGATTCCCCGCCTCTGATTCCCCGCCTCTGATTCCCCAACTCCGATCCCCGCCTCTGATTCCCCATCTCTGATTCCCCACCTCTGATTCCCCGCGTCTGATTCCCTGCCTCTGATGCCCCGCATCTGATTCCCCATCACTGATTCCCCGCCTCTGATTCCCCGTGTCTCATTCCCTGCCTCTGATTCCCCGCCTCTGATTCCCCGCCTCTGATTCCCCAACTCTGATTCCTTCCTCTGATTCCCCAGCTCTGATTCCCCGCCTCTGATTCCCCACGTCTGATTCCCCAGCTCTGATTCCCCGCCTCTGATTCCCCGCCTCTGATTCCCCGTGTCTGATTTCCTGCCTCTCATTCCCCGCCTCTGATTCCCCATCTCTGATTCACCGCCTCTGATTCACCACCTCTGATTCCCCATATCTGATTCTCCACCTATGTTTCCCCGCCTCTGATTCCCCGCCTCTGATTCGCTGACTCTGATTCCCCATCTCTGATTCCGCACATCTGATTCCCTGCCTCTGATTCCCCACCTCTGATTCCCCATATCTGATTCCCCGCCTCTGTTTCCCCGCCTCTGATTCCCCGCCTCTGTTTCCCCATATCTAATTCCCCGCCTCTGATTCCCCGCCTCTGATTCCCCATCTCTGATTCACCGCCTTTCATTCGCCACCTCTGATTCCCCATATCAGATTCCCCGCCTCTGTTTCCCCGCCTCTGATTCCCCGCCTCTGTTTCACCATATCTGATTGCCCGCCTCTGATTCCCCAACTCCGATTCCCCACCTCTGATTACCCAGCTCTGATTCCCCGCCTCTGTTTCCCCGCGTCTGATTCCCTGCATCTGATTCCCCGCCTCTGATTCCCCATCTCTGATTCCCTGCCTCTGAATCCCCGACTCTGATTCCCCATCTCTGAATCCCCGCCTCTGAATCCCCGTGTCTGATACCCAGCTTCTGATACCCCGCCCCTGATTCCCCACTTCTGATTCCCCATATCTGATACACCGTCTCTGTTTCTGCGCCTCTGATTCCCCGTTTCTGATTCCCCATATCTGATACCCCGCCTCTGATTCCCCAACTCTGATTCCCCGCCTCTGTTTCCCCATATCTGATTCCCCGCCTCTGATTCCCCAACTCTGATTCCCCGCCTCTGATACCCCAGCTCTGATTCCCCAACTCTGATTCCCCGTGTTTGATTCCCTGCCTCTGATTCCCCACCTCTGATTTCCCATCTCTGATTCACCGCCTTTCATTCGCCACCTCTGATTCCCCATATCAGATTCCCCGCCTCTGTTTCCCCGCCTCTGATTCCCCGCCTCTGTTTCCCCATATCTGATTCCCCAACTCTGATTCCCCGCCTCTGATTACCCAGCTCTGATTCCCCGCCTCTGATTCCCCGCGTCTGATTCCCTGCCTCTGTTTCCCAACCTCTGATTCCCCACCTCTGATTCCCCATATCTGATTCCCCAGCTCTGTTTCCCCGCCTCTGATTCCCCGCCTCTGTTTACCCATATCTAATTCCCCGCCTCTGATTCCCAAACTCTGATTCCCTGCCTCTGATTCCCCAGATCTGATTCCCCGCCTCTGATTCCCCACCTCTGATTCCCCATATCTAATTCCCCGCCTCTCTTTCCGCGCCTCTGATTCCCCGCCTCTGATTCCCTATTTCTGATTCCCCGCCTCTGATTCCCCAACTCTGATTCCCCGCCTCTGATTCCCCAGCTCTGTTTCCCCGCCTCTGATTCCCCGCCTCTGTTTCCCCATATCTAATTCCCCGCCTCTGATTTCCAAACTCTGATTCCCTGCCTCTGATTCCCCAGCTCTGATTCCCCGCCTCTGATTCCCCACATCTGATTCCCTGCCTCTGATTCCCCGCCTCTGATTCCCCGCCTCTGATTCCCTGCCTCTGATTCCCAACCTCTGATACCCACCTCTGAATCCCCATATCTGAATCCCTGCCTCTGATTCCCTGCCTCTGATTCGCCGCCTCTGATTCCCCGCCTCTGATTCCCAACCTCTGATTCCCCACCTCTGATTCCCCATATCAGATTCCCAGCCTCTGTTTCCCCGCCTCTGATTCCCCGCCTCTGTTTCCCCATATCTGATTCCCGGACTCTGATTCCCCACCTCTGATTCCCCATCTCTGATTCCGCACATCCGATTCCCTGCCTCTGATTCCCTGCCTCTGATTCCCAACCTCTGATTCCCCACCTCTGATTCCCCATATCTGATTCCCCGCCTCTGTTTCCCCGCCTCTGATTCCCCGCCTCTGATTCCCCGCCTCTGATTCCCCGCCTCTGATTCCCCAACTCCGATCCCCGCCTCTGATTCCCCATCTCTGATTCCCCACCTCTGATTCCCCGCGTCTGATTCCCTGCCTCTGATGCCCCGCATCTGATTCCCCATCACTGATTCCCCGCCTCTGATTCCCCGTGTCTCATTCCCTGCCTCTGATTCCCCGCCTCTGATTCCCCGCCTCTGATTCCCCAACTCTGATTCCTTCCTCTGATTCCCCAGCTCTGATTCCCCGCCTCTGATTCCCCACGTCTGATTCCCCAGCTCTGATTCCCCGCCTCTGATTCCCCGCCTCTGATTCCCCGTGTCTGATTTCCTGCCTCTCATTCCCCGCCTCTGATTCCCCATCTCTGATTCACCGCCTCTGATTCCCCACCTCTGATTCCCCATATCTGATTCTCCACCTATGTTTCCCCGCCTCTGATTCCCCGCCTCTGATTCGCTGACTCTGATTCCCCATCTCTGATTCCGCACATCTGATTCCCTGCCTCTGATTCCCCACCTCTGATTCCCCATATCTGATTCCCCGCCTCTGTTTCCCCGCCTCTGATTCCCCGCCTCTGTTTCCCCATATCTAATTCCCCGCCTCTGATTCCCCGCCTCTGATTCCCCATCTCTGATTCACCGCCTTTCATTCGCCACCTCTGATTCCCCATATCAGATTCCCCGCCTCTGTTTCCCCGCCTCTGATTCCCCGCCTCTGTTTCACCATATCTGATTGCCCGCCTCTGATTCCCCAACTCCGATTCCCCACCTCTGATTCCCTGCCTCTGATTCCCAACCTCTGATACCCACCTCTGAATCCCCATATCTGAATCCCTGCCTCTGATTCCCTGCCTCTGATTCGCCGCCTCTGATTCCCCGCCTCTGATTCCCAACCTCTGATTCCCCACCTCTGATTCCCCATATCAGATTCCCAGCCTCTGTTTCCCCGCCTCTGATTCCCCGCCTCTGTTTCCCCATATCTGATTCCCGGACTCTGATTCCCCACCTCTGATTCCCCATCTCTGATTCCGCACATCCGATTCCCTGCCTCTGATTCCCTGCCTCTGATTCCCAACCTCTGATTCCCCACCTCTGATTCCCCATATCTGATTCCCCGCCTCTGTTTCCCCGCCTCTGATTCCCCGCCTCTGATTCCCCGCCTCTGATTCCCCGCCTCTGATTCCCCAACTCCGATCCCCGCCTCTGATTCCCCATCTCTGATTCCCCACCTCTGATTCCCCGCGTCTGATTCCCTGCCTCTGATGCCCCGCATCTGATTCCCCATCACTGATTCCCCGCCTCTGATTCCCCGTGTCTCATTCCCTGCCTCTGATTCCCCGCCTCTGATTCCCCGCCTCTGATTCCCCAACTCTGATTCCTTCCTCTGATTCCCCAGCTCTGATTCCCCGCCTCTGATTCCCCACGTCTGATTCCCCAGCTCTGATTCCCCGCCTCTGATTCCCTGCCTCTGATTCCCCGTGTCTGATTTCCTGCCTCTCATTCCCCGCCTCTGATTCCCCATCTCTGATTCACCGCCTCTGATTCACCACCTCTGATTCCCCATATCTGATTCTCCACCTATGTTTCCCCGCCTCTGATTCCCCGCCTCTGATTCGCTGACTCTGATTCCCCATCTCTGATTCCGCACATCTGATTCCCTGCCTCTGATTCCCCACCTCTGATTCCCCATATCTGATTCCCCGCCTCTGTTTCCCCGCCTCTGATTCCCCGCCTCTGTTTCCCCATATCTAATTCCCCGCCTCTGATTCCCCGCCTCTGATTCCCCATCTCTGATTCACCGCCTTTCATTCGCCACCTCTGATTCCCCATATCAGATTCCCCGCCTCTGTTTCCCCGCCTCTGATTCCCCGCCTCTGTTTCACCATATCTGATTGCCCGCCTCTGATTCCCCAACTCCGATTCCCCACCTCTGATTACCCAGCTCTGATTCCCCGCCTCTGTTTCCCCGCGTCTGATTCCCTGCATCTGATTCCCCGCCTCTGATTCCCCATCTCTGATTCCCTGCCTCTGAATCCCCGACTCTGATTCCCCATCTCTGAATCCCCGCCTCTGAATCCCCGTGTCTGATACCCAGCTTCTGATACCCCGCCCCTGATTCCCCACTTCTGATTCCCCATATCTGATACACCGTCTCTGTTTCTGCGCCTCTGATTCCCCGTTTCTGATTCCCCATATCTGATACCCCGCCTCTGATTCCCCAACTCTGATTCCCCGCCTCTGTTTCCCCATATCTGATTCCCCGCCTCTGATTCCCCAACTCTGATTCCCCGCCTCTGATACCCCAGCTCTGATTCCCCAACTCTGATTCCCCGTGTTTGATTCCCTGCCTCTGATTCCCCACCTCTGATTTCCCATCTCTGATTCACCGCCTTTCATTCGCCACCTCTGATTCCCCATATCAGATTCCCCGCCTCTGTTTCCCCGCCTCTGATTCCCCGCCTCTGTTTCCCCATATCTGATTCCCCAACTCTGATTCCCCGCCTCTGATTACCCAGCTCTGATTCCCCGCCTCTGACTCCCCGCTTCTGATTCCCTGCCTCTGCATCCCCGCCTCTGATTCCCCATCTCTGATTCCATGCCTCTGAATCCCCGTGTCTGATACCCAGCCTCCGATACCCCGCCCCTAATTCCCCACCTCTGATTACCCATATCTGATTCCCCGCCTCTCTTTCCGCGCCTCTGATTCCCCGCCTCTGATTCCCCATATCTGATTCCCCGACTCTGATTCCCCAACTCTGATTCCCCGCCTCTGATTCCCCAGCTCTGATTCCCCACCTCTGATTCCCCACATCTGATTCCCTGCCTCTGATTCCCCGCCTCTGATTCCCTGCCTCTGTTTCCCAACCTCTGATACCCACCTCTGAATCCCCATATCTGATTCCCTGCCTCTGATTCCCTGCCACTGATTCCCCGCCTCTGATTCCCCGCATCTGATTCCCAACCTCTGATTCCCCACCTCTGATTCCCCATATCTGATTCCCTGCATCTGTTTCCCCGCCTCTGATTCCCCGCCTCTGTTTCCCCATATCTGATTCCCGGATTCTGATTCCCCACCTCTGATTCCCCATCTCTGATTCTGCACATCCGATTCCCTGCCTCTGATTCCCAACCTCTGATTCCCCACCTCTGATTCCCAATATCTGATTCCCCGCCTCTGTTTCCCCGCCTCTGATTCCCCGCCTCTGTTTCCCCATATCTGATTCCCCGCCTCTGATTCCCCAACTCTGATTCCCCGCCTCTGATTCCCCAGCTCTGATTCCCCGCCTCTGATTCCCCGCGTCTGATTCCCTGCCTCTGATGCCCCGCCTCTGATTCCCCATCACTGATTCCCCGCCTCTGATTCCCCGTGTCTGATTCCCTGCCTTTGATTCCCCGCCTCTGATTCCCCGCCTCTGATTCCCCGCCTCTGATTCCACGCGTCTGATTCCCTGCCTCTGATTCCCCGCATCTGATTCCCCATCTCTGATTCACCACCTCTGATTCCCCACCCTTGATTCCCCATATTTGATTCCCCGCCTCTGATTCCCCAACTCTGATTCCCCGCCTCTGATTCCCCAGCTCTGATTCCCCGCCTCTGAATCCCCAACTCTGATTCCCTGCCTCTGAATCCCCAGCTCTGATACCCTGCCTCTGATTCCCCAGCTCTGATTCCCTGCCTCTGATTTCCCGCCTGTGATTCCCCATCTCTGATTCACAACCTCTGATTCCCCACCTCTGATTCCCCATATCTGATTCCCCGCCTCTGATTCCCCGCCTCTGATTCACAGCCTCTGATTCCCCGTGTCTGATTTCCTGCCTCTGATTCCCCGCTCTGATTCCCCATCTATGATTCACCGCCTCTGATTCCCCATCTCTGATTCCTGGACTCTGATTCCCCACCTCTGATTCCCCATCTCTGATTCCGCACATCCGATTCCCTGCCTCTGATTCCCAACCTCTGATTCCCCACCTCTGAGTTCACATATCTGATTCCCCGCCTCTGTTACCCCGCCTCTGATTCTCCGCCTCTGTTTCCCCATATCTGATTTCGTGCCTCTGATTCCCCATATCTGATTCCCCACCTATGTTTCCCGGCCTCTAATTCCCCATCTCTGATTCCTGGACTCTGATTCCCCACCTCTGATTCCCCATCTCTGATTCTGCACATCCGATTCCCTGCCTCTGATTCCCAACCTCTGATTCCCCACCTCTGAGTCCCCATATCTGATTCCCCGCCTCTGTTACCCCGCCTCTGATTCTCCGCCTCTGTTTCCCCATATCTGATTCCCCGCCTCTGATTCCCCAACTCTGATTCCCCGCCTCTGATTCCACAGCTCTGATTCCCCGCCTCTGATTCGCTGCCTCTGATTCCCCATCTCTGATTCCGCACATCTGATTCCCTGCCTCTGATTCCCCGCCTCTGACTCCCCGCCTCTGATTCCCTGCCTCTGTTTCCCAACCTCTGATTCCCCGCCTCTGTTTCCCCATATCTGATTCCCCGCCTCTGATTCCCCAACTCTGATTCCCCGCCTCTGATTCCCCAGCTCTGATTCCCCGCCTCTGATTCCCCGTGTTTGATTCCCTGCCTCTGATTCCCCGCCTCTGATTCACCATCTCTGATTCACCGCCTTTCATTCGCCACCTCTGATTCCCCATATCAGATTCCCCGCCTCTGTTTCCCCGCCTCTGATACCCCGCCTCTGATTCCCCATATCTCATTCCCCACCTCTGATTCCCCATCTCTGATTCCCGGACTCTGATTCCTGGCCTCTTATTCCCGGCATCTGATTCCCGGCATCTGATCCCGGCCTCTGATTCGGCGCTTCTGATTCTGATTCCCTGCCTCTGATTCCCCGCATCTGATTCCCCATCTCTGATTCACCACCTCTGATTCCCCACCCTTGATTCACCATATCTGATTCCCCGCCTCTGAATCCCCGCTTCTGATTCCCTGCCTCTGCTTCCCCGCCTCTGATTCCCCATCTCTGATTCCATGCCTCTGAATCCCCGTGTCTGATACCCAGCCTCCGATACCCCGCCCCTAATTCCCCACCTCTGATTACCCATATCTGATTCCCCGCCTCTCTTTCCGCGCCTCTGATTCCCCGCCTCTGATTCCCCATATCTGATTCCCCGACTCTGATTCCCCAACTCTGATTCCCCGCCTCTGATTCCCCAGCTCTGATTCCCCACCTCTGATTCCCCACATCTGATTCCCTGCCTCTGATTCCCCGCCTCTGATTCCCTGCCTCTGTTTCCCAACCTCTGATACCCACCTCTGAATCCCCATATCTGATTCCCTGCCTCTGATTCCCTGCCACTGATTCCCCGCCTCTGATTCCCCGCCTCTGATTCCCAACCTCTGATTCCCCACCTCTGATTCCCCATATCTGATTCCCTGCATCTGTTTCCCCGCCTCTGATTCCCCACCTCTGATTCCCCATATCTGATTCCCTGCATCTGATTCCCCGCCTCTGACTCCCCGCCTCTGATTCCCTGCCTCTGTTTCAAACCTCTGATTCTCCACCTCTGATTCCCCATATCTGATTCCCCACCTCTGTTTCCCTGCCTCTGATTCCCCGCCTCTGTTTCCCCATATCTGATTCCCCGCCTCTGATTCCCCAACTCTGATTCCCCGCCTCTGATTCCCCAGCTCTGATTCCCCAACTCTGATTCCCCGTGTTTGATTCCCTGCCTCTGATTCCCCGCCTCTGATTACCCATCTCTGATTCACTGCCTTTCATTCGCCACCTCTGACTCCCCATATCAGATTCCCCCCCTCTGTTTCCCCGCCTCTGATTCCCCGCCTCTGTTTCCCCATATCTGATTCCCCGCCTCTGATTCCCCAACTCTGATTCCCCGCCTCTGATTACCCAGCTCTGATTCCCTGCCTCTGATTCCCCGCTTTTGATTCCCTGCCTCTGATTCCCCGCCTCTGATTCCCCATCTCTGATTCCACGCCTCTGAATCCCCGTGTCTGATAACCAGCCTCTGATACCCCGCCCCTGATTCCCCATCTCTGATTCCCCATATCTGATTCCCCGCCTCTCTTTCCGCGCCTCTGATTCCCCGCCTCTGATTCCCCATATCTGATTCCCCGACTCTGATTCCGCAACTTTGATTCCCCGCCTCTGATTCCCCAGCTCTGTTTCCCCGCCTCTGATTCCCCGCCTCTGTTTCCCCATATCTAATTCCCCGCCTCTGATTCCCAAACTCTGATTTCCCGCCTCTGTTTACCCAGCTCTGATTCCACGCTTCTGATTCCCCACATCTGATTCCCTGCCTCTGATTCCCCGCCTCTGATTCACTGCCTCTGATTCCCAACCTCTGATACCCACCTCTGAATCCCCATATCTGCTTCCCTGCCTCTGATTCCCTGCCTCTGATTCCCCGCCTCTGATTCCCCACCTCTGATTCCCAACCTTTGATTCCCCACCTCTGATTCCCCATATCTGATTCTCTGCCTCTGTTTCCCCGCCTCTGATTCCCCGCCTCTGCTTCCCCATATCTGATTCCCGGACTCTGATTCCCCACCTCTGATTCCCCATCTCTGATTCTGCACATCCGATTCCCTGCCTCTGATTCCCCGCCTCTGATTCCCCGCGTCTGATTCCCTGCCTCTGTATCCCAACCTCTGATTCCCCACCTCTGATTCCCCATATCTGATTCCCCAGCTCTGTTTCCCCGCCTCTGATTCCCAGCCTCTGTTTCCCCATATCTAATTCCCCTCCTCTGATTCCCAAACTCTGATTCCCTGCCTCTGATTCCCCAGATCTGATTCCCCGCCTCTGATTCCCCACCTCTGATTCCCCATATCTAATTCCCCGCCTCTCTTTCCGCGCCTCTGATTCCCCGCCTCTGATTCCCTATTTCTGATTCCCCGCCTCTGATTCCCCAACTCTGATTCCCCGCCTCTGATTCCCCAGCTCTGTTTCCCCGCCTCTGATTCCCCGCCTCTGTTTCCCCATATCTAATTCCCCGCCTCTGATTTCCAAACACTGATTCCCTGCCTCTGATTCCCCAGCTCTGATTCCCCGCCTCTGATTCCCCACATCTGATTCCCTGCCTCTGATTCCCCGCCTCTGATTCCCCGCCTCTGATTCCCTGCCTCTGATTCCCAACCTCTGATACCCACCTCTGAATCCCCATATCTGAATCCCTGCCTCTGATTCCCTGCCTCTGATTCCCCGCCTCTGATTCCCCGCCTCTGATTCCCAACCTCTGATTCCCCACCTCTGATTCCCCATATCAGATTCCCAGCCTCTGTTTCCCCGCCTCTGATTCCCCGCCTCTGTTTCCCCATATCTGATTCCCGGACTCTGATTCCCCACCTCTGATTCCCCATCTCTGATTCCGCACATCCGATTCCCTGCCTCTGATTCCCTGCCTCTGATTCCCAACCTCTGATTCCCCACCTCTGATTCCCCATATCTGATTCCCCGCCTCTGTTTCCCCGCCTCTGATTCCCCGCCTCTGATTCCCCGCCTCTGATTCCCCGCCTCTGATTCCCCAACTCCGATCCCCGCCTCTGATTCCCCATCTCTGATTCCCCACCTCTGATTCCCCGCGTCTGATTCCCTGCCTCTGATGCCCCGCATCTGATTCCCCATCACTGATTCCCCGCCTCTGATTCCCCGTGTCTCATTCCCTGCCTCTGATTCCCCGCCTCTGATTCCCCGCCTCTGATTCCCCAACTCTGATTCCTTCCTCTGATTCCCCAGCTCTGATTCCCCGCCTCTGATTCCCCACGTCTGATTCCCCAGCTCTGATTCCCCGCCTCTGATTCCCCGCCTCTGATTCCCCGTGTCTGATTTCCCGCCTCTCATTCCCCGCCTCTGAATCCCCGTGTCTGATACCCAGCCTCTGATACCCCGCCCCTGATTCCCCACCTCTGATTCCCCATATCTGATTCCCCGCCTCTCTTTCCGCGCCTCTGATTCCCCGCCTCTGATTCCCTATTTCTGATTCCCCGCCTCTCTTCCCCAACTCTGATTCCCCGCCTCTGATTCCCCAGCTCTGTTTCCCCGCCTCTGATTCCCCGCCTCTGTTTCCCCATATCTAATTCCCCGCCTCTGATTCCCAAACTCTGATTCCCTGCCTCTGATTCCCCAGATCTGATTCCCCGCCTCTGATTCCCCACATCTGATTCCCTGCCTCTGATTCCCCGACTCTGATTCCCCATCTCTGATTCCCCGCCTCTGAATCCCCGTGTCTGATACCCAGCTTCTGATACCCCGCCCCTGATTCCCCACTTCTGATTCCCCATATCTGATACACCGTCTCTGTTTCTGCGCCTCTGATTCCCCGTTTCTGATTCCCCATATCTGATACCCCGCCTCTGATTCCCCAACTCTGATTCCCCGCCTCTGTTTCCCCATATCTGATTCCCCGCCTCTGATTCCCCAACTCTGATTCCCCGCCTCTGATACCCCAGCTCTGATTCCCCAACTCTGATTCCCCGTGTTTGATTCCCTGCCTCTGATTCCCAACCTCTGATTTCCCATCTCTGATTCACCGCCTTTCATTCGCCACCTCTGATTCCCCATATCAGATTCCCCGCCTCTGTTTCCCCACCTCTGATTCCCCGCCTCTGTTTCCCCATATCTGATTCCCCAACTCTGATTCCCCGCCTCTGATTCCCCAGCTCTGATTCCCCACCTCTGATTCCCCACATCTGATTCCCTGCCTCTGATTCCCCGCCTCTGATTCCCTGCCTCTGTTTCCCAACCTCTGATACCCACCTCTGAATCCCCATATCTGATTCCCTGCCTCTGATTCCCTGCCACTGATTCCCCGCCTCTGATTCCCCGCATCTGATTCCCAACCTCTGATTCCCCACCTCTGATTCCCCATATCTGATTCCCTGCATCTGTTTCCCCGCCTCTGATTCCCCGCCTCTGTTTCCCCATATCTGATTCCCGGATTCTGATTCCCCACCTCTGATTCCCCATCTCTGATTCTGCACATCCGATTCCCTGCCTCTGATTCCCCGCCTCTGACTCCCCGCCTCTGATTCCCTGCCTCTGTTTCCCTGCCTCTGATTCCCTGCCACTGATTCCCCGCCTCTGATTCCCCGCATCTGATTCCCAACCTCTGATTCCCCACCTCTGATTCCCCATATCTGATTCCCCCCCTCTGTTTCCCCGCCTCTGATTCCCCGCCTCTGTTTCCCCATATCTGATTCCCCGCCTCTGATTCCCCAACTCTGATTCCCCGCCTCTGATTACCCAGCTCTGATTCCCTGCCTCTGATTCCCCGCTTTTGATTCCCTGCCTCTGATTCCCCGCCTCTGATTCCCCATCTCTGATTCCACGCCTCTGAATCCCCGTGTCTGATAACCAGCCTCTGATACCCCGCCCCTGATTCCCCATCTCTGATTCCCCATATCTGATTCCCCGCCTCTCTTTCCGCGCCTCTGATTCCCCGCCTCTGATTCCCCATATCTGATTCCCCGACTCTGATTCCGCAACTTTGATTCCCCGCCTCTGATTCCCCAGCTCTGTTTCCCCGCCTCTGATTCCCCGCCTCTGTTTCCCCATATCTAATTCCCCGCCTCTGATTCCCAAACTCTGATTTCCCGCCTCTGTTTACCCAGCTCTGATTCCACGCTTCTGATTCCCCACATCTGATTCCCTGCCTCTGATTCCCCGCCTCTGATTCACTGCCTCTGATTCCCAACCTCTGATACCCACCTCTGAATCCCCATATCTGCTTCCCTGCCTCTGATTCCCTGCCTCTGATTCCCCGCCTCTGATTCCCCACCTCTGATTCCCAACCTTTGATTCCCCACCTCTGATTCCCCATATCTGATTCTCTGCCTCTGTTTCCCCGCCTCTGATTCCCCGCCTCTGCTTCCCCATATCTGATTCCCGGACTCTGATTCCCCACCTCTGATTCCCCATCTCTGATTCTGCACATCCGATTCCCTGCCTCTGATTCCCCGCCTCTGATTCCCCGCGTCTGATTCCCTGCCTCTGTATCCCAACCTCTGATTCCCCACCTCTGATTCCCCATATCTGATTCCCCAGCTCTGTTTCCCCGCCTCTGATTCCCAGCCTCTGTTTCCCCATATCTAATTCCCCTCCTCTGATTCCCAAACTCTGATTCCCTGCCTCTGATTCCCCAGATCTGATTCCCCGCCTCTGATTCCCCACCTCTGATTCCCCATATCTAATTCCCCGCCTCTCTTTCCGCGCCTCTGATTCCCCGCCTCTGATTCCCTATTTCTGATTCCCCGCCTCTGATTCCCCAACTCTGATTCCCCGCCTCTGATTCCCCAGCTCTGTTTCCCCGCCTCTGATTCCCCGCCTCTGTTTCCCCATATCTAATTCCCCGCCTCTGATTTCCAAACACTGATTCCCTGCCTCTGATTCCCCAGCTCTGATTCCCCGCCTCTGATTCCCCACATCTGATTCCCTGCCTCTGATTCCCCGCCTCTGATTCCCCGCCTCTGATTCCCTGCCTCTGATTCCCAACCTCTGATACCCACCTCTGAATCCCCATATCTGAATCCCTGCCTCTGATTCCCTGCCTCTGATTCCCCGCCTCTGATTCCCCGCCTCTGATTCCCAACCTCTGATTCCCCACCTCTGATTCCCCATATCAGATTCCCAGCCTCTGTTTCCCCGCCTCTGATTCCCCGCCTCTGTTTCCCCATATCTGATTCCCGGACTCTGATTCCCCACCTCTGATTCCCCATCTCTGATTCCGCACATCCGATTCCCTGCCTCTGATTCCCTGCCTCTGATTCCCAACCTCTGATTCCCCACCTCTGATTCCCCATATCTGATTCCCCGCCTCTGTTTCCCCGCCTCTGATTCCCCGCCTCTGATTCCCCGCCTCTGATTCCCCGCCTCTGATTCCCCAACTCCGATCCCCGCCTCTGATTCCCCATCTCTGATTCCCCACCTCTGATTCCCCGCGTCTGATTCCCTACCTCTGATGCCCCGCATCTGATTCCCCATCACTGATTCCCCGCCTCTGATTCCCCGTGTCTCATTCCCTGCCTCTGATTCCCCGCCTCTGATTCCCCGCCTCTGATTCCCCAACTCTGATTCCTTCCTCTGATTCCCCAGCTCTGATTCCCCGCCTCTGATTCCCCACGTCTGATTCCCCAGCTCTGATTCCCCGCCTCTGATTCCCCGCCTCTGATTCCCCGTGTCTGATTTCCCGCCTCTCATTCCCCGCCTCTGAATCCCCGTGTCTGATACCCAGCCTCTGATACCCCGCCCCTGATTCCCCACCTCTGATTCCCCATATCTGATTCCCCGCCTCTCTTTCCGCGCCTCTGATTCCCCGCCTCTGATTCCCTATTTCTGATTCCCCGCCTCTCTTCCCCAACTCTGATTCCCCGCCTCTGATTCCCCAGCTCTGTTTCCCCGCCTCTGATTCCCCGCCTCTGTTTCCCCATATCTAATTCCCCGCCTCTGATTCCCAAACTCTGATTCCCTGCCTCTGATTCCCCAGATCTGATTCCCCGCCTCTGATTCCCCACATCTGATTCCCTGCCTCTGATTCCCCGACTCTGATTCCCCATCTCTGATTCCCCGCCTCTGAATCCCCGTGTCTGATACCCAGCTTCTGATACCCCGCCCCTGATTCCCCACTTCTGATTCCCCATATCTGATACACCGTCTCTGTTTCTGCGCCTCTGATTCCCCGTTTCTGATTCCCCATATCTGATACCCCGCCTCTGATTCCCCAACTCTGATTCCCCGCCTCTGTTTCCCCATATCTGATTCCCCGCCTCTGATTCCCCAACTCTGATTCCCCGCCTCTGATACCCCAGCTCTGATTCCCCAACTCTGATTCCCCGTGTTTGATTCCCTGCCTCTGATTCCCAACCTCTGATTTCCCATCTCTGATTCACCGCCTTTCATTCGCCACCTCTGATTCCCCATATCAGATTCCCCGCCTCTGTTTCCCCACCTCTGATTCCCCGCCTCTGTTTCCCCATATCTGATTCCCCAACTCTGATTCCCCGCCTCTGATTCCCCAGCTCTGATTCCCCACCTCTGATTCCCCACATCTGATTCCCTGCCTCTGATTCCCCGCCTCTGATTCCCTGCCTCTGTTTCCCAACCTCTGATACCCACCTCTGAATCCCCATATCTGATTCCCTGCCTCTGATTCCCTGCCACTGATTCCCCGCCTCTGATTCCCCGCATCTGATTCCCAACCTCTGATTCCCCACCTCTGATTCCCCATATCTGATTCCCTGCATCTGTTTCCCCGCCTCTGATTCCCCGCCTCTGTTTCCCCATATCTGATTCCCGGATTCTGATTCCCCACCTCTGATTCCCCATCTCTGATTCTGCACATCCGATTCCCTGCCTCTGATTCCCAACCTCTGATTCCCCACCTCTGATTCCCAATATCTGATTCCCCGCCTCTGTTTCCCCGCCTCTGATTCCCCGCCTCTGTTTCCCCATATCTGATTCCCCGCCTCTGATTCCCCAACTCTGATTCCCCGCCTCTGATTCCCCAGCTCTGATTCCCCGCCTCTGATTCCCCGCGTCTGATTCCCTGCCTCTGATGCCCCGCCTCTGATTCCCCATCACTGATTCCCCGCCTCTGATTCCCCGTGTCTGATTCCCTGCCTTTGATTCCCCGCCTCTGATTCCCCGCCTCTGATTCCCCGCCTCTGATTCCACGCGTCTGATTCCCTGCCTCTGATTCCCCGCATCTGATTCCCCATCTCTGATTCACCACCTCTGATTCCCCACCCTTGATTCCCCATATCTGATTCCCCGCCTCTGATTCCCCAACTCTGATTCCCCGCCTCTGATTCCCCAGCTCTGATTCCCCGCCTCTGAATCCCCAACTCTGATTCCCTGCCTCTGAATCCCCAGCTCTGATACCCTGCCTCTGATTCCCCAGCTCTGATTCCCTGCCTCTGATTTCCCGCCTGTGATTCCCCATCTCTGATTCACAACCTCTGATTCCCCACCTCTGATTCCCCATATCTGATTCCCCGCCTCTGATTCCCCGCCTCTGATTCACAGCCTCTGATTCCCCGTGTCTGATTTCCTGCCTCTGATTCCCCGCTCTGATTCCCCATCTATGATTCACCGCCTCTGATTCCCCATCTCTGATTCCCCGCCTCTGATTCCCCAGCTCTGATTCCCCAACTCTGATTCCCCGTGTTTGATTCCCTGCCTCTGATTCCCCGCCTCTGATTACCCATCTCTGATTCACTGCCTTTCATTCGCCACCTCTGACTTCCCATATCAGATTCCCCCCCTCTGTTTCCCCGCCTCTGATTCCCCGCCTCTGTTTCCCCATATCTGATTCCCCGCCTCTGATTCCCCAACTCTGATTCCCCGCCTCTGATTACCCAGCTCTGATTCCCTGCCTCTGATTCCCCGTTTCTGATTCCCTGCCTCTGATTCCCCGCTTCTGATTCCCCATCTCTGATTCCACGCCTCTGAATCCCCGTGTCTGATACCCAGCCTCTGATACCCCGCCCCTGATTCCCCACCTCTGATTCCCCATATCTGATTCCCCGCCTCTCTTTCCGCGCCTCTGATTCCCCGCCTCTGATTCCCCATATCTGATTCCCCGACTCTGATTCCCCAACTTTTATTCCCCGCCTCTGATTCCCCAGCTCTGTTTCCCCGCCTCTGATTCCCCGCCTCTGTTTCCCCATATCTAATTCCCCGCCTCTGATTCCCAAACTCTGATTTTCCGCCTCTGTTTACCCAGCTCTGATTCCCCGCCTCTGATTCCCCACATCTGATTCCCTGCCTCTGATTCCCCGCCTCTGATTCCCTGCCTCTGATTCCCAACCTCTGATACCCACCTCTGAATCCCCATATCTGATTCCCTGCCTCTGATTCCCTGCCTCTGATTCCCCGCCTCTGATTCCCCGCCTCTGATTCCCAACCTTTGATTCCCCACCTCTGATTCCCCATATCTGATTCCCTGCCTCTGTTTCCCCGCCTCTGATTCCCCGCCTCTGCTTCCCCATATCTGATTCCAGGACTCTGATTCCCCACCTCTGATTCCCCATCTCTGATTCTGCACATCCGATTCCCTGCCTCTGATTCCCCGCCTCTGATTCCCCGCGTCTGATTCCCTGCCTCTGATTCCCAACCTCTGATTCCCCACCTCTGATTCCCAATATCTGATTCCCCGCCTCTGTTTCCCCGCCTCTGATTCCCCGCCTCTGTTTCCCCATATCTGACTCCCCGCCACTGATTCCCCGCATCTGATTCCCTGCCTCTGATGCCCCGCCTCTGATTCCCCATCACTGATTCCCCGCCTCTGATTCCCTGTGTCTGATTCCCTGCCTCTGATTCCCCATCTATGATTCACCGCCTCTGATTCCCCACCTCTGATTCCCCATATCATATTCCCCACCTATGTTTCCCCGCCTCTGATTCCCCGCCTCTGATTCCCCATCTCTGATTCCTGGACTCTGATTCCCCACCTCTGATTCCCCATCTCTGATTTCGCACATCCGATTCCCTGCCTCTGATTCCCCGCCTCTGATCCCCGGCCTCTGATTCCCCAACTCTGATTCCCCGCCTCTGATTCCCCAGCTCTGATTCCCCGCCACTGATTCCCCACGTCTGATAACCTGCCTCTGATTCCCCGCCTCTGATTCCCCACCTCTGATTCCCCACCTCTGAGTCCCCATATCTGAATCCCCGCCTCCGTTACCTCGCCTCTGATTCCCCGCCTCTGTTTCTCCATATCTGATTCCCCGCCTCTGATTCCCCAACTCTGAATCCCCGCCTCTGATTCCGCACATTTGATTCCCTGCCTCTGATACCCCGCCTCAGACTCCCCGCCTCTGATTCCCTGCCTCTGTTTCCCAACCTCTGATTCCCCATATCTGATTCCCTGCCTCTGATTCCCTGCCTCTGATTCCCCGCCTCTGATTCCCCGCCTCTGATTCCCAACCTCTGATTCCCCACCTCTGATTCCCCATATCTGATTCCCCGCCTCTGTTTCCCCGCCTCTGATTCCCCGCCTCTGTTTCCCCATATCTGATTCCCCGCCTCTTAATCCCCAACTCTGATTCCCTGCCTCTGATTCCCCAGATCTGACTCCCCGCCTCTGATTCCCCACATCTGATTCCCTGCCTCTGATTCCCCGACTCTGATTCCCCATCTCTGATTCCCCGCCTCTGAATCCCCGTGTCTGATACCCAGCTTCTGATACCCCGCCCCTGATTCCCCACCTCTGATTCCCCATATCTGATACCCCGCCTCTGTTTCTGCGCCTCTGATTCCCCGCCTCTGATTCCCCATATCTGAGTCACCGCCTCTGATTCCCCAACTCTGATTCCATGCCTCTGATTCCCCAGCTCTGATTCCCCGCCTCTGATTCCCCGCCTCTGTTTCCCCATATCTGATTCCCCGCCTCTGATTCCCCAACTCTGATTCCCCGCCTCTGATTCCCGGCCTCTGATTCCCGGCCTCTGATTCCCGGCCTCTGATTCCCGGCATCTCATTCCCGGCCTCTGATTTCCGGCGTCTGATTCCCCGCCTCTGGTTCCCCGCCTCAAATTCTCTGCCTCTGATTCCCCATCTCTGATTCCGCACATCTGATTTCCTGCCTCTGATTCCCCGCCTCTGACTCCCCGCCTCTGATTCCCTGCCTCTGTTTCAAACCTCTGATTCTCCACCTCTGATTCCCCATATCTGATTCCCCACCTCTGTTTCCATGCCTCTGATTCCCCGCCTCTGTTTCCCCATATCTGATTCCCCGCCTCTGATTCCCCAACTCTGATTCCCCGCCTCTGATTCCCCAGCTCTGATTCCCCAACTCTGATTCCCCGTGTTTGATTCCCTGCCTCTGATTCCCCGCCTCTGATTACCCATCTCTGATTCACTGCCTTTCATTCGCCACCTCTGACTTCCCATATCAGATTCCCCCCCTCTGTTTCCCCGCCTCTGATTCCCCGCCTCTGTTTCCCCATATCTGATTCCCCGCCTCTGATTCCCCAACTCTGATTCCCCGCCTCTGATTACCCAGCTCTGATTCCCTGCCTCTGATTCCCCGTTTCTGATTCCCAGCCTCTGATTCCCCGCTTCTGATTCCCCATCTCTGATTCCACGCCTCTGAATCCCCGTGTCTGATACCCAGCCTCTGATACCCCGCCCCTGATTCCCCACCTCTGATTCCCCATATCTGATTCCCCGCCTCTCTTTCCGCGCCTCTGATTCCCCGCCTCTGATTCCCCATATCTGATTCCCCGACTCTGATTCCCCAACTTTGATTCCCCGCCTCTGATTCCCCAGCTCTGTTTCCCCGCCTCTGATTCCCCGCCTCTGTTTCCCCATATCTAATTCCCCGCCTCTGATTCCCAAACTCTGATTTCCCGCCTCTGTTTACCCAGCTCTGATTCCCCGCCTCTGATTCCCCACATCTGATTCCCTGCCTCTGATTCCCCGCCTCTGATTCCCTGCCTCTGATTCCCAACCTCTGATACCCACCTCTGAATCCCCATATCTGATTCCCTGCCTCTGATTCCCTGCCTCTGATTCCCCGCCTCTGATTCCCCGCCTCTGATTCCCAACCTTTGATTCCCCACCTCTGATTCCCCATATCTGATTCCCTGCCTCTGTTTCCCCGCCTCTGATTCCCCGCCTCTGCTTCCCCATATCTGATTCCAGGACTCTGATTCCCCACCTCTGATTCCCCATCTCTGATTCTGCACATCCGATTCCCTGCCTCTGATTCCCCGCCTCTGATTCCCCGCGTCTGATTCCCTGCCTCTGATTCCCAACCTCTGATTCCCCACCTCTGATTCCCAATATCTGATTCCCCGCCTCTGTTTCCCCGCCTCTGATTCCCCGCCTCTGTTTCCCCATATCTGACTCCCCGCCACTGATTCCCCGCATCTGATTCCCTGCCTCTGATGCCCCGCCTCTGATTCCCCATCACTGATTCCCCGCCTCTGATTCCCTGTGTCTGATTCCCTGCCTCTGATTCCCCATCTATGATTCACCGCCTCTGATTCCCCACCTCTGATTCCCCATATCATATTCCCCACCTATGTTTCCCCGCCTCTGATTCCCCGCCTCTGATTCCCCATCTCTGATTCCTGGACTCTGATTCCCCACCTCTGATTCCCCATCTCTGATTTCGCACATCCGATTCCCTGCCTCTGATTCCCCGCCTCTGATCCCCGGCCTCTGATTCCCCAACTCTGATTCCCCGCCTCTGATTCCCCAGCTCTGATTCCCCGCCACTGATTCCCCACGTCTGATTACCTGCCTCTGATTCCCCGCCTCTGATTCCCCACCTCTGATTCCCCGCGTCTGATTCCCTGCCTCTGATTCCCCGCCTCTGATTCCCCATCTCTGATTCACCAACTCTGATTCCCCACCTCTGATTCCCCATATCCGAGTCCCCGCCTCAGTTTCCCCGCCTCTGATTCACCCCTCTAATTCCCCATATCTGATTCCCCGCCTCTGATTCCCCAACTCTGATTCCCCGCCTCTGATTCCCCAGCTCTGATTCCCCGCCTCTGATTCTCCAGCTCTGATTCCCCGCCTCTGATTCCCCAGCTCTGATTCCCCGCCACTGATTCCCCACGTCTGATTACCTGCCTCTGATTCCCCGCCTCTGATTCCCCACCTCTGATTCCCCGCGTCTGATTCCCTGCCTCTGATTCCCCGCCTCTGATTCCCCATCTCTGATTCACCAACTCTGATTCCCCACCTCTGATTCCCCATATCCGAGTCCCCGCCTCAGTTTCCCCGCCTCTGATTCACCCCTCTAATTCCCCATATCTGATTCCCCGCCTCTGATTCCCCAACTCTGATTCCCTGCCTCTGATTCCCCAGCTCTGATTCCCCGCCTCTGATTCTCCAGCTCTGATTCCCTGCCTCTGATTTCCCGCCTGTGATTCCCCATCTCTGATTCACAACCTCTTATTCCCCACCTCTGATTCCCCATATCTGATTCCCCGCCTCTGATTCCCCATATCTGATTCCCCACCTATGTTTCCCCGCCTCTGATTCCCCGCCTCTGATTCCCCATCTCTGATTCCTGGACTCTGATTCCCCATCTCTGATTCCGCACATCCGATTCCCTGCCTCTGATTCCACGCCTCTGATTCCCCGCCTCATATTCCCTGCCTCTGATTCCCAACCTCTGATTCCCCACCTCTGAGTCCCCATATCTGATTCCCCGCCTCTGTTACCCCGCCTCTGATTCCCCGCCTCTGTTTCTCCATATCTGATTCCCCGCCTCTGATTCCCCAACTCTGAATCCCCGCCTCTGATTCCCCGCATCTGATTCCCTGCCTCTGATGCCCCGCCTCTGATTCCCCATCACTGATTCCCCGCCTCTGATTCCCTGTGTCTGATTCCCTGCCTCTGATTCCCCGCCTCTGATCCCCGGCCTCTGATTCCCCAACTCTGATTCCCCGCCTCTGATTCCCCAGCTCTGATTCCCCGCCACTGATTCCCCACGTCTGATTACCTGCCTCTGATTCCCCGCCTCTGATTCCCCACCTCTGATTCCCCGCGTCTGATTCCCTGCCTCTGATTCCCCGCCTCTGATTCCCCATCTCTGATTCACCAACTCTGATTCCCCACCTCTGATTCCCCATATCCGAGTCCCCGCCTCAGTTTCCCCGCCTCTGATTCACCCCTCTGATTCCCCATATCTGATTCCCCGCCTCTGATTCCCCAACTCTGATTCCCCGCCTCTGATTCCCCAGCTCTGATTCCCCGCCTCTGAATCCCCAACTCTGATTCCCTGCCTCTGATTCCCCAGCTCTGATTCCCCGCCTCTGATTCTCCAGCTCTGATTCCCTGCCTCTGATTTCCCGCCTGTGATTCCCCATCTCTGATTCACAACCTCTTATTCCCCACCTCTGATTCCCCATATCTGATTCCCCGCCTCTGTTTGCCCGCCTCTAATTCCCCGCTTCTGTTTCCCCATATCTGATTCCCCACCTCTGAATCCACACCTCTGATTCCCTGCTTCTGATTCCCCAGCTCTGATTCCCCACCTCTGATTCCCCGCCTCTGATTCACTGCCTCTGGTTCCCCGTGTCTGATTTCCTGCCTCTGATTCCCAGCCTCTGATTCCCCATCTATGATTCACCGCCTCTGATTCCCCACCTCTGATTCCCCATATCTGATTCCCCACCTATGTTTCCCCGCCTCTGATTCCCCGCCTCTGATTCCCCATCTCTGATTCCTGGACTCTGATTCCCCACCTCTGATTCCCCATCTCTGATTCCGCACATCCGATTCCCTGCCTCTGATTCCCCGCCTCTGATTCCCCGCCTCATATTCCCTGCCTCTGATTCCCAACCTCTGATTCCCCACCTCTGAGTCCCCATATCTGATTCCCCGCCTCTGTTACCCCGCCTCTGATTCCCCGCCTCTGTTTCTCCATATCTGATTCCCCGCCTCTGATTCCCCAACTCTGAATCCCCGCCTCTGATTCCGCACATTTGATTCCCTGCCTCTGATACCCCGCCTCAGACTCCCCGCCTCTGATTCCCTGCCTCTGTTTCCCAACCTCTGATTCCCCATATCTGATTCCCTGCCTCTGATTCCCTGCCTCTGATTCCCCGCCTCTGATTCCCCGCCTCTGATTCCCAACCTCTGATTCCCCACCTCTGATTCCCCATATCTGATTCCCCGCCTCTGTTTCCCCGCCTCTGATTCCCCGCCTCTGTTTCCCCATATCTGATTCCCCGCCTCTTAATCCCCAACTCTGATTCCCTGCCTCTGATTCCCCAGATCTGACTCCCCGCCTCTGATTCCCCACATCTGATTCCCTGCCTCTGATTCCCCGACTCTGATTCCCCATCTCTGATTCCCCGCCTCTGAATCCCCGTGTCTGATACCCAGCTTCTGATACCCCGCCCCTGATTCCCCACCTCTGATTCCCCATATCTGATACCCCGCCTCTGTTTCTGCGCCCCTGATTCCCCACCTCTGATTCCCCATATCTGATACCCCGCCTCTGATTCCCCAACTCTGATTCCCCGCCTCTGATTCCCCATATCTGATTCCCCGCCTCTGGTTCCCCGCCTCTAATTCTCTGCCTCTGATTCCCCATCTCTGATTCCGCACATCTGATTTCCTGCCTCTGATTCCCCGCCTCTGACTCCCCGCCTCTGATTCCCTGCCTCTGTTTCAAACCTCTGATTCTCCACCTCTGATTCCCCATATCTGATTCCCCACCTCTGTTTCCATGCCTCTGATTCCCCGCCTCTGTTTCCCCATATCTGATTCCCCGCCTCTGATTCCCCAACTCTGATTCCCCGCCTCTGATTCCCCAGCTCTGATTCCCCAACTCTGATTCCCCGTGTTTGATTCCCTGCCTCTGATTCCCCGCCTCTGATTACCCATCTCTGATTCACTGCCTTTCATTCGCCACCTCTGACTTCCCATATCAGATTCCCCCCCTCTGTTTCCCCGCCTCTGATTCCCCGCCTCTGTTTCCCCATATCTGATTCCCCGCCTCTGATTCCCCAACTCTGATTCCCCGCCTCTGATTACCCAGCTCTGATTCCCTGCCTCTGATTCCCCGTTTCTGATTCCCTGCCTCTGATTCCACGCTTCTGATTCCCCATCTCTGATTCCACGCCTCTGAATCCCCGTGTCTGATACCCAGCCTCTGATACCCTGCCCCTGATTCCCCACCTCTGATTCCCCATATCTGATTCCCCGCCTCTCTTTCCGCGCCTCTGATTCCCCATATCTGATTCCCCGACTCTGATTCCCCAACTTTGATTCCCCGCCTCTGATTCCCCAGCTCTGTTTCCCCGCCTCTGATTCCCCGCCTCTGTTTCCCCATATCTAATTCCCCGCCTCTGATTCCCAAACTCTGATTTCCCGCCTCTGTTTACCCAGCTCTGATTCCCCGCCTCTGATTCCCCACATCTGATTCCCTGCCTCTGATTCCCCGCCTCTGATTCCCTGCCTCTGATTCCCAACCTCTGATACCCACCTCTGAATCCCCATATCTGATTCCCTGCCTCTGATTCCCTGCCTCTGATTCCCCGCCTCTGATTCCCCGCCTCTGATTCCCAACCTTTGATTCCCCACCTCTGATTCCCCATATCTGATTCCCTGCCTCTGTTTCCCCGCCTCTGATTCCCCGCCTCTGCTTCCCCATATCTGATTCCAGGACTCTGATTCCCCACCTCTGATTCCCCATCTCTGATTCTGCACATCCGATTCCCTGCCTCTGATTCCCCGCCTCTGATTCCCCGCGTCTGATTCCCTGCCTCTGATTCCCAACCTCTGATTCCCCACATCTGATTCCCAATATCTGATTCCCCGCCTCTGTTTCCCCGCCTCTGATTCCCCGCCTCTGTTTCCCCATATCTGACTCCCCGCCACTGATTCCCCGCATCTGATTCCCTGCCTCTGATGCCCCGCCTCTGATTCCCCATCACTGATTCCCCGCCTCTGATTCCCTGTGTCTGATCCCCTGCCTCTGATTCCCCATCTATGATTCACCGCCTCTGATTCCCCACCTCTGATTCCCCATATCATATTCCCCACCTATGTTTCCCCGCCTCTGATTCCCCGCCTCTGATTCCCCATCTCTGATTCCTGGACTCTGATTCCCCACCTCTGATTCCCCATCTCTGATTTCGCACATCCGATTCCCTGCCTCTGATTCCCCGCCTCTGATCCCCGGCCTCTGATTCCCCAACTCTGATTCCCCGCCTCTGATTCCCCAGCTCTGATTCCCCGCCACTGATTCCCCACGTCTGATTACCTGCCTCTGATTCCCCGCCTCTGATTCCCCACCTCTGATTCCCCGCGTCTGATTCCCTGCCTCTGATTCCCCGCCTCTGATTCCCCATCTCTGATTCACCAACTCTGATTCCCCACCTCTGATTCCCCATATCCGAGTCCCCGCCTCAGTTTCCCCGCCTCTGATTCACCCCTCTAATTCCCCATATCTGATTCCCCGCCTCTGATTCCCCAACTCTGATTCCCCGCCTCTGATTCCCCAGCTCTGATTCCCCGCCTCTGAATCCCCAACTCTGATTCCCTGCCTCTGATTCCCCAGCTCTGATTCCCCGCCTCTGATTCTCCAGCTCTGATTCCCTGCCTCTGATTTCCCGCCTGTGATTCCCCATCTCTGATTCACAACCTCTTATTCCCCACCTCTGATTCCCCATATCTGATTCCCCGCCTCTGATTCCCCATATCTGATTCCCCACCTATGTTTCCCCGCCTCTGATTCCCCGCCTCTGATTCCCCATCTCTGATTCCTGGACTCTGATTCCCCATCTCTGATTCTGCACATCCGATTCCCTGCCTCTGATTCCCCGCCTCTGATTCCCCGCCTCATATTCCCTGCCTCTGATTCCCAACCTCTGATTCCCCACCTCTGAGTCCCCATATCTGATTCCCCGCCTCTGTTACCCCGCCTCTGATTCCCCGCCTCTGTTTCTCCATATCTGATTCCCCGCCTCTGATTCCCCAACTCTGAATCCCCGCCTCTGATTCCCAGCATCTGATTCCCTGCCTCTGATGCCCCGCCTCTGATTCCCCATCACTGATTCCCCGCCTCTGATTCCCTGTGTCTGATTCCCTGCCTCTGATTCCCCGCCTCTGATCCCCGGCCTCTGATTCCCCAACTCTGATTCCCCGCCTCTGATTCCCCAGCTCTGATTCCCCGCCACTGATGCCCCACGTCTGATTACCTGCCTCTGATTCCCCGCCTCTGATTCCCCACCTCTGATTCCCCGCGTCTGATTCCCTGCCTCTGATTCACCGCCTCTGTTTCCCCATCTCTGATTCACCAACTCTGATTCCCCACCTCTGATTCCCCATATCCGAGTCCCCGCCTCAGTTTCCCCGCCTCTGATTCACCCCTCTGATTCCCCATATCTGATTCCCCGCCTCTGATTCCCCAACTCTGATTCCCCGCCTCTGATTCCCCAGCTCTGATTCCCCGCCTCTGAATCCCCAACTCTGATTCCCTGCCTCTGATTCCCCAGCTCTGATTCCCCGCCTCTTATTCTCCAGCTCTGATTCCCTGCCTCTGATTTCCCGCCTGTGATTCCCCATCTCTGATTCACAACCTCTTATTCCCCACCTCTGATTCCCCATATCTGATTCCCCGCCTCTGTTTGCCCGCCTCTAATTCCCCGCTTCTGTTTCCCCATATCTGATTCCCCACCTCTGAATCCACACCTCTGATTCCCTGCTTCTCATTCCCCAGCTCTGATTCCCCACCTCTGATTCCCCGCCTCTGATTCACTGCCTCTGGTTCCCCGTGTCTGATTTCCTGCCTCTGATTCCCAGCCTCTGATTCCCCATCTATGATTCACCGCCTCTGATTCCCCACCTCTGATTCCCCATATCTGATTCCCCACCTATGTTTCCCCGCCTCTGATTCCCCGCCTCTGATTCCCCATCTCTGATTCCTGGACTCTGATTCCCCACCTCTGATTCCCCATCTCTGATTCCGCACATCCGATTCCCTGCCTCTGATTCCCCGCCTCTGATTCCCCGCCTCATATTCCCTGCCTCTGATTCCCAACCTCTGATTCCCCACCTCTGAGTCCCCATATCTGATTCCCCGCCTCTGTTACCCCGCCTCTGATTCCCCGCCTCTGTTTCTCCATATCTGATTCCCCGCCTCTGATTCCCCAACTCTGAATCCCCGCCTCTGATTCCGCACATTTGATTCCCTGCCTCTGATACCCCGCCTCAGACTCCCCGCCTCTGATTCCCTGCCTCTGTTTCCCAACCTCTGATTCCCCATATCTGATTCCCTGCCTCTGATTCCCTGCCTCTGATTCCCCGCCTCTGATTCCCCGCCTCTGATTCCCAACCTCTGATTCCCCACCTCTGATTCCCCATATCTGATTCCCCGCCTCTGTTTCCCCGCCTCTGATTCCCCGCCTCTGTTTCCCCATATCTGATTCCCCGCCTCTTAATCCCCAACTCTGATTCCCTGCCTCTGATTCCCCAGATCTGACTCCCCGCCTCTGATTCCCCACATCTGATTCCCTGCCTCTGATTCCCCGACTCTGATTCCCCATCTCTGATTCCCCGCCTCTGAATCCCCGTGTCTGATACCCAGCTTCTGATACCCCGCCCCTGATTCCCCACCTCTGATTCCCCATATCTGATACCCCGCCTCTGTTTCTGCGCCCCTGATTCCCCACCTCTGATTCCCCATATCTGATACCCCGCCTCTGATTCCCCAACTCTGATTCCCCGCCTCTGATTCCCCATATCTGATTCCCCGCCTCTGGTTCCCCGCCTCTAATTCTCTGCCTCTGATTCCCCATCTCTGATTCCGCACATCTGATTTCCTGCCTCTGATTCCCCGCCTCTGACTCCCCGCCTCTGATTCCCTGCCTCTGTTTCAAACCTCTGATTCTCCACCTCTGATTCCCCATATCTGATTCCCCACCTCTGTTTCCATGCCTCTGATTCCCCGCCTCTGTTTCCCCATATCTGATTCCCCGCCTCTGATTCCCCAACTCTGATTCCCCGCCTCTGATTCCCCAGCTCTGATTCCCCAACTCTGATTCCCCGTGTTTGATTCCCTGCCTCTGATTCCCCGCCTCTGATTACCCATCTCTGATTCACTGCCTTTCATTCGCCACCTCTGACTTCCCATATCAGATTCCCCCCCTCTGTTTCCCCGCCTCTGATTCCCCGCCTCTGTTTCCCCATATCTGATTCCCCGCCTCTGATTCCCCAACTCTGATTCCCCGCCTCTGATTACCCAGCTCTGATTCCCTGCCTCTGATTCCCCGTTTCTGATTCCCTGCCTCTGATTCCACGCTTCTGATTCCCCATCTCTGATTCCACGCCTCTGAATCCCCGTGTCTGATACCCAGCCTCTGATACCCTGCCCCTGATTCCCCACCTCTGATTCCCCATATCTGATTCCCCGCCTCTCTTTCCGCGCCTCTGATTCCCCATATCTGATTCCCCGACTCTGATTCCCCAACTTTGATTCCCCGCCTCTGATTCCCCAGCTCTGTTTCCCCGCCTCTGATTCCCCGCCTCTGTTTCCCCATATCTAATTCCCCGCCTCTGATTCCCAAACTCTGATTTCCCGCCTCTGTTTACCCAGCTCTGATTCCCCGCCTCTGATTCCCCACATCTGATTCCCTGCCTCTGATTCCCCGCCTCTGATTCCCTGCCTCTGATTCCCAACCTCTGATACCCACCTCTGAATCCCCATATCTGATTCCCTGCCTCTGATTCCCTGCCTCTGATTCCCCGCCTCTGATTCCCCGCCTCTGATTCCCAACCTTTGATTCCCCACCTCTGATTCCCCATATCTGATTCCCTGCCTCTGTTTCCCCGCCTCTGATTCCCCGCCTCTGCTTCCCCATATCTGATTCCAGGACTCTGATTCCCCACCTCTGATTCCCCATCTCTGATTCTGCACATCCGATTCCCTGCCTCTGATTCCCCGCCTCTGATTCCCCGCGTCTGATTCCCTGCCTCTGATTCCCAACCTCTGATTCCCCACATCTGATTCCCAATATCTGATTCCCCGCCTCTGTTTCCCCGCCTCTGATTCCCCGCCTCTGTTTCCCCATATCTGACTCCCCGCCACTGATTCCCCGCATCTGATTCCCTGCCTCTGATGCCCCGCCTCTGATTCCCCATCACTGATTCCCCGCCTCTGATTCCCTGTGTCTGATCCCCTGCCTCTGATTCCCCATCTATGATTCACCGCCTCTGATTCCCCACCTCTGATTCCCCATATCATATTCCCCACCTATGTTTCCCCGCCTCTGATTCCCCGCCTCTGATTCCCCATCTCTGATTCCTGGACTCTGATTCCCCACCTCTGATTCCCCATCTCTGATTTCGCACATCCGATTCCCTGCCTCTGATTCCCCGCCTCTGATCCCCGGCCTCTGATTCCCCAACTCTGATTCCCCGCCTCTGATTCCCCAGCTCTGATTCCCCGCCACTGATTCCCCACGTCTGATTACCTGCCTCTGATTCCCCGCCTCTGATTCCCCACCTCTGATTCCCCGCGTCTGATTCCCTGCCTCTGATTCCCCGCCTCTGATTCCCCATCTCTGATTCACCAACTCTGATTCCCCACCTCTGATTCCCCATATCCGAGTCCCCGCCTCAGTTTCCCCGCCTCTGATTCACCCCTCTAATTCCCCATATCTGATTCCCCGCCTCTGATTCCCCAACTCTGATTCCCCGCCTCTGATTCCCCAGCTCTGATTCCCCGCCTCTGAATCCCCAACTCTGATTCCCTGCCTCTGATTCCCCAGCTCTGATTCCCCGCCTCTGATTCTCCAGCTCTGATTCCCTGCCTCTGATTTCCCGCCTGTGATTCCCCATCTCTGATTCACAACCTCTTATTCCCCACCTCTGATTCCCCATATCTGATTCCCCGCCTCTGATTCCCCATATCTGATTCCCCACCTATGTTTCCCCGCCTCTGATTCCCCGCCTCTGATTCCCCATCTCTGATTCCTGGACTCTGATTCCCCATCTCTGATTCTGCACATCCGATTCCCTGCCTCTGATTCCCCGCCTCTGATTCCCCGCCTCATATTCCCTGCCTCTGATTCCCAACCTCTGATTCCCCACCTCTGAGTCCCCATATCTGATTCCCCGCCTCTGTTACCCCGCCTCTGATTCCCCGCCTCTGTTTCTCCATATCTGATTCCCCGCCTCTGATTCCCCAACTCTGAATCCCCGCCTCTGATTCCCAGCATCTGATTCCCTGCCTCTGATGCCCCGCCTCTGATTCCCCATCACTGATTCCCCGCCTCTGATTCCCTGTGTCTGATTCCCTGCCTCTGATTCCCCGCCTCTGATCCCCGGCCTCTGATTCCCCAACTCTGATTCCCCGCCTCTGATTCCCCAGCTCTGATTCCCCGCCACTGATTCCCCACGTCTGATTACCTGCCTCTGATTCCCCGCCTCTGATTCCCCACCTCTGATTCCCCGCGTCTGATTCCCTGCCTCTGATTCACCGCCTCTGTTTCCCCATCTCTGATTCACCAACTCTGATTCCCCACCTCTGATTCCCCATATCCGAGTCCCCGCCTCAGTTTCCCCGCCTCTGATTCACCCCTCTGATTCCCCATATCTGATTCCCCGCCTCTGATTCCCCAACTCTGATTCCCCGCCTCTGATTCCCCAGCTCTGATTCCCCGCCTCTGAATCCCCAACTCTGATTCCCTGCCTCTGATTCCCCAGCTCTGATACCCCGCCTCTGATTCTCCAGCTCTGATTCCCTGCCTCTGATTTCCCGCCTGTGATTCCCCATCTCTGATTCACAACCTCTTATTCCCCACCTCTGATTCCCCATATCTGATTCCCCGCCTCTGTTTGCCCGCCTCTAATTCCCCGCTTCTGTTTCCCCATATCTGATTCCCCACCTCTGAATCCACACCTCTGATTCCCTGCTTCTCATTCCCCAGCTCTGATTCCCCACCTCTGATTCCCCGCCTCTGATTCACTGCCTCTGGTTCCCCGTGTCTGATTTCCTGCCTCTGATTCCCAGCCTCTGATTCCCCATCTATGATTCACCGCCTCTGATTCCCCACCTCTGATTCCCCATATCTGATTCCCCACCTATGTTTCCCCGCCTCTGATTCCCCGCCTCTGATTCCCCATCTCTGATTCCTGGACTCTGATTCCCCACCTCTGATTCCCCATCTCTGATTCCGCACATCCGATTCCCTGCCTCTGATTCCCCGCCTCTGATTCCCCGCCTCATATTCCCTGCCTCTGATTCCCAACCTCTGATTCCCCACCTCTGAGTCCCCATATCTGATTCCCCGCCTCTGTTACCCCGCCTCTGATTCCCCGCCTCTGTTTCTCCATATCTGATTCCCCGCCTCTGATTCCCCAACTCTGAATCCCCGCCTCTGATTCCGCACATTTGATTCCCTGCCTCTGATACCCCGCCTCAGACTCCCCGCCTCTGATTCCCTGCCTCTGTTTCCCAACCTCTGATTCCCCATATCTGATTCCCTGCCTCTGATTCCCTGCCTCTGATTCCCCGCCTCTGATTCCCCGCCTCTGATTCCCAACCTCTGATTCCCCACCTCTGATTCCCCATATCTGATTCCCCGCCTCTGTTTCCCCGCCTCTGATTCCCCGCCTCTGTTTCCCCATATCTGATTCCCCGCCTCTTAATCCCCAACTCTGATTCCCTGCCTCTGATTCCCCAGATCTGACTCCCCGCCTCTGATTCCCCACATCTGATTCCCTGCCTCTGATTCCCCGACTCTGATTCCCCATCTCTGATTCCCCGCCTCTGAATCCCCGTGTCTGATACCCAGCTTCTGATACCCCGCCCCTGATTCCCCACCTCTGATTCCCCATATCTGATACCCCGCCTCTGTTTCTGCGCCTCTGATTCCCCGCCTCTGATTCCCCATATCTGATTCACCGCCTCTGATTCCCCAACTCTGATTCCATGCCTCTGATTCCCCAGCTCTGATTCCCCGCCTCTGATTCCCCGCCTCTGTTTCCCCATATCTGATTCCCCGCCTCTGATTCCCCAACTCTGATTCCCCGCCTCTGATTCCCGGCCTCTGATTCCCGGCCTCTGATTCCCGGCCTCTGATTCCCGGCATCTCATTCCCGGCCTCTGATTTCCGGCGTCTGATTCCCCGCCTCTGGTTCCCCGCCTCTAATTCTCTGCCTCTGATTCCCCATCTCTGATTCCGCACATCTGATTTCCTGCCTCTGATTCCCCGCCTCTGACTCCCCGCCTCTGATTCCCTGCCTCTGTTTCAAACCTCTGATTCTCCACCTCTGATTCCCCATATCTGATTCCCCACCTCTGTTTCCATGCCTCTGATTCCCCGCCTCTGTTTCCCCATATCTGATTCCCCGCCTCTGATTCCCCAACTCTGATTCCCCGCCTCTGATTCCCAGCTCTGATTCCCCAACTCTGATTCCCTGTGTTTGATTCCCTGCCTCTGATTCCCCGCCTCTGATTACCCATCTCTGATACACTGCCTTTCATTCGCCACCTCTGACTCCCCATATCAGATTCCCCCCCTCTGTTTCCCCGCCTCTGATTCCCCGCCTCTGTTTCCCCATATCTGATTCCCCGCCTCTGATTCCCCAACTCTGATTCCCCGCCTCTGATTACCCAGCTCTGATTCCCTGCCTCTGATTCCCCGTTTCTGATCCCCTGCCTCTGATTCCCCGCTTCTGATTCCCCATCTCTGATTCCACGCCTCTGAATCCCTGTGTCTGATACCCAGCCTCTGATACCCCGCCCCTGATTCCCCACCTCTGATTCCCCATATCTGATTCCCCGCCTCTCTTTCCGCGTCTCTGATTCCCCGCCTCTGATTCCCCATATCTGATTCCCCGACTCTGATTCCCCAACTTTGATTCCCCGCCTCTGATTCCCCAGCTCTGTTTCCCCGCCTCTGATTCCCCGCCTCTGTTTCCCCATATCTAATTCCCCGCCTCTGATACCCAAACTCTGATTTCCCGCCTCTGTTTACCCAGCTCTGATTCCCCGCCTCTGATTCCCCACATCTGATTCCCTGCCTCTGATTCCCCGCCTCTGATTCCCTGCCTCTGATTCCCAACCTCTGATACCCACCTCTGAATCCCCATATCTGATCCCTGCCTCTGATTGCCTGCCTCTGATTCCCCGCCTCTGATTCCCCGCCTCTGATTCCCAACCTTTGATTCCCCACCTCTGATTCCCCATATCTGATTCCCCGCCTCTGTTTCCCCGCCTCTGATTCCCCGCCTCTGTTTCCACATATCTGATTCCCCGCCACTGATTCCCCGCATCTGATTCCCTGCCTCTGATGCCCCGCCTCTGATTCCCCATCACTGATTCCCCGCCTCTGATTCCCTGTGTCTGATTCCCTGCCTCTGATTCCCCATCTATGATTCACTGCCTCTGATTCCCCACCTCTGATTCCCCATATCATATTCCCCACCTATGTTTCCCCGCCTCTGATTCCCCGCCTCTGATTCCCCATCTCTGATTCCTGGACTCTGATTCCCCACCTCTGATTCCCCATCTCTGATTTCGCACATCCGATTCCCTGCCTCTGATTCCCCGCCTCTGATCCCCGGCCTCTGATTCCCCAACTCTGATTCCCCGCCTCTGATTCCCCAGCTCTGATTCCCCGCCACTGATTCCCCACGTCTGATTACCTGCCTCTGATTCCCCGCCTCTGATTCCCCACCTCTGATTCCCCGCGTCTGATTCCCTGCCTCTGATTCCCCGCCTCTGATTCCCCATCTCTGATTCACCAACTCTGATTCCCCACCTCTGATTCCCCATATCCGAGTCCCCGCCTCAGTTTCCCCGCCTCTGATTCACCCCTCTGACTCCCCATATCTGATTCCCCGCCTCTGATTCCCCAACTCTGATTCCCCGCCTCTGATTCCCCAGCTCTGATTCCCCGCCTCTGAATCCCCAACTCTGATTCCCTGCCTCTGATTCCCCAGCTCTGATTCCCCGCCTCTGATTCTCCAGCTCTGATTCCCTGCCTCTGATTTCCCGCCTGTGATTCCCCATCTCTGATTCACAACCTCTTATTCCCCACCTCTGATTCCCCATATCTGATTCCCCGCCTCTGTTTGCCCGCCTCTAATTCCCCGCTTCTGTTTCCCCATATCTAATTCCCCACCTCTGAATCCACACCTCTGATTCCCTGCTTCTGATTCCCCAGCTCTGATTCCCCACCTCTGATTTCCCGCCTCTGATTCACTGCCTCTGGTTCCCCGTGTCTGATTTCCTGCCTCTGATTCCCAGCCTCTGATTCCCCATCTATGATTCACCGCCTCTGATTCCCCACCTCTGATTCCCCATATCTGATTCCCCACCTATGTTTCCCCGCCTCTGATTCCCCGCCTCTGATTCCCCATCTCTGATTCCTGGACTCTGATTCCCCACCTCTGATTCCCCATCTCTGATTCCGCACATCCGATTCCCTGCCTCTGATTCCCCGCCTCTGATTCCCCGCCTCATATTCGCTGCCTCTGATTCCCAACCTCTGATTCCCCACCTCTGAGTCCCCATATCTGATTCCCCGCCTCTGTTACCCCGCCTCTGATTCCCCGCCTCTGTTTCTCCATATCTGATTCCCCGCCTCTGATTCCCCAACTCTGAATCCCCGCCTCTGATTCCGCACATTTGATTCCCTGCCTCTGATACCCCACCTCTGACTCCCCGCCTCTGATTCCCTGCCTCTGTTTCCCAACCTCTGATTCCCCATATCTGATTCCCTGCCTCTGATTCCCTGCCTCTGATTCCCCGCCTCTGATTCCCAACCTCTGATTCCCCACCTCTGATTCCCCATATCTGATTCCCCGCCTCTGTTTCCCCGCCTCTGATTCCCCGCCTCTGTTACCCATATCTGATTTCCCGCCTCTGAATCCCCAACTCTGATTCCCTGCCTCTGATTCCCCAGATCTGATTCCCCGCCTCTGATTCCCCACATCTGATTCCCTGCCTATGATTCCCCGACTCTGATTCCCCATCTCTGATTCCCCGCCTCTGATTACCCAGCACTGATTCCCTGCCTCTGATTCCCCGTTTCTGATTCCCTGCCTCTGATTCCCCGCTTCTGATTCCCCATCTCTGATTCCACGCCTCTGAATCCCCGTGTCTGATACCCAGCCTCTGATACCCCGCCCCTGATTCCCCACCTCTGATTCCCCACATCTGATTCCCCGCCTCTCTTTCCGCGCCTCTGATTCCCCGCCTCTGATTCCCCATATCTGATTCCCCGACTCTGATTCCCCAACTTTGATTCCCCGCCTCTGATTCCCCAGCTCTGTTTCCCCGCCTCTGATTCCCCGCCTCTGTTTCCCCATATCTAATTCCCCGCCTCTGATTCCCAAACTCTGATTTCCCGCCTCTGTTTACCCAGCTCTGATTCCCCGCCTCTGATTCCCCACATCTGATTCCCTGCCTCTGATTCCCCGCCTCTGATTCCCTGCCTCTGATTCCCAACCTCTGATACCCACATCTGAATCCCCATATCTGATTCCCTGCCTCTGATTCCCTGCCTCTGATTCCCCGCCTCTGATTCCCCGCCTCTGATTCCCAACCTTTGATTCCCCACCTCTGATTCCCCATATCTGATTCCCTGCCTCTGTTTCCCCGCCTCTGATTCCCCGCCTCTGCTTCCCCATATCTGATTCCAGGACTCTGATTCCCCACCTCTGATTCCCCATCTCTGAGTCCCCATATCTGATTCCCCGCCTCTGTTACCCCGCCTCTGATTCCCCGCCTCTGTTTCTCCATATCTGATTCCCCGCCTCTGATTCCCCAACTCTGAATCCCCGCCTCTGATTCCGCACATTTGATTCCCTGCCTCTGATACCCCACCTCTGACTCCCCGCCTCTGATTCCCTGCCTCTGTTTCCCAACCTCTGATTCCCCATATCTGATTCCCTGCCTCTGATTCCCTGCCTCTGATTCCCCGCCTCTGATTCCCCGCCTCTGATTCCCAACCTCTGATTCCCCACCTCTGATTCCCCATATCTGATTCCCCGCCTCTGTTTCCCCGCCTCTGATTCCCCGCCTCTGTTACCCATATCTGATTTCCCGCCTCTGAATCCCCAACTCTGATTCCCTGCCTCTGATTCCCCAGATCTGATTCCCCGCCTCTGATTCCCCACATCTGATTCCCTGCCTATGATTCCCCGACTCTGATTCCCCATCTCTGATTCCCCGCCTCTGATTACCCAGCACTGATTCCCTGCCTCTGATTCCCCGTTTCTGATTCCCTGCCTCTGATTCCCCGCTTCTGATTCCCCATCTCTGATTCCACGCCTCTGAATCCCCGTGTCTGATACCCAGCCTCTGATACCCCGCCCCTGATTCCCCACCTCTGATTCCCCACATCTGATTCCCCGCCTCTCTTTCCGCGCCTCTGATTCCCCGCCTCTGATTCCCCATATCTGATTCCCCGACTCTGATTCCCCAACTTTGATTCCCCGCCTCTGATTCCCCAGCTCTGTTTCCCCGCCTCTGATTCCCCGCCTCTGTTTCCCCATATCTAATTCCCCGCCTCTGATTCCCAAACTCTGATTTCCCGCCTCTGTTTACCCAGCTCTGATTCCCCGCCTCTGATTCCCCACATCTGATTCCCTGCCTCTGATTCCCCGCCTCTGATTCCCTGCCTCTGATTCCCAACCTCTGATACCCACATCTGAATCCCCATATCTGATTCCCTGCCTCTGATTCCCTGCCTCTGATTCCCCGCCTCTGATTCCCCGCCTCTGATTCCCAACCTTTGATTCCCCACCTCTGATTCCCCATATCTGATTCCCTGCCTCTGTTTCCCCGCCTCTGATTCCCCGCCTCTGCTTCCCCATATCTGATTCCAGGACTCTGATTCCCCACCTCTGATTCCCCATCTCTGATTCTGCACATCCGATTCCCTGCCTCTGATTCCCCGACTCTGATTCCCCGCGTCGGATTCCCTGCCTCTGATTCCCAACCTCTGATTCCCCACCTCTGATTCCCCATATCTGATTCCCCGCCTCTGTTTCCCCGCCTCTGATTCCCCGCCTCTGTTTCCACATATCTGATTCCCCGCCACTGATTCCCCGCATCTGATTCCCTGCCTCTGATGCCCCGCCTCTGATTCCCCATCACTGATTCCCCGCCTCTGATTCCCTGTGTCTGATTCCCTGCCTCTGTTTCCCCATCTATGATTCACCGCCTCTGATTCCCCACCTCTGATTCCCCATATCTGATTCCCCACCTATGTTTCCCCGCCTCTGATTCCCCGCCTCTGATTCCCCATCTCTGATTCCTGGACTCTGATTCCCCACCTCTGATTCCCCATCTCTGATTTCGCACATCCGATTCCCTGCCTCTGATACCCCGCCTCATATTCCGTGCCTCTGATTTTCAACCTCTGATTCCCCACCTCTGAGTCCCCATATCTGATTCCCCGCCTCTGTTTCCCCGCCTCTGATTCCCCGCCTCTGTTTCTCCATATCTGATTCCCCGCCTCTGATTCCCCAACTCTGAATATCCGCCTCTGATTCCGCACATTTGATTCCCTGCCTCTGATTCCCCGCCTCTGACTCCCCGCCTCTGATTCCCTGCCTCTGTTTCCCAACCTCTGATTCCCCACCTCTGATTCCCCATATCTGATTCCCCACCTCTGTTTCCCTGCCTCTGATTCCCCGCCTCTGTTTCCCCATATCTGATTCCCCGCCTCTGATTCCCCAACTCTGATTCCCCGCCCCTGATTCCCCAGCTCTGATTACCCGCCTCTGATTCCCCGTGTTTGATTCCCTGCCTCTGATTCCCCGCCTCTGATTCACCATCTCTGATTCACCGCCTTTCATTCGCCACCTCTGATTCCCCATATCAGATTCCCCGCCTCAGTTTCCCCGCCTCTGATACCCCGCCTCTGATTCCCCATATCTGATTCCCGGACTCTGATTCCTGGCGTCTTATTCCCGGCATCTGATTCCCGGCCTCTGATCCCGGCCTATGATTCGCCGCTTCTGATTCTGATTCCCTGCCTCTGATTCCCCATCTCTGATTCCGCACATCTGATTCCCTGCCTCTGATTCCCCAAATCTGATTCCCCATATCTGATTCTCCACCTCTGTTTCCCCGCCTCTGATTCCCCGCCTCTGTTTCCCCATATCTAATTCCCCACGTCTGATTCCCTGCCTCTGATTCCCCGCCTCTGATTCCCCATCTCTGATTCCCCGCCTCTGAATCCCCGGGTCTGATACCCAGCATCTGATACCCCGCCCCTGATTCCCCACCTCTGATTCCCCATATCAGATTCCCCGCCTCTCTTTCCGCGCCTCTGATTCCCCGCCTCTGATTCCCCGCGTCTGATTCACAGCCTCTGATGCCCCGCCTCTGATTCCCCGTGTCTGATTCCCTGCCTCTGATTCCCCGCCTCTCATTCCCCGCCTCTGATTCCCCAACTCTGATTCCCCGCCTCTGATTCCCCAGCTCTGATTCCCCGCCTCTGATTCCCCGCATCTGATTCCCTGCCTCTGATTCCCCGCCTCTGATTCCCCGCCTCTGTTTCCCCATATCTGATTCCCCGACTCTGATTCCCAAACTCTGATTCCCTGCCTCTGATTCCCCAGATCTGATTCCCCGCCTCTGATTCCCCACATCTGATTCCCTGCCTCTGATTCCCCGACTCTGATTCCCCATCTCTGATTCCCCGCCTCTGAATCCCCGTGTCTGAAACCCAGCTTCTGATACCCCGCCCCTGATTCCCCACCTCTGATTCCCCATATCTGATACCCCGCCTCTGTTTCTGCGCCTCTGATTCCCCGCCTCTGATTCCCCATATCTGATACCCCGCCTCTGATTCCCCAACACTGATTCCCCGCCTCTGTTTCCCCATATCTGATTCCCCGCCTCTGATTCCCCAACTCTGATTCCCCGCCTCTGATTCCCCAGCTCTGATTCCCCAACTCTGATTCCCCGTGTTTGATTCCCTGCCTCTGATTCCCCGCCTCTGATTCCCCATCTCTGATTCACCGCCTTTCATTCGCCACCTCTGATTCCCCATATCAGATTCCCCGCCTCTGTTTCCCCGCCTCTGATTCCCCGCCTCTGTTTCCACATATCTGATTCCCCGCCTCTGATTCCCCAACTCTGATTCCCCACCTCTGATTACCCAGCTCTGATTCCCCGCCTCTGATTCCCCGCTTCTGATTCCCTGCCTCTGATTCCCCGCCTCTGATTCCCCATCTCTGATTCCACGCCTCTGAATCCCCGTGTCTGATACCCAGCCTCTGATACCTCGCCCCTGATTCCCCACCTCTGATTCCCCATATCTTATTCCCCACCTCTCTTTCCGCACCTCTGATTCCCCGCCTCTGATTCCCCATATCTGATTCCCCGACTCTGATTCCTCAACTCTGATTCCCCGCCTCTGATTCCCCAGCTCTGTTTCCCCGCCTCTGATTCCCCTCCTCTGTTTCCCCATATCTAATTCCCCGCCTCTGATTCCCAAACTCTGATACCCCGCCTCTGATTCCCAAGCTCTGATTCCCCGCCTCTGATTCGCCACATCTGATTCCCTGCCTCTGATTCCCCGCCTCTGATTCCCCGCCTCTGATTCCCTGCCTCTGATTCCCAACCTCTGATACCCACCTCTGAATCCCCATATCTGAATCCCTGCCTCTGATTCCCTGCCTCTGATTCCCCGCCTCTGATTCCCCGCCTCTGATTCCCAACCTCTGATTCCCCACCTCTGATTCCCCATATCAGATTCCCAGCCTCTGTTTCCCCGCCTCTGATTCCCCTCCTCTGTTTCCCCATATCTGATTCCCGGACTCTGATTCCCCACCTCTGATTCCCCATCTCTGATTCCGCACATCCGATTCCCTGCCTCTGATTCCCTGCCTCTGATTGCCAACCTCTGATTCCCCACCTCTGATACCCCATATCTGATTCCCCGCCTCTGTTTCCCCGCCTCTGATTCCCCGCCTCTGATTCCCCGCCTCTGATTCCCCGCCTATGATTCCCCAACTCTGATTCCCCACCTCTGATTCCCCAGCTCTGATTCCCCGCCTCTGATTCCCCGCGTCTGATTCCCTGCCTCTGATGCCCCGCATCTGATTCCCCATCACTGATTCCCCGCCTCTGATTCCCCGTGTCTGATTCCCTGCCTCTGATTCCCCGCCTCTGATTCCCCGCCTCTGATTCCCCAACTCTGATTCCTTCCTCTGATTCCCCAGCTCTGATTCCCCGCCTCTGATTCCCCACGTCTGATTCCCCAGCTCTGATTCCCCGCCTCTGATTCCCCGCCTCTGATTCCCCGTGTCTGATTTCCTGCCTCTCATTCCCCGCCTCTGATTCCCCATCTCTGATTCACCGCCTCTGATTCCCCACCTCTGATTCCCCATATCTGATTCCCCACCTATGTTTCCCCGCCTCTGATTCCCCGCCTCTGATTCCCTGACTCTGATTCCACATCTCTGATTCCGCACATCTGATTCCCTGACTCTGATTCCCCACCTCTGATTCCCCATATCTGATTCCCCGCCTCTGATTCCCCGCCTCTGATTCCCTATTTCTGATTCCCCGCCTCTGATTCCCCAACTCTGATTCCCCGTCTCTGATTCCCCAGCTCTGTTTCCACGCCTCTGATTCCCCGCCTCTGATTCCCCATATCTAATTCCCCGCCTCTGTTTCCCCGCCTCTGATTCCCCGCCTCTGTTTCACCATATCTGATTCCCCGCCTCTGATTCCCCAACTCTGATTCCCCACCTCTGATTACCCAGCTCTGATTCCCCGCCTCTGATTCCCCGCGTCTGATCGCCTGCATCTGATTCCCCGCCTCTGATTCCCCATCTCTGATTCCCTGCCTCTGAATCCCCGTGTCTGATACCCAGCCTCTGATACCCCGCCCCTGATTCCCCACCTCTGATTCCCCATATCTGATTCCCCGCCTCTCTTTCCGCACCTCTGATTCCCCGCCTCTGATTCCCTATTTCTGATTCCCCGCCTCTGATTCCCCAACTCTGATTCCCCGTCTCTGATTCCCCAGCTCTGTTTCCCCGCCTCTGATTCCCCGCCTCTGTTACCCCATATCTAATTCCCCGCCTCTGATTCCCAAACTCTGATTCCCCGCCTCTGATTCCCCAGCTCTGATTCCCCGCCTCTGATTCCCCACATCTGATTCCCTGCCTCTGATTCCCCGCCTCTGATTCCCCGCCTCTGATTCCCTGCCTCTGATTCCCAACCTCTGATACCCACCTCTGAATCCCCATATCTGAATCCCTGCCTCTGATTCCATGCCTCTGATTCCCCGCCTCTGATTCCCAGCCTCTGTTTCCCCGCCTCTGATTCCCCGCCTCTGTTTCCCCATATCTGATTCCCGGACTCTGATTCCCCACCTCTGATTCCCCATCTCTGATTCCGCACATCCGATTCCCTGCCTCTGATTCCCTGCCTCTGATTCCCAACCTCTGATTCCCCACCTCTTATTCCCCATATCTGATTCCCCGCCTCTGTTTCCCCGCCTCTGATTCCCCGCCTCTGATTCCCCGCCTCTGATTCCCCGCCTCTGATTCCCCAACTCCGATCCCCGCCTCTGATTCCCCAGCTCTGATTCCCCACCTCTGATTCCCCGCGTCTGATTCCCTGCCTCTGATGCCCCGCATCTGATTCCCCATCACTGATTCCCCGCCTCTGATTCCCCGTGTCTGATTCCCTGCCTCTGATTCCCCGCCTCTGATTCCCCGCCTCTGATTCCCCAACTCTGATTCCTTCCTCTGATTCCCCAGCTCTGATTCCCCGCCTCTGATTCCCCACGTCTGATTCCCCATCTCTGATTCCCCGCCTCTGATTCCCCGCCTCTGATTCCCCGTGTCTGATTTCCTGCCTCTCATTCCCCGCCTCTGATTCCCCATCTCTGATTCACCGCCTCTGATTCCCCACCTCTGATTCCCCATATCTGATTCCCCACCTATGTTTCCCCGCCTCTGATTCCCCGCCTCTGATTCCCTGACTCTGATTCCCCATCTCCGATTCCGCACATCTGATTCCCTGCCTCTGATTCCCCACCTCTGATTCCCCATATCTGATTCCCCGCCTCTGTTTCCCCGCCTCTGATTCCCCGCCTCTGTTTCCCCATATCTAATTCCCCGCCTCTGATTCCCCGCCTCTGATTCCCCATCTCTGATTCACCGCCTTTCATTCGCCACCTCTGATTCCCCATATCAGATTCCCCGCCTCTGTTTCCCCGCCTCTGATTCCCCGCCTCTGTTTCACCATATCTGATTCCCCGCCTCTGATTCCCCAACTCTGATTCCCCACCTCTGATTACCCAGCTCTGATTCCCCGCCTCTGATTCCCCGCGTCTGAATCCCTGCATCTGATTCCCCGCCTCTGATTCCCCATCTCTGATTCCCTGCCTCTGAATCCCCGTGTCTGATACCCAGCCTCTGATACCCAGCCCCTGATTACCCACCTCTGATTCCCCATATCTGATTCCCCGCCTCTCTTTCCGCGCCTCTGATTCCCCGCCTCTGATTCCCTATTTCTGATTCCCCGCCTCTGATTCCCCAACTCTGATTCCCCGCCTCTGACTCCCCAGCTCTGTTTCCCCGCCTCTGATTCCCCGCCTCTGTTTCCCCATATCTAATTCCCCGCCTCTGATTCCCAAAGTCTGATTCCCTGCCTCTGATTCCCCAGATCTGATTCCCCGCCTCTGATTCCCCACATCTGATTCCCTGCCTCTGATTCCCCGACTCTGATTCCCCATCTCTGATTCCCCGCCTCTGAATCCCCGTGTCTGATACCCAGCTTCTGATACCCAGCCCCTGATTCCCCACTTCTGATTCCCCATATCTGATACACCGTCTCTGTTTCTGCGCCTCTGATTCCCCGCCTCTGATTCCCCATATCTGATACCCCGCCTCTGATTCCCCAACTCTGATTCCCCGCCTCTGTTTCCCCATATCTGATTCCCCGCCTCTGATTCCCCAACTCTGATTCCCCGCCTCTGATTCCCCAGCTCTGATTCCCCAACTCTGATTCCCCGTGTTTGATTCCCTGCCTCTGATTCCCCACCTCTGATTGCCCATCTCTGATTCACCGCCTTTCATTCGCCACCTCTGTTTCACCATATCTGATTCCCCGCCTCTGATTCCCCAACTCTGATTCCCCACCTCTGATTACCCAGCTCTGATTCCCCGCCTCTGATTCCCCGCGTCTGATCGCCTGCATCTGATTCCCCGCCTCTGATTCCCCATCTCTGATTCCCTGCCTCTGAATCCCCGTGTCTGATACCCAGCCTCTGATACCCCGCCCCTGATTCCCCACCTCTGATTCCCCATATCTGATTCCCCGCCTCTCTTTCCGCGCCTCTGATTCCCCGCCTCTGATTCCATATTTCTGATTCCCCGCCTCTGATTCCCCAACTCTGATTCCCCGTCTCTGATTCCCCAGCTCTGTTTCCCCGCCTCTGATTCCCCGCCTCTGTTTCCCCATATCTAATTCCCCGCCTCTGATTCCCAAACTCTGATTCCCCGCCTCTGATTCCCCAGCTCTGATTCCCCGCCTCTGATTCCCCACATCTGATTCCCTGCCTCTGATTCCCCGCCTCTGATTCCCCGCCTCTGATTCCCTGCCTCTGATTCCCAACCTCTGATACCCACCTCTGAATCCCCATATCTGAATCCCTGCCTCTGATTCCATGCCTCTGATTCCCCGCCTCTGATTCCCCGCCTCTGATTCCCAACCTCTGATTCCCCACCTCTGATTCCCCATATCAGATTCCCAGCCTCTGTTTCCCCGCCTCTGATTCCCCGCCTCTGTTTCCCCATATCTGATTCCCGGACTGTGATTCCCCACCTCTGATTCCCCATCTCTGATTCCGCACATCCGATTCCCCGCCTCTGATTCCCCAGCTCTGTTTCCCCGCCTCTGATTCCCCGCCTCTGTTTCCACATATCTAATTCCCCGCCTCTGATTCCCAAACTCTGATTCCTTGCCTCTGATTCCCCAGATCTGATTCCCCGCCTCTGATTCCCCACATCTGATTCCCTGCCTCTGATTCCCCGACTCTGATTCCCCATCTCTGATTCCCCGCCTCTGAATCCCCGTGTCTGAAACCCAGCTTCTGATACCCCGCCCCTGATTCCAAACATCTGATTCCCCATATCTGATACCCCGCCTCTGTTTCTGCGCCTCTGATTCCCCGCCTCTGATTCCCCATATCTGATACCCCGCCTCTGATTCCCCAACTCTGATTCCCCGCCTCTGTTTCCCCATATCTGATTTCCCGCCTCTGATTCCCCAACTCTGATTCCCCGCCTCTGATTCCCCAGCTCTGATTCCCCAACTCTGATTCCCCGTGTTTGATTCCCTGCCTCTGATTCCCCGCCTCTGATTCCCCATCTCTGATTCACCGCCTTTCATTCGCCACCTCTGATTCCCCATATCAGATTCCCCTCCTCTGTTTCCCCGCCTCTGATTCCCCGCCTCTGTTTCCCCATATCTGATTCCCCGCCTCTGATTCCCCAACTCTGATTCCCCACCTCTGATTACCCAGTTCTGATTCCCCGCCTCTGATTCCCCGCTTCTGATTCCCTGCCTCTGATTCCACGCCTGTTATTCCGCGCGTCTGATTCCATGCCTCTGATTCCCAACCTCAGATTCCGCACCTCTGATTCCCCATATCTGATTCCCCGCCTCTGTTTCCCCACCTCTGATTCCCCGCCTCTGTTTCCCCATATCTGATTCCATGCCTCTGATTCCCCAACTCTGATTCCCCGCCTCTGATTGCCCAGCTCTGATTCCCGGCCTCTGATTCCCCGCGTCTGATTCCCTGCCTCTGATTCGCCATCACTGATTCCCCGCCTCTGATTCTCCGTGTCTGATTCCCTGCCTCTGATTCCCCGCCTCTCATTCCCTGCCTCTGATTCCCCAACTCTGATTCCCCGCCTCTGATTCCCTGCCTCTGATTCCCGACTCTGATTCCCCATCTCTGATTCCCCGCCTCTGAATCCCCGTGTCTGATACCCAGCTTCTGATACCCCGCCCCTGATTCCCCACCTCTGATTCCCCATATCTGATACACCGCCTCTGTTTCTGCGCCTCTGATTCCCCGCCTCTGATTCCCCATATCTGATACCCTGCCTCTGATTCCCCAATTCTGATTCCCCGCCTCTGTTTCCCCATATCTGATTCCCCGCCTCTGATTCCCCAACTCTGATTCCCCGCCTCTGATTCCCCAGCTTTGATTCCCCAACTCTGATTCCCCGTGTTTGATTCCCTGCCTCTGATTCCCCACCTCTGATTCCCCATCTCTGATTCACCGCCTTTCATTCGCCACCTCTGATTCCCCATATCAGATTCCCCGCCTCTGTTTCCCCACATCTGATTCCCTGCCTCTGATTCCCCGACTCTGATTCCCCATCTCTGATTCCCCGCCTCTGAATCCCCGTGTCTGAAACCCAGCTTCTGATACCCCGCCCCTGATTCCAAACCTCTGATTCCCCATATCTGATACCCCGCCTCTGTTTCTGCGCCTCTGATTCCCCGCCTCTGATTCCCCATATCTGATACCCCGCCTCTGATTCCCCAACTCTGATTCCCCGCCTCTGTTTCCCCATATCTGATTCCCCGCCTCTGATTCCCCAACTCTGATTCCCCGCCTCTGATTCCCCAGCTCTGATTCCCCAACTCTGATTCCCCGTGTTTAATTCCCTGCCTCTGATTCCCCGCCTCTGATTCCCCATCTCTGATTCCCCGCCTCTGATTAACCAGCTCTGATTCCCCGCCTCTGATTCCCTGATTCTGATTCCCTGCCTCTGTTTCCCCGCCTCTGATTCCCCGCCTCTGTTTCCCCATATCTAATTCCGCGCCTCTGATTCCCCGCCTCTGATTCCCCGTGTCTGATTCCCTGCCTCTGATTCCCCGCCTCTGATTCCCCGCCTCTGATTCCCCAACTCTGATTCCTTCCTCTGATTCCCCAGCTCTGATTCCCCGCCTCTGATTCCCCACGTCTGATTCCCCATCTCTGATTCCCCGCCTCTGATTCCCCGCCTCTGATTCCCCGTGTCTGATTTCCTGCCTCTCATTCCCCGCCTCTGATTCCCCATCTCTGATTCACCGCCTCTGATTCCCCACCTCTGATTCCCCATATCTGATTCCCCACCTATGTTTCCCCGCCTCTGATTCCCCGCCTCTGATTCCCTGACTCTGATTCCCCATCTCCGATTCCGCACATCTGATTCCCTGCCTCTGATTCCCCACCTCTGATTCCCCATATCTGATTCCCCGCCTCTGTTTCCCCGCCTCTGATTCCCCGCCTCTGTTTCCCCATATCTAATTCCCCGCCTCTGATTCCCCGCCTCTGATTCCCCATCTCTGATTCACCGCCTTTCATTCGCCACCTCTGATTCCCCATATCAGATTCCCCGCCTCTGTTTCCCCGCCTCTGATTCCCCGCCTCTGTTTCACCATATCTGATTCCCCGCCTCTGATTCCCCAACTCTGATTCCCCACCTCTGATTACCCAGCTCTGATTCCCCGCCTCTGATTCCCCGCGTCTGAATCCCTGCATCTGATTCCCCGCCTCTGATTCCCCATCTCTGATTCCCTGCCTCTGAATCCCCGTGTCTGATACCCAGCCTCTGATACCCAGCCCCTGATTACCCACCTCTGATTCCCCATATCTGATTCCCCGCCTCTCTTTCCGCGCCTCTGATTCCCCGCCTCTGATTCCCTATTTCTGATTCCCCGCCTCTGATTCCCCAACTCTGATTCCCCGCCTCTGACTCCCCAGCTCTGTTTCCCCGCCTCTGATTCCCCGCCTCTGTTTCCCCATATCTAATTCCCCGCCTCTGATTCCCAAAGTCTGATTCCCTGCCTCTGATTCCCCAGATCTGATTCCCCGCCTCTGATTCCCCACATCTGATTCCCTGCCTCTGATTCCCCGACTCTGATTCCCCATCTCTGATTCCCCGCCTCTGAATCCCCGTGTCTGATACCCAGCTTCTGATACCCAGCCCCTGATTCCCCACTTCTGATTCCCCATATCTGATACACCGTCTCTGTTTCTGCGCCTCTGATTCCCCGCCTCTGATTCCCCATATCTGATACCCCGCCTCTGATTCCCCAACTCTGATTCCCCGCCTCTGTTTCCCCATATCTGATTCCCCGCCTCTGATTCCCCAACTCTGATTCCCCGCCTCTGATTCCCCAGCTCTGATTCCCCAACTCTGATTCCCCGTGTTTGATTCCCTGCCTCTGATTCCCCACCTCTGATTGCCCATCTCTGATTCACCGCCTTTCATTCGCCACCTCTGTTTCACCATATCTGATTCCCCGCCTCTGATTCCCCAACTCTGATTCCCCACCTCTGATTACCCAGCTCTGATTCCCCGCCTCTGATTCCCCGCGTCTGAATCCCTGCATCTGATTCCCCGCCTCTGATTCCCCATCTCTGATTCCCTGCCTCTGAATCCCCGTGTCTGATACCCAGCCTCTGATACCCCGCCCCTGATTCCCCACCTCTGATTCCCCATATCTGATTCCCCGCCTCTCTTTCCGCGCCTCTGATTCCCCGCCTCTGATTCCATATTTCTGATTCCCCGCCTCTGATTCCCCAACTCTGATTCCCCGTCTCTGATTCCCCAGCTCTGTTTCCCCGCCTCTGATTCCCCGCCTCTGTTTCCCCATATCTAATTCCCCGCCTCTGATTCCCAAACTCTGATTCCCCGCCTCTGATTCCCCAGCTCTGATTCCCCGCCTCTGATTCCCCACATCTGATTCCCTGCCTCTGATTCCCCGCCTCTGATTCCCCGCCTCTGATTCCCTGCCTCTGATTCCCAACCTCTGATACCCACCTCTGAATCCCCATATCTGAATCCCTGCCTCTGATTCCATGCCTCTGATTCCCCGCCTCTGATTCCCCGCCTCTGATTCCCAACCTCTGATTCCCCACCTCTGATTCCCCATATCAGATTCCCAGCCTCTGTTTCCCCGCCTCTGATTCCCCGCCTCTGTTTCCCCATATCTGATTCCCGGACTGTGATTCCCCACCTCTGATTCCCCATCTCTGATTCCGCACATCCGATTCCCCGCCTCTGATTCCCCAGCTCTGTTTCCCCGCCTCTGATTCCCCGCCTCTGTTTCCACATATCTAATTCCCCGCCTCTGATTCCCAAACTCTGATTCCTTGCCTCTGATTCCCCAGATCTGATTCCCCGCCTCTGATTCCCCACATCTGATTCCCTGCCTCTGATTCCCCGACTCTGATTCCCCATCTCTGATTCCCCGCCTCTGAATCCCCGTGTCTGAAACCCAGCTTCTGATACCCCGCCCCTGATTCCAAACATCTGATTCCCCATATCTGATACCCCGCCTCTGTTTCTGCGCCTCTGATTCCCCGCCTCTGATTCCCCATATCTGATACCCCGCCTCTGATTCCCCAACTCTGATTCCCCGCCTCTGTTTCCCCATATCTGATTTCCCGCCTCTGATTCCCCAACTCTGATTCCCCGCCTCTGATTCCCCAGCTCTGATTCCCCAACTCTGATTCCCCGTGTTTGATTCCCTGCCTCTGATTCCCCGCCTCTGATTCCCCATCTCTGATTCACCGCCTTTCATTCGCCACCTCTGATTCCCCATATCAGATTCCCCTCCTCTGTTTCCCCGCCTCTGATTCCCCGCCTCTGTTTCCCCATATCTGATTCCCCTCCTCTGATTCCCCAACTCTGATTCCCCACCTCTGATTACCCAGTTCTGATTCCCCGCCTCTGATTCCCCGCTTCTGATTCCCTGCCTCTGATTCCACGCCTGTTATTCCGCGCGTCTGATTCCATGCCTCTGATTCCCAACCTCAGATTCCGCACCTCTGATTCCCCATATCTGATTCCCCGCCTCTGTTTCCCCACCTCTGATTCCCCGCCTCTGTTTCCCCATATCTGATTCCATGCCTCTGATTCCCCAACTCTGATTCCCCGCCTCTGATTGCCCAGCTCTGATTCCCGGCCTCTGATTCCCCGCGTCTGATTCCCTGCCTCTGATTCGCCATCACTGATTCCCCGCCTCTGATTCTCCGTGTCTGATTCCCTGCCTCTGATTCCCCGCCTCTCATTCCCTGCCTCTGATTCCCCAACTCTGATTCCCCGCCTCTGATTCCCTGCCTCTGATTCCCGACTCTGATTCCCCATCTCTGATTCCCCGCCTCTGAATCCCCGTGTCTGATACCCAGCTTCTGATACCCCGCCCCTGATTCCCCACCTCTGATTCCCCATATCTGATACACCGCCTCTGTTTCTGCGCCTCTGATTCCCCGCCTCTGATTCCCCATATCTGATACCCTGCCTCTGATTCCCCAATTCTGATTCCCCGCCTCTGTTTCCCCATATCTGATTCCCCGCCTCTGATTCCCCAACTCTGATTCCCCGCCTCTGATTCCCCAGCTTTGATTCCCCAACTCTGATTCCCCGTGTTTGATTCCCTGCCTCTGATTCCCCACCTCTGATTCCCCATCTCTGATTCACCGCCTTTCATTCGCCACCTCTGATTCCCCATATCAGATTCCCCGCCTCTGTTTCCCCACATCTGATTCCCTGCCTCTGATTCCCCGACTCTGATTCCCCATCTCTGATTCCCCGCCTCTGAATCCCCGTGTCTGAAACCCAGCTTCTGATACCCCGCCCCTGATTCCAAACCTCTGATTCCCCATATCTGATACCCCGCCTCTGTTTCTGCGCCTCTGATTCCCCGCCTCTGATTCCCCATATCTGATACCCCGCCTCTGATTCCCCAACTCTGATTCCCCGCCTCTGTTTCCCCATATCTGATTCCCCGCCTCTGATTCCCCAACTCTGATTCCCCGCCTCTGATTCCCCAGCTCTGATTCCCCAACTCTGATTCCCCGTGTTTAATTCCCTGCCTCTGATTCCCCGCCTCTGATTCCCCATCTCTGATTCCCCGCCTCTGATTAACCAGCTCTGATTCCCCGCCTCTGATTCCCTGATTCTGATTCCCTGCCTCTGTTTCCCCGCCTCTGATTCCCCGCCTCTGTTTCCCCATATCTAATTCCGCGCCTCTGATTCCCCGCCTCTGATTCCCCATCTCTGATTCACCGCCTTTCATTCGCCACCTCTGATTCCCCATATCAGATTCCCCGCCTCTGTTTCCCCGCCTCTGATTCCCCGCCTCTGTTTCCCCATATCTGATTCCTCGCCTCTGATTCCCCAACTCTGATTCCCCACCTCTGATTACCCAGCTCTGATTCCCCGCCTCTGATTCCCCGCATCTGATTCCCTGCCTCTGATTCCCCGCCTCTGATTCCCCATCTCTGATTCCCTGTCTCTGAATCCCCGTGTCTGATACCCAGCCTCTGATTCCCCAACTCTGATTCCCCACCTCTGATTACCCAGTTCTGATTCCCCGCCTCTGATTCCCCGCTTCTGATTCCCTGCCTCTGATTCCACGCCTGTTATTCCGCGCGTCTGATTCCATGCCTCTGATTCCCAACCTCAGATTCCGCACCTCTGATTCCCCATATCTGATTCCCCGCCTCTGATTCCCCATCTCTGATTCCCTGTCTCTGAATCCCCGTGTCTGATACCCAGCCTCTGATTCCCCAACTCTGATTCCCCACCTCTGATTACCCAGTTCTGATTCCCCGCCTCTGATTCCCCGCTTCTGATTCCCTGCCTCTGATTCCACGCCTGTTATTCCGCGCGTCTGATTCCATGCCTCTGATTCCCAACCTCAGATTCCGCACCTCTGATTCCCCATATCTGATTCCCCGCCTCTGTTTCCCCACCTCTGATTCCCCGCCTCTGTTTCCCCATATCTGATTCCATGCCTCTGATTCCCCAACTCTGATTCCCCGCCTCTGATTGCCCAGCTCTGATTCCCGGCCTCTGATTCCCCGCGTCTGATTCCCTGCCTCTGATTCGCCATCACTGATTCCCCGCCTCTGATTCTCCGTGTCTGATTCCCTGCCTCTGATTCCCCGCCTCTCATTCCCTGCCTCTGATTCCCCAACTCTGATTCCCCGCCTCTGATTCCCTGCCTCTGATTCCCGACTCTGATTCCCCATCTCTGATTCCCCGCCTCTGAATCCCCGTGTCTGATACCCAGCTTCTGATACCCCGCCCCTGATTCCCCACCTCTGATTCCCCATATCTGATACACCGCCTCTGTTTCTGCGCCTCTGATTCCCCGCCTCTGATTCCCCATATCTGATACCCTGCCTCTGATTCCCCAATTCTGATTCCCCGCCTCTGTTTCCCCATATCTGATTCCCCGCCTCTGATTCCCCAACTCTGATTCCCCGCCTCTGATTCCCCAGCTTTGATTCCCCAACTCTGATTCCCCGTGTTTGATTCCCTGCCTCTGATTCCCCACCTCTGATTCCCCATCTCTGATTCACCGCCTTTCATTCGCCACCTCTGATTCCCCATATCAGATTCCCCGCCTCTGTTTCCCCACATCTGATTCCCTGCCTCTGATTCCCCGACTCTGATTCCCCAACTCTGATTCCCCGCCTCTGAATCCCCGTGTCTGAAACCCAGCTTCTGATACCCCGCCCCTGATTCCAAACCTCTGATTCCCCATATCTGATACCCCGCCTCTGTTTCTGCGCCTCTGATTCCCCGCCTCTGATTCCCCATATCTGATACCCCGCCTCTGATTCCCCAACTCTGATTCCCCGCCTCTGTTTCCCCATATCTGATTCCCCGCCTCTGATTCCCCAACTCTGATTCCCCGCCTCTGATTCCCCAGCTCTGATTCCCCAACTCTGATTCCCCGTGTTTAATTCCCTGCCTCTGATTCCCCGCCTCTGATTCCCCATCTCTGATTCCCCGCCTCTGATTAACCAGCTCTGATTCCCCGCCTCTGATTCCCTGATTCTGATTCCCTGCCTCTGTTTCCCCGCCTCTGATTCCCCGCCTCTGTTTCCCCATATCTAATTCCGCGCCTCTGATTCCCCGCCTCTGATTCCCCATCTCTGATTCACCGCCTTTCATTCGCCACCTCTGATTCCCCATATCAGATTCCCCGCCTCTGTTTCCCCGCCTCTGATTCCCCGCCTCTGTTTCCCCATATCTGATTCCTCGCCTCTGATTCCCCAACTCTGATTCCCCACCTCTGATTACCCAGCTCTGATTCCCCGCCTCTGATTCCCCGCATCTGATTCCCTGCCTCTGATTCCCCGCCTCTGATTCCCCATCTCTGATTCCCTGTCTCTGAATCCCCGTGTCTGATACCCAGCCTCTGATACCCCTCCCCTGATTCCCCACCTCTGATTCCCCATATCTGATTCCCCGCCTCTCTTTCCGCGCCTCTGATTCCCCGCCTCTGATTCCCCATTTCTGAATCCCCGCCTATGATTCCCCAACTACGATTCCCCGCCTCTGATTCCCCAGCTCTGTTTCCCCGCCTCTGATTCCCCGCCTCTGTTTCCCCATATCTAATTCCCCGCCTCTGATTCCCAAACTCTGATTCCTTGCCTCTGATTCCCCAGATCTGATTCCCCGCCTCTGATTCCCCACATCTGATTCCCTGCCTCTGATTTCCCGACTCTGATTCCCCATCTCTGATTCCCCGCCTCTGAATCCCCGTGTCTGAAACCCAGCTTCTGATACCCCGCCCCTGATTCCCCACCTCTGATTCCCCATATCTGATACCCCGCCTCTGTTTCTGCGCCTCTGATTCCCCGCCTCTGATTCCCCATATCTGATACCCCGCCTCTGATTCCCCAACTCTGTTTCCCCGCCTCTGTTTCCCCATATCTGATTCCCCGCCTCTGATTCCCCAACTCTGATTCCCCGCCTCTGATTCCCCAGCTCTGATTCCCCAACTCTGATTCCCCGTGTTTGATTGCCTGCCTCTGATTCCCCGCCTCTGATTCCCCATCTCTGATTCACCGCCTTTCATTCGCCACCTCTGATTCCCCATATCAGATTCCTCGCCTCTGTTTCCCTGCCTCTGATTCCCCGCCTCTGTTTCCCCATATCTGAATCCCCGCCTCTGATTCCCCAAATCTGATTCCCCACCTCTGATTACCCAGCTCTGATTCCCCGCCTCTGATTCCCCGCTTCTGATTCCCTGCCTCTGATTCCACGCCTCTGATTCCCCATCTCTGATTCCAGGCCTCTGAATCCCCGTGTCTGATACCCAGCCTCTGATACCCCGCCCCTGATTCCCCACCTCTGATTCCCCATATCTTATTCCCCGCCTCTGATTCCCCATATCTGATTCCCCGACTCTGATTCCTCAACTCTGATTCCCCGCCTCTGATTCCCCAGCTCTGTTTCCCCGCCTCTGATTCCCCGCCTCTGTTTCCCCATATCTAATTCCACGCCTCTGATTCCCAAACTCTGATTCCTTGCCTCTGATTCCCCAGATCTGATTCCCCACCTCTGATTCCCCACATCTGATTCCCCGCCTCTGATTCCCCGCATCTGATTCCCTGCCTCTGATTCCCCGCCTCTGATTCCCCATCTCTGATTCCCTGTCTCTGAATCCCCGACTCTGATTCCCCCTCTGATTCCCCGCCTCTGATTCCCCAACTCTGATTCCCCACCTCTGATTACCCAGCTCTGATTCCCCGCCTCTGATTCCCCGCATCTGATTCCCTGCCTCTGATTCCCCGCCTCTGATTCCCCATCTCTGATTCCCTGTCTCTGAATCCCCGTCTCTGATACCCAGCCTCTGATACCCCTCCCCTGATTCCCCACCTCTGATTCCCCATATCTGATTCCCCGCCTCTCTTTCCGCGCCTCTGATTCCCCGCCTCTGATTCCCCATTTCTGAATCCCCGCCTATGATTCCCCAACTCCGATTCCCCGCCTCTGATTCCCCAGCTCTGTTTCCCCGCCTCTGATTCCCCGCCTCTGTTTCCCCATATCTAATTCCCCGCCTCTGATTCCCAAACTCTGATTCCTTGCCTCTGATTCCCCAGATCTGATTCCCCGCCTCTGATTCCCCACATCTGATTCCCTGCCTCTGATTCCCCGACTCTGATTCCCCATCTCTGATTTCCCGCCTCTGAATCCCCGTGTCTGAAACCCAGCTTCTGATACCCCGCCCCTGATTCCCCACCTCTGATTCCCCATATCTGATACCCCGCCTCTGTTTCTGCACCTCTGATTCCCCGCCTCTGATTCCCCATATCTGATAGCCCGCCTCTGATTCCCCAACTCTGATTCCCCGCCTCTGTTTCCCCATATCTGATTCCCCGCCTCTGATTCCCCAACTCTGATTCCCCGCCTCTGATACCCCAGCTCTGATTCCCCAACTCTGATTCCCCGTGTTTGATTCCCTGCCTCTGATTCCCCCCTCTGATTCCCCATCTCTGATTCACCGCCTTTCATTCGCCACCTCTGATTCCCCATATCAGATTCCCCGCCTCTGTTTCCCCGCCTCTGATTCCCCGCCTCTGTTTCCCCATATCTGATTCCCTGCCTCTGATTCCCCAACTCTGATTCCCCACCTCTGATTACCCAGCTCTGATTCCCCGCCTCTGATTCCCCGCTTCTGATTCCCTGCCTCTGATTCCCCGCCTCTGATTCCCCATCTCTGATTCCACGCCTCTGAATCCCCATGTCTGATACTCAGCCTCTGATACCCCGCCCCTGATTCCCCACCTCTGATTCCCCATATCTTATTCCCCACCTCTCTTTCCGCACCTCTGATTCCCCGCCTCTGATTCCCCATATCTGATTCCCCGACTCTGATTCCTCAACTCTGATTCCCCGCCTCTGATTCCCCAGCTCTGTTTCCCCGCCTCTGATTCCCCGCCTCTGTTTCCACATATCTAATTCCCCGCCTCTGATTCCCAAACTCTGATTCCTTGCCTCTGATTCCCCAGATCTGATTCCCCGCCTCTGATTCCCCACATCTGATTCCCTGCCTCTGATTCCCCGACTCTGATTCCCCATCTCTGATTCCCCGCCTCTGAATCCCCGTGTCTGAAACCCAGCTTCTGATACCCCGCCCCTGATTCCAAACCTCTGATTCCCCATATCTGATACCCCGCCTCTGTTTCTGCGCCTCTGATTCCCCGCCTCTGATTCCCCATATCTGATACCCCGCCTCTGATTCCCCAACTCTGATTCCCCGCCTCTGTTTCCCCATATCTGATTCCCCGCCTCTGATTCCCCAACTCTGATTCCCCGCCTCTGATTCCCCAGCTCTGATTCCCCAACTCTGATTCCCCGTGTTTAATAACCTGCCTCTGATTCCCCGCCTCTGATTCCCCATCTCTGATTCACCGCCTTTCATTCGCCACCTCTGATTCCCCATATCAGATTCCCCGCCTCTGTTTCCCCGCCTCTGATTCCCCGCCTCTGTTTCCCCATATCTGATTCCCCGCCTCTGATTCCCCAACTCTGATTCCCCACCTCTGATTACCCAGCTCTGATTCCCCGCCTCTGATTCCCCGCTTCTGATTCCCTGCCTCTGATTCCACGCCTCTTATTCCCCGCGTCTGATTCCATGCCTCTGATTCCCAACCTCAGATTCCGCACCTCTGATTCCCCATATCTGATTCCCCGCCTCTGTTTCCCCACCTCTGATTCCCCGCCTCTGTTTCCCCATATCTGATTCCCTGCCTCTGATACCCCAACTCTGATTCCCCGCCTCTGATTCCCCAGCTCTGATTCCCGGCCTCTGATTCCCCGCGTCTGATTCCCTGCCTCTGATTCGCCATCACTGATTCCCCGCCTCTGATTCTCCGTGTCTGATTCCCTGCCTCTGATTCCCCGCCTCTCATTCCCTGCCTCTGATTCCCCAACTCTGATTCCCCGCCTCTGATTCCCTGCCTCTGATTCCCGACTCTGATTCCCCATCTCAGATTCCCCGCCTCTGAATCCCCGTGTCTGATACCCAGCTTCTGATACCCCGCCCCTGATTCCCCACCTCTGATTCCCCATATCTGATACACCGCCTCTGTTTCTGCGCCTCTGATTCCCCGCCTCTGATTCCCCATATCTGATACCCTGCCTCTGATTCCCCAATTCTGATTCCCCGCCTCTGTTTCCCCATATCTGATTCCCCGCCTCTGATTCCCCAACTCTGATTCCCCGCCTCTGATTCCCCAGCTTTGATTCCCCAACTCTGATTCCCCGTGTTTGATTCCCTGCCTCTGATTCCCCACCTCTGATTCCCCATCTCTGATTCACCGCCTTTCATTCGCCACCTCTGATTCCCCATATCAGATTCCCCGCCTCTGTTTCCCCGCCTCTGATTCCCCGCCTCTGTTTCCCCATATCTGATTCCCCGCCTCTGATCCCCAACTCTGATTCCCCGCCTCTGATTACCCAGCTCTGATTCCCCGCCTCTGATTCCCTGATTCTGATTCCCTGCCTCTGTTTCCCCGCCTCTGATTCCCCGCCTCTGTTTCCCCATATCTAATTCCGCGCCTCTGATTCCCCGCCTCTGATTCCCCATCTCTGATTCACCGCCTTTCATTCGCCACCTCTGATTCCCCATATCAGATTCCCCGCCTCTGTTTCCCCGCCTCTGATTCCCCGCCTCTGTTTCCCCATATCTGATTCCTCGCCTCTGATTCCCCAACTCTGATTCCCCACCTCTGATTACCCAGCTCTGATTCCCCGCCTCTGATTCCCCGCATCTGATTCCCTGCCTCTGATTCCCCGCCTCTGATTTCCCATCTCTGATTCCCTGTCTCTGAATCCCCGTGTCTGATACCCAGCCTCTGATACCCCTCCCCTGATTCCCCACCTCTGATTCCCCATATCTGATTCCCCGCCTCTGATTCCCCAGCTCTGTTTCCCCGCCTCTGATTCCCCGCCTCTGTTTCCCCATATCTAATTCCACGCCTCTGATTCCCAAACTCTGATTCCTTGCCTCTGATTCCCCAGATCTGATTCCCCACCTCTGATTCCCCACATCTGATTCCCTGCCTCTGATTCCCCGACTCTGATTCCCCCTCTGATTCCCCGCCTCTGATTCCCCAACTCTGATTCCCCACCTCTGATTACCCAGCTCTGATTCCCCGCCTCTGATTCCCCGCATCTGATTCCCTGCCTCTGATTCCCCGCCTCTGATTCCCCATCTCTGATTCCCTGTCTCTGAATCCCCGTCTCTGATACCCAGCCTCTGATACCCCTCCCCTGATTCCCCACCTCTGATTCCCCATATCTGATTCCCCGCCTCTCTTTCCGCGCCTCTGATTCCCCGCCTCTGATTCCCCAATTCTGAATCCCCGCCTATGATTCCCCAACTCCGATTCCCCGCCTCTGATTCCCCAGCTCTGTTTCCCCGCCTCTGATTCCCCGCCTCTGTTTCCCCATATCTAATTCCCCGCCTCTGATTCCCAAACTCTGATTCCTTGCCTCTGATTCCCCAGATCTGATTCCCCACCTCTGATTCCCCACATCTGATTCCCTGCCTCTGATTCCCCGACTCTGATTCCCCATCTCTGATTCCCCGCCTCTGAATCCCCGTGTCTGAAACCCAGCTTCTGATACCCCGCCCCTGATTCCCCACCTCTGATTCCCCATATCTGATACCCCGCCTCTGTTTCTGCACCTCTGATTCCCCGCCTCTGATTCCCCATATCTGATAGCCCGCCTCTGATTCCCCAACTCTGATTCCCCGCCTCTGTTTCCCCATATCTGATTCCCCGCCTCTGATTCCCCAACTCTGATTCCCCGCCTCTGATACCCCAGCTCTGATTCCCCAACTCTGATTCCCCGTGTTTGATTCCCTACCTCTGATTCCCCCCTCTGATTCCCCATCTCTGATTCACCGCCTTTCATTCGCCACCTCTGATTCCCCATATCAGATTCCCCGCCTCTGTTTCCCAGCCTCTGATTCCCCGCCTCTGTTTCCCCATATCTGATTCCCCGCCTCTGATTCCCCAACTCTGATTCCCCACCTCTGATTACCCAGCTCTGATTCCCCGCCTCTGATTCCCCGCTTCTGATTCCCTGCCTCTGATTCCCCGCCTCTGATTCCCCATCTCTGATTCCACGCCTCTGAATCCCCATGTCTGATACCCAGCCTCTGATACCCCGCCCCTGATTCCCAACCTCTGATTCCCCATATCTTATTCCCCACCTCTCTTTCCGCACCTCTGATTCCCCGCCTCTGATTCCCCATATCTGATTCCCCGACTCTGATTCCTCAACTCTGATTCCCCGCCTCTGATTCCCCAGCTCTGTTTCCCCGCCTCTGATTCCCCGCCTCTGTTTCCACATATCTAATTCCCCGCCTCTGATTCCCAAACTCTGATTCCTTGCCTCTGATTCCCCAGATCTGATTCCCCGCCTCTGATTCCCCACATCTGATTCCCTGCCTCTGATTCCCCGACTCTGATTCCCCATCTCTGATTCCCCGCCTCTGAATCCGCGTGTCTGAAACCCAGCTTCTGATACCCCGCCCCTGATTCCAAACCTCTGATTCCCCATATCTGATACCCCGCCTCTGCTTCTGCGCCTCTGATTCCCCGCCTCTGATTCCCCATATCTGATACCCCGCC